>NC_056480.1:12324959-13039959 GCF_008729295.1 Plectropomus leopardus
ATTATTATTATTATTATTATTATTATTATTATTGTATTTTTTTATTATGACATTATTATGCATATGATATGCAGTGGTTGTTTCAGGCCGTACCTGCAACTATAATGCACAAATTTGTATCTGCCTTTGTTGGTAACCAGTGGGTGTGTTGGTTAATTGAAATGTAGCGTAATGATGTCGTCTGAGTTCATTTATTGAATCACTGTTCAATAGCAGCCAGTTCAGGAAATTCAATAGAGCTCCCCTCTCTTACAAATAACACTTCATTCAGTATTGTGATTGCTCTTTTATGAAATGGAGGAACACTTTTCATATCTGTGTCAGTCATTCACTCTTCAAACGGTATCTTTTTTTATTCCCTCACCGAGCACAAATGGCAGAGACCACATGTTTTCCTGCTGCCAGGAAAACACACATTTGCATTACACACCTCTAGACCACTCCAACACACAGCACTGAGTGTCACAGTGCGCTCTAGCTATGTTCATATTCATTTCCTCCTGATTATGTCTTTCTCATGTCTATGATTACTCCCAGACAGCGCGCCGGGCCCCGCTCATTTCAGAATACATCATAAACAATTTACACGTCATTAGTTTTGTTTTGATCATATTTGTTTGACAAAATGTCTCCCTGCATGGTGAGTGCTGGGGTTATTTACCCCATTTAGAGGCCCAAGGAACACCACGCAGGGTGCGTTATGTTGCATTGTGTGATTAATTGTTATGGCTCTGTGCAGAACTTCAAATGAGACTAACTAAGAGAGGGGAAAGTGTAATGCCTGTGTGTGTTAAACGGGAGTGCAGCTTGTGTTGATTGCTTTATTAATCTATGCCAGTAAGAGGATCGAGAGTGTGACATTAAATATGAATGCAGGTGATTTAATGTATTTAATCTGTCATCCAACTGCAAACACTCTGCAGAGGATGCATCTCCTGTACCACTGTAAAGAGGGCAAAGGGCAAATGTTGTTTCATGTTTTGTGTGTGTGTGTGTATGTATGTGTGTGTGTGTGTGTGTGTGTGTTGAAAGATGCTGTGCCCTGTACAGATGTCCTGCAGAGGGCAGTAAAACTAACATCAAAAACAGAGGCTGATGTAAGCCAGAGAAAATAAAAAGAAAACTCCTATCATATTAGCATGCAAAAACATGCAAACAGAGCATGAAATATCATAAAAAATCCCCACTGAGTCATTCTCCCTGTGATCTGTGGCCCAAATTGCTTTCTCACATACACTAGGTAATGTTTATACTTCTGTTAACAAGTCTTTTTAGTTCCCTTAGCAGAACTGATCTGGCCCCCACACATCCTGAAGGCCTTGGGAACACATTTTCTCAATTAGCGCCTTACTATAAGTGATGGCAGCCTGCATGAAGTTACAATATTCAGCTGAAGTTAAAACTGTTTTTTTCAAACTGGAGACTTCTGTAATTCTCTGTGTTCCTCTTAAGAGATAGTTAGAAAGAGTTGATAATAGATATACTTTGATGCAACAATCAGGATTTAGCAACATTTGACAATTCTAATTAAAGTTGTAGCTGGTAACTTCACTATTTGTCTGAAACTGTCACTATATCCTTGAGTTGTCTTTTAGAGGGATAATAAGGCAAAAAAACAATGCCTCCTCTTACTGCTATTAATAGCTTCTTTGTATATGATCATACAGTGGTGAGCTGTGTTATTGGAGGGCAGGCAACTGGAGGCAAAGACCACCAACCCTGACAAACTCCTCTGATTTGCATTGTTTATGGCTGTTCCAATTAATCTAAGTGGGAAAAAACAAGGGCCACTTCAAGTCCTGAAAATAGTACGACATAAATGGGAGGAATTAACATTAAAGTGTTGTGATAAATCAGCCTTTACTCACTTTAAACTCACCAAATACTTCCATTTAGTCAGTGGATCTCACCGGCACACAGAAAACCTCTTACAGTGGTATGATATGCAACAGGCGGCGGCAATTTCAAATGCAGCGGGCACCAACTCAACTTGTCAAATACAACCGCTTTGTCAGTGGACCTTGGCGTCAGGCAGCCTTCCCGGCAGTGCAATACACTCTGGACCATGGAAGTCTGAGGCATAGCCAGCAACTACCGTGGTATAAAGACAGAGATAGTACATATATACAGCTGTCACAGGAGGGTACCTGGCGCATCATGTTATATATGTAGGTCCACTGACAATGCAGAAGTATTTGATGAATTGGGATAAAAACACATTTGTTAAATATACCTCGAATTTGATGCAGTTTCAATGTGCTGTGACAACTTCTCAGTGTTTTAAGCCCCAGCCCACATTTTTACCGGCATTTCATCAGACCTCTGGAAACAGATGACATAATAGAATCTAATGTTAACTTAGAAACTGACATTTGCCTGACAGCGGTGCGAGCACGTAGGTACAAAGTGGAAAAATAAAAAACAGTTTTACTCAAACACATTTGCTCACCCAACCAAAAACAAAACCGCAGTCATTTCAGCCATAGACCCAAACCGCACAGTCCACTAGACTCTTGTATGCATTTGTCTACTTGCTGTGTAAAGTTAGTAATGTTAGGAGGTCTATAGGACCAGGTAATATGTAATCACAATCATGCCCAAATCAAGCAAATTGGTCAAGTTTTCGGAAAAATCACATTTCAGTTTTTTGATGATACCTGCTGCTTGCAGGTTCATCCAACATTTTTATGTAATCATGTTCTTCTATTTCCATTTAGATCCAGTATATGGATCGATCACTTCTTGCCCTCCATCTGAATTACGCACATCGTAATAGTCACATAACTGCAAAAAATTATGGCATTTGCAAAAATCCACCACACATGAACAACCAATCAGAGCAGAGGAGTCTGACTCAGCTGTCAAAAATGTCAGTCATGACTGTCAAACTAGGCAGCGCTGATACAATATGAATCAAGATTCTGTTTCTGCATTGCCTTTCTTCTCACCTAAAATCTTTTCAGAAACATATGTTAGTGTACTGTTCAGCTGTAAAATGAGAAAGTTTCCAAAAGTTTGCTGAAAATGAAACAGCAAACCACCCACCAACCAGAGCAAACTTTTGTGTTTTGTTATTGCTCACTATTTACAGCACAATGACTCATTAGGTGCTTAAATGTTGAGGATTCATGAACTAAAGATTCTTCCGTTGTCGGACACATCAGTTGATCTGAATAGGAACAGCAGCTTTGGTATATTCCCCAGAATAAAAAGGAAAATGGGAAAAGAATAGAGTTTGACCAGTTTCTTGTTTTCAGAGGGAAGAACGGATTTGAGCCGATTCTGACATTGATGAGATGGAAGTGGTCGCGCCAGCCATTGCTGATCACTTGCCTACAATCAGTTAATTGGCAAGTTGAGTAAAGCTGGGTGCTGGCAGCAGGTTCTGCCTCAGCTTTGTTTTCTCTTTTATTTGTTGACTGCTCGACAGCTTCCAAAGGAAGTTCATTCCCTGGTTTCTCAGCACTGACATCACATCGAGATAAATGCCCGGGAAGTCACCATCCTTCCTTTTGTTTCACTTTGACATGATAAATACTGATAAAAAAGACATGATAAACTAAAGCAGAAAATCATGTGTTATGTAGACAGCACAGGAAAGGGCACCTAAAACCTCTTTATTTTGTCCGATATCTCAGCATTACTTTTGTGGATTACCAACGCGTTCTCACATCCTGCAATAGTCACATGACATCCACCCCCCTCCTATGTGAAATGTGAGAGTAACATTGTGCAACGTTTGTGTCATTTGTGATGAAAAGTAGTGATGGGAATAATTCTCAGGGTTGGCACTTGTAAGACAGCTCGAGATAGTGTCTGGCAGTATTATTAATAACCATTGCAATTAGTGCACTGAATGAACCCTTTCCTTTGGTTGAGATGCAGTTGAGATGGTGCTGTGTGTGAATAAAAAAATAGTGTCCATGATCAAAGCTGTCCCTAATCAAACCAATAATGGAAATATTTTAAGCTGAAATAGTTTAACAAGCATCGCCAAACAATTCTGACTATTGGTAATGCTTGCATTAGCTGTTATACATTTACCCATGTTGCTGTGGGCTCAGAGTTCATTGATTTGGTATGTTCAAAGAGGCAGAAGCTATGACAACAAAACATTTTGAATATGTTTTTGAAATAATTTTGAAACATATATATGTGTGTGTGTCTGTGTATATCTACGTATATGTATGTGTGTGTATATGTATATATCTATATCTATGTATGTATGTATGTATGTATGTATGTATAAATACACACACACACACACACACACACACACACACACACACACACACACAAACACATATATAACGTGATTCATTTGTCATTGATATCAGTATCATGCAGTGCATATGAATAGTGCTGCAGGTTGTGTTGTACCACCTTAAGTACAATATATGAGCCACTGAAATATATTATTTTCTAATCAGTTCCTGGAAAAAAAATGTATTTGGTACTAATTAAAGGGAGAAAAGAGACATTGGTAGAATGGTACTTTAATAAAGCAATTCCAATTAATTGCTAGTATAACAAGGAGACTCTTAAAGCAGGTCAGCTCAACATGTAAAATGTGAATGTGTCTACAGGCAAGCATACAACACTACTCTGGATAATTATTTTGGTTTTGGTTCTGAGCTTTCTTTGCTGCAAAAAAAAGCTTTAGGGCTGTATGAAATGTCTCTTACTATCATAAAAGCAACTGATAAAAACACCACAGGGGAAATGTGGTCTACATGTACCCTGTGGTGAACAGACAAACTCCTCTATTAAAAGAGGAATACGTTGCTTTCTGCCACATACTTTTTAGATAACTACCACTGGGTGGTGAAAGTCAGAAATATTAAAGATATGCACATAGGGGCTTAAAAATATTTATTTAAATATTTATATATTTTATATTTTTGTTTTATATTTTTTAATTAAAAATTACAGTGATCTCAAGTAATATTATTAAAATTCACTACTAAACTACTTTTCCCTTGAATTATGTTAAAAATACAGGAAATAAAGAGGTCACTGCCTGCTCACCAGCTTATTTGACAGATACTTGCTTGTTAATTTTTGGTTAAACAACAAAAAACATAATCAAAAGATCATACAGTACATGTTGTTAGCTAACTTGCCTTGATCCTGTTCAGGTTTGGATGTGTTGTCACTAGGTTTACCTGAATAAACAGCTTTACAGAGACAGTTTGCGATTTTCTGAGGGAGGCTGTCGCACAAACTGACACCACAGAGGCAAAATGAGCTGCCAGTGGCAGGGCTTTTCACACTGAGGGATTATACAGGACTCTCCAGCTGTACCATCACTGTACCTGACTGCCAGCATCATCGCCATGCACCCAGCAGCAGCAGCAGCAGCAGCAGCAGCATTCCACCACCTTCACACACAGCTGCATGAACAGACCGCAGGTTTTAAATGACCTGTTTGCTGAGCAGTGTGTGCCTGTGTATGCATATGTTACTGTTAGTTGTTAGCTGAAGAGCAAAGTAAACAGCTAATTTCTTTGATTTTCTGCTGACTGAAATGGTATCATATTTGTTAAAGTATACAAATACAAATAAATAGATGTATCAGTATTTAATAGACGCCTACACAAGGGCACAAAATAACACCAGCGCTTGTCCAAACTTAAGCCAATATGATTGTTTTGTTATGAATTTGAATGTTATCGAATTTGATTGTTGGCAGAGATGTTGATCCATATTTATGGTCATCATAACTGACTGCACTCACTTGCTTGTAGAACTTGAAGAATAAAAAATGCCCATAGAAACACTTCTTTTTTTATTTAACTGCAGGTCTTGTTTGTCTCTATTTTAAATAAGTCCGAGCTCAAACCAAAATTCCGGAAAACACAGGAATAGCTTCTTGGAAAAATAATCATTAACATAATAAATAAATAAACAATCTACCTTAACATTCCAGTAACACATCTTGTAACTGGTCAACAGCATCTTGGCTACATAGAAAAATCTTACGAAATAACTCCCAGACAGTGTTTAATTTTGGGGTAACATCCACCCAATTTTCAAAGTCCAAAAGTGAACTTTTGTTGCCAGTCACAACAGTTTTGGTGGTTTTATGTACTTGTGCATTTTAGAAAAGAACAAGACAATCCATTTGCTGAAATCAAGGCAAATGTAATGAGGAATGACAGCCTTCATAGAAATGCTGTGGAGTCAAAAGTACAATATTTGTCTTTCAAATGTACTGGAGTCAGAGTAATACATTTAAACATAATGCTCAAGTACAGATACTCAAAAATTGTACTTAAGTTCAGTACTTAAATGTACTTTTTTACCGTCCACCACTGATGGTCATAACTGAAGCTGTGGTTAGTGGTAGTGGTGCTATAGGCATTATTTTATTTCCCTTATTTGGGCTGTACTGTATTAGACTGAAGGTGTTCTTGAGATCAGGTCTCTGCCAGGTGGCCAAAGATTACAAAAACAGGGAATATTTTATCTTATAACATGCCTAACCAGATCATAATGGATTAAAACATGTTTAGCACAGAATTAATCTGCAGATGGTCAAAATAAGACAAAACTTTTCCATGGATGTCAGTTTTAAGTGAAGATGAAGGACAACATGTGGCCAGCAACAGATGGTGTGTTGTTTTTATTAGCCAAGCTGATTTCAGAAAACTTCTGGGCCCTGCATGTCAAGAGTAAGTTCAGGATGAGGACCCAAATGCAGAACACAAAGAGGCAGACAAACTAAAAGTGAGGTTTAATGCTGATGAAAATCTCCCAAAACAAGCAGCTAACAAAACTCAAAGTACAAAAAAAACCACAAACCAAAACTAAACTGAAGCCATCGGGGTTAACACGTGGAACACAGGGAGAAACTGAGTGATGTCTTAGACACACTGAAGAACATGGAGACGAAAAGTAAGGAACACAGTGATGACTACAACAGCAAACACAGATAAGGTGACAAAAGACAGGGGGAGAGACACAAGTATACATATATATGGGGAGGTAATCGGAGGAACAAGCCACAGGTGGAGTAAGCAGAGACACGTAAAAGCATATATGCAATGCATATATTACCTTATAAAATATTTTTATTTTGACTCACAGAAGTTCTGGACAAATTGACCAACTGCTCAGGGGTCCAAGTTTGTCATACTTTGACATAACTAAAGCGCAAAATAGACTAAAAGAGCTAAAAAACCATTTTATATTATTGTATAATATTACATAGGCCTATATATTTTTGCCCCCGGACACCTGTGGAGTTAATCCGGCCCCGCTGTTAGCAGGGTTTCATTATTAATTCTATAGGCTGGGGTACATAAGGATTAGTTTAAGTTATATTTCTTATATGGTGGAGAGGTAACACAATAAAATGAAACTGATTCTTTCCAGAGCTGACTTCCTTTATAATGCACATACCTGCATGTTGAGCAGAAGCTACTTATCTCTGTTGACATGCCCGAGTCCTGAGCCATGTTGATGTTGGTCTGATGCTCCTACAAATGAATGCTAACCGCACTGACAGACTATCAGCAGCCTATCAGTTATTACTTCAAAGCCAGGGTGTGAGCTCAGCAGGCTGAAGGTCTGTGCTCTCGTGTCTGATTTAGGAGATCAACCCAAACAGCCCAGAGTCAATTACCAGGCTTAGCTAGGATATCAGCTAAAGTTCACTATGTCCACCAACATACGGGAGAAAGAAAAGCAGAGAGAGAGACGACAGGAGAGAAAGTAGAAGAGTGTGAGAGGGAAAATATCAGGGAGAGAAACCTTGGAGGCCATTTCAATACTTTCCTCCAATTTATCTCCCTCGTCTCTCCTCCCCTCCCCCCCTTCAAATGCCTGCAGGTACAGAACAGACTTCCACTGAGCAGTTTTATTTGAATAATTCCTTCCTGTTATATATATATTAAACCAAAATCGGGGAGATCAGAGAAAATGGATTATGCCTGAGTGGTAATTAGTCTTGAGCTGCTGTTTTTTTTCCCCCCTTTTTTCCCCCACTGGTTGTGCGTGAACAGAATCAGTGGGAACAGAGTGGAAAGACTGGCTTTAAAGACCGAGGTCACTGGTACACTTAACTATGCATGTTTACAAGCTGCTTCAAGTTCAGTGTGATATTAGGTGTTATTGACATTCTCAGTTCAACACTTGTCATACTCCCCACAGCATCTGATACTGACGCAAAAGGCGTCCTTAAGCATCTGTATGTGACACACAGCTGTCTCCGAGGTAAAAGGTGTAACACGTGGTTCACTTTGTTACAACTGTTACAATTAGGTTTAGGTAAGAAAACATTTTGATTAGGTTCAGAAAAACAATAATTTGGGGGTTAAAAGAAGTACGAGACATGATGTCAATACGTCATATTAGCAGAGGGATGCAAGTGACATTTGATCAATTTTACGGGGCAGCCAAAACAAAAAATGACTATACTTTGTCCCAACTTTGATAATTGCATTTAACCTTTAATATTAAAACTTTATCATTAAATAAAATTTTGGCATTGATTTTTTTTTTTAATTGAGTATATGCACTTGTTACGACTTCAAAAGTATCCTTTGGTAATAAAAATAACTCATCAAGAAATAAAATTTCATACATGTAACTCATTTTTTCCCCAAAGTCACTTCAGCCCCTCTGCTTCTCACCTCTTACTATTATGCAATACTATTACGCAACATCATGTTCACTCACTTTTGCTTTACATGGGGTGTACTTGTGTCATTTATGTAACATTATGTTAAAACAACTCTGACTTCTGATTTCACATGCCACACAATAATCAATCTCCTGGGTGAAAGTCCATGTTTGTTTGACCCATTCACCACCCATCCGAACCACCCTACCTGATCTCTCTCCCTCTATGCTCTCAACTATTGCAGCAGATAGGTTTGTTACAAGCATATTGCGTCACATAAAGATGCCAAAGGCTGCCTTACAGTGATATGACATGATGAGGGGGCGCAACAAAGTGTCTGCATGTACGATCTCAGAATCATAACGAACTGTATGTCAATATGATATATTTCTAAGATATACAGACATTTTAAGGAAAAAATGAAGCAAAACATTTATTTAAACAAGAGCCTTGATGATCATGTTTAGAGTGATCGATGGTTGGCATCATAACACACGAAGGTTTAGCAGTCACTCCTCATTTAATTTCTGAAGCAATTTCCTCCAGAATCTCTGACTTGCTGAGTGGGAGCAGGACCAGTGCACTGTTCAAGAACATAAAACCCCAGATTTATCTGGGAGGGTCAGATTGATCTATTAGAGGCCCTCTGTTGACATCACATCCACCATGTCCTGTGCTTATGCTTGCTAAACGCTTGCTCTCCGCCGCAGCTTTCTGCTGAAATAAGCAGTGCTTAGGCTCTGCGAGGTGGGACAACCTATGCTGCATCACGCCTGGATCATCCATAACCATGGAACTGCGGCACTGATAAACATTCACCCTACACTGGAAGGAAAAGGGGGAGATGGTGTGTGTGTGTGTGTGTGTGTGTGTGTGTGTGGGGGGGGGGGGCTTAGACAAACGCTGTGTGTTTTTTGCGGGGGGCCCTGGGTAATACATTCACTCCATCAGCTTTGTCACAAGCAGCAGCTCCAAGATGGCATTTGTATTGTATTTGATTTTCAAACTGGCCTTTGACTGCGAAAGGGAATGGCACCCCTGTGACAAGTAATACAATTACTCTACTACTCTATGTTCTTCAAGCAATTAATTCATTTTGATTTGCTGTGTATTTCCTGGGCCTCCTTCCTCATTAGCGCTGATTAATCACGGAATAGCCTACTTATGTCTTAGGGTTCACTCTCTTACTTTTAACCAGTGTTAGAGCAATGCGAAACAGCACAAAGCGATCTCTACTCTCTCGGGTTGGGTGTCACATTTTTTGCAGTGTTTAAAATCAATAGGCTAGATTAAAGACATTGACAAATTTCTCAGGTGTGAAGGCAGGACACATTTCTAATTTAGCTGCGAATCATTTTTCCGTAGACAGATTGTCTGCGGTGAGTTTTAATTAAATTTAAACTACAAGATCAGCTGAGTTAGAAAGCAAAGTCGGAAACAGTCGGAATAAAATAAACATGTATTCCAATCCCTCTGATAACTGGCAGGGCGGACCAGATCTGGAAAAAAGATTGTCCAAGCTTTCCAGCAGCAGCTGCAGCAGCCCTCCCTCTTCCCCTGCTGCCCGCCAGTGGTCTCTTCCAAATGGAAGGCACGGGGTAGGAGGGTGGCGGGGAGGAGGCGGGAGGGAGGGTGCAGGGAAGAGGAAGTTATCACCAAATTGCCATATCTACAAAGCTCTCCCTGCACGCCACAGATTTTCCCTCTTTAATCTGACACATACAGCCTCATGCCTTCTAAAACCCTGCAAGGCGCTGTGAAGCTCAGCATCCTGGGCTGAAAGAACACCGCAGCCAAGAGAGAGGGGAGTCAGAGGGATAGACGGAGAAACAGAAAAAGAAAGATAGCGCGTGAGAGAGGGAGAGAGAGAGAGGGGGAGAGGGAGAGAGAAAGAGACCATTTTATTTGTTCTTTGGAGCAAACATGCGCCCGGCTTTATGAAGGGAGTTAAATCGCGGAGGTTAATTGAAAAATGAGATAAACAAAGGCTGTGAAAAGCAGAGGGAAAGATTGTGGCTGGCAGCGCAGGCGGGCCACCACTGAACCTCCTTCAGACTGTGCAACCCTGATAAAAAAGCACAGTTAATTGTCTCGCAATTTCTTCCACTTAATTTCATTCCAATTAGAGAAAAAATTGCGAGGAACTGTCTCCTTCCTTTCATTGCTATGCAAGTACTGTACCTCCATAGAAAATAACTTTAATGGGTGGATCTTTCTGTAGACAAGCTTTCATTTTGTCATGAAGTCATGCTCAGCAAAGATGTTCCAGTGTTTCTGAATACGAACATTATGTCCTAAATAATCTCCCTTTGAATTCTTACATTTTCTCAGCATGGTTAGCAGTGAATTCTCCAAGTCGGACCGAATGAACTTCAGCTCATTTGGTGACTAATAACACTCGCGTGAATAAATGAGGCAGTAGTGTGGGAGCCACAACGCTTGTATATCACACTTTACTGTAGAGACGTCTGGGAAGGATCAAAAGCAGTCCATTCGGTTGAAGACCCCTTTTTGAGGTAAGAGGCAAATTGAAATGTCAGACCACTTAAAGGTAAGTGAGTGACCTGTGAGATCAAAGCTGTGAATGTTCTATGTGGATTAGTTGTGAGCGAATTTTGAAATGACAATAAGAGGCATATCTGAGAAAGCATACCAGCAAAACCAGCTTTAATGTTTGTAACAGTAGAACAGTACTTATTCTGAACATGCTTGTTTGGAACAGGCCTTTTGCTTTGCTGCTAATATTGCAGCTTGCAACTTTCTGGAGAACCGCTCATACAAACAAAAATATGCACACGGGTGGTTGGGAGGGGAGATGGATGGGTCCAACAAACCCAAGACTTTAATGCGGGAGTTCACTTCCCATCTGAATTATTATTATTATTTTTTTTTTCTACAACTTGCCATGTGCCACCTTCCCCTAATCCTAACCATTTGTGCCCTTGCCCTGATACCTTGTACACACTACATAACTTCAACCCTGCACTTGCTGACAGTTTTGGTGCGCCCCCCAAAAAAACGAATTGAAGGCAAATCGGCTCTTGAACACTATGTGTGAACAGTCCAAAGATGCAAACACAGAGGTTTGCCAATGCACCGCAGATGCATCCCAGATATCAAGCAGACTTAAGCAAATTTAGGAAAAGAAAACCCAGGCTAAATAAATAAATAAATTGTATTACATGACATAACATAAGTTATGTCCCCTCCCAAATGTGTAATACATTTCTTTTGAATTCTCAAATATCAGTCTTTTATTCATCTTTACTGCAGAAAGAATCAGGCATTTTTTGGAAGGCAAGACATATGCTTTTATTTCAACTGTTTATTGTCTTACAATAGATCATTGCACTTTAAAAAAAGGGTTGAACACTGCATCACTCATGAATGCTAAAAAGCATTTGAAAACCTATTTAAATCAAAGACATGCAAAAATGACTAAAGAATAAGAAAAATCAGGGCATGGAAGCAAAATAAAGAAAGATATATATGTTATTATAACATATGTAATTGATGTTATCTTTGCTGCTCTGTGTAAAGATACAATTTTCATATACTGATTATAATTTCAAATGCTTCTTTTGAGTAATGTCATTGAAACACAGCAACTGTTTTTACATTGAAAGCCTTTCAGCTGAAAGCTCTCTGGCAGGTGTATTCCCTCTGTCCTGGTGGGCTTGAAGGAAGTATGGTATTCATTAATTAACTTAATCATGCTTAAAAGTGGCAAGGTGTCAAAAAGAGACACTGAGCATCAGAGAGGTGAGTATATTTCTGACAGTTGTACAGATGCTGTGGAAATATGCTTAATACACTGTGAGAATTTAGGAAATTCCTGTAACACTGTAATAATGGAAATTCTGACAGTGCTGCTTACTATAATAACATTTCAAAGGTCTGATTAAATATGACATCATAGAGAAATTACATTAAATGCTGTAACAGAGGATTGTCGTTTTTTCGCTTTTTCAAAAGGTGATAGCATTATCGTTCATTTTTACACTCACAGAAAGGTAAGACTACTTTTTTTCCACTCCATATTAGCTGAGGACAAGTAATGCAGCTCACCTCTCTCTCTTCTCATTCCAAAGATACAGGAAACTTCACAGATATACTGTAAGTTTGAGTGTGAGAGCAGCTTTGGCAGACCAAATCCTCTTTAAAAATAAAATGCAAAAAAAAAAAAAAAGAAAAAAACTGAAAATATCTTAATTTTAGATTTGTGGCTGACTTTGAAGACTCATGCCTCACGGACACTGAGGCGTGATTAGCATATGTTCCCAGCATACAGAATGAATCTGCGGAGGGATATACATACATTAGGAGTTGTCCCATTAGCAGCCCGGCAGAGGGGCTGATTTATGTTTTCTGTTGGCATCACCTGACAGGGACATTAGTGTTACAGATGGGGACAGGTGACGTTGTCAGGACCATCAGTCTCCAGGTGACGCACTGCCAAAATGATGTGAGAGGAGCAGGCAGTGAGGATTATGGGTAGCGTCAGAATTGGGAAAAAAGCTTGTGCGGCTGCTCCACTTGCTTTCCGAGCACCTAGTGGAAGATTACCTTGTCAGCATCAGAGGAAAAACACTTCTGCAGCAAGACAAATGACAATTCAATAATTTTGAATGCCTTGAAAGTGTCTCTCTCTTGCAGAACTCAATTACAGTGATAAAGGCAACTAATATAAGTTCACTGGGTACATGCCCAGATGCTGACATGATTTATTGCATCATGTGAGCTTATGACTTATTCATGGCCTATTATACTTTATGATTGCTATCACTTTGCCACTAAATACAGTTGACACCATACAGCACAGTACTCAATGAAAGGACTGTTTGAAAGATATGTTCCAATAGGAAACTATTGCTGTCAGTAGGAGGACATGAGCAATAATTCACAACTCTGTAAATAAGGACAAAAAAAAGATTAATAGGTTTACCTGTCTATGCAGCCAAAGTTTAATGTTAACTGTATATACATGCACATGTGGAAAAAAGGGTCACAAAACAAAGTTATCAAAGACATCACTAAGTACGTGACTATAAGCTTGAGGTGGAGCTGATTCAGCATATAGATATACTGGTGGTATACTGGTATATACTAGTGGTGCTTCCCAGATATAAGAGTGTTGATCAATACTAAACCCTTTGAAACCTGAGCAAACTGGCTTGATGTCTTTTAAAAACATGGGAAGAAGGCAATGAGAGACAAAAGAAGAATTAAAAATGATCAGGAAATTAGTTTTAAGTAGAGAAAAATAACCTGATAAAATTGGTAAAAAGAAAAAAAAAAGTAAAAAGCATAAAGTGTAAGTTTTTTACTTATAGTCCTGGGCAGGTAGTGTACAGCAGGTTTATCAAAGCTTTTTTAAAAAAATAAAAACAGGTGTGTGATGCTGATGAAAACAACAGTGATGAAAACCATTCACCAGATAAAATAATGGCATTGTACATTTCTGCAAACCACAGAACCACAGTTACTTTGTTTTTGTTTTTTACATTGTTTTGTTTAAATCTTTCGACACAAAAACTACTTGGTTGGGAAAAAATCATGTTTAGGAATAAAACAGTCATGATTTGTGGCACAAAAGCTGCTGAAGAAGCAGGAACAGGTTGGTAAAAAAACACCCCAGTTCGGTGGCTAAAATGCAGCCAGGAAACAATAAAATGTGTAAGTTAAAAACACCCAGATTCCATGGCTCAAGAACCATTGTGCTTTCCTACCTAAGAACCTAAGAATGTCCTGAGGTTGCAATTGTTTGCAATGTGCAAACTCACAACTACATGCCACTAAATCCTGCACACTGGACGTTGAAATGAGTCAATTTAGTTGGCATACATAATGTCAGCCTAGACCTCTTATACCAATGACTTTTGTAAAATGATGAGGCTTATATATGAAGACGGGAATACAGTTGCTGTCATCTTGTGTTGTTAACATCATTTGGATCCAATCTGCACAATCACAAGCACTCGATTGGAAAACAGATGTCGATCATGACATCAGACCCCCGTTTTATGGCAGCAAATAATTAGAACCAAATTTCTCAAAATGCACATCAGTGTGATAAGAAGTAACTAAAAATATATTATTTGACGTGTACTTTGAGGTTTTACTCCCATATGCTATACGTCTTGGCTTCACTTTTGGGTAGCTGTCTCTAGACAACAGGCACTTAGGAGTTTTGTCAATTTACTAATAACACTTTACTTTAAGACAAAGGACTTTTTTTTTCTTTTAAAATGTGCTTCAGAAATACTCTTTAGTGTCATTTTACTAATTATACAAATATTATATGTCAGAATATTGGTTTGTTATTATGTCAATGTCTTTATTTGATATGTATCTGAGGTAATCTGAAGGCTGTTCTCATTCATTGTTATCTATCTATCTATCTATCTATCTATCTATCTATCTATCTATCTATCTACCAGGTTTTTCACATGTATTTATTTCCTCACTTTCGTGCAATGATAAACTCTCGACTCACACATTGTAATACGCTGAGAGAGATAGACAAACAAAGGGAGAGTGAAGGGGAGGGGGGTTGGAGTGGCATATAGGATAGGAGGAGGGGTTCTATGCAGAGAATGTGTGTGAGTGAAGGGGAGAGAGAGAGAGAGAGAGAGAGAGAGTGAGAGAGAGAGAGAGAGAATCAAACGCTGGCTGAATTGGGCCCAAATATCCAAGGTTAATTTTGTGAGAAAGCTGCAGTGCCCAGATAAGACCATCCCTGCAAATGAGTTCTGCCTGCCTGGATTACAGCTAAATTTATGCAGCTTTCCTTATCCTTTCACAAGCTCCTCTGAAGTGGCATAATTAACTTGCGCACATAAAATGTGCACATTTTCTGCATGGTGGTAACATTCCTCATTTTACTGCTTTGATTTTTTTTTTTTTTTTTTTTTGCCCTATTCATAAAGGTACTTTAAATTTTGCTTTTTGCTCAAGTTTAGAGATTTGTCATTGTAATGGCACAAGATGAGGCTTTCACTACTTAATCATTCTAATTACTCAATGGTTAAATCTCTGCTGTCATTATATTCCGCATAGATACGACAAATAAACAAACGCGGCGCTCCAATTATACTCAAGTGTACATGGTGTGTGAATATATACAGTGAAAACAAAAGGTGAAAAGATGATTATGCAACACAGATTTAACTACTGACACATCGTGCAACCTTCACGTATCACAGTATGTACACATGCAGTACAGTACATGCATACACAGAGCAGGTAAACATGTACATATTAGACTGTCTGACAGTGAAGGAACAGAAATCCCTGCTACATGTCCAGGCCCAGAGAAATCCTTGAATCTTCAAAGCACATGCAGCTGAGATGAAAATATGGTAAGCTGCACTTGAGGACAGGAGAATATGCTCTGCTATTACAAAGCTTTTTTTTTCCTTCTTTCCCATCATGCCCCGGGCTGCTCTGTTTATCTGCCCACACCCCCCAAAAAAGCTGTCCAAGGAGGGCTTCCGCAGTAGCACTAGTCCCAAAAACCAGCTCCACCATTTCAATTTCTGTTTCCACTATATCCCCTCTATCATCAGCATGTTTAACTGGCAGCCATGACCACTTGATTAATATTTATCCTCCAGAGAACCAGCTGCAGACACACACCAAATAATAAAAATAGCTAATAGCTAACACAGAGCAGGGACACACTTATCCTTGTTTGCGGTGGGATCTCTCAGAGAGGAAGAGTTATGTGTGGGATACTGTAATGTCTACTGCACGTAGAATATAGGAAATGGATGAAAAACAAAATCTACATAGCTTATAGCTTACAGTAGATAACTGGGGTCATGATGTCATCTGTGGGTCAGCCTATATTCCACTGCTGCAGAGAAATTTCTTAATCAGTATTTCTGAAGTTCCTGAGTTTACAAATTCTAAGAAAAATGAGCTTCACTACAGTAGTTGCTCAGAGAAACTGAATCCTTCATGATTTTAATGAAGTTAAATAAGGATTAAAGGGACTCTATGTAAAATTAAGAGTGTATAGTAGTGGATAGATTTAGCTGACCCACCGCAGGAAATGGTGCTAAACGCCGGCAATGGTGCTGACAGTGTTAATGCTGTGTTCTGTTTACCTTGGAAGTTGACGTTGGACTTTAGGAATGACGTCACCCAATTTAACCACATTCTGGTATAAAAAATTGAAAAAGAAGCAATACCAATTCTGGCAGGTTAGCCATATTTATCAATACCAGTTGATAACAAAGCATTAGGCTGTATCTTTCACAAATGTAGCAACATAGATTGAGGTTAGACAGTATTATGTAAACTACAGTTTTCGTGGGATATAAATTAGACATAAGTGCTAATAAACAGTATATTCTATAGCTTTCACTACTGTTGAAAGCTGGTGGAGAAACCATCTTGGATTTTCAGGTTAGGAATGGAGAGGTTTATCCAACTTTCCAAGTCTGAAATCTGACTTTCTGACATTTCTCAAGACTTCCCATTTCAAATGGAATGCACCATAATGGTTTTAACCAGGGCGGACTGGAAGGTGGGCGCTATGCTTACTAAATGATGCCATTTCAATATCAGCGGTAACTGCCATATGACCGCCATTACACCTCATTTTAGGCACGCCAGGAAATATCCAGCAATAGCAGCACGTCAAAACACAGATGTAGAATACAACTGACTATCACATGCTAGGATGAGTGTTAAATTGAAGAAGACTATCATTAGATCCTGTCAGGCATTCATTCCAATAAGAAACAATTTAACATGGTAAGCAACTAAAATAGAAATGATTCGATGTCCCTAAATATTAATTTATATTATATTTATTAATTTTTATTTTTGCTGTAGAAGCAGCAGTGATGGTCCTACCTAACTTTAGCAAATCAGGTAAAGAGACCCACATTGCTGAAACACTGTGAGTTGGTATTGTCGTAGATGACGTTTGCAGGAATGGAATAAAATAATTCTGACAAAATCATTAAAAAAGAGAAATCAGAGATATCACAGAGGGCAAATAAACAGACCAGGACTGAGATAAACCTCATAATTACAGTTAAATACTACAAATGTCCAAAGGCATCACTGGACTGAGGGGACTGCCTGCAGTGGGACAAACAGTACGAAGAATAAATCAGAAACAGCAAACACAGAATTAGATTGCAGTTTTAATTTGAAGGAATGCAGGTGAAGATCTTGTGAGAGCAAATGCATTATGGCATTTATTCTTGAGTCTATACCAAAGGGCAGGTGGTTGACGTGTCCACTTGCATAAAAGCTGACAAATACATGCTGGGGCCAGAACAGTTCATGCTATTTAAGTAAAGACTAACATCTTAAAAATCAACTGGAAGCCAAAAAAGGGAAGCTACAATTATTACATGATCCCTATTCGTTGTTCTTGTCAGGAGTCTGGCAGCAGCAGTCTGTGCGAGTTGGAGACAAGATCGACCTTTATCACAAGACAAGACAAGAAACAAGAGCAGGTTGGCCAGACACTATTAAAAATCACATTTAAGACTTTTTAAGACCTTTTAAAGTTTCAAACAAATAAAAAAAATGCCATTTCTGTAGCAGATCATACTCATCTTAACAGCAATGTAGCATGTGTAAAATGATTATACATGACATCTCAATACAGAGGACCAGATTTATTGTGTCAGTAAAGGCCAAAAAAGAAAACAAATTCCCAAAAGGCTATGTCGACCAGTGGTTCAAACACCCATAAGAATTCAATTTACAATACAGTGACATGGATGTAATACAGAAAAATATCAAAGTAATCCTGCTGCAGCATATTAATTGCGTTTTTCATGACGGTTGTTCTCATGCACAATTCATACAAAAAGCAATGTAACAAAATTTGTACACATCCCATGTAATCACAAGCCTGTAATTTGGGTGTAACCCATGTATTTGAGAAGGCTACGTTCATGTGACCAGTGTGCTAATGGGAGTGATGAAGGAAGCAGTCTCAGTATGGTGGGAGGTTGGGGTGGTGAGTAGGTCACAAAACACAGGACTGTCCTCCAGGACACTCTGGTATTCAGAACCATATGAATTTTAGTGAACTTTGAGTCATTTTAGAGTATACTGACGACTCACGTTTCTTTTCCTAAACCTAACCACAGCAACCTTACTTGCAGAAACCTAACCTCTGTAGCTCTAGCTAAAGTATGTAACTTCACATTAAGTATAACATTATGTTACGTACATAACCTTAAGTATGTAACTTGACAATAAGTATGTAACTCTGTTGAGTATGTAATGTTATGTTAAGTATTGTCACATTATGTTAAGTACATAAGTTTACATAACTTTATGTTAACTCTATGCTAAGTAAGTAATGTTATGTTAAGTATGTAACGTAACATAAAGTATGTTACTTTATCTTAATATGTAATGTCATTCATGGGGCACTAATTTGTACGACATACGAATGTATGTATGAGACCACATTAACTAAAACTACTACTAGAATTGCAATTTCACTTGCAAATCAGCACTTAGGTGAATTGAAAGTAAACATATAAATATCGACTTTCCAACTGTAATTATTCTGATTATGCACCCCTCACGGGGTACACATGCACTGAAAGAATATATTTTTATCCAATATTTAACCCAATCATCGATAAAGTAGATGAAGCGCTTACATGGTTATTAGGTGTTAATATTTTCCAACTGAGCAGATTATCAAAGGTTTTTATGAGATGACTTGACAGCTGATGTTTACAATGCAGTGCTAAAATGATGGTACCCAAACATGAACCACAAACAGCTTGATGATGCAAAACCAGAGTTGTCAACAGAACTGTCCACTTCAGCCTTCCCCTTTGTCTGGCAAAAATGGCAAAAGATAGAATGGAGGACTTCTTAGAACAAGATGTCACATGTTTTATAACATTACAATAAAACTGCAGGAACAAAGAAGGAAGAAATAATAAAATAGGGCTTAGTCATAGTATCTACTTGTTTTTATGCATTCCTCTTGCTGGTATTTTTCAGTGTGTATTCTCGAAGCTTCAGCCTCTTTGCAGTGCAAGCATGGGACCTGATAGAACTGAATAGTGACATGCTGAATAAATCAGATACAAAAGATACAACTGAAAAGGAAAACTAGTTCCTTAGAAATTAAACCTGCAGCGCCATTCTTTGTCCCACACTGTCACTATGGTAACAATATAATTAGTGAATGTGCTCTATCACTGTCAGCAAGACTGGACTGAAATTAATTTCCAACATTTCACAAATGAGTTGATGAGCTTGAGATGGAATGGATTCTGTTGGTTTGGACAGATAAAAGGAGCGCTGATAATGGAGATGATTTCTGTTCATAATTCAAGGTTCAGCCCCATACAAGATTTCCTGTGCTGTCGCATGAGCAAACGTAGTGTGGTTATTCTCCAGCACACATATGCCAGCGTTTTCATCAAATAACTTCCGCCATAATCTTTTCAATCATGTATGCCTTGCATGTTGAATGAAGGGTGAGGATTATCAAAACCTTTGTTACAGCTCTTAGCATGGAATAACTGTTAAAATTCACAAAGCCCAAATTACTTTTTTGCCCATATCTGACGTGATGATCTGTACTCGCCACAACTTCTTGCCAGACAGAAAGGCGCTTTGCAAAGTCTCAATCACTCCCATTGTGATGATTTTCTGTGTAATCCAGCAATTTTCACAATCCGGATTATTTTATCATCCCTCCTGATAAACAGAAGCAAAATAAAGTCAGATTTCATTTACACTATCCAGGCCAGAATTAATCACTCCCAACCCCATTTATCAATCTGGGTCCATGCCCCAGTTTTTGCTAAATGTGTTTCACCAAACTTTTTTTTCCCACTGGCCCCATGGCCAAAGTATTGGTCAGTCAGTTTTTCCATGTTTGCCAATTTATCTTGACCCTGTTCTTTCCTCTAGCTCCCTCCTTGGTTTGTAAGATATCTCAGAAACTCATTGTCAGATGTCAAAATTTTCGGTAGATTCCACAAAGTATGAATCCTATAGGAGCGTATTACTACCATGCCAGAAAAAAAACTCTTTCCTTTTTCCCCTATTTTCATTGTTTTCCCAATAAAACTTCCCACTTTTCATGTACTGCAATATGTTTCAGATGTGATCACCGTGAGATTGCAGCGTAAAGGGACTGAAGGGTTTGCCAACTTCCCTGTCTGAATGTCCTCTGATGAATAGTGCCCCATTATTAAAACTACCAAGCACATTTTCTTTCTCTCCTGCAATCAGGGCATTGATTGCAGGACAATGGATGTGTTTGATTGAGACATAATCAGACACTTCACTAATTTGGGTTCAAAGGAAAATCAGCAGGATGCAGACAGGAGGTAAAAATCACAGAGTAGTCCTGCTAAAGAGGTCAGAACAGTCCGTTCTATAAGGAACCGGTGTCACAAAGTATGGTTTATAACACATGTGTATGTAACAACTGACAACATTTCCAAATTACTGGCTGTTTGTTTCTTTCACAATTATTCTTAAGGTGATTTTTAGAGTGGTGGTCCCTCCCAGCATGCATTGAGACATTTTTGGACAAGTAAGAATTCATGAAACTCTCTGAGCACCAAGCTCTCACGATGAAGACTAGAGCTCTTGTCCCAGCTTGAGATTTATGTGTTTCCAGGCACAGCTCATCCCAAATCCAAAACTACACATTTTCCTCTTACCTGTAGTGCTGTTTATCAGTCTACATTGTTTTGGTGTGAGTTGTTAACATCGGCCGTAAAGATATCTGCCTTTTCTACAGTATAATGTAGCTAAGTGGCACTTGGCTTGTGGTGCTCAAAGCACCAACAAATACATTTGGAAAACTCAACAGAAATGTCTCCATTCCCAACTTGTGATGTAGTGCCACCCTATCGGTGCTTTTTGGGATACGTGACATCTTTTGTGCATGTGATGTCACTGGATGGAGTCAGCTGGGAATGCAGCCGGACAGAACTGGTCACAGTGTTAATATTTGCTGGTGGATGGCTGGATGGGAGGACAGCATCAGATTGAAATGCTACGGGTAACCACGTAATATAAAGAGTGTGAGGGCGCCTAAAGGGTGGGCAGGAGGGGAGGAGGATGGGTCCCACAAACAACAGACTTTAATGCGTGAGTCCGGTGTTCGCTTTCCATGTAAATGTGATAGTTTTTTTCAGCACCTTACCATGTGCCTCCTTCCCCTAAACCTAACCACCCATACCACATGTGTTTGTAGATCCCAGTGCTGGTTGCCATGTGCTGCTGTTGCCTAAACATAACCATGTGCAGTGTAATCCCACCATGTGCTCATGTTGACATGAGGGTCAAGGCATCCAGAACATAAAGCACAGACCAAGAAAAATACCTAGAGCGTAATATGTAGACATGGAAGTCCATTGCAAAGAAAAAGGCTTTTAAAAGACAAATGTAAATAACAAGTACTTCAAACAGAGTCTTGGGCACTTATGTCCTGAGCCTGGTAAGCACGTTCAGTAATGAAGCCATGATTTTAAAGGTAACACATTAGCAGATTCCATTCAGTGGAGAGTGAGTAATCGAACCCATGACCCCCTGGCTATACAGACACCATGTTTAACACTATGACATTGTAATGCACAGTAAGGGTAATTTTTTATTTGTTTTAGCCAGACTATGGTTTAAGACACAAGCATCAGAGCCATCTTATTGGAAGACACTCCACACAGATCGATGTTAATCAGTGAACACTGATGACATTATATATTTATCTAGTAAATATTTAAATTGGCCTTGAATCAAGGAGCACTTTTAATCAGCCCAGTGTGTCTGTAACCTCTTGAAATTAGCCTGCACTAATTATCGCCTAAAAGCTTTAATTTGTTTTGCAACAATTCCGGAGCTGTGTGCATACAAAAAGGAGTGGCTCACCAGAGACTGTCTCATTCACAACTCCTTTGCTCTCTTTTTTTTTTATTATTATTTTGTCGTTGTGGAAGAGGAGAAGGCTCCCTATGGACCTTTCTATCACTACCTACAAGCGCTCTCTTCGACCAGCCACAAAATACAGCAACAGCTTGTAGGTAATTGATCAGGCAAGTGAACTGTAAAATATTCATTTTCTACTTCAACAGCCAGATAAATCTCTAGGGAGGGTTTGGGGAGGACGCTGGTGGAAATATTGCTTATGCACCACGAGGTAGGAGCTGCAGCAGCATGATGGTGAGGGGCAGATAAGAGGGGAAGCGTCTCCGGGTTCGGGTGTAGCTGCCAGTGATGGCCAGTCATGCAATTCCCTGCTTGGCTTTAGACCAAGAAGCCAAATCCCCCTCTACAGCCCTGGATTTCATGCTGCAGAGCTGAGGGGAGCTTGGTCTGCAACCTCCATGGCTGGCAGGCTAAAGAGCTGATTCCTGCCCCAGTCTGCCTGACCTGTTTTTCTGTATTGTAGCTTCACACACACACACACACACACACTCACACACCTGCACACACACAATCAGTGAATTGAAATGGCATGTGCGTGTGTGTGTGTGTGTGTGTGTGTGTGTGTGATACTTAAGCAGAGGGAAAAACAGCAATTTCCAAGGCTCTCCTTTTATTTGTCAATGGAATGTATCAATGAGGCAGCCAGTGAAACAGATGAGACTTAAATCCATGTCCCTCAGGCCAAGACGGCCACGATGATGAAAAGGTCACGATGTCAGAAGAGGAAGACTATTTAAAGTGTTTTTTCCCCCTGACATTTTGATTGATCCATCTTCATGAATTCATATTCAATCTATATCAATCTATAAATGCTAATGTGTTTGATCAACAGCAACGCAGCTAAAATGTTAGGAGACCTTTTGGTCTGACCTTTCACTGCATCTGGTGCGTGTTTAACCTTCAGTCCCTTCACACACTCACAGTTTATGAAAAATATGTGTGTCGTTTAACACAAATACACCAGTCTTCCTCCAATGTTATGGCCTTTACTTCATATTTGGATGTTTAGAAATAAGGCATCTCTTCGTTCCTTTAATATAAAAAATCACACATTATGTGCAGGCCACCATGTGATACTTTTTAACATAAATGTAGTATTCAGTCATAGATATCTATGCAGTAGTACTGAATAGTAAGTGTGATAGGAATAAAAATAATTAGTTTTAGACATGCAAACAGTTGACACAGACGCAAAGATGCATCTTTCATGGCAGTATGATAAACACTGGGCACGTCTTTTTTAGAGACACCAGGCAACTACCCAACTCATCAAGTAATGTGGCACTCTTTTTCAGTGGTAGTCAGCTTCAGACACAGATGCACCAAGGCACCTTTCATGGTGGCACGATATACTCTGGGAAATTGCTGCTGGCAACTACTGTGAACAATAAGAAAACCCTCATATGGCAGTGGATGGGTCAAACAGACCTGGACTTTCACCCACTGTTTGCTCCCTGTGTGAATTTAAAGGCAAACCATGATTTTTATGTGAAATGTGAAAAAAATTCTGCTAAAATATATCCACGGTATTTGGTACCACATAAATTGGTATGGTGACTTTTGTAACTAAGATAATATAATGCGTATAGGAACTAAGATTGCAATTTTAAATATGAAATTAATTTTTGTAAAAATATGCGTAACTTTCCTGTGAGATGAATCTGCCTCACCTGGTCTGAATTAAAAGGCATGGTTGTATGCGTGTTGCTGCTATGAGAGGAAGAAAACTGGTCATATGATAAAAGTCACAACCAGATGCATTTCGCTTTGATATTTGAAAACAAAAAGGAAAACGACATAAATAGTAGCATTCCCATATGCAGCAGTGGGTGGTGTGAGCAGGACTGGGTGGCCCTCACTGAGCTCACGCATGCTCTTTATTACTGTGTGTGAAGTGCTTTGCCAAACACTTTATAGTCTGCTAAAAGATGACGAAATGCCCAACTCACAGTGCTGGAGCAGAACAGCGTGTTTGTAATTAAGTAGTTAGAAATCAAAGCAATATGTGGAATGATTAATATTTAATAACATGGAGTTTTTATGGCTCGGTTAATTGAATACCTTATCTTTATTATGCAGATGCTTCATAAATATGAAATATTACACATTACAGATAGCTGCTCTTGAAAACCTCACTGAAGCATTTAGAAATATAATTAAGCTTAGTAAAAATAAACCCAGGACTTTTCTTCTTTGCAATTTTTTCCTTGGGAAGCTTTATCTACAATGAACCTACATCAACAAAATAATAAATAGCTCTGTGGACTCGCACAGAATGTAACTTCCTCCATCCTTCCAACCTCCGAAACACAAACTTATTTTGCCTATTGCTTCTCGTCCTCTCTCAAAAGGATGTACTTAGTCTTTTATTCTTTAAAGATCAATGTAAGCTCTCAGAGAGGGTTGATTAATCGTGGGATTACGTCTGAGCTCAACCATTGAATATTTCAATATAAAATGTAATCTTGTCATTGTTTGCTGCTCTGTGGTCAAAGCAGGCATGCTGGATTGGAGAAGTCCAACAATGATCGTCTGCAGTGGATTACATAAAGCCTTGAACTGTATTAAAGCTGAGGAACTGAGTGGAACATGCACTTGTGAAGTACCTTTTACGCTTCTATATGTTTAAATTAACATTACATTCTTGGGTTGAACTCAACAGATTGTGGTGAAAAAAATGTGAAAGGGATTTAGTGTATGGTGTAGGTGCCATGGTTTAAGGCACCTTTAATGTGGTCTGTCTGTCTTTCTTTCAGTCCACCCCTTTGGTCCAAATTGAAATATCTCAACAACTGTTTGATGGATTGCGATAAAAGTTTGAGCAGACATTCATTTTCCCTTTAGTATGAAGTGTAAGCACTCTGATAATCCCTTAACTTTTCTTCAAGTACCATCCGCAGGTCACAGTCATTTTTTCCATTACTTTAACACCAAATACCTGCAAAAGTAATGACATTTCTATCAGCCTCATCTCAGCTAAAATGGTTAATGTAATGGTAAAGTGGTGACACAAAGACTTACAGGCAAAAGGTCCAAACAGACCAGCCTGATACTACTGCTGTAAATTCAAACATGCTGAAACACAGTATTTGTATCTCTATAGTTTAGCATAATTATTTTGGGGACAAATATTATAGCTTTGGGTGGAAAAGCCTTAAGAACAATTTTCAAATCCATCATGGGACACTAAAACTCTCCATTAAAAGCCACACTGACATTTTTTTTTAATATGGTTTAGAGCCTCCTCAAAGCCGACTAAGGCAGCTTTCTTTGCAGGTTTTATAGACTTGTAATTTAAATCTCTCCACATCACAGTGAAATGATGTATTTTGTTGGATATATGATACATGATCAAGAGTGAAATCTTGAATCAGAGACTGGGGGCATGGGGGTGGGGGGTGGGATTCCAATTCCTGCCCACTGGTTTCCTGTGTTGATTACACACTTGTAAACTTTATACTCACAAGTTGTGGATTCTCTTTAAAGGTCAGGGAAAAGTTATAGGAAAGGTCAACACCGATCTCATATATGATGTGACTTTGGAGAAGACAAGCTATAAATGGAGTCGCAGGTCAGTGCTCTAAGTTTCCACGTATGTGCAGTCCATGTATGGGCAGCTGGCCATATTACCTGAAGTAGCAGTTATCCATTTTGCCACAGCTCTTGCAGGCTGATGGATCAGAAGTGAAGATGAACCTCCTAGAGGGGTGAGGAGGTGGTCCTCCCACTCATTCCAACCCTCTAACCTGCAGCACTGTGGCCCATGGTGAAATTTTGACCATGCCTTACTGATTGCATAAACCAATATGTTTGGAGGCTCCATCTCAGCTGCTTCAGAAAGCTTGAAGAGTGGAGGATCAAAGAAACCCTAGAATTTGATTAACTATGACAAAATGATAAAACTCGGTCCTCTGTGGTCACCAGCAGCAATTGTTTAGGAAGTTTCCAGAAAACTATGTCAGGCTTCCAGACAGTCAGGGACCTGATGAGGGCAATGCAGACTAAGTAGTATAGCTTACAGACTTTGCTGTCCTCTCAGAAAAATATTATAGAAAAACTACAGTTTATTGCAAGTTTTGTTGCTTTACCATGTTAACATTGTACTGAAGTACTGTACTTACGGAAAATCAGGATTCGGCAACATTGTTAGAAATACATCCAAGAATAACAAACACAATCGGTCAGACCGCCAGGCAGGCTACAAACTAGCCAGCTATATATGTAATGGTCATGTCATATTTTTGAATCTACAAGATTACATAATGTTAAGAAATAGTCCACCTCAGCATGACGATGTTGCACATGGCAACAAAAGCACATTACAGCCAACGTTGTTACTTCAGCAAATGCAAATGCTGGCATGGATGGTTAGGATTGGCATAAGGAAGCACATAGTAAACAGGAGGCAAGCAGTGGACTCACGCATGAAAGTCCAGAGTTTGTTGGACGAGTCGACAACACACCTTGCCTGCCCTATACACACCCTTGTGTTTCTCATATTATGTCAATTCCTGCAGCATATCTAACACCGCCACCCTGCGGCATTCATGCAGAAGCGACAGGTTACGTTTGTCCGCGTTCTGAAGTGACGCCACCCCTCTGCGTATCATATGGACACAGCAGGTGCCATCCTGCCATCCAGTGGTGTATGATAATCCTGCAAATTGTTCTGTCCTGCCGCATTCTCAGCTGATACCGTCCAATGGCTTATCATGCTGATCTGAAAGGTGGGTTTTGGTTTTAGGATCTTGTGCCAAAAGCACTGCAAAAAGGGTGGTACTGAGAATGAGCTGTTATATCCAGGTTAGGTTCAGTTAGCATTTCATGTTGATGTTGATGAACATGAGTGTATTATATTGTACTGGTGGTAAAATGATATGGATTTTTCAGATATTAACCAGAACCACAGTAAAACAACCACTATTCTGAGGTGTTTCTTACACCCCGCTGTGATTCATCCACTGCCAGCTATCCTTTGATGATCTCTTTGTGATAAATTCAAGCCTCAGCGTTTTTAAACACTCTCAGTCAAGTTGCATGATGACCTTACTTCACAGAGCAGTGACAGACAGCCTGTTTTCCCTCTACTTCTCTCCTCTTTGCCATAAGCTGTCATGTCAGTCATTTTGGCTGAAGGCCCCTAAAGTTCCCCTGAGGGTCTCACTATAATGCAACACGATGGCGGACATTAACCTGGAATTAAATCTTAAAGGTAAGATGGCGACAGGGATTTGTGGCTGTCACAGACGCTTACAGGCGATGTGGTGCATTTTATTTTATTTTATTTTATTTTGCGGCAAGGGTTGGGGGGGATTGTGGGGGGAGAAAAAGAATGTAATTAACCTCCTTGGTGGGGGAAATTCTATTACAAGCTCCTATTCTGCCATGCAAAGTGTGGTGCGGGGAGATGTCACAGGCCGTCAAGCAGAAAGCCAGGGCTGTCTGCATTTTAAACCAAACTTCCAATTTTCTCCCCCTATCTTTCTTCATTCTCACTGAAGCTGGAAATTGAGTACGGCACACTTATGTGGAGAGGGAGGGAGGGGAATAAAAGGTAAGCTGCTTTTCAGGAGGTTAACAAGTTATTTATTCAATCTACATCACCTGTATGTTGGTATGGGTAGAGCAGTAGAGCTGTTTGTTCTTTTTGGAGCACCTGGTAATGTTTACGTCCCCTGGCTAAAGATTTAGAGGTGAGTCAAAGTCAAAAAACTGTGTCACCTATCCAACTCTGATAGTGGCATTCACTTGTACAATCATCAAAATCAATATAATAATGTTTTGTTTTGTTTTTTTAATAAAAAAAAATAAATGTATTGCTGATGTTCTTAATATTCAAAAACAAAACAGAAGCTTGAAACAAACAGTGACATTTACTGGCATACATTAAGGTCACAGAGGTAACCATCAGTTTCTCTAAAACATAATTATCCAGCCATGTAAAAAAAAAACCCAGAGGGTCATTTAAAGCCATTATCATTATTAGAATCTCCAAAGACTACTCAAACCATCTGGATAAGAAAATATTCCATCCGCTAAATAATTAAAACTATTTCTAACCATAAATCAAAACAAAGATGACATCCGAACAGTGACTTCTTGGTTTTTCAAACATCAGTGGTTAATTTATAGCTATGGTTTCCTTTGTGACACGATATACAAGAAACAAAAAACTAATGACTGTATCGTACAAACCAGAGGTGCAGACTTGAGTCCCATGAATTGGACATGAGTCAAATATTTGATGACTTTAGACTTGTCCTGACAAAATCTAAATAAGACTAGCAACTTCAACCTTAACACTAATGACTCCTAACTTCACTTAGACTCATTAACTTGAAAACGCGTAATTCTTTCCCCAAAGCATATCAGTGAAAAAGTATGTTATTTCAAAAGTGGGCCATGAAGAAATTCATTTCCATTACCTAAATACCACTTAATTCTTTAGATCCGCTTTGTTTGAACCTGTCACAACATCCAATCAAGTTGAAGGAGAGAATGAAGAAAAACTAAATTTACGTTACTGAGCACCAGTTAAAAAGCAAATCATTTCCAAATATAATTCAGTTTGTATACAAAAGTACAATTGGTCACATAAAACAATTTCTGTTGAAACCGCTATTTAGAAACTCTGATGGCAAATACGGCAACACTAGTGCGCAGACATATTGATGCTACACCATCACAGTTTATCTCTGCATGCTGCAGTCTGTTTACATTTGTCTGTCGCTCAGTGCCATGTCACGTTTCTTTGCTCTGATTGGTTGTATTGTTATCCAACTGTATCCAAAGGCATTTTGGTCATCTGCTGCAGGACTGCCAATAACTCATGTCAAGTATGAGTCACAATTTAAAGCACAAAAACGACTTTGTCAGAATTCAGGAATTGTGATTTTGGTAGTGACTGTTGGTGAGACGTCTAATGGAAATCAAAGTG
Organism: Plectropomus leopardus; assembly: GCF_008729295.1. Lineage (NCBI taxonomy): Eukaryota > Metazoa > Chordata > Actinopteri > Perciformes > Serranidae > Plectropomus > Plectropomus leopardus. The sequence goes on from NC_056480.1 coordinate 12,354,473, forward strand.
TCAGTGCCTGATATATTCTTACACCATAATATCCAGTGATCTGCCTGCCTGAGAATCTGTACAGAGCCTTGATTGAATGAGCATGTCCACCATTACATTCCCTTTTAGCCCAAGAAATTAGCAGATGTGTACAGCATTGTTCTGCAAAGTGCTTTTCACATTTCCATCTTTCAGCTTTGGATGGAAAGCTTAGCACTGAAAGACCACTTTACAGTGAGAATAGCAGAGTGTTAGAAAAGGGAATTAAAAAGGGTAGGTTTAATGGCCTCAAGAAAATTGCAGGCCACATGAGATCCCCCTTTGGTTCTGCTTCCCTGGAGCTTTGACTGACAGCTCCGGTGCTGCAATTGTGTCGTTCCCCTGCCAGTGGAGCCTGCTTTGGCTCAAGGTGTATGGAGACAGCTACAGAGAGATGGACAATCTGTGACAAAACCAGCTTTTTGTGCTACACTTCCTGGCACTTCCCTGGACAGATGTACCATTCACCTCCGAAAATCAGCAGCCGTGTCGCAAATTGTTACAATTGTGAGAAGTCACAGTAACCAGGGTTGTAGAGGAGGGTAAACTTGCAAAGAGTCCAGACACCTTTGTACATGAGGGAATAGAGAGTTTCACCACAAAGAGGAGATGTGGGAGTAAAAAAATGACCTTCAAGTTTAAAGCTGCAACCATTAATGTTTCTCCTGTTACATAAGGTGATAACATGAACAACTACAGTAAACCCCATAGCCTCACACATACTTTCCACCACCTATGTGTTATAATGAGTACCCCACTGCACCATTTGACAGAAAGGCATTGTTAAACAAACTGTATCTTTGAATTTTCTACTGTTCTTTTTCATAAAGACACGACTTAAACATACCCTGTGTTGTGGAACATATGAGTCAGGCTATTTTTTCTTGCAGGTGCTGGTGATACACCACAAAGCACAACAATGCACCAACAAAAGCAGAAAAGAGGACTGCTAACATGTAAACGTGAATGCAAACAATGCAAGTTTTTGTCAAAATTAGGCTTGGCAAATTTTTTACAAGGACAGAAAAATGTGTTTGTTAATATGTGAATATTAGTTTAATAATTTAATAATTAGTTTGTTAAGCCTTATCGGGGCTCTAACGTGAAATTTAAATAAAGAGCGTACTCAAATATAGAATCTTCAGTCTGCCATCCACCCACGATGGGTCGACGGTGAGTGTCTGCGGTCCTCGTTGTCATGGTGTGTCCCGCTTTTTCAGCTCTCATTGACCCGAGTCTGCTTTATTTTTAGCAGATTCAGGATGTTGAATCGACAGCGACCATGGAGCTTGTCAATTAATGAAATCACTGCAATTGGCTGTTCAGCTCAGCACATGAGAGGAAAAAATGAATTGAATAATGCATAAAATCGGAGTGGGATCAGACGACAAATGTTTGCGTACGGTCATGACATCTAATGATATTAACCTTCATAGGGCAAATTTTTATTTTATTTATACTTTATTTAAACTCAGGAGCCAAATGGCACTCCATCATTGATTAATGTGTTGCATCCATAAAACGTGTTTCAATTTTAAATCCTGACTCAAAATCAATGACCAAAGCCTTCAAAGCTAAAAGAAGAAAAGGACATGAAGAAAAGAAGAATGCACAGGATGCATGACTGAGCAAGCTCTAAAAATGTAAATAAAGCTAATTTGTTTTGTGGTGTGTGTGTGTGTACGCGTCAGAGCGAAGCGTGAAGCGAAGTGGCTCGGATGGGTAGCATCTGCATCGCAGTCCTGTCTCTATTTATGCAGTTATGAGACTAGATGTGAGTGTAAACCACATTAGACTTCTCCCAAGCAGGAAATATCCCGGGTGTCAGCCTGCATTCTGTCAGTGTTCTCACTGATTGCTTCCTACATTTCATTATGCTAAATGCAGCTTTTTACACACACGGCGAGGAGTGTTTTATAGAGAGGATGGCCAGGAGACGCATCTTGGGAGCGTCTGAGCATGCCAGCCACAAACATAGAGTGTCCCCAGCCAGCTGCTTATTGTGAACAGGTTTTTAAAAGCTTGTGACAGGGTGAACTGCAACAGCAGACAACCACATCATCCTCAATTCTCCTCCTGCAATTCCAGTGGTTCAACAAGGCTGAAGACAAAGCCTCTGAGATCAGTTTGGCAGCGGGACGCCAAATGTATCTGCATTCTGAACCTGCTGTAGGAAATCCCCCCTTGGCTAGCTTAAGCTGCACAATAAAACAACACAAAAGAGAAAGGCAGTAAATTAGTTCAATCAGCTTAGAGTGCATCTATTGCTGCTGTCATAATGACACTATTAAGTGTGGAAATTTTGGCCAGCACGTAAATTCAATTGGACTGTCTGTAAATATGGCAACGTTAAAACGGCTGTCAATATTTCCCCTAAAGGCTGTATTATAGAAATGATCCAAAACAAATAGGAGGATCTCTGCATGATCAAATGTCAAAGCCAAGAGGGGGGGCTTCGTGGGGAGGCAGGCAGGTGTCCTGAGGGTATGTCACATGACCAATTAGCTCTTGGCAATGCAGAAACCCTTCAATTGGAACAGGAATTAGGAAGCCAAATAGAGGACTGGACTAATATCAGGCTAGGCCACAGATGCTTCCATGCAGCTGATATCTGTCATTGTGCACCATCTCTACATTTAGGCAGCACAGGGAAGAAATGAAACATGTGCCCCTCACCATGTCCAAGTCTGCTGCTTGATCAGAGAATCAAAACAAAGGCTATTTTACCTGCTGTTACCTGTTTGTCCTCTTCCTCCCAAATGTTTTTGAATGTGTTGAACCTGGATAGAGGTCAGCCCAATTGTGACTATTTATTTAATGTGCAAACTTGCCAAAAAGTAGACCCATAGCTCATTTTGGGGTTTGGCATTTAGCACAAAATAACTTTAATTTTACTTCATGGGCAATCATTAGGAGGTACCCACACTTACACAGATTCTTCTCAAACTCTGGGAATTTTTGACCAAAGAAAGAAAAATACACACAGCTTTCTTGTTCCCAGTTGCTCTTTAGAAGGAAAATGAGCCACTTTGAATGTTGATTTCCAGTCAGTGTTGATGGAAAATGTAGTCTATTGAAGCAGTAAATTCCTCAGAGCATGCTATGCTATGCATGCCACAATGACTGACATTTATAAAACAGAATCAGGCATACACACAGCTTTATAAATGTGATGGAAATAATACATATTTACATATGTACATATTTTTGCCTTTGTGCATACACAGTTTTAGGTTTGAATCTAAACATCTACACATTAGGCATCTGACCCCTGGACTTTGGGGTGTATTGGCCCTTAAATTTTCAGTGACTTCTCAGTTAGTGTTGACCCATGTTAAAACCAAAATTTGATAAAACAGCTTTTAGACACTGCTGTCTCCTGCTGGAATCTGTCCCTCTTGGACTTAAGATATGCTCCAAATTTTTATTTTTTGAATAAAAAAAAATAGAAAAAATTAAAAATTTGATAGGTGCTATACAAATAAACTAGCCTTGCCTATTGTACTTGGACTGGTCCCAGTTCACTGATATCAATGTTTCCTAGGTGACAATTTTTCTCAGACCTCAAAAAAAAAAAGAAAAAAAAAGTGAAGTCATGTGTCATGTTATCTGCATTAGTCATCAGAGACATATAGTCAGTGGTAGATCCATCATATTGAAAAACAACTGTTATCTAGCTATTATCATGTGCTGGATGTTGATTAAAAAAATGTGCTCTCAGAAATAATAAAAAAATCTATTAATTTAGCAAGGTATTGTGAGTCAAGGGACAATGGACAGCTCCATGAAATGCATTTCAAAATACAGTCTGAGAATTAATAGATATGCAGAGACACCGATAAAGAGTTTAAAACAGATGAATAAATATTTAACTGGTTTTAACGTCTTTTTTCACATACAATATTTGCATTAATATTAACTTGGCATTGTAACAATGTTAAGTGTAAATTTATTGTCTTTCTTTATGAATTAATTTCTTAGCATTAACATGGAGAAGCCCTTGGTAAAGCCCCATGCTGGAATGAGAAGAAAAGCTAGTGTGTCGCTCAGCTCTTCAGTGGAGAGGAATGGTGGGGCTGCCAGTTCTTCCATTACTTCCCACCAACAGGAAAGCATCAGTGCATAGAGCTGATAACAAAATATGCAGCGTCAAGCCTTTGATAAACAAGCTGCTCTTCCTCCCCGCTGGGACAAACCGTCTTTCTGGGAGCAATTCCACCACGATGAGCACCACTACTAGTCTTCAGCACTTTCCAAAACGCACACGCCAAATGTTGAGTGTTAATCTCTCTTCATGAAGACCTAACAGTGAACCGCTTCATTGTAAGTATACCTCCAATAATACAGATTCACTGTTTGACAAGTTTTATCCCATGTTACTTTGTTTTGATGCATTTAGTTCAAAATATCTTCAGTATCTAGGCTCTGCTTGTTTGTTGAAACAGGACAAGTTGATAGTCAACAGTCTATTAACAGCTGATAGTTAAATTAACATCAGAAAAGTTACCGTGACACCAGCTGTTAGCTGGTGGAGCTAAAACTTCTGTTCAATGGCTGCAATTTAGCTAGAACACACTTTTGTTGAAATAGCTCTAAAGAAAACAATTGACAAGTGCAATTGTTTGTGGCATCATTTATTACATAATGTAACCCACTGAAACCTGGAGGGAAATATGATAATAACACTTGTTGTAAAGTAAATTAAACTAGTTAAACTTTTTGGTCCTCGCAAAATGTAATAAAGTAAAATATAGTGATATTTATTTATTGTTCTATCCCACTTCTTTCTGGGGGGGGGAATAAAAGAGTTAGCAACTAGAAATGCTACAATTTTGAAATTCACTTTGCTCCTCAATGCCACTGGAGAATGCAATTAACCTTGTAGCAACCCAGTGGCTAAACGTAAAAATGCTGGATAAAGAACAATGTGTGCAACAAAATGAGTTTGTCTGATATGAACATGAACTCTAAAGTGCAGAGGTTGAGGTCATGAATTGGATGAACATTTGGGAAACACTGTTTTTATAGCAGTCTCACAGAATCTGATAAGGACAACGATCCATTCAGATCTGTCCAAAGTAATCAAACTGATAAATTCCTAAATTTGCCAGTGTTGCTTTTAAATTTTTATTTGCTACTTCCACAAGGTACAAACATATAACGTTGACAAATGGACTCAATCTTCATTGGTCTTCATTGGTTCATTGGTCAATCTTCAACTGTTCCATCTTTTTGTGGACTACAATGATTTCAATGTTTTAAAGAAGCAGACTGGTACAAGTACATTGAGTCTTTATACAAATTATGTCATATACCTGAAGACCTGCCCTGAAGATATTTTTCACTACATCCCTCCCTGCAGATACTGAATTCCAGTATACTGGAGCTGCAAATGTGTGGTGAACTCGAGTGTTTTCCCAATGTCCTGGGATCACATTTTTATTACAAACACAAAGCCATGCACAGAAGGCTGCGTTGCTCTGAACAAAAGGCATTTTCTAAATATACAACATAGAGATCTGGTGTTTGGCCAATTGGATTAGCTGCCAAATCATGCTCATCTCCTGTGAAAGCCAGCTCTGTAATGCAAAGTTTATTGCTTTACATTTCCCTCCAAAATAGCTCATTGTGGGGTTGATATGAACATTTGAACATTTGTAATTGTTGCATACTTTTCCGAACATACAGTGCAATTAATGGAATTTCATTGCGGGAAATACTTCTATTTGATTTGATAGTGCAGCCAGTAAATAAAGGCAAAGACTTAATATGGCAAAGAGCATCTCTGACTATAAAATAAATTCTCTTTCTTTAAGAAAAAGTGAAGTTAAGTAAATAAACATTTATGGACTGATATGGTATGGAAACGCTGTTGCAGCGTTCTCTCCACCGCCACACTCTCGCTCTCTCAGGTCAACAGTAAAAGGATCCGACCCACAGATTGACTTATCTACCTGAATCCAATTTTCATGTTCACTGACTGCAATGAGCGGCTTCATTCCAGGATGAATTACGCTTTTTCTATCAGCTTTTGATAAACAAATCGAGCGCCGCTTCAAGCCCCCGAAAGGAAAAAATGTTGAGCATTCAGTATGAATAAATCACAGGTTAGAGGCACACACTTCAGGGGAAGATTTTATTTAGAAACCAAGTCATGATACCACGATCTGTCTCCATGTAGCAGAGAAAAAGCAAAGTTATTCTCTAAACCAAAGTAACTGTCCTGTAAAATTGTTTTCATTCATATTCTCCTTTCTGTTTGTCCAACTGTCATCTACGACCACCGATAAGCCTGGCTTCTTACCTGAATCTTAATATTGTTCTGTGTCTGAAGAAAAAAAAAAACTAATTTAAAATCACATTTACATTTGTAATAAGGGAAGTCGCTTAAAATACAGCCCCAAAACACAACCTTGCAACTAATAATTATATTCCTTTTCAATTAATCTTTTGATTGTTCATCTCTTAAATGTCAAGAAATAATGAAAATATTTATCAGTCCCCAGAACTCAAGGGGAAATTACCAAATATCTTTTTTTGTCCAACAAACAGTTCAAATGGCAGAGATATTCAATACACGATATAAAGAAAGAGAGAAGCAGCTTCCCATTTGAAAGATGGATTTAATAAAATCTAAAAAAATATCACTTCATTTCTGTGCAGCCTTGAGTTAACACATGAGCAAGATGTTAGCAGGTTCAACAGCAGCTGGTGAAAGGATGAGGACGGTGGAGTCATTGTGGCCAGTTCAGTAGTAGCAGAGCCTGGGGGGCCAAAAAACGTAGATAAACGTGATAATATTTATAAAGTTACATCTAATACAGATAAAAACTCATAACCTTAAACTTATAATCTAAAAAATCACTAGAAGAATGGTGCCATGTCCCTGAAGCCTCATTAGTTCAAAAAATGTCCCATTGGACTGAGAGCCGTTTTTTGTGACAACAAAAGTTAGTGTCTGGTCTGCCTTAAATTTTTTGTTGACTCAATTTGAGAAGATAAGTTAAATCGTTACAAAATTACCTTGACTAACTTTTTTAAGTTAAAACAACTAGCTTCTTTTTACAGTGTGCCTAGTCTACAGAAGTCTTGTTTTGCAGAAGATACATGCTCCCTGCAGTTAGTTTCATTTTTTTTTTTTTTTTTTGCTCTTACACTCCTTAAAATCAAGAAGGCCTCACAACCCCCTGTGAAGTTTTGGTGTCTCTATGGGCGGCAGGATTATGCATAATTACAGTGCGGGAAAAGAGGTATAAATTGTGTCTTATGAAGTACATTTAACATAGTTTTTGCACTCCAGTGCGCTTATGAAGCCTCTCACTTTCATAAAAACTGAAAATTGGAAAAACATGTTTCCTCCTTGCTAGCGGTACCAGGCGTGGTCCATCTGTTTTCTTTTTCAAGTGTCCCAGCACAATAGCATGTGATGTGAGAGCTAGAGCTAAAATACAACGACAAAGAGCGAAATGAACCCGGAGCACTTTGTGTTCATAATGCACAAATAAAGTGAAACGCATTGCGGACTTAAAGCGAACCGAGCTCAGACCACCTCCCGACGTGTTATAAATGACATACTCTGCTTCTATTTTTGCTGCTTATATGTTATTACAACAGCTGGTAAGAATTCATAGAAGCTCTCTTGTGAGCTAACAATTATCACAGAAAAATTAAAAGGGAACACCAAGATGATATTTTTTTTAATTGATATTTAAGAAACCCTCAATCTAGTTGAATAGCTGCTAGCAAAGAGTGACGTCATGAGTTCTTTATTATGTAACATTTTGGAGGACTGAATCAATGCAGTGAGACTGAATTCAGCTCCCCACATCGGCACATCCTAATGCCATTAGTGATAAGGAAAAAGAAGACATTAGAAAGAGAAGACAAGCAGAGCTGCAAGGAGACATGAGAAACAGCAGGGGACGTGACAAGTGAGAGAAGGCTGGATAATTTACTTTATAGACTCCTGATGGATGAGGTGATTTGAAGCAGGTGATTTGATATTTAGATTCTAACTTGATGTGAGGACTGCAGGACTGTTTTCTGGACTCCACCGAGGAAAGCCTGCAACATGCACACAGCATTACTGAGCTAACAATCAAATAAAAGTCACATTTCCATATAAATTAATGTCTGTTTTGGTACTCTTTATCCCTGATTCATACCAACAGAAAAGTGATTCCTTCTATAGCACAAAAGCTTTACGTGGTGCTTCAAGCACTTCAGTGAAAAAGTTGTCAGACTCTGATCTTCTGATGCTTTTAATGTTGTCAGTACTTGTATGACAAAAAATTCTTTAAGTGTTTGCTTATTGTATTTCCACCAGAGCATTCAGCCACATCTAGTGCAATATCTGGAGACCCTGGTGCTGCAACACAATAGTTTCCCAATTTGGGATCAACAAATACATCTATTCATTCATCCATCCAGCCTGGTCTAACTCCTAGGGCGACAAATACATTGCTTCTGCAGTGTCCTCAGCATCATTTTAATGATGCTTGGGGCACCCTTTAGCATCTGTCATCATATTATCATCCCCTGCTCTTCACGTATCGCCACGTATTCAGTGGACGTTTGACATATATGATGCGGTAGGTTTCCTGGGTGTGTCCGTTGTTGACATTCTGGGACGAGGTGTCAATTTACGCCTGCTATATGCATTGTGTCTTTTCAAAATATACTTCCATTTCATAGGAAATGTAGAGTATCTGCTCATTAGATGCCTACAGTGTTTTTCAAAATGAAAGTACAAGGTATGTAAAACACGTCTTATTTAAGTTTGTGCAACAAACACATGTGATTAGGTTTAGAAAAAAAACAAAACAAAACACAATGGTGACATTCATGTAAGGGCCGATGTTTGTTGGACCCATCCACCACCCCTTTTCCCTGCCAAATGGGGACTTTAAATTAACATCTGGCAAAGTTTCGAACTTACACCATCCCATGATATTCTAAACTGAAGCCGCCCTGCGGCATATCATTTAGCATATGGTTGGTGTCCGACGTGGTGGCGGCATTTTGCTTTTAACCAACTCCAATGTAAACCCATCCACAACATTATTAGACATTCAGACGTCTGCTTAGGACGGGTGGGAGGGGAGATAGATACGTCCTCTCACTTTGAACCACAAGCCCAGTGTAAAACTAAAACTCACTGTTGGGTTATTTGTGATTGAGTAATTTTGTTGCCTAAACCTAACTTCCAAACAAAAGGGCGACAAAAAAAGTGTCATTATAGTGGTGCTCGGGGCTTCGGGCCAAGTGTCAAAATATGACCAGTAGGGTTGAGATAACGTTGATCCATCCATTTTGAGATCTTCATCAGCAGATGGATCTGACGACAGCTGAACCATTTTCACAACTGATATGGTCCACTCAGTTGATAAGAAGGTCTCATCTACTGATTATGTGTTTGGGCTAAAAGGTCAATGAATATATTAATTGACCTTTCAGCCACATCTCTAGTGAGTACACCTTCGGTGGATTTTTTTTTTCATCAACTAGTATTTCCAAGGAAGATCCTTTCAATGAGAAGTTCATTTTTTGAGGTAGAATTGATGTTTTTCCATCATATTAAAAAATAGCTGTGTGTGAATAATTTTTTTTTAAAAGTACTAGATCCTTCCACCGATATAGATTTCAGTTTTTTTTTCCTTTCAAACATAAGCATTAATTATTGGTGATTTGTTTAAACTTCAAAAGGGCATGCAGAGGTGTTATTTTCTCACTTCTGCATCAAACAAAGGCTACCCACTGTTGTCTTTTACATCCAAGACTGACTGGGAATCGTGAAAAGGAATATCAAGGGATTTAGAATGACTTTGGATATCTGAGCATTAGGACTTGAACTTTTGTGAATTGCTTCATGTTAAACCTCAGAAAATACTGACTAATTGTAAGTCACCGTGGACAGAGAAAAAATGTAATATGTCACCAGTAAAGAATTATTTGCCATTGAATAAATAATTCAACATTAGGAGGTAAATTTACCAAATTGTAGGATCGGTTTTACACATTTTTTTTTTTTTGTGAGCATTGTGAAACAGAATTTATTAACCTTGAGAGGGTGAATTTCAACCCAGCATTCCCCTTGCCTACTCAAGCATCAGCCAGCCACAGAACATTAAATTTTGGGAGATCTCGATTTGTGGGCAAGGACAAAGGAGAAACAGCTTGTCTGAATGTCACACCTGTTTGAACTGCAAAGGGCTCAATCTTAAGACTCACTAAGCTGGAACTGGCTGTAATGCAATGCCATTACAGTAGAAAAGCAGGTCAGGGCTGCCGAGGCACAGTTCAAAATGCCACTCTGGGTGAGCCAAAGTCTTTTTACCTCAGTAAACTAAATGCTGTCCACAAAAAGCAATGAACACAATGTCCTTTCCTTGACCTTCTCAGGGAAAACAGAAATGCCTCCGAAAGGCCAGCAAAGAAAAGAACGTCTCAACAAAATGTATACTTGTGTAAAGTAAATGTGTGAAGATACATACTGTTTTGGATACATACCATGTTTGATTGTGCTGAAGTTAAGTATAGACATACACACATGCATTTAGTATGAAAATAATTCATTTAAACATGCATTTGCAGTGTTATTGAAATGATTTATTTTATGTAACAGCTAAATTATTGCAAAAGCAGTAAAGTGAAGACTAAAGCTAAAGATCTATGGATTTGTTTTTAGGAATTAGGGGTAGGCGACACAAACAAATTGGTTTTGATCCTTGGTACCACTTCATATCAAGTCCATGATTATCAATATCAGAAACAGTATTGATATTATTGATTAAAAGAAGCCAGTGTATTGTTATTTAGGGGAGAAGAATGTGTCATTGTTATGTTGCAGTTGAAATGAGAACCCAAATGCAGAAGAGCAGACAGACAGGTGGTTTAACCAAAGAACGAGCTTTAATCTCCAAAAACAGGCAGGCAACAAACTCAAAGCACAAAAGAAATTAAAAAAATTAAAACTTAACTGAAAACAAACTAGAATGACACAATGAAAACAGTGTTGAACTACGGGAGGAAATCCAAAATGCAACATGAGAGACTGTCCGTTAAAACGTGTGAGAACCCTGGACACCATGAACACAGAGACAACTACAGACAAACCGACCGAAGACACAGGGAAAGACAGGTTTATATACACAGAAAACTAATCAAAAGAACAAGACACAGCTGGAGTAGATGGACGCAGGCAAAAGGAGAGAAGCACAGGGATTGGCTAATAACAAAGTTGTGTTAAAAACACTAGGGTGGAGTAAACATGACTGATAGAGAACAGGTGTGCAGGGAAGACTCTGGGAACTGGGAGGGAAAATGAGACTGATAGACCGCAGGTGTGTCAGAAAACAGGCTGAAAACAGACAAAAACAGAAAGTGACACAAGACTTTTTTTAAAAAAACTTTTTATTAACAACAGTTAACAGTTGTTTTGTTTTTTTTAAATAACATTACAATCAGTGGTCAGTATGTTCAGTTTGCATATTAAGTGGCAAATAATGACCAAAATGTAATGAAACAAGTAAGTACAAATCAGTACTTCAGTAAAGGCGATGCAATCATACAAAAAAAGACAACAAATAAATAAATAAATGAATAAATAAATAAATAAACACACAGGGGTTTTCCTAATCAGTTTTAATGTGTTAAGAGTTGCATAAAATAAAGTTTGTTTTTTATTACATATTTTTTTTAAGTTTGACAGTGATTCAAGATGTGTATCTAGATCTGACTTTTAAAAAGTGGTATGGGGGGAGCAATTTCTTTAAAAGTTGTATTTTGTAAATGGAAAATTTAGCTACAATTATGAGAAAATTAATTAATGAATTATATACTGATCATTTTTAGAGAAATTTGAATTTTGTATATTATTAACAAATCAGGTTCTTTGAGTGAAATGCTCTTGCCAAAATGTCTGTTGGAGATCTGACTGAAAATCGGTCCAGGAGATAGTCCCATGTACACATTGAAGAGTCCACAAGATAACAGAATGCAAACAAACACCTAGGATTATGACAGCCATGAAATTAGTATCTTAAGTATTAAAACTGCTAATATCACTGTGATTTATGCATCACTTGCCATCTACCTCAATATAACAGTGCAAACATGCATAAAGGTTTGCAATTTACCCCCTTTTGGGGTCTGCATTTTTCCATGTGGCCTAGTTTAAATATTGTTTTTGTGCCAAGAACACTCCAGGTAGGAGAATGGCAGAGATTAAAAGATAACTAAATCTTTCAAACTGCAAGCTATTGGTCCTAACTGAAGAGGTGTCGACGCATTCCTCAAAACTTCAGGCAAGAAATTTAAATGTGACAGAGAGAAATGGTATTTGAGATTTAATATACCAGTTTGTCAGTGATGTTGGTGTTTTCAAACACACATCTTCAGACTGTTAAAGAAAATGGAATGATTTAGAGCAGAGGACAAAATAGAAAATATCATGCAATGCTAAAGGTTGGTAGACATGGAAGTCCACTGCAAAGCAGCAACATGTGACGAATTGGTATTAGAACATGCTGTAACACTCTTTTCACTATAACAGCGTGTGGCTGTTAGAGCTGATCATTGTGAATTAGACTAGTTTGTAATAGGCTCATTTGCTTAGAAAGGGTCCAAATGCATTACCTAATTTAAATATGTACAAACAACACAGAATCACTAAGATGCTATTTGCTTGGCAGTGCAGACAGGTTGCATTTCAACCTTTGTGGGTGCTTTGAACATTACACAGTTTCTTTTGTCGTCTTTGTGCAGGTTTAGCGGTCGCAAAAGCCATGCAATCCTTTGAGAATTCCACTCTGAGTTTTTACTGGTATGCTCCCGCTATGATTGTGGTTAACATTGAATTAGACGCGGTGCTCAAGTACAACATGTGACCATGTATGATTATTATCTAGAAATCAGAGGAATGGACCTGTCTCTCAGCTGACATTAAAAAACCAGAAAAATGACAGAAAAATGACATATAATTCACAACAACAATCAATTATGGCTCCTCTAAATATAGGAATAGAGCTGTATAATATATATATATATATAATATAAAGCAATATAAAGCTGAATAAAACATAAGCAAAGCACTTAACTTAATAGTTGTCACCAGCAAAATATTCTACGGGTTTGATTTGAGTCCATACTCAAGTGTAAATGCTCAGCCATCCTTCCTTGGACAATTGGCATATCAATCATTTAATCAGTCAACCAGTTTGTAAGATGAAATCATGCAACATGTAATTTAAGTGAAATTACATCTCATCAGTTCCTTCAATTTGTCTTTTAAAAAGAGTGTAATCATACATATATCTGTGGTGAGCAACAAGTCACTAAAAGGATCTGAAAAGTCTGGGTCAAAAGTATATCTTTGGCCAGTTTTTGTCAATGACTCCCTTGCGTTTTGTCTTATCTGTTCTTTTTTTTTTTTTTTTTTTTTTTTTTACAGATGTGTCATTTATAACAATGAAGGCACTGAAATACAAACTAACCAAAAACTGCTGCGCAATAGACAAAAAAAAACAAAAAACAATGGTATATTAAGGTAGCATAGGAGGTAAGGTTGAGGGTAAGGTTGTGTTTTACTTACCTACTCCAAAAGAACACCCCATCCTTTAATTTGAGAGATGACTTTCTCTAACTATTGGTTAGTTTTTGACACATTGCCTCTTTATTCACTTAACTTTATTTACTTAACTTACTTAACTTACTTTTCTAGTTGAAACTAAATGTGATTGCTAATAAAAGGTTGTCACACACAGCAACAACCATTCTTGGTTTTCTTTTTCCTGTTGGTCTTTCTTTCTTTGACTCTTACAGTGTATTACCATAACAGCACCTTACCTCACCTTGCCAGTCTTGTTCATTTATTTCACGGTGTTGACAAAGGAAACCTGACAGAGCGCGACACTGTCTTCTATTCTCCTCTTGATGCGGACACATGCATTTCCAGGACGTTAGGGGCACTGAATGATTTCTTACCTTAACCAGGCAGGTGATGGGCAGGCCAACCTGAAGGCTGCGGATGGCCGCCCTGCTTGGGGTAATTAATGAGCCTCCATCAAACATGCTCCTTGCAGAGGAGCTTGGTTGGCCTGTCAGTGTCCATTACACTACTGTCACGGACCAAGATAAGCCCTGACTCCACATTCTGCATTCATGTCCACAAACTGGAGCCTGGAGATCACAAGACTTTTTGAAGCTAGTTTACTTTGTGGTTATTGTCAGAAACACATACTGTAAATTCAGAGCACAATGCGTTTATCTGTAGAGCGAAGTACAATATTTCATGTGAGCCAAGCAAATGTGCTCTTAGGACATTCTTCGCTCTGACAAGCTTTAAAATGGCATGAATGGATGATAGACTGACATCATAAGGAACAGGAGCTGAGTAATAGCCCCTATTAAGAAACTCATTGTTAGATTTTACACTTTATTAAGGTCCCTGACACACTGCACAGCATGAGGAGGTGTACCGTTTTAGATTACTTCAGGAGAGTGTGCCAGTGTATGTGACATGAATGCATGGCACAGACCAAAGCCCAAAGATTCAAGGGTCCCCTAGACTTCAGTTGCAAAGTATCACTCAAATTAACACAAACTGATCAGGAAGGCACACAAAAAGATCACAAAGGCATGCAAAATAACCTCAAAGAGATAAAAAATGACTAAAAAAGTGACACAAAACTACCAAAAAATTGATACAAAATTACCTCAAAGAGATTCAAAACCACAAAGACATGCAAAGGAATTGCAAGGAGACACAAACTAACAACAAAAAAGGCAAAGCAAAAAGTAATAGATATGAAATGACCATAAAGACACAAAACAATGATGAGGACACAAAACAACTATAAGGAGACACAAAATGACTAAAGCAACAAAAAACGACCAAAGAAAACACAAATATTTTGTCAAATGAGAGACCCAAAAGAGACCCAAATGACAAAATAAAGACACACACACAAAAACAAACAAACAAAAACAAAATAAAAGGGGACTCAAATTTACCTCAGATGGACACAGAACTATTCAAGAGACCCAAACAAAAAGACACAAAACAACCACAAGGAGACCAAAAAGGACATAAAATCACTCCAAAGAGACACAAAACAACCATAAAGACATACAAAATGAACACAAGGAGAAACAAAACAACTACAAGGGGACACAAAATGACTAAAACAATACAAAACGACCAAGATTGTGACAGCTAAATGCCAAACTCAAGGCTTCAGAATGGGAGTTCACAATCCAATGGATGACTGGTGGCTATGTCCATTATTTTTACTGTCTATGGATGTCTATGGATTGGGAGCATAGAGAAACACTCACCAAAGTAATAAATTCTTAGCAGTTGGTTTTCCAGCCAGCACCTGGCAAGCTGTCTTGTCCTGGAACAAAGTGCTAAATTATTTATTGGACAAATTAATATTGACAAATTTAGTGGGACTACCCCGTTCACACCTAAACCCTCCGTCTTGCAGGGCTTGAAACACCTGATTCTGAACACCTGTGTCATTATTAACAGAGAAACTGAACACATACAATCTCCACATGATGGAATTGTGTCATTGACAGATAAATGTTAGGAAGAGGGGCTTTCTGGGGACAACAAGATTACAGATAATCTATAAACTGCAATTCTTTTCAAATTGTGGCTTACCTAACATCTCTGTCTCTCTCTGCCAGCTAATCTCGTCAGGGACAGGAATCCAGGCTCAATACCATCGACCTCGAATAGTCGCTCTTATCTCCTGCAACTGCTCCTCTCAGGAGAATACTCAGCAACTGACAACAAAACATAACTGGGTCTGCATCTCTTGGAATGAAAGAGATTCATAAATGGCTCCTCTTGTTTGCTGTCCGCCGAGTTATTCCAGAATTTCTCGGTGGATTCCTCTAATGTTTGAATACAATAAGCAACAAAGTGACAGGAATGATGTGCAGTGAGGCAAACTTCTAAAAAGGATCAGAGAATGAGGAAGACAGATGGAGCGAGCAAACAGCAGTGTGGCAGTCCAGTACAGTGAAAGACAGAGCTTAGCGTCCTGCATTGTGTCCAGACAGGCAGGGCTAACTCAGGGGCTCGAGCTGCATGCTGTTCCTGTGATTAGCCCTCCATCTGGCAGGGTGGGCAGAGCGAGCAGCCAGAGCGTCGCAGCCTGCTGCATGAATCTCAGAGTTGGGGGTCTTCCTTTGCATTTGGCAGAGACAGTCTGGATGCTGTCGCTGTCCAGCCCTGCCCACAAGGCCTAGAGGGATCAAACATCTGGCCAACTTTGTTTTCTGGACAGTGAAGTATAATGAATAAGATGTCATGCCCCGTACGGTTCACAGACGTGATGTGTTTTTGTACCTAATTAATGCACTAAAGTCAATAATCTGTGATGATAAACGGTTATAACAAAGCATAATGCTGCAAGGAGACTTTTCCCCCTAAATGCAGAGGCTGTGATTTAGAGGTTTGTATTAAAGACAGTGCTTTAATTGTCCTTGATTGATGTGTCTGTATCTTGAAATCAATTCATGTTGTGATTAACAGCATTGAATGAAAAAAAGAAAGTAGCTCTCCAGCCCGTTCTCATTCAGAAGTCGTCAAATATTGTCACTTTGTCAGTGCTTTTGGCATGAGATCCTGATGCCAAAAGCCACCTGTCACGTCTGAACAATATGTAGCTGGACAGCGTCAGCTGAGAACATGGTTCGACATAACCGAACGGGGTGTTATTATATGCCAGAGGTTGGCCCGACGCCGTCCTGCCATGTGACACTGCCAGTAATGACATAATATAAGAAGGGTATCTATAGGTAGGGCGGGAGGGGGTGGTTCAAACAAACCCTGGACTTTTAATGTGTGAGTGCGGTGTTTGCTTCCTGTTTGAATGTAATGGAGTTTTTTCCACGCCTTACCATTTGCCTCCTAACCATCCCTACTGGCACGTGCATTTGTTTACGGTCTGCATTGGTTGACAATAACTCGTAACCTCCGTTGTGAAACACAGCTTGTTTCAAGGAATGCAACACTCACCTCATGAAATGAACTTTTCATTTTGTGCATATCAGACAAAATAAGCTCATATCAACATATCTGTGATGGATCAATATCTGTCAATAAAACCAGCTGACCAATATATCACATGAGCCACCATAACCCATTAAAAACCCTAACAAAAACTACATTTACATTTTAGAACATAAAACAGCAACCTCAAACTACTGTAGTAATTGTTTACACATAATGGAAAGTATGGGCTGTCATATCATAGTGGATGGTAAGACAAAACTGCCTATTTTGTTTGCAACATTGACAACTAGTCGTTTCATTTTTCAGTTAACATTGCTACATTGAATTGCTGTGATGTCCAGTGAAGACATCCCGTTATGGTTCAAAAATGTCTGTCCTACCAGCATTGAAATATCAACAACAATAGCAATAGCAACACAATGGGCTTGCTAAGTCTACAATTATTGTCAGTACTTACTCACATAACACAACCCTCGGTCTCCTTGGTGAAAGTCTTTTGCTTTACCCATTCATTCACCACAACTTCCTCTCTATGTACACTTATTTCTGGTCTTTATACAATGTCACCTGACTTTCTTGCAGAAGGCCCTGGAGGCAAATGTCTCTCGTGCAAAGACAGCTTGGATAAAGACTATTGGGTCTTGCAAATATCACCAGCTTATAATGTACCAGGCTGTCATATAGGGAACAAGGAGGAGTGGGCGACATGTTCAGGAGTAGCAAGACAAACGTCTGGTGTGGCAGCTAGAATTATTTCAAAGCTCTGCAAATTATACATCAACATGAAGCTTAACTTGTTAATTTTATTTATTTGCTTTATTTAGAAACCTAGCGGAAACGTTTGAAAACTACACTGTACCTTGTATTCCAGTCAATATTCATCTGTCTAATGGTCTTTTCACACCAAACACAAATATTTCCTATTAATAAATTACACATCAAAGCCCATCTCTCTCTCTGAGCCTAGCCATGCTGCATCCACAATGTTCAATTTCACAGTGCATATTTGTATTTTTTTACACAGCTGTTTCGGTTTCTGCAAATTGCGGATGCTGATAAAAACAAGCAACTAACTAACAACCACTACAATACAGACTTTTGCTCACGTCATCGATTCTCAGACGCCAATGACAATTCTCTTCAAAGAGTTACACAACAACATGGATATTGATCCAGCAAAATTGTGTCCTCTCTGACAAATAAAGTAAAAATGATAAAGACAACACACATAAAGAGAGCGTTTAGAGAAGTGTAGCAATTGAAGGTTGATTGTGATGGTAAGTAGCTGACAGAAGAGGGGTATGCATACTTTGTTGTCAAGGTAACCTGTAAGCAGTCATTTCCAAGTGCATTAGCTGACACTGTGCTGCGAACACTATAAGTGCCAGAAATGACTAATTTCTTTCCTTGAGAAATCCACCAGCCCTGGTCCTATAGACTGAGCATTATAAAACGACCATTAAGCCATGTAACATATTTGGACTGTGTTCAGTACAGTCATGAATGTTGAAAACTAGTGCAATGAAGCTAAGCATTTTCCCATGTCCACTGTCCACACCCTACAATTGCAATAAGTAACCTCCACATCTTAGTGCACTATATTTAAGAACTGAAATTAACTTAGTTTATGAATATACAAATGTGTTATTTCATTAACATTGTTCAGCTCAGTTGAGAATTTGAGGAAGTCTCTCTTTGAGCTGATCAGCAGACAGACAAGAGTTAATGGTGTCATCTACAGACAAATGCTGGCGCTCCTTCACAGACAGTGAATAGTGGAACAATGCCTAGGACACTGGGCCAGCAGCCATGCTGATTTTCTTTGGATATATGAGTATTTTCTCTTTCACAGCTGGAAGCCCTGTATTCAAATTAAATTCATTTGGATGTGGTGTCTTTAAAATAAAATCTACCAGCTCTTGGGGCCTCTCACTGATTTAATAGTGATGGACCAAATCCAAAAAATGTATCAACTCAAGTGTTATAACAGATGTGCAACTTAGACAATTGTCTTTCTTCGCAGGTATTGACTTTAGTGCCCCAAATCATAGAAACAGCCCATTGTAAATTAAAGTCATGTACATTATTATCTTTGTGTCATCATCTTAAAATCTTATCATCTTAAAAATAATTATTTGCTGCAATCTCAGTATGAGCAACAATTGTGGTCAAAATGACAGCCTTGCTTATACCTTTCCTACAGTTTTAAAGATTGAACCTGGTTGGGTCTTTCCAACATGATTTCATCCCAAGTTGTCACATATGTAGGTATCCAGTTTGTTCCAGGATGGCGCTACCGTTATGAAAAAAAAAACGAGCACAGGCTGGCACGGATTGTTAGGATTAGGGAAAAAAGGCACATGTAAAGGTGTCAAGAAAAAAAAATCTGTGTATCATGTGGATTAGTAGCTTTTGGTGCCAGGATTTTATGCCAAAAGCAAGGCAAAGGCAATGGTATATGATGACTTTCATTTAACAGTTTTGTGACCTGTTTGCAGCATAGATACTACCTGTGTACATCTTAGTGGGCAGAAATGATATGGAGCACCTCAAGGATCCATTTGGGGGCCTCTTCTGATCAAGCTCCTACAAGCTCAAATTAAAGAAACAAACACGTATTTCAATACGTATTTCACCAACCGGATGACTGATTGTGACAATCAGTGTATTTCTTTGTAAACTTTCGCTATTTTAAATGCTGGTTTGATCAGCACTTATATGCATCAAACGAATCAAATATCCTCCAGTTAAACAAAGATAAAAGTGAACTAACTGTATTTGGTGAATGGTTAAAAGTCAGTGCTCACATTGAGGTCACAACCAAGCCAGACATCTTGGTGTAGACTTAAATTTGACATTAACCTAAAGATCATTACAGAATCAGCCTCCCCAAACCAAATTTACATAAAAACTGCACGAACATTTAGAATGAAAATTAGCTTAGGTTGTTTAACTTTTGATCTCATAATTCAGACAATTTTTAAAAATATCAGTAGCAGTACACATCCAAGCCAACTAAATAAAACAAGAATAGCTAGATATTTTAAATAATAATGATACAGATAAATTGATGGCACTGCAGTTGAATGGCATACTTAAATATATATATATATATATATATAAATATATAGTGGGGGTTTTTTTAAATAAAATGTATTTTTTCTACATTTTTTATGTATTATTTTGTTTATTTAGCCTGTTCTTTTTAAAACTTTGTGTCTTTGCATGTTGTCTTGATGCCTTTTGTCTAATGGACAGCACGAAGTAGCCTTGTTGTTGAAGGATTATACACAAATAAACTTCTCATCTCTCACCTCTCCTGCGGCCCCTCGGACCACTCTGCCACCCTCCTGCCTCGGGGCCCGTCTGCCACTTCCATCCACTGCCACAAATACAGTATGCAGAGTTTCCAGCTCAGCTTCTCCAGCAGCCCATTCATTATTACCTGGGGGAGTCAGTGTTAGCCTAATCAAGGCTTTGATTAATTGAATAGGGAACAGTGAGAGGTGGGCCAGGATCAGCAGGCCTTCAGGCTTAGCCGCTCTCTCTCCTCGCTTCTCTCGCAGCTTCATGGAGAGATGGCTGGCTGCAGTACGGGCCATATGGTGGTGTGCTGCTGTGCATAAGATCAGCTCCATGCAGAGATGCTGATACTTATAATGACACAGAGCCCAGAACAGCAGAAGTGAGGCCAGAGATAACTATTCTATAGTTTTTTCCTTTTTGGTACCAAGTGGTTGATACTAATATAAGTATAAATAAAATAAAAAAAAAAAAAAAACAAAACAAACAATCACCTACTTCATTGAAGGCAGGAAAACCTTTAGCATAATGGAGCAAGGTTTTTCCCTTACCCTTACCTTTTAATATTTTCATTTTGATTCTCTAATTCTCTAATTGTATAACAGAAAGGATCCATCAAATTAAAATGTATTAACTTATATATTTACTCCCTAGTATTATTCTTGTCCTCTTACAATTGTCTTGGCACATAGAAGTTGAAATTTACCCCATGAAATGCCTTATATGTATATTTTTTAAGCTACGAGTTCTTCTTTATTTTATATTTGCTTGTGTATCCTGTCAAAAAAAGATTTTTGGTTCAGTGATTATCGCAGTAAAAAATAGGTTATTATATAATGTTTTATATTACTTGCATATCTTGCAATGTACAAAAATATTAGCTTACAGACTAAAGTCTGAATTTGTCAGTCTAGTACTCCTGCCTTTTGAAAATATGATGATGGCTTTTGAATCATAACTGCTTCAAACAGAACTTCACTTATTTGTGAGTCTGCAAAAAACGTCTATTACATGAGTAATAATACTTGTATTTGCATTTTTCTTTGCGATAGTTTTTGCATCTTGTGGTTTGTTTGTACAATAATTAATCACTTACACACAGCCTCACACCATTTTATGCACATGCATGCACTTTCCATTATGTACTATTGTGTACAGATGCTTACACTCTAGCATGTGTCAAGTGTCAAGAGCTCTCCAGTGTAGTGTATCCCTTCCTTTGTGTAACTGGCCACTTTACTGATCTATCAGAAGCTAACATTAATTTGCAGGCATCATAGGAGGGAAATGGGACTGATTACCCATAGCCCTAATGGGAAAGGGGGCCTTGGAAAGCCTAGCAGGAAAAGTTTAGTTTAGTTTGCATGTATTTTTTTTGTTTTTTTTATCTGTAAATTTTAAAAGAAGGCAGAAATAAGTTGAGACAGAACACACACACACACACACGCACACACACACACACATATATATATATATATATATATATATATATATGTATATATATATATATATATATATAAAGTGGAAGCTCTCTGAGGCCCCATTAGAGGCACAAAATGGTTTAGTCCCCCCTTTTTCTTCACCAAATCTGTCTCTAAATGCAGTTAAAGCTGACTGTTGTTTCTGTTCCTGGTGCACCAACACACCCTGTCATGTCTTTCCCCAAAATGGGAAATTGAGGTTCCAATAAACAAAATAAACAAAGGAAAGGGAAAGGCAAACTGACTTTGTAAAAGAAAAAAGAAAAAAAAGCCTGTGCATGACAGAGAAACTGATCAAGAGAGGAAGGACAGGCAGCCCACAGAGACCACTGATGCACAGGGCCCAGAATTTTGCTACACTCCTGTTGATTCCTATAGTTGTGTTTATAGTTTGTTATTTTGGAGCAAAGCACTTCAATTGGAAAAAAAAAAAAAAAAAAAAAACTCAAAGAAAATAAAAAAAAAACACATCAATTCACCCAATCAAACACAGACAATAAGACAATGCAGGTGGAGGGCTACAGTCTTTGCAGAAAAATACAGTGCTACACACTTCAAGCGGGTCATCAATGAACATTGGAAGGGAGTACTTCTGTATGAATCTATAATTGTTTTTTTCAAAATCCTTAAAAATATGTTTAAGGGATCATATTTGACCCTTTTTTTCTACGTTTTAAAAGCTCTGAATAAACTACAACTATAATAAATAAGATTAAATGGCCTTTTTCACCAGAGGAAAGTTTGTGACAGCATCCTGCAAGACGTAAAACAGACATGACACCAATCTGTTTTCAAATGTTGCAGGTACCATAACACACTCCCAGAGCAGATAAAATGCTTCGCTTTCCCTGCCTCTACTACCTTCACTCTCTCTCTTGCTGTCTTACTCACTCACTCACTCCCTCACTCATTCATTTACTCGCTTACTCAATCACACACTCACACACACGCTGTAGCGCAGAGATAAAACATTCTCACCGAGTGTAAATGCAGGGAGAAGAAAAATGACATTGGGTAATCACAGTGAAGCATTACCAGTCATTACTCTGCGCTGTCACTCGGAGATGAGAGACAAGGATGCGACTTGCACAAATTCATGACTGCCTTCAGTCGGCCAATGCTAGACTGATTCTCTTCCTCTTTCCTAGTCTCATCTCGTTTCTTTTTCCTTCTGCCGCGTTAGGAGCTCCAGTTAATGAGTCATTTTTGGTGAATTTGTTCTTTACTTCCTGGAAGGGGGACAGCTGAGTGAATCCACTGCATCTGCAGGTTGACCTTGACTGGAATGAAGCTTCAACAACAGAGGCCGTGCTGCTGCTATAGATAAAGCCTAAGAAGTAAGACTGCCAAGATGCAGAGCAGTGAGCGCTTTTCCCTGCTCTGTCTGAATGTGGTTTGTGTGTTGATAAAAAAAAAAATGCTTTCACAATTTTTTCATCTGCATCATCAATTTCACACTCTGCCCCTCAGTCAATTGTGGTACTGTGTTATTATTAAAATGTTGATTATTAATTTATGCCAATGTATCAATGCTAATATGTAATAAGAGATGTGTCACATGCGGTGATGATGCTACGGAGAATTATCACTTGAATCTGCAGTTCCCCTTGGCTTTATGGCTCATTGTTTTGCTGTCTGGCCCACATTTTTATTGTTTTGGTTCACTCTCACCACTCGCATGGTCATTTTCAGATGCTGTAAAACAAAAAAACACAGTTAGAGAGTACTTAATGAACATAGTGGAGTTTTTTTGGGAGCTTAAGAGAGAGAGATTTCCTTCAGGAGTTGGTAGAGACCAAAAATTGAGCCATCTGACTTATTCATCAGATGGACACAAACATGAGTCAAAATTTATGATAATCTTGTTCTGTAACTACTGGATGTGTAGCTAAGCAGCTAACATGTTCACCATGTCAACAATGAAGGTGATGACATGTCAATGTTGTGATCACAAACCCAAAGTAGATAAAATAACTAGTTCTTACAGGTTTAAGATACTTGTTTAACTCTTGGGAAATATGCTTATCGTCTTTCTTTCTGGTGTTGGTCTTTTTTTTTTACACAGTCTCACAGAAAGGCATTAAAATGGATACGACCCTTTAACAACACATGGTGAAGGGTACAATATGTACTAAGATGCTGGCATCACAAAAACAGTTCTAATGCAAAGTCTATTGAGAACGGTCACAGTTTTGTTGTGAAAATTTGTAGTTTGTTTAGCTTTAGGGAAAGAAAAACACTTGGTTAGGTCTAGCTCTTGCTCTTTACACATGATTTGTGTGTCGCCCACGACAAAAGATCCTCATTGACGTTGCACTTGCATTGTTTTGCAGGGTATTAAGATTTCATGTCCATTTCATGCATTTCCTTGGCTGTGTATTTTTAAACTTTGGACAGTGCCAGGCTGCCAGGCTTTCTGTTTATCCCTGCTTCCGGTCTTAACTTGGCTGACGAGATCCTGATGCCAGTTTTAGAATTTACCCATAACAATGCTTAACATATTATATTGTAATAGTTTTCATGTTAACATCCAAGAAACTTAGATTTCTCTGAAATCTAAGATATATTTGTCTTGACAATTATTAAGATGATTACATTGAAAACCAAATAAACATGGACACTCATGACAGCAAAAGTCTGTTATTTAAGGCTGAACCAATTTTAACTAAATGTAGTGCTGAACTGTCACTTCACTGTATTCTTGACCCTCACATGACCAACTCTGCAATCAAACAGCCATCTTGAGTTGTCTAATGATGCGAATGCTCCCAAGTCTTAAACATCTTCTTTTCCATATGATGTGCTGCATTTACATACGGACCATTCTCTTTTGAAAAGAGCAACAAAATCACAGAGTAAACTGTCACTTTAAGAATACTTTCCATTCAAGAGATGAAGTTATTCATCTAAGGCTGTGTGTGCAGCATGTTATCTTTAAGGTGATCTTTTATATATGCAGCTACAGTGTGACGAGAAAGATACTGTCTTGATCATAAATGTCAGCAAATTGTATGTCGGCCATTAAACTGTTTCAGTGGAGGAAACTTCATGGAGGGATGCAATTTTGCAAGTAGAAGACTAGCAGTGCGGGTTCCTTATGTACATCTTCTGCCTCCATTATGATAATGAAGTATTCATGTTAAAATGCTACACTTTGCAACTTTAATCATGTCCTTTGTGCAAGAGGATTTTCTAGCTGAAAACCTACTTGACAAAGAGTGTTCAGTGGAGGGGAAGTAAAAGTTGTTGTGAGCTGGCTGTAACTTAATGTAGCTCTAGGCATCTGCTCTGTCAGTTATGATATCATTATAGTTATCAGGGTAAAACTACAAACAGTTCAGTCAGGACCACTTAGACATGAAAAACACTTTTTAGATTTAGCTTATTGCAGTTATTAGTATTTGGTGGTATGGCTCTGTTCTGGGGACCCCCTGCCCTTCCACGTGCTTACAAGGAAAGCGTTTAACAGGAACAGCACACATTCCTGAGGCAGGAAGAGCAACAGCAGCAAAAAGAAAGCAACAAAACCCCCCACAGAGCAGGCACCAATGACACAACGTCATAAATCAAGCACAAGGCACAAAGGAGGGTGTGGGGAGGAGGAGGGCGCAAAAGGGGCATGCAAAGGGAACAGGGAAGAACAGGTGGGCTAGAGCAGCTTAAATAAGGATGCGCGAGTGAGTTAGTGATGACACTTGCATGATATTAGCTGATATCAACAGTAGAAGCGCTTGACACAGGGCCTGCCTGAACGCTATGCTTAATTAGGACAATCAGACAGGTTGCGAACAAGCTGACAGTGTAACCACATTATGTAAACCACTTTATTGAGGTGAAACTGAGAGATTTCTCTTTGCACGATGTTTGCACTACGGTCAGAACAGTAGGTTCAAGTTTACCATAGATAATTTTGCTGTGCTCCAAGTTATAGTTTGGATTTTTTAAAAGTGTGGTTGCATGAGTAACTGACCAACATATTTGTATCCCAAGTAGTCACATATTGCAACTTTGCAGTGGCCTTATGTGTCTATATACTACACTCTGGGTACCCTTCTGTGTCTGCTCTTTATGTTCCAGGATACTGCTACCATGATATCAACACAAGCACATGGTGGGATTACACTGCACATGGTTATGTTTAGGCAACAACAACACATGGCAACCAATGCCAGGATGTTAACAAAAGCACACGCTGCCACAGATGGTTAGGATTAGGCAACAAAGGCAGAGATCGTTAGGTTTAGGGGAGGACATGAGGGGGAACATGATAAGGTGAAGAAAAGAAAAATATCACATACGAACGCGACCTGCATGCAAGTCCGGGGTTTGTTGGACTGCCCGCTCACCCTATGAGGATACTTGTGCTCCGTATGTTACTTTGTTACTGGCAGCATTTCAACTTGATACTGTCCTGCTGTATTTCATGTGGAAGCAGCAGGTGCCATTTGGCCTTCTGCCAGCGCATAATAATACTACGAACAGTTCTGTCTAGTCACATTCTCACCTGACACCGTCCAGCGGCATTTCAAGCAGACACAAAAGGCTTTTGGTGTCATGGTCTGACACCCAAAGAACTGTCAAAGCAGTGGTATTTTACAAGTTTGGAATGATAATAGGCTGGCATGACAGTCGCTACTTCAGGACCTGGGAATGAGAACAGGTTGGTAAATTGCAAATACAGGTTATTCTGTGCCCTCAACACCTCTGCATAAAGCATGTTGTGCAGAATGTGTGTCCACTAATTAACAGCAATGTATTTTATAATATATCACCTTTTTTTTTCAAAAAATTTGGGGTCTTGTTGTTTCATTTCTCCTGTTCACATTGACTTTGTTTTAGCAACCCCATGATGTTTCCAGATCTGAGTATTTACTTTGAAAGTCCAACATCACCAGAACCAACAGACATGATGGGCAGAGCTAAGGAAATAAAAGCCATTTTGTAATAGCTTTCCTTTAAACTCAGAAAAATAATAAAGTAATTTAAGCATGCAAAATGTCATGAATTGTTTGAAAAAAAAAAAAAAGATGTACCAGGTGAAAATAGTGGTATCGGATGTCAAAACCAGAGATAGGTGGGGACAGGTGCACAGAAAGTGAGGTTTCCCTGGAGATTGACTTCTCCTCTGTCACTTCTCCTCTGAGGACAACACAGTCCTAATCCACTGAGAAGGCTAGATACAGCCCCTCTACATTGCATCTATTGCCGGGGCTATTGAAAGTGATATCTGAGATTACCTTTCATTCTGGCAGGCCGGCCTCCCTTAACCAGGCCGCTGCAGAGTGTGTGTGTCCGCTGCAGATTCGAGCAGACAGTCGCTCTCATTGAGCAGACAGCCTCCACTTCCCTGCTGCCATTTTCAGCCTGCGCTCCTGCCCAAACATAAGCAGACATCTAGAACCAGGGACACTCTCACAGCTGATAGCCTGTGGCTGTTTGCTGGGCTTCTTTCTGGTGTGCACCTTTAGTACAGAACATAATATAAAGTGGGAAAAGGGATTGCAAATGATCCAACAGAGCTGTTACCTGTGAACTGATACTTAAGGCAGATTTCTGCAGCTTTGATGGATACATTGACGTCTGTTTGATGACATATTAATTCAGAAAAACTAGGCTCCTTCTCGAACTTAACCTTTATGTCATCGTTTTATAGTGTTTTTATCTCAGCTGTTTATTTTCTATGCTGGATTTTGTCCATTTTCCCCCCGAATTTGAAAGTATATTCCCTGTGTCTACTTACCGATTTATGTCCAATACCAATGCAGGAATGCAGGTTTTATGTTAATGTAGCTAAACACTAAGTGTAGGTTAAAGACAGTAAAAGAGTAGTTTGATTAAAATTACATTTCATAGAATTTAAACACAATTTAAAGATATTGTGCGTCTTTAGCTCCACATGGACATGTGAAGGAAAATCTAAGCAAAATTTCTTACTTTTTTTTTTACAGGTCTACATGAGTGTTGTTTAGCGTAACTGATAACTTATTCGTTCAATTCATTCATTGTTATTGTAAATATTAGTTTGACAAAATATTCCTGGCTGTGAGTCCACTGTCAGCTGCATTTCACAGCCTTCATCAGCAAATAACAACTGAGCCTTCTCCATGACAACAGAGCCAACAACTGTATTTGCTGATAAAGTGCTTGAAAGATCTGTAAAAACCCAGTAAGAGGACCTTAAGTTTGTTCTGTCAACCATGTAAATCCTTGTTTTCAATTCAAACTTCACACTTGTGACTAAATAAATGCAAATTTCAGGCAAAATAAAGTTTGGTATTAAACAACTCCACAAATGTCATTGGATTCATAGTTACATTCATCCTACTTTCACCCAGCAGAAAAAAAACATAGGGAAAAATGAAAAAAAAAATCTCTGGTGTTCAATACCCAAAACTGTTTTGACTTTGACTGGAAAGTGTATTTATGTGGGACCATATCACTCACAGTCAGAAAGGGATTGAGAAAGTAAGTTTTCCGGGCCTTCAAGTGATTACTGTAAGCACACAGATTTCATAGTTATCCCTGGTAACTGTGTTTTTTGCCTGCGGCAGAAGCACCAAACGCTCTCCTAGAAGCAGTTGTATATTACCATGTTGGTTCTTTAGTTAGTACAGTGTTTACAGAGACAGGCAGGGCTGGTTCGGTGCCCACTGGCCATGCAGATCCATCCAGCCAGTCCAAACAGATCTGAGTGAGTGCAGGGTAAGTCTTTTCCACTATGTTTGAAGAGACTGGAGCCCAGATGGTTAGTAGTGCTGCCAGATCAATTACCAGCAGCACACCAGCAGAGAGAGCGGAGCGCAGCACTTAGCTTCCAGGGCCAATTGAACTGATCCCTATTTGAACTTTTACATATCGTCATAGCATGCTGTGACATGAAGGACTCACTAACTTAATGCCACATGTGCACCAGTGGAATACTTTGGGGGGAGATTGCTATTTCACCTTCCAGCTACATTTTTTATTGCTCATTCTGAACAACTATGATGGCAATGGTATAAAGTAAACAGCTGTGCATGTTGAGTGGTGGAAGATAAAGCATTTGCCAAAAGGAAAACAAATAGTGAAGGCATTTGCTTTTATAAGAAGTTGTGTAAGATGGACTAATTTAAAAAAATAAATAAATGAATAAAAGTAAAAAAGATATACACACACACACACACATAGGATAGATAAAGTACTGCAGATTCAAACAGAAGATATCATTCAGAGTTGTTACTTAGACAACTGTTATGATTCTGGCTTTCAAAGCTCTCTTTTGAGCCACCACTGTGTTTTTTTAAACAAAACCAATCAGTTCATGAAAGTTTGAACCACTTCCACCCACACTTTGCAATGTGGAGCATTAAGCTAATGTGTCTTAATAGAAACCCTAAATTTGTTCCTGCAGCCAATTTGAGTGCATCCAAGCTAATGTTTCACCATCCAGTATTGGATGAGTCGACTGCACAAGATGTATGTCCAAGCCTTCAACGGAAATGCAGCAAAGTGCACTTTTTTAACAAGGTGGAAAGAAAGTCACAATCTGGCAAATAATGTAATCCTTCCATAACTTGGAAATGTTTCAGTCACCTGACCATTGCTACATGATCCAAGGTTTCGTAGAATCTGTATGTTTCACAGGTCCAGACCTCTGACCCAAAGCTCACACTCCTGTTTGAACCTTGTTCGTCTTGCTGCTGGGCTCACACCTCAAACATTTGATATTTTTATCATTGCAAATCAACCACACTCCCCTGAGATAAGTTCAAACCCCTATAATGCTTTGTACCCCTGCTTCAAGTATTTGATCTTCTATGCCCTTAGAAAGCTACTACATGGAACATCCCTGATTTTGAAGTAGCTAGCCCAAATGCAACAAAGCATAATCTGAACAGTAACCTCTTCTTGGATTCCAATCTCAGCACACATATATAGAAGGAGTCACTATTTTTCAGTAGTTTTAGTTAGTTAGTTTCTCCTTCTAGGTAAACCTGCCTTACTGGCCTGAAGGGGTCTATCTACAGATGGTTTCTGTAATATTTGAGCTCAAAGACTGGCAGTTTATGTCCACTTCATTTCTTTCAATCCCAATGAATGATTTTCTGGCCTACTAATGACAATGATTTAGGATTAAGTACACCCATTAAAGGTCCAGTTTGTAGGATTTAGGGACATCTATTGTCAGGAATGGTATATAATATTCAGAACTGCAGTATATTAGTGTATGATCAAAGAGTCACTGTGTTTTTGTTAACTTAGAATGAGCTGTGTAGATCTACATATAGAGTGTTTGTCACTCTATACTTGCTGTTGTGTGTCCCATAACATTGGCCGTCATCTGCTTTTTTCTTGCTAATTCAGCATGTTAAGCCAGCAACAGTGGGGTCTGTCGTCGAATGAAATCGTGTTCAGCTCAGCTCTGAGAAGAGAAATGGAAATGAAATACAGAAATGATTTAAGACTGAGAACAGACTGCAAGTAAGGCTGTAGATTTTTTTTAGTGCATGCATTTTTGATTGTTAAGTTAAGAATTCAATCCAGGTGACACATAATGAAACATAAGAACTCCATCGCTCCTCTACTCAGGAGTCAACATGACACAGGCAATCAAAAGTTGAGTCTTTACTTTATTTTATAACCATTTCATGTTCTACTCAGGCATTTGATTTGTATTCAGTGTTCTGAATAAACTCTGCAGTAGAGAGACTGAGACAGAGAGATGTTCTCTGCATTGTCTAGGCAAACAGCAGCAAGGTTCAGATAGGGATCAGAGACGAGGATTGGACGAGGTAGGTATGACTGAAGACAAAGTGCTTTAATCACTTCCCCCAGGCCACCATATAGTGTCGCCGATTATCATCAGAGAACATCTGAAATATGTGTGTGCCTGCCCCAAGGCTTATCACACTTGGGGAGAAATCTGTCTTTTTTGAGCCTCGACACTGACCTTGAGTGACTGTGCGGTTACAGGGGAGGGACTTGAATGGGCTGAATCGCTCATTCTCATCCAAACTTGTTTTCTTCTCTACAACACCGCAGGGACGCAGGTTCTGCAGGAGGCAGATGGGCCAAAGGCAATCTGGTCGTTGACATTTAGTTCACTGACATTTCATTTTTAGGGCTTTTGTACAAACTAATCTGTCTAGAGTTTCTCATAAAACAAATTTAAGTCCATGTTTAGTGGGTGCAACAGTAAACACAGTGCATTTGTCTGCTCGGTTCACTTTGTTTTGGCTGATCTGAAAGCTGTCAGTCTAACTCTGGTGAGGTTATTATGTGAAA
The DNA here is from genome assembly GCF_008729295.1 of Plectropomus leopardus. Taxonomy (NCBI): domain Eukaryota; kingdom Metazoa; phylum Chordata; class Actinopteri; order Perciformes; family Serranidae; genus Plectropomus; species Plectropomus leopardus. The sequence continues at coordinate 12,385,568 of NC_056480.1, forward strand.
GCATACTGGGCCAACCACTGTATTTTATGATCATAGAGATATGTGATTTTTACAAGAAATCAAAAGCTAAACTCTAACAAAAACAGCTATATATGTATGCAATGATCATCTGGTAACCATAGCGACATGTATGCATTTCAGCACTTGAGTGAAGGGATTTCAGAAAGTGAAAAGCTTTTAAAATTAGTTGTGATGCGTTTGTGTCCTACTAATGTAAGCACCTACAGAACACTGACTGAAATGAGTGAAATGTAATAAGTAAGTAGAGCCCCATATTATGACTCCTTTTCTCCTGTCGCCTTTTTTGTCACTGTTATATCCACATTATTCTTTCAGGCTCTCTTTAAAAACATACATAACTTCATCAAGTCCAGTAAATTACTGAAAGACTATCTGTCAGTCATCATGTTTTCACCATGTAGGTCCATGTAGTAATGATGATGCAGGACACTAGGTAGTTTTTTCATGCACTGGTAAATTTTGAGATTTGGGGCTATTTTATTTCCATATGTCTTCTTCAGGAAAGAAGAAGTCCAAAATACACATTAAGGTGTTTGTTCTGGTCAAGATTTCTGTTCTGGTAATGTATGCAAAAAGTGCATATTTGCATATTTAAACATAAAGTGTCATAGTAATATCTGTAAATGAAAATGTTTACCCTATTCACCTGTAGTGTCTTATTTTTGCTCTAAAAATGTATGGAGATATACAAAACAATTGTTCTTTTTTATCTTTGTTCTTATCTTTATTCCATAGAATTTTACAAACGGGGATGTTCAAATATCATTCATAGCCTGATTTACATAACATTTAATTCCTAGAAACATGGTGAAAAATTGATTTCTGACAGCTGTTGACAGTACAGATTTATAGACTGATAAATGTTTAATCTAAAATCCCCTCTGTTAAAACCTTTGACTCTAATATGTCAACAAAATGAAGCAAGAATTTTGGGGCAGGGAACAATATTTAAAATGTGTATTTGTCCCCCTAAAAGAATGCTGGAAAATGAAATGTTTGACACTTACATCTACACCCTTGCAAGTCAGTGAGCCACCCATGAGTCCAAATTACTTTGCTTTCTCCTATTAGTAATAATAATACTTACTCTGAGTAATATGTTTTTTTTAAATTCTGAGATAAATTATCATGTCAGTGATTGATTTTCTTTGTTTTCTCGTGTAATGATGAATGTCATAGATTGCATGAGGAAAACAAAAACCTCATTATTTATTTTGAGAATTTGATTGTTTCACTTCTGATCAACCAAGTGGTTGATATTGATAAATCATATGTTTTAAGATGTGTATGAATTTAGAGAAGACGTACTGATGAGCAAAGCATACATTTGTTACAGCCTCTCGTTGAAATGTTCCCTGATGAGCTCAGCAGCAGCATATAGGTGCTGATGTAGTGTCTTTAAGTACCTGGCTATTAAGCAGCCATTGTGCGTGAGCTGCGGCCGTGTGTCTGAATATGACCAGTGGATAGGAACATCACCGGAGCTGTGAGAGCACATTAGTGAGCATGGGTATTCTTAACTGTCCATAAAGTAAGGTGGTGCCATTTGAATAGCACTTGGGGTAATTATGGTCGGCAGCTCATCCTCCGTCAGCTTTGTGGCTGATTCTGTCTCCTTCTTTCAATTTCCTGCCTCGTTGAGGATGCCAGCAGATATGCGGAGAGGAGAGGGTCTGCAAAGCAATGCAGCAAAGCACTTTATAATTAAAAGTGTTTGGAAAGCGAGGTGAGGAAGAAACACTATTACCGTACCTCACTTTGGGAAAGAAAAGCAACAATGAAATAAAAACAAATATCTTATATAAAGGATTATTTGCATTAGTGTGTGCTGTACTGCAAATACATGTAATACACATGGTTACCCAAGCATGCTGTTTCAAAAAAACCAGTTCATTCCTATTTCTATAGTGTAGTGCATTTTAGAATGTCATTAGTCACAGGATAATTATCAAAGATAATTTGAATTACACAGGGTCATAACACAGTCTATGCACCTGATTTGGAAATTATCCAGTCCAATGCAGTTTTAGGAATGAGATAGAAATGGGGCGAAGGTTTGCCAGCATCAGAAACACACATTTGAAGGGATAATGTTTGGAGCTTTATTCAAATTAGAGAATTAGAAAACAAGGGTAAAGGTTGCTAACACCCCGTTCCCATCTCATGCTCTAAAAATGTAATTACAAATGCATTTACTGCTTTTACATCTAGTTATTTAAGTATGTAATTATTTTTTTATGTGTGAACTTTCCATTACACTTCCATGCACACTGTACTTTCAGTGATTGTAATAGTTTTTATTTTGTTGCAGATCCAGATGATATGATGATATTTCTACTGCTTATACCTGTGCTCAAGGTAATATAGAAGGATTTGATTTTTTAACCGTGTGCCTGTCTTAATCAAATAATAAAATATGCTTTATTTGGGTCCACTTTAAAAAAAGCAGTTCTTAATGTAGTCAAAATAATATCTGTGTAACCCTTAAAAGTCTGCATAGAAATGAGGGGAGTTTTACGAGCCAACATTCAGAAAAGACCTTTTTCTGGTTGCATGCAGTGAGAGGAGACCGTGTTAAACAAAAGAAAAAAAAGAAGGTTGTTTTGAAATGTCTTAAAATGAGAGAGCTACTGGTGAAAACACTGGAAAGCTCTCTTGGCCATTCTGCCTGCACTTTTGGGAGGCTTCCCTTCCCACAACAAATCTGGAACAAACTACTGATCTTATTTAGAAGTTTCTGGGAGTTGGCTTCAACAAATGTGTGAATATAAAATAATTTTTCCTTGGAACATGGAAACCCATGCTACATTGCAGCTTGCAGTTATAGTTTCTGTATAATGTTACTCACTAACATAAAATAACACAATGTTACAGTTTGGCAAGTTACACAAGTTAGGTTTGGGTAAGTCAAGTTAGTCGGGTTAAGTTTAGAAAAAGAAAACTGATGTGCATCTTAGAGGTAGGATTAGGCAAGTAAAGTTGGATAGGTTAGGTTTACGAAATGAAACATGGTAACGACGTATCCTCAAATGACTCAAAGATCATTTGGTGTCACACAGTTCTGAACAACAGTCTCCAGCAGAAAACTCCTGCGTTGAAAAGTCTTTAAAGTTTTGTGACCCATCCACGACCCTGATCTGGCTTTTGATGTGAACTTTCTTCTCTAATATGGTCAGCACATTGGTCACAGAACTGCAGTCTTCTTGATTACATGAGTTCTACTGGCTCATGATTATATGGGTTATATACAAATATTGTTGAATTACTTTTTAAAGGTATTTATTTGGTGTGTATATATATATTACACATTGCATGAGGACAGTGGAAGTGGCGGGTGCTTCAAGGGGCATTATGTCCATAATGAGATAGATCAATTTAAAAAAAAGCTTGCGTCTATACCCACGATTTAAATACAGTTACATTGCTGGTGGATGTTGGGGTTAGGCATCCCTGAAAAGGCTAAGAACACCTGTGTTCTATATTAATATCCTAACAAAATATGTCTCAACACACTGTCTGATATCATGGTCACCCTCCAGGTTCACTTTGAACTTTTCACCACCTTCACATTTGAACACTTTGCAATTTTATTTAGATTTGCCTATGAAGCTGAATTTGTAACCCGCCTCATCGAAAAGTCATTACTGGCCTTCTGTGTTTGATTAGATCTGTGTGGCTTAGATTCAGTGGTTGATTTCACTCAGGGTGGGAAAGGAGAGTGTCTTCTTGGGAGGCGCCGTACATGTATTGCAGTTCACAGATCCCCCGGTCCACACTGGCGAGACAGCTCTGTGTATGTGGCATTTGTCTGACTGAATCACATCAGTGATTTCCACTCAGGAACACTTCTGCATTCAAGCAGCTACTCCTGCAGCTGCTGGAATCGAGTAGCCAAACAGGCTGTCAAACAGTCTGACACATCATGTAATAACTTGTCAGAATGTAATACATGTGCTAAATGAGTCTAAGTGATAAAATGCAATCACAGCTTCCAAGTTTCCTTCTCCTGATGTATTTCCCCAAAAAGGGGGTACATGGCTTGGGAGCACTGCTTGGGGGATAAAGTTCCATGGTAATATTCACTTGCACACATGTGTCTCTAACATACTGCATGGTGCATTTTTTTGTCTCATTGAATATTTGATCATTTTTAGTACTTTTAGACAGGGGGTAATCTCTGGTACTAAAATGTGAAGCTTGCATTCTTTCCAACGGCCAGCCGGGGGTAGCCCCACAGGTTGCCAACAGAAGTCAGATTGTACACAAGTCTGTGACAGAATTTATCTATTTCCTCAGTAAAAATTTCCCAGTGAGTATCTTGTCTCATTTGCTATTTTTAAGTCTTCATTATGATGTTCATTTTTTAAACTATGGTCCCACTTAGAATAAAATATGGCTATGGTTACGTTATGATTGACAAGTCCTTACCACAGCCATGTCCTTTTATCCTCAGTCAGATCCACCCCCACTCCTTCAAAGCTCCACCCTGTCATCCATATATGGTCATTTCTGGCTCCAAAAAAACAAGATGGCATCATCTGAAGGGCCAAACTCAAAGCTTCACAGTGGTTGCTCACAAAACAATGTTAGCTAGTACTTCACTTGACGTTGAGCAACTAGGCAGGAACTTGACGACCCCCCCTCATGGGGCGCTTATTTGTTACATATTATCCAAACCAAAGGTAAATTGATAGTCCTTCTCTATGGATCAGAAGGAATGCCAAAAGTATTGTCAGGTAATAAAACATACTACGAAGAAACACAAAAATTATCGCAAGGTAATGCAAAAAAGACTCTAAAAGAAAAAAGATTCCACGGTGACCATACAGCCAGCCTGTCTTATAAACAATACTGAAGGTGACCAGTTGACCTGGGTTAATGAACTTACATTTTTTTAAAAACATTTTAATCTTGTGTGTGTGCGTGTATTCTTTATCAATCTGTGTCCTCTCTAAATTTGGACATTTAGGCAGGGTCATGAACACAGCTCAGGCGGAACTTTTCCTCAGGGGCATTCTGTGGAGTTTGAGTCGTGGGGGAAATAATTACTCTGTTGATCTCGTCAGAGCTGATCAGATTGAAGTTTCACTTTCACCACACGTGCAATGCATTACCAGAGTTTATGTATTCATAATAAACGGTCCAGATCCACAAATTCAAAATCTATTCATGGCGGCAGATATTTTGATTGTGGCTGGCTGCCACAAATAAAATAATGTGTATGTGCAGGAATCTCTGAAATAGGTGCTTGTATGGCTCTGTTTTGCCACGTTTCCTTATTTATGTTGGCCACAGAATGCAACTACAAAGTCAGATCTCTAATCTGTAAACTCTTCTTTAAATTATAATGCCATCTTTACCTAACAGTGTAGTGTGACATGCAAATTTAAAATTTATGGTGAATGCAGCATTTATATCCATGGTGCCTTAGTTTGAAATATACAGATTTGTAGAGTGAGACTACCGTAATTGAAAAGTTGGCATATGTTAATAGATGACAAAGAAATTCAGAAACCATTACACAAACTGTACCCAATCTGTGCTTTCTTAGGGCGGTTGAAGCAATCGAGTTAGCGTATGCACATTAATACTTTGCTGCAGGCGTGTAAACAGCTCTTCCCTCACTGCAAATACTGATTAAACCATACTACAATCAAAGATAAAATGGAGCAGACTAATTCCTGGGGGAATCACTGCTTATGTAGTAATTATACTGCATGTGCATCATAGTCATTATGCACTCCTGCTGTCTGTTATAATGAGTGTAAAATCCTTTCACTTTGATTTGATGACTTTTATTTCTGATTTTATCAATATTCTGTCTTAATCATAATATAGTGCAGAAGAAAAGATTTACAATGACCAAGAAAAAACTATTTTTTAGCTGAGTCTTCTGCATTATGCTGCTATCACTGCATGAGGAAGGGAAAAATACAAAAAAACAAGTTATTTTAAAATGTGACATTTGTGTACACCTCTGCCTCATTTGCTTTATGAGAAACCTTTGGCAAATGAAAGCGAAAAGGGCAACTTTCACAGCTCCTTGAGATGAAAAAGTGCCTTTTTTTCCAAACTCTGCACAGAAAACAAACAATTACATTCTTGACTGCCTTTATTTACTCCATGATTGAGCAGTGCAGGCAGACAAGAGCGGGCAGATTAATTAACTAGTGCCTGAAAACCTTTATTCTTAGAGCGTTGTCACATTGATGGATGGCTGATTAAAGTCAATGAGATGGCTATCAGTACACAAGAGCAAACCAGTCAAAAAAGAAAAAAAGGAAAGAAAAAAAGCATCTTACCTCAAGGGGAAAAAAAAAGAAAAGAAACACACAAGTACAGGTGTACCGTTGGTGACCATGAGAGTTCTTTGTGCTTATGGACACTGCTGTGTATCAAGAAGAAAAGCAAGTAATTGGGGATGGAGGAGGAGGCTGAAAGTGCAGCATATCATGCCAGCCGCAGCTCAAATTGCCTGGCTTGTGCGTGTTTTGATGAGGTTTCTCATTAGAGGTCTATACAGCCCAGACTTTGGAAATATCACAGAATTAATTAAAATGATAGGAATGGAGAAAGTGGGCTGCCAAAGACAGGACGGCAGAGGGCCCACATAATCATTGTTCTGATCAGAGCCCTATTGTCTGCCTATGAATGTGCCTGTTGACGACGGCCAGTGCCTCTTACATGTTTATCTGGATTCCTGGGCCAGTAGCTTGTTTCCAGCATGCTGCCGTTGATAGAGCATTCAGCTCCCATCACTGTGAAGAGGTTCAAAGGCTTCATTTAGTTGCCTGAACACAGAGAGTGAGCAAGAGAGAGAGAGAGAGAGAGCTCACCAGGCTGTTTTCAGCCGGTTTTATCAGCTAGTTTTCAGATTTAGATAGTGCGATCCTGACTGTGTTCATATCTGTCCTTTCTCTCACACAGGCTGGCTTACTTGTGTCATGCTGAGAAAAACACAAAATGGTAACACAAAATCCTCAAATCCGTCATCTCTTCTTTTGTCGATTTCACAGACTCTACACTATGCAATAATCCACCGTTATTACCCCCCTACTATGCATTTATCCTACATCTGTCCTACATAAGGTCTGCTGTAAAACCAACTTTTGCCTCTTGTAATGCACAGCTAGTGCTCAGGGACTTCACTGATATTTGGAGGAAATTCAAGCTGTACTAATCAATGCAAACGCAATTGAACAAGTGACTATGGGAAGTGTGAAGGTGGGACCCTCAAATTTAGCTTGGTTCAGTGTGACCATCAGTCTTGATTCCAGTAGCAGTAGTTGGCAGTTTTCAGTAAAAAAAAAAATAGAAAGAAAAGAAAAAAAGCTCTAATAAACCCTGTACACAACATTTCAAGCACCATACAGCAGACAGACACTGTTTGAGCCTGTTTACACAACAACCCAAGTCATTACATGTTGCCGCTTTGTAGTGGACTTCTGCGTCTACATATTATGTTTTGGGTATCCTTCTGCATCTGCTCTTTACATTCCAGGATGCTGCTTCTGAGATGTCGACAAATGCACATTTGCTGGATGACAACAACAACACATGGCAACCAACGCTGGAATGTCAACAACTGCACATGCTGCCACGGATAGTTAGGATTAGGGGTAGGAGGCAAATTGTAAGATGTAGAAATACGTCACATTCAGCAAACAGCTGACTTTCACATTAAGGTCCAGGGTTTGTTGGATCCATCAACCACCTTTTGCCCTATAGGTGCCCTCGCACTTCTATTATTACTTACCAGCAGCGTTTCAACCTAACACTATTCTGTTGTGTATTACGTGTTCACAACAGGTTTCATCTGGCCGAGTTCTTAAGTGATTGCATATCAGACTGATGTGGCAGGTGCTATCTGGCTGTAAAGCAGTGTAAAAGAGCAACATGACTGATTCTGTCTGGCTATGTTCTCAACTGATGCCATTCAGCAGCACATCATGAACATATTATGTGCCTTTTGGTATCAGAATTGTACTCCAAAAGCGCAAAGCAGTGGTGTTTGACAAGTTCGGATCAAGAACAGGCTTGTTTATACCTGGTATTATTAAGTGTTTTGGTGGTCCAAAGCAATTTGTTGTTAGAAAGCCTGAATAGTTTATCTATCACACTTAGCAAAACAGTTTTACCTTCAAATTCCCCTTAAATGCTTCTCATTTTACTCTCAGCGTCTCTGTAAGTAGATTCTAAATTATATTTTCAATTCACCATAAGATTTTATTTTGTGTCCAGCTTTATCATCAAGAACTCACAGACATCAGCATGTAGACAGAAATACTTGGTGAGTGACATGTGGGAATATAAATAGACAGGACGCAGATAAAAATAGACACTATTGCAATGAAACTAGGCACCTGGATATCAGCAAAGCTGTCAATATCTTTGCTCATCACCAGTGGTTCTTGTGTGACAGGAACAGAAGAGGTAAAGTGCCTTGTACTGTGCCAATAATTTCTCATCTCATCTTGTGTCTATTATTTATCATGCCTCTTACAGAAGTAGATCAGTCCTTACTGGATGAAAGAAAAAAGATGACACACACATAGTGGTTACGAATGGTCCTTGACATTGACATATCCAACAGTGTACATGACACACAGACGAGCCTGAACAATAAGAGCGGGCAAACTGGAGTGTTAAAGTATCATTTGGATAATTACACTACCCATGAAAAGATCATATTTAGCAGGACTTAGTCATAAACCGTCAAAATATTAAAACAAACAGAGGTGGGATGAAGTCACTGTTTTGAAACTCCTAGGTAAGTCTTAAATCTTGGCTATGAAGTCCAAAGTTAAGAGTGGTCTCAAATCAAGTTTAAAGTCTCAACAGGTAAGTTAATAAGCAAGTTTTAAACTTGTGCTCTTCACTAATTGTGATTTTTATTTAGACAGACTAACACATGACCTCAGTCAAGTTCATAGAAAGAATTAATGCTTTCAATCTAAGGCAAAAAAACCCAACACAAGTCCCTGTTTGTTTGACCCACCCACCCTATGTGTTTCTTGTTTTTTATATTCTGTCCTTAAGTCCTTAACCTGCACTTACACAGTGCTTGATTGACTGGTTGCTCTGTTTGTACTGATTGTGGGTGGTCTGCGGTCTGAGAGGCCTTGGTTACATCTGCAGTAGATCTAGAAAATATCACATCCTATCAAAATGTATTTTCAGATTTTGAGTCCAGCATGGGGGCTTTTGTTGGATGTCATAACCCATCTATCGTATTCATCTCTCTACATTCCACTGCCAAATAAAAGCATAAAAAATGATTAAATTGAAAAGAATATTTTCTTTAGTTTTCAGTTTATTTCAGTGATCCATATTGTTGTTGTTCAGGTTATTGTTCTCCTAACATTTTAATTTATTGTTAAACTATTAACTAGTTCTTAAGGGAGGGGGCCCAAGGGGCTGGTTACCTGTCTTTAATGCTGTGTGTACTGTGGAGCCTGGACTGTGCCAAAAAAAAATAAAATAAAATAATGATAATTAAATACTTTACAGTGTTGTAATAAGCTAATAAATAAATTAATCATAAATTAACAAACTTTAAAATCAGTTTTAAATTGATTGGTTCAATTTGCATATAAATTATGCATGGAAGAAAAAAAGTAGAAAGATAATTAACTTTTCTTTATTCTGAGTTTAAAATAGTGAGTTAATGAATTTCAAAATGGTATCGCACAATGAATTTTTTAAAAAAAGGCAAAAACAACTTTTTTGTTAATATATGTATTCATCTTACAGATTATTTATTTCTTTATTTCTCATTTACATATTTCTTTTTATGAATACTTTAATTTGAAAATAGCTTTCTTTAATTTAAAGATGTTAACATATTGCCTGAAAATCTTGAAAGTATTGATGACAAATTAATTGTGAGATGCAATACGACAGACAATTTTAAAAAAATCTTTAAATAGACTTATATGGTGGAAAGTATTCTAGCATGATTAAGTTTTTTTTCAGAATTATGTAATTCTATCAGTCCAACTTAATGCACTTTAGTGGAGTTAATAACGGTTGGATCGAACTGATTCGTATAAGGTTGGTACTACTATTTTACAGTAGTACAACTACACAAGTAAATTAAGTTGGTCCGAAGGAGTTGCTTAATGCTGAAAGAAAACCAATTAATTGCATGAAAATACTGTATATAATTCCAGTAAGTTAATTCAAAGAATACCATTTGAGTGTAAAAAAAGGTCAGAGTCTTTTATTGACCTTTACTTAGAGCATTTATATTGAATGTAAATATGGTAGTAAGCACAAAAACACATTCTTACTTAAAAATAATGTCAAAGAAGTTATTAGTATAACTTACATTTCGATCAAAGAACACCAAAAAAAGCAATGATTTACAGTTTATCCTATATGATTTAGCCAGTTCTGTGTCTGTACAATGCACAGTTTGTGTTCAGGGATAATAGTGGTGGGGGGTTGGGGTCAGAATGTGCATGGAGCCCCCAAAAAGGCTTGGACCTGCTCTGAAAGCTTACTGCTTCTGTTAGGTTGAATTATTACACATGAAACTTACACTTTACTACACATTTTTAGCAGGTGAGTCAGAGTTCACTTAGATACTGTACAAGGACATAACCTATGAATTTCTCCATTTGTGTTAGTTCAAAGATGTTCACCTGGGGTTGAGGTTAGGGCTATTCCAGGCAGTGGATAATTCTGTCATTCAGCCTCTCCACTGCAGATTTGGCTGTGTCATTACTGGCTTTAAAGGTGAAAGTATTCCTGAGCTAGTGCATTTCTGCAGAGGACAGCAGTTCTTTTCAGAATCTCTTTTATTCTTTTATATTCATTTTCATCCTTTTTTCACCTACTGAAGAGAAAAAGCAGCATGTGCTGCAGCAGCATTTGGATAACAGTAAAGACTGCTTTTATTCTAGAAAGACAGAAAGATGTTTGTTTTTTTTAAATGCAATTTAGGGTGCTAAACTTTATTCTTTTAGAAGTGATTTCCTAGTGGGCCTTGCCTTTGCAGCTATTCATTATGGACAACATCATTTTGCATCTAAGAGCATTTTTAGCAGTTTGATAGAAATGAGAGCTGCCTACTGTTAAATATTTCCATAATTAAAAGCAAATACTCCACTCATTCATGAAATTGTGCAAGTTACTGCATTGACAACAACACGGTCCTGCAGATGTGTCACAGTAAAATGCCTTGTGTCAACAACCGAAGGGATTCTGTTGACAGAAACATTGTCATAGGACTTTTATTTTGAAACAGGAAAGGTTGAGTAAAACAGTTAGATTTGTATTTCCCTAAAGTTTGTAACAGATTAAGACACTGAAACTGTAATAAAAGATGGTATAGATTTAAAATAATTACCAAAAAGACTCTTTTTCTCTAAATGAGTTGCACATGAGCAGTGCTGCTCTTGCCATCAATGTGGTAACATGTGCGCCGAAAAAACAAACAGGTTCTGCGATGCAAAAGTCTTAGTTTCAGTAAAAGAGAGAATCATGAATTCAGAAGGTGTATGGTTGTGTTTCTCTGCCTAATAAGAAAAATGGGGGCACTATTGCTTGCATCAGAGAGCAGAAGACACAATGAGATTTGACAAAACACACGGAAGGAGGTGAAGTAATCTGAAACAGCAAAAAACAAAAACAAGGAAAAAAACAGATATAAAATAGGGAAAATATAACTTAAAATTAGCAAAATTATCTGCCAATTGAACAGAAACAATTCTCTTCACAATTGTTTTGCAAGGCCAGACTAAAAAAAAACAAGTTCATCTGTCTAGATACAAGATTTAAGACTTTAAGAATTTTCTCAATATCAAGAAAAAAATTAGCCAATGCCAGTGCCATTGTAAGGGTATATGTTTACATATATTGCCTTGATTTAGGATTGTTTCATCTCACATAGACTTAATGTTTTTGCAGTGTAAAAAACTAAACACTAAGCAAAACTAAAGAATTAAACAAAGGAAATTCAAGGAGATCAGGGCAGGTTGTGGCACAATCAAATATGCACTAACAAAAACTAACAGAAATTTAGTGAAATGCCTTTGAGCAACACATTTAATACAGTTTTAGGGGGGCATTTAAAATGTTGGGCCAAATATATTGCTTCTTAGAGGAACCTTTATCATCATTATATTCCAATAATCTATGATTATTACCTAGTTACTAACAAGTTCATTTTGAGAAAACAGAAACCCCAGCATTATCTGTCTCTTCCTAATCATTAGGTGTAATTAAATGTTTTTCTTGTTAGATGCATTTGTCATAGCTACTATAGACAGCGTAATTCTCGGCACTGTGAAAGACCACATATTAACACTTTCAGACATTTTCAGCAGCATCCACAGAGTTGTATCAGCTCCGGTAAACAAACAGCAGCTCCAAATAAGGTGCCATGCACAACAACACTCATTAGCAGACACTGGAGTAGCCGCTGTGTAGAACTTGCCTTAACATGTCTTCTGTCAGCCTTACATATGATACACATACAAGGGTTTATATTGTCCTCCTTTTGATGTGCTAACAAGCTCTCATAAGCTCGGGTGCATTTAATCACCACAGCTTCCACAAGCACCATATATGAGAAATATGACATGCAGAGATAGTGTACGTGCCATTCTCATCTGATCAGATAGCAAAAAATAGAAAAAAGGAAAAGTAATTTTCTTAGTATTACATTTTCCTCAAACATATTGCTGTTTCAAATTAGTTTCATACAAATGTCCTTTTCAGGTGACAGGGATGGATATGTACGGGGTAGTAAAAATGATGTAATTTAAGCAGCAGGAGACTGAAAAGACCCGGCCGAGGAAAGATATCATCAAGGTCCATACTTCCAGAACCTGAACTGAAATGTATGTGAAGGTGGAAAATAAAATTTAAGCTGCACCAGTAGTACCTTTTTCAACCAAATATTTCCAGGAGCAAAACTCAGAAATTAAAGATCCCATTTGTTTGTGTTTACACCACATCTCAAGAACCTAACAGGCAAATTTGATAGACTGTTTAGAGAATTTTTTTCACTCCCAAATTGTCAAATATCACTGCTTGGTCAGTGCTGTTCACGTCTACATATGACGCGTTAGGTATCCTCCTGCGTTTGTTGTTGACGCTCCAGGACAGCATGTCAACATCTGCCTGTTAAATGGATTGTGTCAAAATACACTTCAGTTTTCACTGGAAATGTACAGCGTCTGCTCTTAGATACATACAATCTCTTTCAGAATAAACTTACAATATCAGGAAAACACCTCATGTTTATTTTTATTTCTTTGTCCAACAAAAGCACAGGCCTAGTTTAATCCAACATATGTTTAGAAAAAAAACATTAATGTTTGGCTCAACATTCATACAGGATGCCAACAGTGGGCTCCTGGGTGAAAGTCTGGGATTTGATGGGCCCATCCACCTAGCCTCCCACCCTCCATATAGGAATTTGCAGCTCCTTATGTTACATTGCTACCGGCAGCATTTCACACTGATGACAACCAGCGTAATATCATATTGTTGTGAAAGGTGCCTTTTGGCGTTGGTATATGACACCTTAATCAGTGATGAAGCAGCGGTTTTTGACAAGTTTGGAATGGAAGCAGGCTGTTTTTTCCGAAACATTCTCACTCCTAACTCGTCAAAAACCAATGCATGAGCAGTGGCCTTTGGGGTCAGATAATAACACTGAGGCACCCTTCAGCAGCGGTATGAGACGCTATGAGTGACGTGTCAATTTATGCCCATTACATGCATAGTGTCTTGTTAAACTCAACTTTTTTTCACAGGATGGCCCAGCAACAACAGCCCAGTATATGGTATAAGGGATGGAAGGTGGACAAAGACAAAAACATGCAAAGCAAGTGCTTTTTCTGTCAATGGATCTTTTATTTTCAGCTACAGTGCATCACAAATAATCATTTTTTTACAGTCCTACTTAGATAATAAATCAATATCTATATTATATAATACTGTTATCCTGACATATATTTTTAGGTATTGTTAAACAAGTAAATATCAAGGCCGAGAGCAAAACCAGGACATTCACTCGATAATATAATGCTATGTTTTGTAGGAAGAGGCAGATTACAGGTCGTGATGCAGAGTTTTCCTCTGATCTCACTGCAGTCTTTCTCATTGCTCCTATGCACAGCTCTGTCTGTGGCTTGGGGGAACTTAAGGCTTATTTGAAGCGAGCAGTAAAGACCTCATTCCATCTGTTTAATTACAGTGAAGATTAGCAGATTATTTTTGCATTACGAGCGCCTGTCGCTCCTCATCACATGGGCAACCCAGAGGGAAGGCCGCTCAGCTCTGACAGAAAATCACCAACTGACTGCAAGAACTGGAGAAATAAACTCAAACTCAACAAGTAACAGGTAATGCCTTACATATTCATAAAGTTTACTCGGGTCCATTTTCTTTCCCAAAAACACTTCACACTTGTAAAGATCATATTGAGAGTTGGTCAGTGTAACAAAGCAAAGAGCAAGACTGTACTTACAGCAGAAGTAAACACTGTAATAATCTCATTAGTTTCCATATATATGATTCCCTGCTGCTCAAATGCCTTAACACTACTCAGACTACAATTGACCACTGTCACATTGATTACTGTAATTTTATTATGTTGATCTGTTCTCTAAACAGAACATTTATTGCATGTCTTTCTCTTCTGGAAGAGGGATTCCTCCTCAGTGGCTCTTTTTTAAGGTTTCATAGGCTTTATAAAATTGAGCTGAATTGAACTGAATTGAATTGAACTGAACTGTATTGAATTGAATTAAATTGAATCAAATTGAATTGAATTGAATTGAATTGAATTGAATTGAACTGAACTGAACTGAACTGAATTGAATTGAATTGAATTGAATTGAATTGAATTGAATTGAATTGAATTGAATTGAAGTGAATTGAACTGAATTGGGGGAAAAAACAGCACTGAAAACAATGCTTGTATAAACGCTCTTTCAGAATTTAATCATTCTCAATCATATATAAGTTATAGGTCCTGCATCTGGGTATGGATCTGGGTAATGGAGAGGGATTGTGGGTTAACAAGGTCAAACATTGCTGCCAAAATATTGAGCTCCTATCGGTAAGAAGCAGACCGCTCTTTCTCCCAGGGGAATTCATGACAATAACAACTAGAGACCATCTGGTGATGGCGTCACTCTAGCCATGATACAGCAATCTGTGACTTAAAACGTATGTCAACTGAAAAGGCGAGTAGGGTAAGATGGGGTGGATGGGTCAAACACACACAAGAATTTACCCCAGGAGACTGATGTTTGTGTCCCGTGTGAAACCAAAAGTCAAATTTCTGTTTTGTTTTAAAAACATAATGTAGTTACTGGAGTACGTCACTCCAAACAGTTGTCATCTGAGTACCCCCCAACTGTTCTACATCTCTTCCTCTACCTGCCTCCTACTACTCATTTTCACTTGTTTTTTTATTTTGTTTTTTATTCCTCTTAACTGTTATCTTTGGTATTAAAAGGATGAATACTGTAATTCTTGGTGGGACTAACACTTCACTTTGTCTCACCCTAGCATGGTCCATACCAACCACACAATACAGAAGATATGGCGAAACAATGACTGTGCTCTTGCTACTCCACAGTTGGTGTCAGTTGTGTGCCATCAATGTACACATCCCAGAGCGAAACATGAGGATTTAATACCCCCAGGTCTGTATTTGAGTGAGAAATGTTTCCCCTCAGTGATGGATGAGAGTGATGAGACCAGAGTGATGCTGCTCTTCATTCCACAGACCACAGGAAACTTTAATCAGCTAACTGACTACTGCTGCTGCTCATTTAAAGCAGCCTCTGCTCTCTGCTGCAGGGCGCTGAGGCGACAGAGGGGCTATGAAGCACACACTGAGCCCCAAACACAACCTCCGGGAGAGTTACACATGTTAGAGTATTATGTGGTCAACACACACACACACCGTAATCTATGTATAGGATACCACCTGAATAAGACATTAATTTTACATTTGCTCTGCACACCAAAGGACAGTAAATCTAATTGATTCTAGGGCATCATCATTTCTCCTGAGTTTCAGTGTTGAGTTAATTTCCTATTAATGTGAAAATACTGTTCCAGAGGCTATTGGTCCCAGATTACAATTTTTGGAAAGCACTACTTTAAATTTTCAGTATTAGAAATGTGGTTTTAAATATTTGTTTTTAGTTTGAATAAAGAGAACACCATGCATGTTTCTTTCAAGGAAGAAGGGCGTCTTTTATAGGTGATAGTTACTTAGTAACTGCTTTAAATTAAAATTTGGCATTTTGCAATATTATTACCCCCCCATTGATTCACAATTGTAAACAAACTTAACAAATTGCCATGAAATATAACACTGTAAAAAGACACAATTTTTCTTAACTTAAAAAATTACTTTGTGGGCAGCCTTAAATTTTTAAGTTGACTGAATTTGAGAAGACAAAGCGAATCATTACAAAAAACCTCAACTTGTTTTCTCAAATTTAGTCAACTTAAAGTTTTAAGGCAACCCAGATAGAATTCAAAGGTTTAAGTCCGTCTGAAATCAGCACAAGAAAAGCAATGTTGCTTCCAATTTAAAAGTTCATTAAGAGTATCTTAAACTCATTAAACAAGCAACTGATATTGACTTCATGGCTATTATGTTAACAGAGCTGGCATCAACACAGTTAGCTTAGCCTAACATACCTATTCAAAATGTTAGGCAAGGAACAGGAAAACAAACTTTACTTCCTCAGCAGTACAGACCAATACTGGTTAGAGCCCACCAACTGCATGTTAAAAACCCTTACTATATGAACTAAAAAGCACATTCTTAAATCATTGCCTGATTTGTTTTTTGTTGTTGTTTGTTTTTGATTATCCCTGAAGTCCAATGGAACTTCTTACTTGGCCACTTTAGGCAAAAATGAAGTGATGACATTGAGTGACCTAGCATCGGTAGGACGAACTCGTTAGCCCACTTGTGAGGACTGTATTGTGCATCAGCGGGTATATTTGTGGACGCGTCAGTGTCCGTCTGAATGCGAGTCTTGGCGTCAGCTGCTCAAGTGCAATTGCTCACGGTGGGACAGATAGGGAGCAGCTGTGAGTAATTGTTTCGCTCAGTTGCTGAGGCTCATCCTGGCCCTTTATAGATAAGCTGGAGTAAATCTCCCTTTATGTCCTGGGAGAGCAGGGGAGAAGATGGAGACGGAGGAGAGCAAACACCAGGCCATGGCCAGCTTCTGTTTGAACTGCCTCTTCAAGACCCACAGCTTCAAATGACTTTTCCTATCGAGTAAGGAGAAAGTAAAGGGACTATTATTCTGCTCCTCCTGGTTGATGTCACCAAGGAGTTTAATGCCAAGGAGTTGTCTCATATTCATATGCGTCAAAAAGGGGAGACGGAGATAGAGAGGAGTGTCAGAGGGAAGATCTGTTGGCTGCTCACTTGTTACACAAGTGGAGAGATACACTGGCTGTGAGCTGGCTTTTGTTTGATAGAACAAATAACGGAGAATGTACAATAGGCAAACTGCAACAGTGACACCACTGTGCATTTAAATGACTTTGTCCAGTTTCTCCAAAGGACCTTGAATCAATTGACAGAAAACATTTTGATGTTGAACAGATGCTGATATGATGATTTTCACCAGCATCCAAAACTGTCACATATAAAGAGCCAAAAGGAGGTGGTTTGAAATGGTCTATAGCTGGGCCTACTTGCTGCAGTATTTTGTATTTTTTTTTAGACTTGCGGAGAATCTGGGTTTAGCTTGCCATCTGAATGTGTTGGGGTCTTTCTTCGCCTTAACATGTGCCCGCTACCACTGATCCTAATCATCTGTGCCACCATGTGTTTGTTGACATTCCAGCATGGGTTTCCATGTGCTATTGTTGCCAAACATCAGCATGGTCAGCATCATCCCACCATGTGCATTTGTTGACATCATGGTAGCTGCATCCCAGAATATACATAGCAGATATAGAAGAATACCTAACTTGTGATATGTAGACATAGAAGTCCACTAAAAAAAGGTGGCAACATATGAAAACATGGGATGAGAATGCGTTGGTAAACCATAGGGAGAGAAGGGCAGGTTATTGCTTTGTTACCCTGGGAAATGCAAATTCACATACCATGCTGTTCCTGACAAATTCACATACTAGGATGCTGTTCCTGACTATGGAAACAAGCGAGCTGCTTTGTTCCAGTAGATTGTTCTGCACTCTCCGTTTGACAACATTTTGCATAAACTGTAACTACAGGGAGATGAAAGAAGTCAGAGAGGTATGACACAGTTTCCTTGTCTTATAAGTGCTTATTGTTAACATAAAGTAGATTGAGAAAGTGACAGCAGTTTTATTTACACTGCTAATGTTGTTAAAAGTCTATATTATTTTCATACCACCACTTTACTTACAATGTGTATTTTTTTTATCACTCTATGATGTTGTGTATTGACATTGAACTTGACCGCCTCCTGCACCTTATCTAATGCACATGTTCCTTATACAGGTAGTTATTAATAGCAAAGATGATTTCAACCATCATAAAGCTAGAAAACACAAATCAGTCACCACAATGCACACGTACGCTGAATGGAGAGCTGTGCAGAACACTTCACAAGTCGATGTGTTTATCTCGCAGCCGAAGCCCTGTAATAACACAGATAACATCAGCAGGAATATTACAAGCTTCCGCTTCTGCAAATGATGAGCCAGGAAGAGAGAGTGTGATGAGGACAGGCACAAAAGAGGATGTGTGGACTATTTATTCCATTTCAGTTGGCCTTGTGGGAAACCAAGAAAGACTTTTTACTATGAGGCCAGCCACACCCCCAAACGACAGAATGGAGATGTTCAGTTAGGGAAAATTAATTAGCTGTGCAACAGGCTCCAACTGAGATTTTGTCTTGGTGGCTCTGGGGCATTTAGCTTTATTCTCTGGGTACTTGAAAATAAACAACACAAATGATGTGATGATTTGTTTTTCAGGAGGGGTCTAATTTATTACATCTTCATTTTCACACATATGGCCAGTGTTTATC
This sequence comes from Plectropomus leopardus, assembly GCF_008729295.1. Classification (NCBI taxonomy): domain Eukaryota; kingdom Metazoa; phylum Chordata; class Actinopteri; order Perciformes; family Serranidae; genus Plectropomus; species Plectropomus leopardus. Next base: position 12,404,617 of record NC_056480.1, read on the forward strand.
GAGCCCCAAAAATGAAAAAAGCTTTTCCAGAATCTCTCAGTGCTGGCCTGGTGTAACGGGTACTTGTTCCTCACCTCAGCAGAAAGAAAAGACAGGTATGCAGGTGATTGGGATTAGGCTTGGGTGGTATGTAATATTTCACACCTTCATACCTTCCTAAAATTTCACCAGGGTTTATGGTATATGATAGTATTAAGTGTGCAGCGCTCAGGTCCACCATAGTTGTGTTGTCAGCAAACTCCACATACACACAGTTGTGTGTGTACATCAGGGGGCTTAAAACACAGCCTTGGGGAGCTCCAGTTATAATGATAATATAAATTGTTGGACTGCCCCGTAAAAGTCAGAGATTCGAATCATCTGTTGACCCTCAGAGACGACTCAGTCGACTGAGATTGCCTCAAGTTGAGCAGTTTTTCTTGTTTGTTTTTTTGCTAGTCTGTGTGCTGTGCAGGGAACTTATGGGGCCCAGATTTTGCTACAGAGTGAGTGCTCTTTACTTTTGCACTATTCTTTGGTACAAGCAGCTGCAGACATACAGGCACAGAGGGAGAGAGAGACTGCACCATAAGGCTAAGAAGCGGTGCATTTGCAGCTCAGATCAAGTTAACACTATACTATCTCTGGCTTTTGTTTGATATGTAGTGTTGGCAAAAAATGTTGTTGCACAATTGCAATCTGTCATTAGTGCCCTTAGCTTGCTTACTGTATTACATGAATACTATTGTCACACTGAACATCTCGCAGAGCCCTGTTCAAACTTTAAACAAATCTTAATTGTCAATATTGAATCAAGTGTTGAACTGCAGAATCCAATTCGACCTGTAAAACTCTGAGTCAGGTACAGGCCTAATAATTTGTCACAACCCTGCCTATGGGCCACAACAAAACAGGAAAGGGCATGTAATGCAGAATAATATAATAATTTATTTAACAAAGAATATAAACAAAGTGGTAAATTTGGTTGTGAGATGTGGTAGTCAGCGACATTAGTATTTATTTAATTGTGTGTGGATGAAGTTAAAAGGGGTGCTGGCAGGGAAGAAAGAGCCATCCTGGTAACTGCGGCCTTTGTATCCTGGAGTCCTGGGCCCACGTGCTACAGATCTGGCTTTGGGACTACAATCAGGCTTTTCTGATACCTTCAAAACAATCACACGACAGCACACACTCACAAGCAGGGCCATCACACAGATTAATTATGAACTGCAATGTTATGAATATAAGCAGTTCTTATAAATATGAATATTTTAAGCAGAGCAGTTTTCACGTTTTTTGTTTTTTTTTGGTTTGTATGTAATCAATTCACAACTGTTAATTTTTTCTGCTTTGGTGTGTCAACAGTTTTGCTTGTATGGAAGGTCATCGAGAGTGTGCAAAGTGGAGGAACATATTATTTGTAAAATCTTCATGTCCAGCTCAGTTTAATGAATGTCGCTGTAGACAGTATTTCCTGTGTAGCCTATCTGAAAGATCCTGACTCCACAGCTATAAAGACTTTCATTGCGATTCAGTGCATAAAAAGCCATACCCCGTCCCTCTATAAGGTAGAGCAAAAGCCATCTGTGATCTCCACACTGCAGACATCGAAAATGCACTCACAGGAGTTTTTGCTTCATGATCACTTAAGGAGACATGCTGCATGAGAAACACGAGAAACACAAGAAATGTTGGTGTTTAATGTAAAAAAAATAAATAAATAAATGAAAAAAAACATCCAAAGGATACAAATAATTTAAAATGGTTTGTCTCTAGTTTGATCAGAAGTCATGGAAAAAGAAACAAATACAACTCACTGACACCGACAAAAGGAGGAAATTCAAAAGGGCAGTGTCTGAGGAATAACAACAAGGAAGAGGAAGAATTGGAAAAACTGAATCCTTTAGTTTGTATTTCTGGCCAGAGTAACCTATTAGTGGGCCCAAAGGCAAAAATTCATACTTGAGCCCCCACTGACCCTCTCAAATTTTCTGCCCTCAGTGTTTACACTCTGTCACGTCAGGGTCCCCTTGTCCAGTACAACCAGTACTGCTTTGTTTGTATAAATGCTTTCTGTAATTAAAATCATTTTAAGTTAGTCAAATTAACCAAAACTGACATCATAAAAAAGAAAATTAGAAACATTTGCACTTAGAAATTAATATAATCCTGGACTGTGCAGGACATAAGCAGTCCTTGGTTGCTGCTGAAATTTTTCATTTATTTGCAATTTAGGATCAGTGGGTTATGTAGTACTTTTAAAATTGTGTGTTCTGCGCTTGACTTGAGAGGCCATAATGTGGGCATGGCCCCACACAGTTTTGATTGTGGGATAACAATAACATGTATGCCCAAAGCCTTTTGGCAATGAAAGAGAATGGCACAAATCTGAAGTCAGTTGGGCCATTTTTTGTGCTTGTGGTTCTTTTACAGATGATATTAACTGTGGTTAATGTGAATGATGTGGATTATCTTCTACAGCACACATTTGTAAGTCTGCCTTTTAAAGAAAAGCTTGAAATGAAACACCTCAGTGCTTACCAAACGACTGGTAAAAAAGAAAAAAAAATCTATGAAGAGTGGTTCTCCAGTACAAAGAAAATAAGCTTTTTGCCTACAATGTGTGTTATTTAGAGAGGGGGAATGGGGTTTCAGTATTAAGTTTTCTTCTGAGAGAAGAGATTACCAAAAGCAGCAATACAACATTGTTAAACTGGGCTTTCACAGCAAAGCAAGCATTGCAAATTAACACTCTAATAGTGAAGACTGCAGTCATCTGTTTTTAACAGCAGATGGACACAGCTGGTGAATATAGCTAAATTAGTTGGTGGAGACCAAAAATAGAGCTAAAAGGGAGGGAAAAAATAGTCTTAGATTCATCAGGTGAACACAAACAAAAGTTTAAACGTGTGATAATGTTGCTCCATAACAGCTGGATGTGTAATTCTGAAACTGTCAACACATTTGACTTTTTTTTTTTAGGTTACTTTACGGCATTTTCACTTTATTTATAGGACAGTAAAAGAGAGACATGAAATATAGGGTGGGAGTGACATGCAGCAAAGGGCCACAGGCTGGACTTTAACCCGGGTTGCAGCAGAACTCTATATGGTATGGCTTTGATCACTTGTCACCATTTAAGCACAAAGACCTAACATGAAATTATTCACTGAAATATATATATAGATATATATATAGATATAATATATATATATATATATATATATATATATATATAATTTTGTTTACATGCTGTGATGATTGCTTGAGCTAGAACACATAAAGCAAAACCATACAATTACAAAAACACAGTTTCATTTGCAGGAAGTCACAACTCGAGTCAGATTCTGTTATTTCTGCATAACCTTAGATTGATCAACAACTGTATAATGTTGACAGATCATTGTCTCTTTTCGCTGATAACAACCAACAGACTGAATGGGACATCCGTCAAAGAGTCCCTGGGTTTGTCAGGTGTATTTTGGTGTCGTTTCTTTGGACCGCAGCAGAGTCATAAAGCGCCAGGAGAGTCCAGGGCCACTGAGAGAGCCAGCCAGCCCATAAACCCTCTGTGCTGAAATGTTTTATGACAACACACCATGTTGCACAGCAGAGATACGAGCCCAGGAACTGCAGTGAGAATATGAGTTTTCACTTGGACGCAGTCTGTATCCTGCTGTAAATAACTCCAGTGAGCTCTCTCTCCCCACACTGTAAAAAAGTGTATGTGTTTATGGCAGCTTTTATTTTATTTGCTGTGCAGCTTTCAGGGCTGTAGAAGCAGAAAGGATGAGCTACAGGAGCGCAGGCCAACAGAAAAGGTTGAGCTGTGGGGAAAAATGGCTTCAGTTCCAGAAAATATCACACAATGAAACCTGCTGCGACCCTTTGTTATGCACCCGGCCAGATGAGGTGCATGCCACGGGTGAATACTAATCAGGTTTTCCATTTTCACCATGGTGGGTGTTCCCAGAGTGCCTCGAAATGTTAATCCAAGATCATTATTTTTAATTGGCTGTATCATAAAATACCATCACACTTCATGTCATGTTGTCCTCTGTGGATAGCAGTGGCATTCTGTGACCCACTATTAAAAAATATCAAGAGCCTCTAGATAAAGAACCAAAAACTGATGGATCCCAGCAAGTATTTTGATGTTGAAGAGATGCAATGGCCTCCACCATATATTATATATATATATATATATATATATATATATATATATATATATATATATATATAAATAAAAAATTTTCAAAACTGAAGGATTGAAGAATTTCCAGCTGGATGTGTAATTCTGAAACTGTCAACACAGTTTTATATAAAATTTGCAATACAACCCAAACTGGCCAACAGCATGGACCCACAAAACCTTTGAATTTTTTACCCCAAAAATGTGACATACAAAGAAATGATTAAAACTCAACACATTGTTATTAAATGTTATTTCCTTAAGAACATCATTTTGTTGGGTATCATTTCAAAAGTCTGTTTCCATTCCTTGTTTGATATGTTTCCAAATGTCTTTTTCATGTGTCAAGTTTTATTTTGTGTCACTTTTCATAATGGCATGTATTATCACTGTCACTTGTCATGACAGTTGTATTGTTACAACTTCAGATAATAAAATGTCCCATCTCAGCAAGTGAAAATTTCTCCATCTACAAAATTTACAAAAAATTAAGCACAACACTTGTTTTTGCTTTTCACAGATTTAAGTGAATCCAAGACTTTCATGCACTTACAAGATATATGTTTTTTTTTATTCATTTAGCGAATACTCCTTTTCCAGGATAATGCATCCACCTGACAGTTGTGGCATATCAAGATGCTGACAGCATCATTACTCCACAGCTGTGCCTCGGGATGGTCACAATAAAATGCCACTCTAAAATGTGCAGTTTGGTCACATAATGCCCCAGCAGTTGTGAGGGAGCATGCCATTGCCATGCTGACTGCAGGAATGTCCACCCAAGCTGTTGCCTGTGAACTGAATGTTCATTTCACCACCATAAGTTGTCTCCAATGTCGTTTCCGTTAGTTTGGCAGTACATCCAACCAGCCTCACAACCACAGTCACGATGAAGAAGTAATGTCTGCTCAATACCCTGCAGATAAGCTTCCCTGCAGTCTCTGACAACCAAATTCTTTGGTTGTACAAACCAATTATTGCATCAGCAGTTCAGGTTGCTGTTCTGAGCAAATCTTGCAAGTAAAGACACTGGATGTGGAGGTCCTGAGCAAGTGTAGCCACTCATTGTCTGTGGTAGTGAGGCCAGTTGGATTTACTGGTAAAATAACACAATGCTGCTTTTGAAAAGACGCTGCATGTGCTTCATGAGCTTTCAAATCTGAAGCTAGAGCAGTATTTGGAGTGTCATAGTTTGACGAGAAGGGTCACAACTGAAGCGTCAGTAGTTGATGAGTTGGGAGTGATTGTGTTGATTTGGTGGTTTGTTGGACCCCAAGAGGTCCAGGCACAGCACTGCAGTGCACTCAATGGGGTGACATAGCTCACAGCTTTATTCATAGTCACTGATATGTGGATAAGTCAGGAAATGCTTGGCTGGTTAAAGAATCTCTATTGTTTAAAGTTACATTTAAATTGAACTTTTCAAATGCTCAGACAAAGCACACCTGTTGAATATGGAGGTGGACGTACGAAAAATGCACCTGAAGCAAAATTCCAGTGAGCACTATTGGACATGTTGCTTATTTTTGGTTCAAGGTGTATTCATCTGGCTGAACATTTTAAAAGTGCTGTATGTAACTAGTTGTCACAGTCTTCTGTGTCCTGATGCCTTCAGACTTTTGGAAGACTGGACTAAGTGTCTATATGCGTTTGTCTTTGTTTTCACTTGGTTAGCTAATTATTAAAAAGAGTGTGTTTTTTTTGGTTTTGGGGTTTCAGTTTAATGTGTTTTTCACCTCTTGTGTTCCTGTGCTGCCTTTTCCTCACTTGCCCAGCTACACACCTGTCCTTTATTAGCCTTGTTAGTCCTTCCCTGTTGCTCAGTTTTTCCCAGTCAATCAGCTATCTGCCTGTTCTTCTGCCTCATCACCTTATGTCCCCCAACTGAGCTTCTCTGCCCTTTTTCTCCACCTGCACTTCATTCCCTCGTCATTCCAGTTTGTATTTAAGTCCTGGTTTTCAGTTCAGTCTTTGATGAATTCTTGATTTGGTGGACTAATGTTTAGTTTCTGTTTTGCTGAAATAAAGAGTTGTCTTTTTGAGTTTCTAATTCCTGCATTCTTCTGCATTTGGCCAAACCTGCTCCATGCCCATTGACAGTGGTTTAGACTAACTATCCAACCCAAAGTGTCGCTATTTTGGACTTGGGAAGTTGTGTTTATGCAGTCTGGCTTTGAAGGAGAACTAAGGCTTTGGGCTGGGTTGTTTCAGAATACCTGTCCATGAACATACCTGTAACCTTGCAGGCACATGATTTCTACAGTTAAAGATATCACCAGATGGAGATGTCTACTGTTTCTAGAAACTTTATTTTAGCATTGTTCTCCATTATTAAAATTCACCACTTTGAAAGAAATGTAGAAAAGGTAAATGAGAGCACAAAAGGACCGGCATGTGAGTCACAGAAAAAGGATTCAGTGCATTTAGAAGCACAGCTTTCATCCTCTATATGAAAAGCTAATCAGTCGGCCTGATTGCAGTGAGTGGCCTTTTGTAACATCTTTAATCCGGTGAGTGTTTTAAGAAGTGCATAATTGAAATTCTGTTCAGGATGGCTGCAATTTTCGGCTGCAGGATAATGAGCCATCAGTTGGCCTTGGCTGGCAGCGTGAGGGACTGTTTTAAATGTGCCATGTGATGAACCTTTGATTGGTTCGCCAATGACTGCTCTATATTGACAATACCAGAGAGGGACAGGGGACTCTTTATTTAGTCCTCACCCTTATCCTCTGCTGGCCCTAATTAAGCAGTCAGCCAGATTTAGGATCCATTAATGATGTCATTGTCATGCTAATTGGTGCTCTATGCTCTGAAAGTACATCCAGAGCCCCGGTGTGTGCCACCAGAATTTTATCAGAGATCTGTGGATATTGTGTCGCTCCAGTTATCAAAGGCAGGTTGTTTGGCTTTGAACAAGGTGGTCACACACCTTTTTCTCTCTGTCCATCTTTAGACTTTCATGTTTAAAGGGAGACTAATTGAACCTATTGAAGCGATGAATAGCAAGATTAAGGGCGAGGTTATGCTAGAACTGGTTTTTACGACGTGTTTTCCGAACGTGTCAGAAGACATAAGTATCTATGGCTGTTCTGAACAGACAGGAAGGCAGAGTGGAAAGCCAGCCATCATGTTCTTCTTGTACCATTCTTGAGTTAAAATGTGTCTAGTACAATGTTAATGACTAAATATCTGTGAACTCATGACATCCCACAGCTATACTTTGTGTTTTGTGCAAATATAAGCATGCACCTAGCACCTGAAACTAAAACGGTGATCATGGTAAACATTATGAATGCTAAACATCAGCATGTCAGCAGTGTCACTACAAGAATGTTGATATGCTTACGTTGGCATACAGCTCAAAGCTCTGTGCTGGAGTAACATCTCGCAGAGCTGCTTGTGTAGCTCTAGACTGTAAGTGTTGTACCTAATATGACCAGATAAGAACAGCACTGTTGCAAGTCACCAGTTGATTCCCTTCTTCCTGTTATAAGTGACAGTGCCATCATGGTAAGGTTGCCATGTTTCCTGATGGGCAGCTCAGATCTCTGCCAGACGCTCAGCTGATGCTCCAGTTCAAAATAAGGCACTGCATTTCTATGGATGTCAGTGTTTGAGCCACAACTAAGGCAAAAATGTGGCTCTCAACAGACAATAACGCTTGTTGTTTCTAGGTGAGACCATTTCCGGGCCCCTTTCAACCAGTTGGACAAGCCAGACAAGTTGACAAGAGTCAACAGTCAATGACCAATCTATTCTAATTTGATGATATCATGATGATGTCATGATATCAGCAAAAGATCCTGACACCAAAAGCCACCTTTCGCAGCTGTATAACATGCCGCTTGGCGGTATCAGCGGCAGAACAAAATTGGTGGTGGTGTTATGATTTTCCGCTGGACAGCCAGACGACACCTGTTGGGGTCAATAACACAGCTAGATGGAACTTTTCACATCCTAATGATATGCCCCTGGATGACGCCAGGTCAAAACAATGTCGATAACAACATAATATAAGGACCATAAAGGTTCCTATAAGGTAGGCGGGAGGGGCGATGGATGGATCTGACGAATCCCAGACTTTCACCTCTCTGCCTTCTTTCCCTAAATGTTATGGGGTTGTTTTTCAACACATAACCATGTCTCCTCTGTGCCTTTGTGGGCAAATGCGAAGCATGTGCTTTGGTTGACATCCCAGCATCAGTAACAGCATCCCAGCGTCATCTGCAGCGGACGCAGAAGAATACCTAGCATATAACGTGTCACGACTTGGAATGAGAACATGTTGCAATGACAGAAACAAACAGACAAAGGTTATTCAACAACTTTGAATTACCACAACCATGGGAGGTCCTTGAGCATACAGTCAAACATGTGCACACATTTGTGAATTTAGCTGCACACACACATACACACGCACACACCCACAACCAAACGCATGATCACTTCAAGATAATAAATGAGTTAAATAGCTATTAAATATTATGTGGTTACTTTTGCTTCTGGTTTTGTGCTTTTCAAATAACAAGTTATAATATTTCTATTTAACACTGTAATTAACTGTATGGTATGTCATCTTAGAAATATTACTACTGTGGTCTCATTTACAATGATGTATTACAATAGTCAATGCAGCAGATTTTCTTGAGAAGCTGTTTTTAATGGAGTTTTGCAAACAGTTGGAGCTGTTTTTGCAGGAGGTAAAGCTGATCTGCAGCAGAAATGACAGGAACTCCTGACTGGCAAGTCCATTAGTGGGGGTAGACATAAGCCCTTAATGATGTTAGGGAACAGTTATAAGTTGGGTTCATATATTAATTAAATGTCCAGTATTTATTGTTTGACCATGTGAATTATACGTATATTCACACATATAATTGAATAATTTGACATCTCAGTGTTTCTCAAGTTATCATAAGTCTTAAGAGGTGTGAAGAGTAACCAAAAACTGTTCACTTTTGTCACTTGAGTGCATAACAAGCATTCATTTTGAAATGAAAGTGGGGTCATCAGAAGAAAGCATCTAATTTTTGGAAAGCTTTCTTGAGTACCAAGTATCTTTATTATTTAATCAGGCTTATTAAATGATATTGTGCTTTGTTACTGAGAGTTACAAGAGAGGACCAGTAGGCTGCCACTCTCATGTCGGGTCATGGAGTCATGGAGCCATATCTCTGCAGTGGCAATAAGCACATCACACAGGTCTGACAGTTATGTGCTATGTTCAGAACAAAATATTAGGGGCTGATGAACTGTGATGTTAAACAAAATAAACAGCAGAGCTTTAACAGAGCAATCTCCAGAAGAAAATGGTAGCATTTTATGTTTCAGCAAACGAAAGATGTGTTGCATCCGTCTATATGTGTCATTTCAAACATATCATATCAATGTTTCTAAAGTGACATACAATATGAACTGTCTTTGTCATCATCATCAAGGGATGATGGATGGTGCAATAGGTGGGATTCTGCCAAGCTGCAGACCATTGTTAGAGACCAACAAATAACAAAACCAGTTGATTTTGACCAGTCATTGCTGCATTTCCAGTGACTTTTTGGCCACAAAAGGTGGGTGTTTTTACTGACCTGTTATTATAGGGGATAGTGACACCAAAAGCAATATTGTCTAAGAGACATTGCTGTATTTCCAGAGGGGAGAGTGTCTCAAAAAATGGGTATTTTAGGGCCAAAACATGATCTTTTCCTAACCTTAACCAAGTGGTTTTGTGCCTAAATTAAACCACGTTAACCACAGTCTTGCTGAAATGTAAAGAATGCAGAGTTTAAGATCCATGGTTTGCAGGAACGTACAATGTCAGCTTATATTCTGGCAGTTGGGTTGGCTACAATTAGGTACCAAAAAGCTCTCCATCAGACTTCCTGTCTTTCCAGCAGAACGTGGAGAACCTAACAGCTTTGTACAACTGTTTAGCTGTAACTACCGGCTCTACATTGTTACTAATGCTACAAAAAGTGGTGATCAGTCAGTATCCTCTTAGTCCACTGACACCCCCCCCCCCCCCCCTTTGTCACACACTATGTGGCCATGAAGCCACTCCTCTTACAGTTACTCCCTCACTCCTTCTCACTCCATTTTTGAAATGTACCGTGAAAGGGGGTTCCAGCATAGTGTGAGGCTGTAGTTACCCTTTTACACGTAACATCTTGTTTGTTTAATCTGTACAAAAACCAAAGTTTAAAAACCACAATTTGCCATTTTACGGAAGATTGAGTGCCAGATTTTTCTTGGCCGGGACCAGCAGACTCTTGGAAGGTATTAGTACCAGCCAAAAAATAGTCCCACAGATAACCCACCATTAACGGCTAATTGTTTTGCACAGGTTAAACAAACCAGACATGAAATGTTAATTTATGAGCCTCAGAAGTGGTGGTAGGCTGATTTTGTTATATTTGTTACTGTTTCACCGTGTGTACATGTGTTTTTATTACATATGTACACACACACACACACACACACACACACATATAGTCGATCATATATTCTGCTTTTAAAGAACATCATTTTGAATATTAACAATTGTTTGTTTACTTACATGATGAAGGCATTTAGATTGTAATGTCACACACAAGTGCACACACACACACACACACACACACACAAACAAACAAACAAATAAAATTACTACTCCAATGACCCTCTGTGCCCCTCTTCTTTGGTAACATATGATGTCTTCCTCTACATTTTTCTGCTTGAACAATACTTTGGGCTTATTTCACCTCAGTGCTCCTCCCACCATATTTCTGCCATATTCAGCCCCCCTCTGGAAGAGGAGGCACGTAAGGTGAATCCTGAAATAAAGTCAGGGGCCTCTCTCACTTTGAAAAGTTTAAAAGAGGCTGCCCATTCTGTGAAATCACTCTTGGTAGCAGAAAAGAGAGCTGGAGGTGTTAATTTCATGGGTTAGGTCTTAAATTGAGCTCTGCAATTTTCTCCCTGAGTAGATTAGAGGAAGGTCTCACTGTCCTCAGGTAAGGCGGCCCTCTCCTCCCTCTGAGTCATCACATATTGATTCCTTCCACTCCTGTTTGACCCCCGCTAACCCCTCCACAACTTCTGGCCCCACGGCTTTGGACACCTAACCTGTTTACGGGGAGAGATGCAATGCACGTGGCCGTCAGGGAGGGGGATCAGCCCTCAGGGACAACAACAACAAGCCCGCACTGTGGCCAAATGGGTTCAGCCCAGTGGCACATTTGTTGATGACGTACGGCTAGGATCACACAGTGAGAGCATTATCTTTATCCTCGGGCTAAAATGCATTTCATTACTTACATCTGCTGGGTGTGAGTATGTGCTGCTGTCAGAAATATCAAAGAATGAGAGAAGAAATAGAGCTGAAGCTCCTGTCGAATTGTTTATATCATGAGCACTTAGCTGTATATGCCTGCGATTGGTATTCCAAATATGCACGCTTCTCGGGAGAGATTTCTGAAAATAAAATCACACGTGCGTTTCTAACTAAATACAAACTCACATGGAAAACTTGCAAAGTGAAAATGAGAAGCTTTGTTTTTGATCAGCGTCCTCACTGGGCTATAATTCCTAATTAAATTTTCTCATTGAAACCTCATTTCAGAAAGGTAGGGAACGGCGCTCTCTCTGCATTGTAATTGAGTCAGAAATGAGCAGCCAGTGCACTGAGCCAGCCTGCCTTTTAAAGAATAATGGCGTCATTTGTTTTGTGTCCATTAACAAGGAACGCAGTTTTATTAATTCCTCAACTTGGTGTCCTGCATCTTCCTAATTAATTCCATTTTGTTTTTCCCGCTAAGGAAGCTTCTGCAGATTAATGGCGTGGAACAAAAATGTTGTCGAGATGCTGATGTGCTTCATCTACATGGGGTGAAATTTCTGTCATTAGATACAAATGCCTGATGACTACAACTTTTTCCTTTTTTCTGCTTCTTTTTCATGCTGCCAGAGTCGGGGTCCTTCGCCCGAAGGCTTCATTCTGTCTGCGTAATTGATTAGACCTGCAATGAAATCAAATGACTGTTGTGGTGAAAGAAATAATTTAAAAAATGCTGTACTGACATGTTTCTTACCACCTATGGTGCATAACTATGCACATCTTTATGTTGGTCTTACAAGGAAAAATGGATTTTCAAAACCTTATAAAAACCCTGTCTTTGACTAAATAAGAGAATTATTGTAGGGGTGTAAACAAATGTGAATACATTATAAGCATATGAACAAATATTTGCAGTAATGAGTGTGTGTTTTGTGTGGCAACCAAATTATTTTGGAAAATAAAAAATTTTGATTTTGTTTAAGTGTGAATAAATAGGGTAATAATAAAAGAAATAATGCTTTAGCAATGAGGCAATGGATCATCAATGCAACATCTGCGCTAAATTATTTTAAAGATGCACCAAATACCCTGGCAGATCCAAGTTGTTTATTGTTTCAAGCCACTTTTGACAAGTCCTATCTTCTCTTTTAGCTTTTTGTTAATAATTAGCTGTCTGGATTATTGGGAAATCTCTGGAAAACTAGTTTTGTATTTTTACTTGGATAATTTGAGCAGTTAATAGAAGAGCACTGCTTGTGGTTCTCACAAACTGGAGTTCTGAAGTAATGAGTCTGCATTTTCAGAGGATATAAGACAACATTTTCTGAGAAAAAAAACTGGACTGACATACTTTGATAACAGTCTGTAAGTGCACTCTTTTGTGGCTGTGCATAAAGGACATTAGCGTCACCTCTTGGTATTATACCCTCTTTGGCATTAGTCTCTATGAGTGGATAATTTCACGGGAAAATAAGATTTGCAGATTATCAGTGTTCTAACTGAAAAGTTTGTATTTTAATTTGTGTAGTGAAACTGTGTAACTGTCTGAATGTCAACCTAAAGCAGTTTCCAAACATCATCCAGTTGAAAAATTGGTATAAAGATATGATTTTCACAAGCTACAAGGATAAGAAAGGGCTTCAACAATCATCATGTGTTTACATGGCTTTATATTTAGATAAGAATGTAGCTAGTTTGTTTATATGAATGTACAACTGTACATGGGTACGTAAGGATATTTATATTTTGTATATAGATTATTGTATATAAGATGTGCTGAAAGAATTGTTATATTTATATTAAGGTGTGTATATGTGTATGCATATATGACATGATTGGGATTTCCATAAGGGAGTTAGTCATAATGTAATTATTGAGTAAAAGGGTAGGATTAAATGAGTTTATACTTCTTCCTACGCCTTTTTTTCTTGATTTTTTTTCGTTTTGTTATTCATATGTTTTTAACTTCTGTTTTTGTTGTATTTTACATGTTGGAAATAAGGACATCAATCAAGCAATAGTGTATTGCAAGACTGACCATTTTGGTGGAAAACAAAATTGGTTTTCATTCAAATTGTTGCTAATATGTTCAGTATTAACATTTATACGACTCGCCAGGTACGTTAATTAGCTACATTTCCTCATGTTAAATGTAATTAAAAAACATATTTACCATTTCAAATTAGTTTCCTTTTCAGGTCTGAGTAAGCCTATAGCTCTGGCAAGAGTGTTCTTCTCCTGTCTTTTTCATTTCGCCACTTTATTTCTCTACCATCCACTATTGTGTGTATGAGTGTGTATATGCACATCTTCCTAGGTGCAAATTATACGTATAATGCCACAGTCCCACAACCGGCAGAAGTCAGAAGTGTATCAGCGGGTGCAGTGGTTGTTCTGGGATATTCTGTACTTGCATTTTCAAAAGAAGCTCCACTTGAAGGCCTGTATGAAAGCCCTCACAGCGTGATAATACCACACTGAGTCTTTTCACACAGCTGCTGCTCTCTTCTGCACACGATGGGATGAGAGGAGCATTTCCTCACCTTATAATTCGCTTGGATAGTTTTATTTCAGGTGTCATTCCTTCACATTATCCACGTTGCATTTCACTTCCTTCTGCATCTGCTGGTAAAATGCATTTTTTTCCTCATGGCAGAGTTGTGATATATCTCCTCAGCTAATCAATGTTCACATTTTATTGTTTCTTTTTCTCATGATGAATTCACATTCACACTTTGATCACTGGTAAGGAAAGGTTACATGCATTAGGGAAATTACTTTTAAAACTTGCTAAAGCTGCAACTAAATTTAAGTAATAATAATTTGTGTGTCTTTTTTTTCTTTTCTTTTGAGATTCCGAAAATTAAACAATTTGTTATTAGAATTATGAATCTGAAACCAAACAAACAAATAATTTTAATAATAATTATTATTTATTATTATTATTATTATTATTATTATTATTATTATTATCATCATTTAGAATAATGTTGGGTTTTTTTTTCGGAGTTTGAATTTTGTGCTCAGATCAAAAATAGGAAAAGGAAAAATCAGGTCATGCACTGAATTTGATTTTGATGTTTGTCTGATTTGTTGTGACTCGGAAGTTGTTCCTACGAGCTGGCTGCCTCCCTGCAGTTCTTCTCTGCTTCACTCCCAGCTTATGAGACAACTTATGTCGTGAGGAAAGAGGCCCGCACTTCCAGAGAGGCAGTGACGAACTTGCTCTGGCAACTCAAATTCAGCCATATCTGACCCACTAATCTGGTGTGGGGTTTCACATCAGACTGGTGGCCAGTGGCAGCACTAGGTCTGATCTAGGGAATTGGGATTTGTGCTGAATGTTTTTGAGCTGCTACTGGCACTAATTGAAGAAATGTCTCAAATAACTTTTTGATACTGCTATTATTTTTTTTCTATTTATTATTTTTGACTATTGTGTTAACTGGTGGCCTTACTTTAACTGGATGTATCAGAAGACTGTCCATTTCCCACAGCTGTCATCCACATCTCTAGAGGGGGTTGATTAATATGGGCTGCAGTGGACTACTGAGGTCACATTAGAAACAAACACCAGAAAATACTTTCAGAGACTTTAATAAATTACCTGTCATGATTTTATAGCCATAGAAACAGACCTGAGTGTTGCTGTTTTCATGCAAAGTGGAGACAATTAAAAAAAAAAGAAAAACACACACAATTCAAATATCGTTAAAAAGTGTAGAAACTTTCACCTTGAACATGAGCCCATTTACTGTACAGCCATTTGTGCTGTTGCTCCCATAAATGATGGAGCAAAGTTGCATGTGAGTTGGCACTTCTCAGCTGTCATTCATCTTGGCAGCAGGCCTGATGTGGGCCTACTGGGCATAAATAATTAGTTGACATTAAACAAGCCGTTATCCCCTCTTCATGTGCAGGCTGTACTGGCCTTCGGTTTAAACTGGGATTTGGTCCAGTGTGTGCTCAACCTCTGATACAGTTTGACTGATTACGTATTTATTGTGTCATCGATCAGTGTACTGGAGTGGTTGTCTGTGGGTGGGACGAAGACTGAACTGACTTAATGCATGAGTAAATGAATTTAAAAAGATTGATGCCTCCTGAGTATTGACTTTGAAAGCAAAAATGTTTAACTGCTCGTCATGGAACTGGACGCTATATTGTATATAAGTACATATATACTTGGGTGATGGATGCCCCCCTTGAGTCCCCTAGCTTGCAATGTAAAAGTACCCCAAAGCTCACAAAATAACAAAAAGAAAAACATAGATGACTGTTTTAATTTGAAATTAAAGAAAAACTAGAATATTATTGACTGTTTTGGAGTCAAAATGACTTGTGGTGGGCTGGGGGAGGAATGGTGACACAGTAATGGTGACCTTTCTAAAATTATGGCTTTATTACCTTAAACCTGGTAAAGACACGAGTGTGGCTTAACTTTATTGTATGCCTGTGTAAAACTGCTATTTCCAATATACCAACAATCTTGCTGTTAATTTAATGTGTAATTTAATTTATTATTACCTATTAACTGCATGTTAAGTGGTTCTTTGTTTTTCTACTGAACCCCTGTTTACCTCTAATTTTTTGAGCCAATAAACCTGCATTCTTTCTAATGGCCAACAGGGGGCAGCTCCACCAGTTGCAAAAAGAAGTCAGGTTATATCCTAGTCTATGCAGAAATGAGCCAACTTCTCACTATTTATTACATCAGTAGACATTTTACTTATGAGGTTATGGTCTCAATTGTTAGCTTACGTCTTCTTCAATACAGACAGTTTTCCTGTAGTATATGGAGGTCTCCTCTTTGATAGACAGACATCACTCAAGGATGCAAGTCCCCTCTTGGTATTTTTTTAAAAAAAAACTATTTAAAGCACATTTGCAGTATTATTATAAATGAAGACCTCAAAAGTAAGTTTTCAATTCTTTCTTTTTAATGACCACAAACAGAAGTCCACAATTTGATAGGGTAGCCTGACAGTCCCCTGTTGGTATTATTGGAATGTGGTGTGTAAGCAGATGCTGCACAGAGTTGGATGTGTTATATGTTATGTGTTGGAGTGGTTCTTTCCTCTGGAGGATCCACAGTCCACTGCACAGACAGGTGTGCACCAATCTCTAACTGAAGCAGAACCAGACCTGTGACCTTGGCAGCAGGACAACTCCATACAACACAGCAACGTCAAGCTTCATGAGAACACTGACATGAACACAACTTCAGATCAACCATCACTAAGACTGCATACATTTTTATGCAAATGGTTCAAACAAACACAGCACTGAGCAAGGATATATCATTATACACTATGTAGTTGTTTCAGACATCCACCTCAGCTGGCACCCTTGTACTCTTGCACCGCTTTCTTTGTGGAGCTTTTTCTTATTTGATCGGATTATTCAAAGATACAAACACCCCCTTGCTTGTCGATGAACCTTTTGCCTTCCTATGCATCAGTGTTAGGAGTAGAAGTGAAAACCGTTAATAGTGCCTAAGAGTTTGTGATGCTGGACTGTCTATCATCATTTTCTGGCCTGTCTGCTCCTAGTTGGATGTGTACGGAAAACCTCCAGGAGGCATCCTGATCAGGTGGCTTGATTCATTTCAATGTAAAGGAGCAACAGTGCTAAACTCCAGGCCTCTGAATCTGGCCCTTTATATCAGTGACCTCATTCTTTTTGGCATAACCTAAAAGTGGTGACCTGTGTTAGCAATATGACGGAAATGAATTCAACCTTTAAACTTAAGGCTTCACCCTGTCTACATCATTTCAGACACTCTACCAATCCATCCGTCCATCTCCTGATCCATGTTACCTTCACTCATGAGCAAAAAGCTAAGGAGTTAGAGGTGCTGTTTCACTCTCTGGTTGCTTCATTTTTGATTATGACATGTCCTCTTGTTAGAGGTCAAGTTCTGACAGAACCAGCAGAACTACACTATGTGCAAAAAGCCAATGTATACACTCAACCCCACTAAAACACTCTGTCTGTAAAAGTAACAAAAAGAACAGTGGGTAAAGGACAATCCTGGGAGAGCCCATTGCCCAAAGAGATTGGGCCTGACACAGCTCAAATTTCAGTCAAATAACCTGTTTGCCCATATGTATGTGTTAGCCTTTCAATTTTAGGGTCTTTTGCTTGACATTATTCTGAGGCCAGTAGAGTATGTAAACCCTGCAGTGTGTTATGGGCCTGCTGTCAAATTTCTTTCCAGTTGGAGGGAACAAGTAAAGCTCCACAAAAAATGGATTGACCAAGGGGAACTGCAGGATGAGGCTAGGGATAAGGACCTGTAGGCTACCTGCCTTAACATGCTGCCGATGTGAATGTCATCCAGATTAGCATCACAAAATGAATGGATGTTTGACATTGTTAAAGAGGTTTCAGTAAAACTTAAAATTGTACTTTTTGCCTTTCCCTACCTATATCGTCTTGCTGTTCAGTGTTTTTTGTTTGTTTTTGCAGACTCTTGTTTTATTCAGATCTTAGGGATGTACAATAAAATCTGATACTCTGTAGAAATTGCACACATAAGATGAAAACTGAGGGAAAAAAATGCTTATTCTCAAAGGACTTTGATGTTGCTAACTATGCTGTGCAAGGGAGCATGAAAAAGCCCCAGCACAGAGAGCCAGGGCATCAATGGCAATTAATGCAAGTGGTGTCTCAGACAAGGAGGCTAATGAGTTTTAATATACATGCAGGTGAGGGAAAGCTGAGTCGCTGAAGCCCTTAATGAACCCATGACAGCCTAATTAGCCACAATTTACAATTCTAGGATTCTAATCAGAGGCACTGAAATGCTGCCACACATCTTTGTATGAATGAGTCTTTTTAAATGCTCCAATCTGCTGCCTTGATTGATAATTGCCTGTTTTCTCTGTCTCTGTCTCCCCTTCTCTCTGTCTGGATTGTAGCTTGGCCAACTTGGTCTATGATAATGTAAGATTTTTTGATAGTCATAAATCTGATCTCAACACACATCCAGAAATACAATTTTATGCTAAATCAGTGATTGTGCTCTGCTCCAGGTAGTGTTCATTTTGGCACCTGGCTATAATTTAGTCATTTGATGAAAATGCATTTTAGTTTTAGTCATCATTTTGTTAATTGATTGTTGTTTTAATCAGTTACTGTATATAACATCCCAAGAAGGGGGAAAAGGTGCTTTTTGGAGGAAAGGGTCACAACCAGCAGACATATAAAACTTATGAGGGGTCACAGGGGTAATGAGGGGTCACAAAAAGACATTGCTTGATTTCAAAGTGCCACGACTTGAAAACGTTGGAAGGCCCCGATCTAAGCCTATCAGAAATAAGCTGGTTCCTGATAACTGTCCTGCACTGCATACATGATACCTTCTCTACTAATCCCATCCTGGTGCCTGTATGTTAATGCCTGTTACATGGATCTATCCGCTCTCTCCAGGCGTGAAATTGCTGCTTATCTGTTCTGTGGCTCCCATGCCATGTGCATTGTCCAACAAAGCAGATTCCCATCATGTCCTCGCGGAGGTACACACCGCCGTGTGTATGTGCTCTATCATAGCTGAATGATTATACACTGAAATGAGAGCCTAAACAAAGGCAAGGTATGTAGGGGTAGCGTCCAGATGAAGGAGCTTAACACAGGTACGAGACAAGTATTAAACTAAATTCCCATGACCACAGACAATTAGATACACAACAGTTATGTCCCAAATCTCCGATATAAGACTTCCATAAATCGAGGTAACATTATTGTGACACAAGAAAATGTATTGTCTTTAGTTTCTACAACACCCCATTAACACAACACTCTCATTTTTTGTGGTTGTAGAAATCCACTGGTTCCAACTAGACTGACTTGTTCTGAGATGTGTGCAGTGAGACAGCTTAGGTAGTGCTTGTATGAACAAGATTTAGTGCAACTTGGTAGACACTTTGCGACAATGATATATAACTAGATACATCCATTCATTCCTATTAAAGTTACTCAAATCATGCATGAAGCCAAAAAAGTTCAATTTCCCTGGTATATATTTACCTGCATCTTCCACATCTTGGGACCCAGACAGCAAGTGCACTCGAGACTTCTTTGGGTTGAGAGTCTAACTTCTGGTTTAGCGCTCCACTAACTTAAATGGGGTTAAATGATTTGATCGTGCAGCTCTTCTCGACTTTTAAAATGTTATCAGATGGAATGCACAAATTCCAATATTGAAACAAATCATTTCTTGAAGGCTGCGATGGTACAAAAAAATGTAATCTGTAATGTAATGCTTAAACTTTTTTAACTTTATAGCAATTTTAGTGCTTCCAGATCTTGACAGTTGGAGGGTAGATAAAAAATGAAGGGTTAAAATTAAAATGCAATGGAGTTCCCTGATATTCTGAATTTTTGCCCCTCATATGAATCAAGCTCCAAAACAGCAGTTTTCCCACAGTGCAACCACTAACACATTTATTTCAGCTCTTTCTGCCTGATAAATGCCCATATCTCTCATTCCCAGTTTGTAACAAAGTCTCTCTGTTATAAATTTGTTATACAGAGCTCCTCCTTAACCACATTAGACAGGCTTTAGACCATAAAGCTGTTAAAATGACCTGTGTAAAACTGATAGAGTTCACCCATGTTATAGGGACTAAAAGTCAGGCAATCATAGCATCTTCTGCTTCAATTTTGAACACTGTTTATTTAATCTGTTTCTTGGTAATCCAAATCCTTTTGAACATGCAATACTAAATGCTTATAAACTCTATATAGACAGTAGAGGGCCTCCATACTGGCCCTCAGAGTGTGCCTGAAATCCCACAAGTGCAATTTGACCTGTAAATGGGTCAAATAATAGTCTGACAGAGTTCTCTCTCTGCTGTTGTTTTAAAACCGTGGACGTGCAGCTCTTTAATTTTCCTGCTAAAACTGTTAAGACTCAGTGTTGGGCCAAAGCATGCATGTAATTACTCCTGGGCTTATACAAATTCCTGGTTTGTGTGTATGTGCGTTTGCCTGCATCCAGAATGTGGTGTGCACAATTGTTGATGTACAAATTTCAAACTTCTGTTCTATTTCCAATAGACTCCTCAGTGCGACGGCTGCAGCCTAAGCTGAATTTTAACAGCATTGTTGTGCAATCTGTCAAAACAATGAGTAAGCCGATTTGTATACAAAGGAACAGAATGTAATTCCGAATGAGAATTTGGGCTATTCATCCCGTTTTCACAGGCTGTGACAGGTAATTCTCCAGAGTTCAAATAATTCTGGATAACATAATCATATTTTCCAAGTTTTTCATCATTGACCTGCACTTCTTCAAGTTAAATCACATCCCAGGGATTAAAGGCAGCTATTAAAACCAAATCCACTCATGTTTACCAGAGGATGATATCAAACTTCAATTGAAGTTTGGGCTTTAGCAGTTTCATTTTGATCTCAATGAGATTTTCTGATCCTTCAAATAAAGCCACAGAAAGAACCCTCCACCTGCTGTGAAGCTAAATTAATATGAATGTTTTATTTCATAGGGATTGGAGAAGTCAATCATTTCCTGACAGCAGGTATGACTAGCAAAGCGGAGGGATTACTGTTAGTACAGTCTATGGAACACACACTCATGCACACATTATTTCATCTGCCTGGGGGACACAGGCACAAATCATCATAAGGGCCTTAGTTTTTCAGATACCATTACCGGAAGTAGGACAAAACACAACCATATTTTTTTCATCGTTTTGATTTGTCCCCTTCATATAATGGTCATAACAAAAATATTTTATACAGCAAAAACTGATGAAATCGGTTAATATATTAACTCACCCCACAGGCGGAAAGGCATAGAATGAAACCACGACATAATTTTATGTAATTTTTCACCTATTGTTTGGTATAGTACAAATTTATATTAAAATTGAATTTATCCTACACCTCAAAGCAATGTAAATATCAAAATATGGTTTTTTTTGTTTTTTTTTAAAAAGAGCCTGGATGCTTTTTGATATAAAGATATCATAGGCAGTCATTTCACACAGATAAACTTATCAAGAGAAATTAACTTTTGCTGAAGGCAATGTGCTTTATTTGTTAACACAGTTAAGGCCACATTGATTAACAAACTGCGTACAAATCCAACAAAAGGTGGTGCAATAAAGCAAACCGTGTATTGTTGTGGTCCCCAACTGATCCAACCAAGGGGTCCAGTTTTTTTCTTAAGTCAATAGTTCAGTGTCCACACTGTTTAATATATTCCTCATCATACTTGCGCTTGGCCATGACGTCACACTAGTTTGTTGTCTCTGTTAAGTAGCTGTCTGTTATTTACTCACCCTACAGCAGAAAAAAACGGCACAAAAGCTATGTGTCAGGAATTCATTATACTTCAAAATAAAATGTATGTTTGACAGGTCCTTGAGCTGCCCATTTAGATTGGACCCACAACCCACTTGGACTGCAACCCACCAGTTGGGAACCACTGGTGTAAAGTTAGGAGTAAAATGTTAATAACATATGCAAAATAAATTAATTAATTAATTAAAAATAATAATATCTGGATTCAGCAAAAGTACTTTAATGGAGGAGAGGAGGCTAGTATAGGCAGATGAGATGAACAGGCAGGCAGGTTAACAGGCATGGAAAATCAAAAGGAAAAAGCAAAAACTCTGGAAAACCTCAAAGAACATGAACAGATAATCAGACAAAGGGAACACACTAAGTGGGAAAGTGAGAGCAGGTGAGCCTAGAGAGGGACAGGTGAAATTAATCAGGGCAGGGCAGACAATCAAAAATGCAGGGAACACACAAAGACAGGAGAAGACAGCAGACAAATCCAAATCATTCTACATCAACCATCATGTCAGATCGAGTGAATATGTTGCTATGGCAATGTTGGCAGCAGCAGCGGCCATGAACTAGCATTGTGTCCAAACTGTTGGTTAAAATCACCCGTGTGCTCATGCAGCGATGACAGCTCTCACCCTTGCTGAGCACTTTGTTTGCTGTAGCTCAGGCTTCTTGATATATAGGATGCTGAATTTACTTTGGATAAGCAGGGATTAGCAGAAGGTAAACTCACTCACTGTAGCTTCAGTTTACTCTGCCAATCTATGAAGGAGAGTCACCCTTCCTATTCAAGGGAATATAAATATTAGGTAAATTGGTTGCTTGAAGTAGTGCTCATAAGAATTTAAACACAGCAGTATCATAAATACTGTAAGAGCTTTTTACATGGAAAATAAGTTAGTAATTATTTTGATCACATCAGAGAGTATAATACACACCGGTTGCAAAAAAAAAAGAATTGTTAAATACTGTGCAGGGCGAAGCTGATTACAAAAAAGATCAAAGTAATTTTTGACATAACTCTACAACTGCTGCTTTTCCTTCAGAAAAGTTAATTTGATCTGTCTTTCAATTCAGTGGTGACAATGGGTGATGTTGGGGCTTTCCGGTGCACTAGTGGTTAAAGTGCTTAGGACCACAGTAATGATGGGCCAGTCAGTTCTTTTCACAATAATAGTTCCTTCAAGTTGATACATGTAAATGTATCAAATCATTCAAACCTTTGAGTTTTGATACTTTATGCAAAATATGGTTTCGCTTTCACTGTGACACTTCGCTATAGTATGTGCGTGTTCGAAAGCTAGTGCTTCCCACTTCTCGTCAGTAAATCACCAGTCATGACATATAAATTTACATTAATTAAGCTAACATAATATTATTTAGGATAAGCTCAATATGACTTTATTCAAATGTCAGTGACCAGATATGATCTTTCATTAAGGGGCAAGTATCAGACTCAAAAGAGTCATCCAATAATTCCCACATTTTATCACAAAATGTTTGTGTCCATCATTAGAAACAGTGCAGAACTGAAAAAAAGACTGGCTACTGGTGAGGTTATTGTTGGATAACCTATGTAATTTTATAGATGTTTTATTTTAATTATTAATGAGATATATTTTTGTTATATCTTATTTATTTTGTCCATAGTTATATGTATATGTATTTCTTTTTTCTTTCTTTTTTTTTTACCTTGTGCTATTTTACTGAAGAAGATCTAGTACTGTTTCTTTTTTTCTTTTTTAGTCAGCATACACACTTATTATTTGTCCGAAACATCATAACACTGAGCGAAAATATCATGCTCACATTGCATTGTGACTTTAATAAGTTTCCATTTTGTCGGATGTAAAGGTTGACATTACTTGAGTTTAGCCATTGACATTGAGCCCCCATTTGATCCCATGAAACGAGGCTACAGGTTATGAAATTTAACATTTTTTATTCAGGTTTCATTCCATTTTAGGCTGAAATCAGACTAACATGATGTTGATAAGTGTGGTGATTTATCCTGATTTGGTTGATGAGGTATCCTGGTGTCGACGCTGACTGATTATGGAAATCAACAGTAAATTGTTTTTGAACGTGGGCCACTTCTCCTCAGCACTCCATGAAGGGCACGGGGAGGTGTGTGCCGTAACTCACCGCCATGATGTCAGACTTGTAATGTAATTACAAACCCATCTGTCTCTCATTGTATGACAAGCGCAAAATGTCCAATTATGGTTTCGTTTAAATTGTAATTAGTTCAGCCTAATTTGCCGTCCTCCAGCGTGCTGCATGTGCCTAATGAAAGGGAGATGCATGATTCTGTGCTAAAGAACCTGAGAGATTTCTGCTCACTGCACACCGGCTTCTAGATGCAAACTCTGCTTTTTAGGCAAAGCAATAATTAATGAGGGTACAGTCACATCCCTAGTCATGCTTCCCACTTAGCAGTACATTTCCTTACGGCTCTTGGAGGCAGACATCCACTGGTACTGTGAGGGGACAGACTTTTTGATAGTCAATAATTTGATTATATTTTAGCGTAATTTTATTGTGTTCAACTCTTGGTTTACATGTATAACAGTTTCTTATCAGAGTCTTATCTTGGTTTTAGTGTAGTTTTTAGTGTTTGGGATTCAATATGTAACATACAAATCCTCTTTTAAAAAAGAAAAATGTTCCTAAACTTTTTCTACAAGTTAAGAAAATCTTAATCGAGTGTCACTGGTGTGATTCTTCCAACCCTTTTGCCAGATTAAATGCAGTCATTGTGTATTTCTGCAAACCATGGATACGTTACAATTGTACCTTATTATATAGCACATACGTTAAAACTTTACAATTCAACACTGCTTTGGTTAATGGGTTAGGTTTAGGCACAAAAACCACTTGGTTGTGGATAGGAAAAGATAATGTTTTGGCCTAAAATACTTGTTTTTTTGTGGAATCATCTCATCTGAAAATGCAGTGATGTCCCAGTAAAAAGTACGTGTAGTATAATAAGTATAATGTTTGAAATGTAGCCGTATAATATAGTTTTCAGAAATGTACAATTTTAACAATGTCTTTTGGCATTCAGGCTGAATCTTCAGTGCTGAGATTGCAATGCTGAACTAGTGGAGTGCTCCGAACTTTTATGCATCACACTTATTGGATTGACTTAACGGTTTTAAATACTTCATGTAATTGTCATGTTTGCTCTTTGCTAATGTGAGGAGAAAAAAATGTTCATTGTTTTTCCTAATTTTTCAATCTCATGTTTACGCTTGCTTTGGTGTGTGTACATTTGGATGCAAATAGGAGCTTTAATCGCATACCGTAAATATTATCAGCCTCAGAACTCCGGGGAAGCTTCTTAATAGATAATAGGCATTGATTCTGTTCTCCTCGTGCTGCAGATTGCTCGTCACGTGGCGCAGGAGAGAAGAGACACAGCGCAAGCCTGCATTCAGGCCATGATTAGCCCGTAATCAACAAAGTACAAACTGATTATTAGCTGTCGCACTCAGGTACTGTCTCCCTTTTCTCTGTATTTCTGCAGTTGATTACAACATGCTTCTCTGATTTCCATAAAGTCGGCAAGGACACTTTTTCTCTGCGTGGTGTCTCAGAAACATCCATATCTCTCCGCCTCTGACGTCCTCTGAATCCCTGAGGACACATGATTGCCCGTATGGATGAGCTATGCGACGGTGGTTTATCTGTTTGTCAATATTGGCCTTTTATTGGGTCAGTCACTGTCATCCACCTGTGTTGAGCTGAGGTTTCTTCCTATTTTACACTTTAGGATGTCAGCCTTTAAAACCTTCGAGTACAGGCCTTAAAAAGGCTTTTTCCCCACTGAAATAGAGATTTTTTTTAAGGTTTTTGGGAATAAAAATGGTTACAGTAAAGATGAAATATGAGCCATCAGCAGCTAAGTCCTCACAAATCAGAATGCCACTATCCTGACATTGGCTGAGCTGCCAGTTTTACACCAAAATGAAAAACTTGATTGCAGCCTAAGAGAGAGAAATGTCACAAATCTTTTGTCTGATCATTGCAGACTCTCCTTTATGTCTGATGCATTGCTCTGAAAAACAAACCTGTTGGCGGCCCAAAATGCTCAACGCACTGCAATTTACTTAAAGGCCGATTTTCAAACAGTTTTGTTCAAAAACAACTTGGGTAGTATGTGCAGATGAAATTGTGGTAGACTTTCCTCAATCTAACCAGTGCTTAGATATCCCCCCATCCCCCATGGCTAAACTTGGCCATATGACGTAATTTAAGTCATGGCAGAATTTCGTTGGCTTTTGGGGCTCTTGCTCAAACTAAAGGCTATACTTGTGCATTTTCGTATTGCCCACCCACCCTGCCGCCACCACCAAGAATATACAGCTGATCATGAGACTCACCCACCCATCTCTGTCTGGAACCTCGGATCAAAACCCGATCAGTAAACTAGGCAGTGCTGATCTAATGTAAATAAAGATAATGTTACTTCACTGTGTATTTCTCCCTTATTTTTGCCAATTCTATATTAACCAAAGGATAACCCAGAATGACAGCAACAAGAGAAAGAAAATGAATTAATGAATAAAAAAAAACATTCTAAACTATGATCCTGAATTATTTTACACAGTAATCATTTTCATTATGATTTGTAATCATTCAAGATTTTAAGGCTTTTTTAAAATCTCAACTCAGCACAGAGTGTATTATATACTTTTACTCCCAAAAATGACATACATCTGTATTTTACATTGTTTCTAACATTGGTTGTCTATATTGTTTTAATATTTGGAACATAGTTGGGTTCTGAAAGAACAAAACTACTGTAGTAAAACCATCAATTCAATATTTTTGAGTATGCAGGGACACATCTATGAATTCAGCACAAAATCCTTTGTCTGTTTGCCCTCATGATGCACCTATAAATCAGAAATGAACTTCCACCTGTGAAGACACGTCAGCAACTTCAGGCTACTCCCACTGTGCTCTGATGGCATTTCTGTGAGTCAACGGGCTGTAGTCCCGAAAAGAGAGATCACCCCCACAATCAAAGATGGGCTTGACCTATTAAAGCCCGTTCTGGACTCTGTCATGATCTGAGGTGCTCAGAACAGTCAGAAGTGAGCAAGCTACTTCTCAGCGCGCTCTCAAATCTTGACTTGCAGATTGATTACAGCTCAAATTGGTTTTGTGCCAGCTCGATAGTTTTGTCATTAAAGTGACACAGCTGAAGGAGTGCATTCCATGACTCGCCAGTGTGCGTGAAAAGGCAAAACCACAAGCCGGTTTTATCTTTCAGAGAAAATATTCACTTCAAGTGCAGCATAATTACACTTAGTGACTGGCTCTTTCTCCGCGGGCCTCCACATTTTTATAAGCTGAACCTGGAGCTGTGAGCAAGCGGGTCAAGAGCCTCATTGATCTCAGTCTCATAGGTGGCTGTATTTTGTTCAAAGCCCTTTGGCGCAGAGTGTACTTCGATCTATGGGTGATTTATCAAGTCTGCAGTGCCCGCGCCTCGCTACAAGTCACAACACACTGCCACGGTGATTCATTATGTGCTTGAATGGCAATACAGAGTGTAAGCTTGTACATGATGTGACAAGAAGGGTCAATAACCAGCAGTCATAATGGGCCCGCAGAGAGGAAGGACCTCCTGGTGTGATTATATTTTAAAGCATGGCTGACGCATGAAGAAAAATGTCAAAACCCAAATATATACATAATTAATATCACGTATCATACAGATTTAGGTTCATGACAACAACAGCAGCAGAGACAACACTTAAGGAGTCAAATTCCCCTCTGTCTTAATGGGTACTTTGTTTCTTATAACTTTTTACATAAAGCAGGGTGAAAATCTGATATTATCTTTTATCAACATTCTTTATTGTTGAAATTGTTTAAATGTAGACACATGGAACTGCGTTGTTGAAATCCAACAAAAGAAGTGTTAGTCTGATGTAATACAAATACGTATTATTTTGAGATTTTTTTTATTATATAAACTTATTTTTAGATATGTTGACTACCAAATTCCGCTGCTCTCTTTATGTAACACTTTAGAGCTCATTTATACTCCCTTAACATACAAAAATGAATATGTCAGTTTTAAATTTTGTAAACATTACTGCCCTTGTGCTTCTCTGTGTCCTACATGATATCATAGATTCACCTAAAAGATGGCACTAGAGGACCAAAATCTTTAGACAACCACAAACGCAAAGGAGGTCTTAATAATGAACCTTTTAACAAAGGCAGCGGTGTAGTCTGTGAGGCCATTAAATACATCGCAACATGTAGATGGAGAACTCCTTTCACTGGTTTTTTACTCATTTGTTCCTTTCTGCCAATTTTTAAACGTCTTTGTCGTCTTTTATGTGGTTGGCTCTCCATTGAACTACGTTACACCCCCACAATCTCTGGTGGTAGTGCAACCTGAATTTTGTTTAAAATCAGTTATAGCAGAAATACACAGTTTTAACTTGATATAATTATTAATATTATTATGTCAACTCAATTGTCAGCATGTTTGATTCTGCTGTAAAGTTAGACATTTTGACACATGTGTCTTTGGGTTGACTGGCTTCTGGAGTCAGCCTCAAATGGCTATCAGAGAAAGTTTTGTTTTCGACACTTCAGCTTTGGCTTCATTTTTCAGCCTTGGAGGTTGCTGCTTGAACAAGTGTTGGTATCTGACAACCTTGGAACGAGAACAGGTGAAACTGCCCCCCACCATCTTGTTTTGAAACACAAATCAAAAGAAACTGCTGGGATAACATTTCACTGGAATTGTGTCCTATGATTTCATGTGAGAAATAATTTGATTGATTGACTTTTAAAGTAAAAGAGTAGTAACAACCAGATGGTGTCACCAGCCACTTCACAGTTGGTATTACACTGTGGGAAGAAGCTGAGGGAATTTCTAAATAAAACCGGATGAACCTCCTGAGAATCTTTGAAAGACCCCAGCGACCTTAAAAATAATAATGAAGAAACTGAGTTTCATTATGCAGTTATAATTCATTTAATTTGTTACGCTGTTTAACCAGCCTACTGCTTCTACTTATAATTACTAACAGTAATGAAACATTACTGTGTCTTCTAGATCAATGGTGCTTTCTGCATCCAGTTATTCTACCTCCTCACACAGGCATCACTTTCTGTACAGACAACTGTGTATTCATGAAGTTCAACCCACTATAATGAATGTGTACATTGTTAGCCTAAAAATGTAAATATCATAAAAATGTCTCAGTTGTTAGTATGATCACGGCTTGTTAAAGTGGAGCTGATTCGCTCTTACACCGCTTTTTATCTCACTCTCTGTGCAATGTATACAGCTGTTCTACCGGCTTCAGGTATGCTGTAGCAACGTGATTTAAAAAAATGAACAAATGAATACGAATCACACATTTCAAGCATAAAACTGTAAAATAAGGTGATACTGGGCTTAATTGCTACATTGAATCAGAATCAGCTTTATTGGCCAAGTATGTGGGTGCATACTTTGTCAAACAAGTGTTTAATTGAATCTCATCAATAGGTTGACACATAGTAATTCTCAAACTTCAAACCTAATATTGTAAGTTTGAACCTCTAGTTTCAAGCTTTTTCAGATCTCTTCATGGTTTTTCTTGAAACTGAACTGGTTAAGATGCCTACGTCTGACCTACGTGTAGAACTTTAATCATGTAATAACAGGTAGTTAAGGACGGCAGAGATCATATTCCCTGTCTCTGTTGAAAACGGTCTGGGTATTGGATGTGAATATTTCTCCAGCTGTTCACTGACTCCTAAATGATGACCTTTGACCTGCTGTGAATGGTGGTGTTTATAGACAGCTGATGTAGTCTGTTACCGGCAGTGGTTGAAGAAGTACTCAGATCCTTCAGAAGCACTCAGACCTTTTGAAACTGGAGCAACATTGCTATTCTTGTGCTTCTTTCAGACAACTTTCACAATTATTTAAACCTTAAAACCAAATTATTGCATTTTTTTTTCAAACTGCAACTCCTCTTGATGCAAATTTGTGATACTGGGCTCTAAAAATAAAACTGATGATTTGACTTGAGTTACGATTATTAAGTCACATACTGACACAAGGCCAAAAACATACTGTGTAATTATTTTTTGTGTAAAAATATTTAGTAAGTAGCACTGAGAGAATACACAGAGCCAGATTTTCCCTCCATTAGTTCAAAAAATGTTCATAAACAAAATCTCGATATTTTTTACCCATGTGTTGTGCAGGGGAATGAGGGACTGTGTTGAGAGCTTTTCATCACGAAGCAGATTGATCAGCAGATGGGTTCAGCTGTTGCTCTGAATCGAATGACTTCGCCAAAGCTCATATTCTTCCAAGAAGAATTCAATAAATACTTTAATTTCAAACTATTATGGAGCACTAAATCAACACTTTCAGCAGCACTGTTTAACATCTTAATTGCATATGTTTGACGACGCCACTTAAAGTTAATTCAGAGTACTTTTCATAATAATTTGAGGGTGATATAAAGGGAAATAAGTCATACTGTATTGCATGTAATAGCACTTGAATGTTAAAAATATATTATTAGTCTTGGTGAGTACACCACACACTTCACCTAAGAGGTAATTCATGATTGCAAAAATGTATACATTGATATCTTCATTGTTCTTTTAATTGCACTTTTATTGTTTTGCCTGCAGATATAATTAGAATGTATCTAACAAATGACATTGATTTTGAATGATTATCTTATTCCTTCATCTCAATAAAATTTGCAGCAAAGTTGTGTTGTATTGACAGAAAGATGCTATTTACTTTTTTACCTTTCCATAGTGTTATTATGTGCAGTTTTCAATACATGCTGACAGAGAGACTGGTCCAGAGAAGGCTCTAGCCAAAAAATGAACAGCTACTTAGAGTTAATTAATAACCGCCTCAAAACTTCATATGAGAAATACTTCCTTGAGTGTTTATTTATTTGTTTTTATGCATATATATTTTTAAATGTATTTATGTATCATTGCTGTGCATCTCTCCCCCTCTCTCTTTCCCTCTCTCTTTCTCTTTCCTTTTTTTTTTGTCATTATTGTAATTCAATTGTTATTTAGGACATCTGTTGCCCGTCTGTCCATCCTGGAGAGAAAAGAGTGATCCCTCATCATCCTCTGCCGCTCTTCCTGAGGTTTCTTTCATTTTTTTCCCCCCATTTCAGGGGTCTTTTTTCGGGAGTTTTTCCATAGGTGATGTGAGGGTCTAAGGGCAGAGGGATGTCATATGCTGTAAAGCCCTCTGAGGCAAACTGTGTTTTGCAGGTTCAATTTCAACCTGTGGCTCTTCTGGTGCATTTCATCCCCTCGTTTTCCCCCTTTTGGGACGCTGTAGCTGTCTGTTCCAATTAAGGGGGAAAAAAAGCCAAAAAATGATCTTAGGAGAAAAAAACAAACCAAAGAAACAAACAAAAAAATCTGACGCATCCATCCCTTAGGCTTCTGATTCAGGGGTTTTGAAAGGAAGGGTTATGTTTGCCTTGTAACTGTATAATAGCAGGGTAGCTGCTACCGTGTTGAAAGCAAACATAAAGGAATCAAGCTACGGGAAAAAAAAGAGACCACAGTGTTAACCTCTACTGATCTCCAGACGAATAAACATTTAGATTTGCAGAGTTTTCACTTTAGGGAGGGTTATCACCACAAATTCAAAGATGCAACTCTCGTACACGTGCACTCTCCTCCATGTACACATTCTACACACTCCACCTCCTCTTTGTTAGGTGGCATCTCATTTTAATGACCCTGGTTTCATGCCAATTGTGTTAATTTCCTCAATATGTAAATTTTGTTAATGTGAACCCCCCTTTGACTGGCAAAACTGTTGTGAGTTAATGAAGCTTTTGTAATTACGATTGCTATAGCAACAGCGGTACCTGGGCCTGGATGATATTACATGCAGTCTGTTTTCGCAGTCAGCAGACACAGGCAACCAAAGCCGATTAAAAACATCTCATAATGCAGAGACATTGCCTCGGAGCACAAATAGGTAGGAGCACAATGCATCGTTAGCCTCTGAAAAACGAAACACTAATGCCATTAAGCCCACAAAATGCAGCATTACAACCGTCCCGGTATTTTCACTTTAGCTTTTCATTAGATCTTGTTGTCTGGAGCCGCTTAGCCTAATGAAATCAACAACGAGCCAAATCAAGACTTGACAATTTGGTTCTGCATAACAAGAATTGTATAACACCTCTTAATTACTGAATTGAATGTGAGACATCAAAATGAGAAATGAAGAAATGACAGCCAGATCAACCCCCTGAGAGATTAAATGAAATGAGAAAATCAGAGGTGAATGAGTGGAGATGCTCTTTTTGTCCATTCAGGTTACAGTATACACAGTGACAGTATATTGACTGTTTATGACAAATCTCAATTTCCTGTCTTGATCACAGCATAGAAATCCTCTCTGATTATATATTGTGACTTTATTTCCTCTCAAATCTTCTTATACCTCCATGCTGGCGACAGACATGGACGGGGGTATTATGTTTTTGCAAACTTGGTTCAGCCGTCTAAATGATAAACGACTCTGCAACCTCGTCCACCTTATTTGCGATATGCGATATCTGGAGAACACTTCCTTCAAATTTGGCGCAAACATCCTTTTTTTTTTTGTAAAACGCCTTTGCCATTACCCAACAATATATAACTAAGACATTTGGTTGGATACTGCATTGGTGACATTAATCTTGGGTGTCAGTCTTTAAACTGTGCTGATTGTACGGATCTTCTGTGTGCAGTTGAAGATGTGTGTAAAGCATCCATGTTTTAGAATATGTAGCTTCTGTGCAGCAATATTTGAAGCATTGTTTACTGTCATGGCTACATACAGTATGAGTCTGGACAGTCATGGATCTAAACTGTAACTGCAACTTAACTGGTTCTCGGAGGCATACAGCTGCAAGGCAGTAATTCTAGTTTTTATTCATTTGACAATGAATATATGTAAGAAGTTTTCTTAAGTAATGAAAAAATGCATCAGAGTGGTGGGCAAGCAAACATGCCAGCAAAATAGTAGCTACCTTGGATACTCTGTTGGCTATGTCGTCTTTATAGTTTTACCAAATAAAGTGGTGATGGTTTTCAATCTATTGGATTGTCTAACTGCTCATGTGCTATCAAACATTGCTAAAATGTAGGAACATCACCAAAACAAATCCTTTACTAATGTAATGAAACCATTTTTGAAATTATACCCTGCCCATATTCCCTTTTTACTCTAAAATAGATAAAGATACTCTTGTTTCACTGTGATGTAACTGAAAAGGCATGCTATGACTGACTCTCTTAACAATCCAGATAATTATGACCAAATAGTTAAGTGATCTTAGATAGCAAATTGAAAGTAAACCAATTCTACCTTGTCAGTAAATAACATTGTTCTTCCATTAACTGCTACACTAAAGCATTTCAGCTGTTAGTTAAAGTGTCACCATGTTAGTAAACGTTTTTTTTTTCCAATCCTTATCAACACATATATTTTATTTGATAGACAAAACAGACTCCCCTTTGTGAACCACAGAGGGAAGCAAAGTGATGGAGAAAGCCCAGCAGCTGACAGCCTGTCATAGAGTTAAACTTAGTGTCAGCCAGGCCACACTTTCCCATTGACATTAATTGCAGGTGACAGGGCTAAGTACAAGGCTCCACACAATGACAATGATGACTCTGGAGGAAATTCTTCATGGTCTCCCCTTCGTCTGCTGTGACAGGAGTCATTATGCAGACTAGGATCTTGTCAAGACCCCATTATTGGACCTTGGCTGACTGAAGAGACCTAATATTGGACAAAAGATAAAATCCAAACAGAATCAGAAAACTCTATTCTCCACATCCTGATTGTTAGAAGCCAAGTAGGTATTGTGCATTTCTGCAAACCACAGATACTTAGCATTTTCGTGGTTCACATGTATAATATCAGCGTTGTTAAAGTGACATAGAATACAAGCTCAATTTGTCACAGGAGGTGGAGGGGATGGTGGATGGCATGTCAAACACGTTCTCATCCCATGTCGTTGCATATTCCCACTTTGAAGTGGACCTCTGCGCCTACATATCACCCTCTGAGTGTCCTTCTGCAAATGTAGGATGGTGCTATTGTGATGTCAACACAAGCACATGGTGGGATTACGCTGCATGCGCTTATGTTTAGGCAAGGAAAGCACATGTCAACCAAAACCGGGACGTCAAAACTGCACATGGTTGCATGGATGGTTAGGATTAGGGAAAGAAGGCACGTGGTAAGGTGTAGAAAAACAACATCACAGTCAGACAGAGGTGAATCCCGGACTTGTGTATGACAGTTTGGAGTTTGTTTGAGTTTGCTGCTGCTGCAGGTGCCATGAGGCTCTGCCAACATATCATAACAATGAGAACAGTTCTGTCTAGCCGCATTGTCAGCTAATGCCTCCATCAGCACATCATGCAGACACAAAAGCTCGCTTTTGGCATTAGGATCTTATGCTGAAAGCTTTGACAAAGCAGCAGTATTTGACAACTTCGGAATGAGAACGGACTGGTGTGTCACTATGGGGAGATGCTTGCCAAGCTGCAGACCACAAGAAACAAACAACAAAACAGGTGTTGTTTTTGTAGCCACATTAGCAGGTTCAAAGATGGCAAAATTGATTGGCTGGTCCATTATTTTGGTAGAGACTGCAATACAACTAACTGTAATTAAAAAATAAGCTGAAAATGTAATCAATTGGACTTTGGTACAGACATTCATGTTACCCTGATAATGTTACATCTAAGTTTTGGTAATCCTCTGATGTTTCATATAGTGTCATCATCAGGTCAACATTTTACTTATTCAGTATTTTGGTTTATGACCAAAAACCCTCAAAACTAATTAATTTTTGGTCAGCCTCAGCATAACTTTGTGTTTAACGTGCTATTTAGCAAACGTTAGTATGGCAATACACAACGGTAAACATGGTAAACACACCTTCAGTATCAATATGTTTAAATTGTCATTGGGAGCATGTTCGTATGTTTAAGTTTCTTAGTTTTGTTAAATAACAAACGTAAGTTATTACAAATAGATTGTTTATAGATATGTATTCCAAAGCTTAAGATTTATTTATTTTTTGCAACAATTCAAGTCAGTACTTGTACACAACTGATGTCAGACAGGCTCCTGCTGATATATTTTTAGAACAAAACACAAATTTGCCATATGGGACAGCTAACAAGCAAAGTAATTTAATACGTCTTTAAATATGTTGTTCAGTAGATTATCTGATCCACCTTACACTATGCACCACACACACATACACACACACACACACACACACACACACAAATACACTTCCACACATCCCCATCCTCCAGTGTGTTTCTCCTGTTCTTTTTTCAGCACCTTAAGGTGTCATCTGCAGAGCTGTAATGGCTGTTTTAATGGTCTTGAGATAAGTGCTTTGAACTCGTTGAGTGTAATCACCTTAGAAATTTCCCACTGAATCATTTCACATATTTGCAGCATTCCAATTACTTTATAATTTATGCCCCTAGTAAACTCCACACTTAGACTATGGGACACTAACACTCTCCACTCAAACTCAGGGTAATAAAAATAAATGTACGGAAGTGATGAAAACTTAGAATAGAATTCTAATTTTTTTTATTAAAATAAGTTCGGGGCAAGCTTTCCAACATGAGGATGGTGAAATAATAAATTCTAAAAATAGAGCTGCAAGCAGGTAGACTTGGTGTCTAAGGACCCAGCACTCAAAACAGCCGTGCCCAAGAGACCAGGAGCCCAAGACCACCTAATAAAGCACCCAGAACCATGGGTGGATTATGAGATGATAGGCTCCTGGGCACAGATATGCAAAGCCCCCTCCCCCACTTCTCCAAAATAGGAATAACAGACTTTGATGGTTTTGTGTCACTTTGTGGTCATTTTGTACTTTCTTATGGTTGTAAGGTGTATCTTTGAGATAATCTGTCTGGGTTTTTTATTGTTTTGCGTCTCTTGTTAGTTTTCTTGTGTCTTTTTTTTTTTTGGTATTCATTGTGTGTTTTTTTATCTATTTTGCATCTCCTTGTGTTGTTTTGTGTTTGGGTTTTTTTGTAGTTGTTTTGTGTCTCTTCGTAGTCTTTTTGTGTTTATTTGGGGTCACTTTGTCTCTCTTTGGGGTCAAAGCTGTTTTTCTAAAAAACAATTTTCTAAATTTACAAATTTCTTGCAATGTGTAGAACATTTGCATTTTTCCCCATGTTTTTGTGAGAAATCAAACCAATTTTCTCCAGATTCAAAGGTTCAAACACTTGTGAAAGGCATCTGAAAGCAGCACGAGAAAAATGATGTTGCTCCAGGTTTCAAACGGTTAAGTTCTGGATAGTGTTTGGGAGGCAGTGAGTCCAGACTGATGAACAGAATGTTAATCTCACATTATAAGGATGGTCTTGGGCGATAATAAATAAAACTATCAAAGAGTGACCACATTGACCTGACCAGATTGGAATTTTAAGGAACCCTTATGGTCAAATGTTTGGTTAAACATGTGCTGTGTCTTTAGTGTGTGTTGGAGCTGCATGGGGAATGTGCCCTCTGACAGATCCATATGATGCAGAGGCCTGGTATCTTTGTGTGATGATGAGCCCGTCACAGGAGGAGAGAGCAGAGTGGATATCAATTCTCCTTTTGATACATATCTCTCTGCTCTCATGGAGAGTCACAGAAACCCTTGGCTCACCAAAGCATTCCATCTGATTGATGAAGATCCTATTTAAGATTGGCGTCCATGCTGGAGTCGTTTCCACCCTCCTGCCCTGTGCATATACAGCAGCAGCTGCTCATCCAGCGAGCGTTTTTCTTACACCTGGCTCTTCTTTCAGGATGCTCACTGTGCAACCTGCGTTGCTCTTCTTACTTTGTTTCGCTACACTTTTCTACTATGGCAGCATTTTATTCATGGTTCTAACTTTACATGTGACTTATGGAAATGAAGCGGCATGCCAGACATTTCCTTCAGGCTCAGCAGGAGGGGAGGAGTCAGAGAGAAACTCATGTTATAGAAGAGACCTTAACAATGAGCTGCTCAGGCTCACAGCGTACGTTACTATAACTGACCCATAATTTAGACATAATAAGAAATACTTTATTGTTCTCTTGCTTCTTTCAGCATTAGTGCAAAAATATGCACGAATCCCACTGTATCAGCAATGGCTGACACTGACAGGTTGATAATATATAATCAAATCTGACCATGCTCACATGCAGTATCCTGGTCCTTCAGTTTTACCAGTGATGCATATGTACAGTATCTTGCTGTAAAAGCAGGACAGAACCTTCAGAGCAGTTCTAGCTGCCGAACAGCCTGAGATTTGTTTTGGATGTTCAAGCATGATTGCTTTTTGAAATGATGAATAATGTGCTCAAGCAAAAACATGCGGCCCATTGAAAAGATCCCTGCACACAAACAGTCTGCAGTGCACCGGGATGATGGGGGATTTCTATGAGACAACAAGGATGATTCTCAATTACATTCTGTTATCATTTATTCTGTGTTTAATCATGTAGTCTCATTGAGATAGAGAATGTTTTTTATAGAGAAACCGGACGACAACAATCACAAAACACTGATATTAATGGCAGAAAACAAACAATATGTTAGACCTTGAGCCAACAGTGTTCGCAGGCTGACATTACCAAACATGATGTAAAACTATTTTCCAAAAAATAATGAGTTTGCCATCTGCTGATAAAGACTTTGAGATGCACTTGAAAGCTTAAAAAAGCTAGTAAATAGACCTTGCGATTTGTTTTTGTTTTCTTCTTTTTGGTCAAACTATTTCCAAGGTCAAGAATGTTACAAAGTAACACCAAGGCTGGAAATGGTAAATGAGGCAAACATAATTACACTAATTACAACTCAACAGAGCCAAAAAATAAGAGAAAAACAAAACAAAACAAAAATAATGATGTAATAATTATAAAACATACACACACACACACACACACAAACACACACACACAGAAACTTGAAATTTGAAAGTCCACTCTCCACTCCACTGGTTGTGTCATATTTGTTGTCTGGTTTCTTCAATGAGGGAGAATGAGTAGCACTTTTAATCATTGGTCCATTCCCAGTCCAAATCAATTCTTAAATGTTAAAGAAATAAGTGCAATGATGCTTTAGGCCAGACATTGGTGACGGCAGGGCAGGGTTTGGTTGGGCTACAGACCTACTAGAAATTGCCTTCGCCCCAACTTAGCTCTACCATTGAACAACCAAGAAAAGTACAATATCAACTCCTTTAATTTGCATCTGTTTGCCTGCACACTGCTCTCCCACTGACAAGGTCCAACAGCACCTCTACATCCTAACAGTGTAATGCAGTGGCAGCAGCTTCACACATTAAACTGAACCCAGTTCAGAAGTAGAGTCGCCCTTCATTCATAAAATCTCCTGGTTGGTCATAAATGTAAGGATATCACTGTCTTGAGATCAGTAGGAAAGCTCGGACATGCTGCGTCGCTGACATCACACCGCGCCTTTACCAGCTAACATTTACCTCTTACCACCTTCAAAACAAGCTAGCAGCTAAGCGAATTTAACTTGGGAAATTGAAATGTCAAAATGGACTGTTTTATTGTCAAAAGGCCATGGACAGAAAAAGTGCCAGGCATGTTGGATAATTTTTTTATCAATATCTGATGCGTAACAGGTGACACATGATTTAAAAAGGTTTAGGGGCTGGTGTGTGCGTAATTGCTCACAGAAAAGACAGTCTGCATCTGTTGCATGTGAAAAAGGAGTGAGTGCAATAATCTCATAGTAAGCATCTCAGCCTGTGTATTATTTTTGATTGCTGAGAGGGCGATATTACTTTTCAAGCATTCATATTGAAATTTTGACACTGATTTGAGCCCCACCAGTAATGGATTAGCCCCACCTTTATATAGCCAAAAGATATTGTCTGCCGTTGCCGCTGAGGCCAGAGTTAATGTTGTCTCTTTGTGACTGCCGTTAATGCATTGCAGCTGAATTCTGAATCAAGGTCTGAAAGTTGTTTTTTTTTTGAGTGAGGCAGGAATACAGGAAGTTGCAGGATTCTAGTCGATAAATACATGAGACATTTCTCATATTACTGAAGGACGGGTGGGATACTAAAAAAATAGATTAGTATGAAAAACAGACACAAACTCTCTGTTTCAGTCATTGTGATTGATTGTTAAATTTATCTAACAGTAAGCAGAAATGGTCTAAAGGTAGAATATTTTTTTTGAATGAAATTCTGTACTTAGAGCAGATTTTTTTTCTGTAGAAATGAAAATATCAGCAGTTCTATCATGATAGAAATGAAACAAGCTAACTGGTATTTGCATTTATAGGGTTTGCTCAACACCTGCCTCTAATAAGCCACTTATTCGCTCTCCTTCTTTTGTTTTCTATTTGCGTATGATGGGAAAATTAGTTCCTGTCCGTCAAATCCCGCACAACTGTCACAACCAATGAAGGAGTCCATTTGTTTCTTGACATTCCCAAACTGTGCATTTACACCAATACTAGGACACAGGGCAACGAACGCCAAAAATCAATAGAGATTGGACACAGTCCAGTTCCTGCCTCAATTCTCCTTTCAGCCAGAAAGGCATTCTGGGAGAACAAACCCATAAAGGCAAGAGTAAAACAGGCCTTGCCTCCAGATCTCAATAATGTCTGAGTTACAAACACTGATGTATTTACAGGTATTATAACTTTTTATTAAGGTGAACTGTTTACTTAATGTTAGTCAGTGCATGAGATGATGACGTGAATCAA
This sequence comes from Plectropomus leopardus, assembly GCF_008729295.1. Lineage (NCBI taxonomy): Eukaryota > Metazoa > Chordata > Actinopteri > Perciformes > Serranidae > Plectropomus > Plectropomus leopardus. The sequence goes on from NC_056480.1 coordinate 12,444,221, forward strand.
CACACCTTATATTTCAATATGACTTTGATCACTCCATCTGTTTTAAGTTTTTACACATTTAAAAAATTTCAATTAATTCCGACAGGTTTATGTAAACTGCACACATTGTAATACTCACTCAACATGTCAGAGCACCGTTTGTGTGCTCATTCCAGGTGGCAGATGGTTTGCATTTACTTATTACATAATTTTGAAAGAAAAATGATTTCTTTATAGTGTACAAGATGACATGAAATGTGACACAATGTCATGATATGCTGAAGAAACATGAACTTTATATACAGCAAGTGAAGACACAGAGAGCTGGACAACGACACAGAATTGTGTTTAATGTTAAACCGCTGAGGGGTTTCATTGGAGCTGGCTAAGCACTGGCCTGCCATCTGGTCAGTGCAAAACTACCTGGCAGAGAGTTCAGGGAGATAGAAAAGAAAGGGATGGGATGAAATGCATGCACACATGCACACACACACACACACACACACACACACACACACACACACACACACACTTTAGAGCATGATAAAGCAGAATTAGCATTAGCACAATGAGCTATAACTGTTCCCCCAGAGAGTTGTGTTGGATGTCAGCTCTGCTGGGGGAAGGCAGCTTTCTGATTTTTGTTGCAGGCCAGTTAACCATGCCAGAGACCTGTTAATGTTGCAAAAAGAGGGCAATCGGAATATTTTTGTTATGGTCAAATGGGCCATTGTGGAAGAATTATAAATCTGTGTTGTTGTGTAGGTATGCAGGCTGTTCTCATGCACAGTTGGTATGTATACCTATGAAAACTACTGCACCACAATTTGTATAAAGCCAGTAATTCATGTATATCCCACAGGAGGGCTGAGATCAAGTCACCACATTATTGGGAAATCTGCAATCTGACCAATACACTGACAGCAGTAGAAAAGTAAGTACTATACAGACCAAAAAGTCCTTGTGAGGAGGCAGGTTGGGATGGTGGATTGGTCAAGAAACACAGGACCTTCCCTAGGCACTCCAAATTAAGTGTGTTATACACAAATTACTGGTTTATTATTATGTGGGTGTGTGTGAATTGTGTTGCATTACTTTTCGTACAGACAGTACATGAAAACTGGGTTAATATGGACTTTGAATTAGGACACAGTTTAGATTGTGGATGATGAAATTTCACAAGAACACAGGTTAAGAAACACCTTATACCAACCTGGTTTTACAACAATGGATGAAATTTCCCTGATTTTCTCATAAACTGTTAGTCACATAAACATGTGAATTGGGACACAGTTTGAGTTATGACTGATAAAATTTCACAAGAACACCAGTTACCAACAAGAACACAGACTGACAAACACATGAGCAGAAGGTCATGTAAGCAAAGATTTGTTGCTGCATTTCATCAGGTCTTTTTCTGTGTTATTTGCTTGTTATGATGCTATTGTAAGCCCATAGTTGCTGTCACCAGAAACCGTATAATCTAATTAGTTGGATTACTGTTCTGTAATGAGCTATCAGATGTGACACCCTTGGAGTTCTATTACTCATTTTGTAACTGGATTTTTCAAGGTGAACCTAAATTCAAAAATAAACAGTTCATAATCCATTTAAAATTATGAATGCAACTGCTCACATCAAATATTTCAAGGTAACCAATCAGCCCCGGCTATCCTGAAAAAAAAGAAGCTGATAAAAGCCTAGGATTGAATGAGAAAAGTCTGCTCAGTCAACCAATTAATTTATGTGATTTAGAGGGACATTTGCTCTTTCATTTGCTATGATTTCTCACCAGAATTCACATAAAGATGTCTAACCAAAGCAAAAGTACCATTTTCCCTTGCAATGGTCGAACTGCATCCACATAGGATCAGAATTGTACTGACCTTGGTGACTTTTATTTTGCAATGTGTTATTTAATAACACGACAGCTGATGTGTAGTCCTTTGAATTGTATCTGATGTGAGTGAAGCTGTAGAAATACCACTTATTCTCCAGTATCTGCTTGTGTTGACCCTGCAGAGTCACCTTGGACATAACAAATGATTCAGACAGCTTGCAGTGACGGCACAGACACAGCTGATGCCACGTGAAGCCTGTCACAGGTCACTTCTTGAAGGATCTTTCTTATTTTTTTCCAGATGAGGAGCACATGGATCTGCAGCTGAAGAGCAGTGGAGGCAACCAAATGAAACGGGAAACGCATGGTTTTGTTCTCAGGCAGTGGCAAACATGAGTGATCATCCACATATATTGCTAAATGAACTGCGGCCATATCTTTATGGTAGAGAATTATGTTTTAAATTTTACAATTCACATTAAATGACACATCTATAGATTTATTATTTATTTAAACAGTCTTAGTTTCCGTGCAAAGAAAAACACAGGGAAATATAGCATAAGCAATTATTTGAAGTTACTGGCCATTCTTATTTACATATTTTGACTGGTTGATTGCAGTAGATATATAGTCAAAGTTGTAAAGGTGTTAAGGCGGTTTAGTCTGTTACACTCTATAAGGTACATGGTTAATCTGTATAGAAATCCTTTGGACACTGTATGAAAATATGATGGGAATTTAACTACAGCAAGGACTTTCTGATTAAAGAAAAAATAGTCTCAGATCTCTGTATAGTACATTTTGTTCAAGAAAATCCAAAATCAAGTAAAAAAAACAAAAACAAAAGTAAAGACAAAAATATAAAGGCATATTTCTAAGGAGGTTTAATATGTGAGAAAAAGCAATGACAGATCTGCAGAAACAAGAAAATTATTCTTGAACTCTGAGCGGCAGACATTCATTGGACTAAGATGAACCTCTGGGTGTCAAAGTGGAGAGGATATAGTGCGAGTGGGGAAGTGGACCACAGTGCCAGCCGTCACACAACTCACCTTATGACTCAAAATACTGTGTGAGAGCACTTTCTAACCCCCAGTCAGAAGACATCTAATTGCTAATCTATAATCCTTTTAATACGCTTTTGCCTTTTTCCGATTGATCCTTTTCCAACCGGAACAGCAGCACCGGGGGCTACATTAATCCTGTTATTGAAAGCCTGGAGTGTGGCTCTAGAAATCCAAATAGCTCTTTTACCCTTGTCACCCAGGCTCCCCACCCATCGGCTCCCCTGTTATTGTCTGTAATTGATAACCCCATCAAAACGAAACAAAAGGACCATGAGACAACAAGGGCTTTGTTCGGCAGCAGAGGAGAGGAATTTTCTCTGCATTGTATCTGATGACAAATCTTTCCTTTTCACGGAGCAATATGTACTGCAGTCAGCAAGTCAAAACACTCCACCATTCATGTCATTTAACCACATGAGAGGTGAGTCTTTGATTAAATGTGGTAAGGGACTGACAAGAAATTATTTGGGTTGTAAAGTGGCTGAAAGACTTTTAAAAGTAACATGACAGGACAAAACTGTTTTAAACTTGTTTCACCGTCAATAACCAAAAGAGCACAGCATAAAGCATATGGCATGGTGTACCCTTACAACCCTATAAATCTTCATATCTTAATGGAAATAAGTCTTTTCACAATCGAGACCAAGGCACGTGTTAGCATTAGCATGTTAACGATTGGCAATTGCCATTTATATAGCAAGCATAATACATGGTGAATATTCCAGCCACTGTTTTTAATATAAAACCATTATTCATGGTAAAGCCCATAAAACATATTTTTCTTTTTTATCCCAAGGTAGATAACAAAGCATTTGCAAGCAGGCTGAAGAATTGCTGTGTGGCTTTCTGCATGTCAAATTAACTTAAAGATCCACAGTTAAAGGGTATTTTTCAAAGTGGACCCTATTTTCCAATGTTTTTTTGTCTGAATGATGGGAAAAACATGTTTAGAAATGTATCCAGTACTGAGCGAGATGTTTTATAAAATCTGACAAAATATTTATAGTATCTCTGCAGAAATAGTCTTTTTTGTTCAAGAGAAAGATCATTTTTGTTAACAACAAACAGCCACAAAATCACTATTATCAACTCCATTTGACTCCATTAGAGAAGTCAAAGGTTTGTAGTTATTAAAATGCAATAATCCGCCATGGCGGAACAAAAACAATCAGTCTCGAACGTATTCACATCACAATCAACAACAGCGTATAAGCAAAGAAGACAGGCAATGAAAAGCTTGCTTTCACTTTCAGTCGTCCTGACTCTGGTTAGTTGTTTTATTTCAGGTGCTGCTGAATCTTACAAATGCCATAATGAGCAAAAGGAGTAGCATAGATTTTCACAGATTATCTGTCTCATGTACTGTCAGGATATAATGACAGTTTAAGCAAATATGAGTTTTGTTCTAAAAAAGTAACCTACAGCTTTACTTAAACCAAAAAAAGCCAATATTCATATTTCACAAAATATCAAAGTATTCCTCTAGCTGTTTTCGTTACTTATTTTTGTTCTTGTTACAGAGCCCATGCACAGACACAGGAAAAAGCCATTAAAAACAAACAGGAAGAAGTTTAATTTAAACATTAAAAAGTTTTTCATAACCAAACATTTTGTGTAATAGTCCAGGGTCATCATTCTGCCATTTGGCCTCAGTAGTGGTTCACTGTAAACCAATGCAACAGAAATTTAAAATCAAGGTTTACTGAGCTGTAAATGTTTTGCAGTTTAGATTAATAGATTGTTCTCATATGACCTTATAACTTATAAGACCTTAAATTATTCATACCACACTGACTTGAGAAAAACAAGAACAATAGTCTGTATATGTTAAAGAAATTGTACAAAGGTATAACCATTAATTTGACAATGATCCACTGATACATGATCCATAAAAACTGATCCATAGATAGTCAAGCATTTCCATTTCAAGTTGGAGTTAATTTTCTTATTTAAATATAACTTCTGCGGCTATTATGTCTGCAGGCGTAGTATGTCATAGTGACTATGAATGCAGCTTCATTTATCTTTTTATGGGCTTAGGAGATAATAAACTTAATTTTTACTTAATAGTAATTCAGTACAAGTGTGGAAAGATTTACTTCTTTCTTACGTATCTCCATAGCACATGTGTATAATCCCCCTATTACCAAACACTTAAGCCTGACCCTTAAGGTCATATTGATCTGTGGAGAAAGTGACCTGCCCTGCATTCGACTCTATTAACCCCCGTCAATAGAGCCCGACGCTTCTACTCACTGCCGCTTCTGCTGAGTTCATCAGCCAGAAAGTTTATAAAGAGGAGCAGTTTACAGTAGTTATGGCAGGAAGTGTGTTTAAATGATGAAGAAGAGGAGGAGAAAGAAAAAGGTCAAAAAGATAAGGCCTACAGGGGATGTGGCAAAGAGGGGTGTGTACTTCAGCAGGTAATTAATTCTCATAGATTAAAAATGCTACATGTTTCATCAGACATTTTTCAAGGCCCTGAGGCAGTGCTCTTTCAGACACAATCAGTATTAATTAAATTGTTTTTCCATAGTGTTATTGAACTTTTAATAAGGATAACAAACACCCACTGAGAGGCCCTTATAGCTGTCTTAAAAGCTCTCTTGGGTCCCTTGGGAAATGTATATCATTAAATGTGAGGGTAACCTTTATCTCAGTGTCATTTCAGACTCATTGATGTAGGTCTAATGGAATTTGGGAATGGGAGTGGGAGGGTTTTATAAGTTTGATAAAGTTTGTCAAGATGCATTAATTCAGGTGATTCACACCTATTATATGGCCATCATATGATATGTTAAATAATGATTATGTCAAAACATAATAGGCACTTAAAGGTGTTCGACTCTGGGGATGTAAGTGATAATCCTCTTATCAGCCATCAAGGATTCCACTGTGCAAATTGATGTTCAAGCACTGTTCAAACCCACAGAAGCATAAATTCCAGGCAAAATCCCCAAACTTCATTCAGGCTGACATTGAAGAAAAGTGTGTAAAATGTGACAAAATAAAAGACTATGAAATTTTAAGTTGCAACAACCAGAGGCGGCAACACTTCAGTAGTGTAGTTCTTTCATAGGCTGACGTTAGCTTTTCCTTATCCTCCAGTGATTGCATTTAGGCTTCAAAACTCGTTAAAGCGGTGTTCATTGGTGAAGTGAAGTATCAAAGTACCAAAAACGTTTGTTTACAAAGCTTATTTTCTGCAATGATTCAAAATCCAATGGAAAAAATCCCATAGTTTTTTTTTTTGTCTAAGTAACCAGGGCAATGTTAGCTTCGGGGTTGGCCTGCAGAAAAATGTCATCCCAGGGGAACTCGATGGGAACTATGCCCAAGCCTTAAAAAGCCATAGATTGTGCTAGGTAATGCATGTGAGCCACGATACTACACCAATGTTTAGTATTTTTGCCCTATAAGAGACTTTCTGTCCTAGATATCCCGACAATTTATCTATCAATGCCATTTACAAAAGTCTACATAGGAAGTTTCTTGCAGCTTCAAGACATATTTTGTCAAATGTATTATTTATTTGTTGTTAAGAACAAAAAGTCTCTTTTTTTTATTACAATTTATAAAATGCCAGGAAGTAGAAATCAAATGCACACCTTCAGTTTACTTTTGCCCTTTGAAAATGTCATGCAAATACTCATGCGTCATGTTCTTGCTCAGTCACAGTCAGGTAATATTCAGTGACTAATGTGTTCCCCTGAAGAGAGAGGGTGGACAAGCTCCTGCTGAGAACAAATATGACAAATGCAGAAGGAAACACAGATGTACAGATACATTTGCCTTTCTGTAGAGAGAGCCTTTGAGCAAAGAGAATCCTAAAACATCTGAATTACTAATTGGTGGGACCTTCAGGGACCTCTATCAAAAAACTTCCAAGAACCTTTCCACCTACCAATTCACAAGGCCAGTCAGGGATGGAAAATAGAAATTGGAAATTTGAGTTATTATTGCATTAATATTTCTGTAATTGTATTGGTTATGGTACTGAGTTTAGTTTAGCATTGGTGAATTTTAATGCCCTGCTTAGAGAGTGCTGGATTCAATGTTACCTTTCAGGTATTTCTGTTCCTGAAATTCTCTTCCGCAGTTTTTCTTAAAAACAACAAAGGATGCCTGGAGAAAGTGAGAGAAAAAAAAAAACATTTTAATGAAGTAAACATCTTGTCCAACCCGAGATGAACCGTTCATTGCAACAGAGTTCAGTTGTTCGAAACCTTGTAGGAAGTGACGAGCAACAGTTTGAAGAAAAGTTGTAATGGCCAGTGTCTAATTTGAAGATTCAGAAGTGATTAATAAGAAAATTATTTTATGCCAATTAAAATGATTAAAGCTGGAGGGCTTTTAGCTGTTAGTCTGAAATGCTGAAGGAATGAGGTGGCAACAAAGCTGAGAAGCAAATTGCATTAGTAAGTTGAGGAGAACTGTATTAAAATGCAAATGTACAGCTGTTAATAGTTCTTCAAAAACCAATAATCCCCCACAGTCAGTCATGTGTCAAAATGGTTAATGGAAAAATATCCCAGAGGCATGCGGGGTCCTTTTTCCATTCCGCCTTTGATTAAAGAAGAAATTCTGTTTGGGCAAAAGCGTGGTTTAGGTCAGGATGGGATTGGCAAAGATGGCTTAATGTGGGCAGGATCCCAAACTCATTGTTCTGATGCCCTGATTTCACAGATATGTCTTCTCATGGGAAGAACCCTTATCATGAACACGAGGACGCCAGGCTGAATATCAGATCTGCGGTTATTACAGGCATTTATCATACCGCTGAGTGGGACACACACCTGTGCAGGGAAATATGGACATGAAATAATATAACGTGCTCCTGAATGGGGAGGAAGAGGGTTAGTTTCCTGAGGCGGGACCAATACTAGATACAAGATGTGTCTCTTAATTATAGTCGCTGTTGCTGAAGTCCTAAAATGTCCTGAGCCAGCAAAGGAAATCATGTTTTTCTGTCAGATTTAGAGATTAGGCAAATTAAAAAAGGTCAATTACATAACTAGCCAACTAGAGAGTAGGTCATACTTTATTTCACTGCAGATATATCAAAAGTCTACTTACTTGCATAATTAGGATTTTATAATGGATAAAGAGGACTGTATTTCTTAAATTTTAGCATTTATATTACAAATATGCCAAGGAGGTTGTCTGACCACATAGCAGCAACTGAAACAGTTTTATTTTGGAGCAAATTACATTATTCAGTTGTGTAATATTTACATTGTATTATGTAGTTATGGTCATATTGTTTCTTGTACCGAATAGTAACTAGCTATGTATGTTAGGTGTACAAGCTACACAATTAGAAAATTAAGATAAGCACATTGTATATCTTAGAAAAAATGCACATACAATAGTTGGTATGATATCTAATGAAATAATGCCCCATGAATGACATCATGTACTTAACCACAAGTGACATAGGTTAAGTTTAGGAAAAGGCAAATGGCAACAATACACCTTTAAAATGTTAACTTGTCACACGATCCCATTGGAAACACACTCTCATCTCAACTCCTCTTATGGTGCCGCTTTGTCATCGGCGTCTATCCAGCTGCATTCTCAAGTGGCAACGCCCATGTGTGTGTGATGTGGATGCGCCGCTGTCCACCGGCCTATAATAACAACGTGACCAGTTCTAACCATCCATGTTCTCAACTGATGCCGTCCAGAGGTGTTCCATGTGGACGTGCAAGGTGCCTTTTGGTGTCATGCACTCACACCTGAGACAAAGCGGAGGTATTTGACAAGTTTGTAAAGCAAATGGGCTAGCATTGGTCATGTGATTGTAGCCTTTTCGGTCATGTGGGTTATGCACAAATAACTGGCTCATGATTACAGAGGATGTATATTACAGTGCTTTATTAAACTTACGAATAGTACATGAGAACAGCCTGTCTCTGCTAGCATGACTGCAGACTTTAGATTTGGACTTTCTGCATAATGTCCAATGGAGTTTGCATCAGGTGACTGGCGCATAAGCAGTCAGCGCTGTTGCAGAAACAGGGCTGCACATGTACATTTGCAAAGGCATCCATACGAACCATTGCCAGCATAAGTGGATGATGCCATTTACTTCAAGCAGTCCAAAGTGAACCCTCATGGACACGTGGACAAGGAAATTATGAATTGGTCCATAGAACCTTCCTAGCCTGTTGGAGAATTTAAAAGGGTGAGAGGCTGGCATCAAAGAAAGGGTCAATGGGTAGGTTGCTCTGAAGCAATTCAGAGTTGTCTTTTGTCGGAGGCTTTTGTCAGCTTCGATTCACAGGTGTTAACTAATCTTTTTTATGTGTTTACTGTATTTGACAGGGACAATGCACAGCTTCTCAACTGCACTAGTGTTAGCTAAAAGCTAATTTATTTCTGTTGCGCATGGCAAAAAGTACTTGAATACCCACAGAAAATCTGTCCTGCTACAATTTTCCAATACGTATCTGTACAACCACAACACCACTAGCCTCACATTATTGAAAAGATTTAGTGAACAATAGTGCAAACACAATGCAACAAACCTACCATGTCAATAGTATGCAGAATCCTCCAACAAAGCAGATTTGTGTGAGAAAGAATTCACTGCTGAGGAAATGCAACAAAGCTCAGACTGCTGCACAGCTAGTGTCCAGGCTCTCTGGCAGCCAGCCTTGCAGGACCAACACCATTATCAAGTACAATAAAGACAGAGACCTCAACAGGAGCCGACAGGTAGATTCAACTGGTAGCATTGTGTTCCACTTGCTGCCCAATGCCAATTGAAACCAAGTCATTATGCAGCAGTGCACTATACTGTGGACTGCTTTTGTTGGATTTTGTTGCTGATGTGTGCTTTTGGCAAGGATAAACTGAAACTGAGCAAGAGAACATATTTCACTGTCATTATGAATGCATTACTTAATGACATATTTAAAATCAATACAGAAGAAAGCCCCGTGATACCACTGTAATGTATGAATGGCATGAGTTAGTAACATAATTATGGAATTCAGTGTATTCAAGACTCATGTAGAGAAATGCTGTTCCGTATATTTACTTGATGTAATGTCGCTGTTTCAATACAAGTCGAACATGAGGTGACTGGTTCACAATTAAGCTCATGCAATTTGAGATTGTGAGACAGCTGTTTAATGTGCTGTGAGTTGATAATGCACCACATGCTTCAATCAAAGGTTCATTTCGGGTACCAGATTGCTTATTTTCTCAAATTTAAGAAAAACACAGCAGACACACCATACTGTGCTATGATAAGGGCGACTTTGATTGGGAACAGAATCCAAAGAGACCATCCTAGTGTTTCTGACTATAGAGAGAGTACATGCTGCCACAAACACATTTATTGTGTGTGTGTGTGTGTGTGTGTGTGTGTGTGTGTAATCAGCCACATACTTACCACCTTAAAAGAAACCTCATGGGTGCTTGTGTTTGTATCAGACAATTAATGGGGTTCAAATTTGACTTGAGTTTAAAGATAAAATGACACAATACACAGGGATGTGGCTACACTATATATTATGATTTAAAACTATCCTTAGCCAGTGTGTACATTGGCAAAATTAGGCAGGTGTCACCTGTGAACGCGCCTAGACGGAACCTATCACCTCCACATGAATTCGCTGCAGGTTGAAACAGTAATGTCATAATATAAGGAGCACAAGAGCGCCTACAGGTAGAAAAGGTGAATCCTGGACTTCTATGGGGGCATCCTACTTCACATCTGAATGTGATGGAGTGCAGCATCATCCCTGAACATGAACAGCAGTCGCAGAAGGCTACCTAATACATTATATGTAGACGCCGAAGTCTACTGCAAAGCGGCAACATGTAATGACTTGGGATGAAAACATGTTGGAAATGCATTTAAATCCGTCCAAACTATCAGACCTGCATATCAGACAGGTGTAGGAATAAATCTTCAAAGTCTTTAATTGATAAACGTTACAGGAATGGCTCATATAGTTTACAAATGGAAGTTGACATTTGACTTAAACCAAGCTCCCCTTACCTCAACCACTCCTTAACCACTTCTTGACTTCTACCCTGACCCTAAACCACTCCGTTGCTCAACCCCCTGTCAATCGCAGCAATAATACAAAATGTAGTTTCAACATATCCACTGGCTTCAAGTTCATCCCTTAAGAATTAACAAAAATTGTTTTGTTATGTGTTTACTTCAACACTGATAGTATTTAGCCATATACTATGAAATCCCTACTGGCTTGTTAAAAGTGAGCATTGAGGGCAAACTTTTGGAGGCAGCTCCTTAATGAGGACAGCTATAAAAGCACCCTGCGGACCGCCAATGAACACACAAACCTGGCATCCACTTTAATTACTGATAAGTTGTGAGCCAGCTAAAGGCAGCGGATTTCCCTCCCCCCAGAGCCCCTAATCTGTTTAAAGCCGACTGCTGATCCTAACTGCCGAGTCGGAGGATTCGATGGCAGGTGCCACTGTGAAGTCCCAGAACAGACGCTATCAGTCTTGCATCCCAATCTCCACATCTCCAAGGGACTGAAATACAAGTTCACCTCTATGTGTCCAACTTTCTGGCACTTGCGATTATTAGGAAATCTGCTCGATCACACATTGTGCGAAATCAGAAGAAGCTCCAAGAAGTAATTATAGACAGGCACAGAGCTTATGTGTTCTGGGTCTCTTTCACTGTGCAGGCAATGTGATGCTTTACACAGACTGTTTACATGCACTCTGTTTGTACACTATACACATGAGAAATATGGAGGCTGCTTAATTTGTCATAACACATACCAAGTAAATAACTAGTAATTTCTTCAGCCTGAAGAAAAACACAATTCCATGTAGGGGTGAAATAAATTGAATTGTCATACAATGCATCACAAAGAATGCAAAAATGACTTAAATGCTGTTCTAAAATGTAGTGCAGACTATTTAACTGAATATTTAACTATAAATAACTAGCCCTACATATGAATGTCTAAATAATCCTTAAGTCTGGAAAATTGTCAAACACTGATAGTGTCAGATCACTGATTATTTTGCATGTTGCCAGACTGTTGATACAGAATAGTTGCCGTGATTTTGTTGTCCTTTTCCATAATTTTTCAGAAAATCTACACAGACGTGTGTTTGCAGCATTTGTTTGCCAGTGTTAGTTTGTTCAGTGATTTTAAATAGACAGATTCCAAAACCGTCTTAACAATTGGAACCTCAATGAGAACAAAATTTGGAATGAAGTGTGTAGCGCTTGAAAGGAAAACTGCCTTTTAATAAAAACTTACATTTTATTTTTGCAGCTCTGGCTGTCAGTAATATCCATTGTGATAACATTGTATCATAACCAATACAAAATATGGCTCAAGCTACGAAAATAAAACCCAAGAGACAGTGAACCACAGTTTCCCTTATTTTGAAGTGTCTGGTGGTGAGAAATGTACCAACCTAGTTGTTGCTGTAAGAGTCACCAGTGTCCATAATGAGTTTTAGAGGTGATTGTTGTAACAGCATAACTGGCATTGAGTCGAAAGTCCAAGTCGCTCAGAGCTGTGAAATGGGAAAAGAAGCAAAAACAGCTCCAAAAGACAGTCAGTGAATTGCAGGTGAATGTTAAGATTGCATCATACTGTGTCTTTGGAGTTTTACCTCCAGCATCAGTAGTAGCTCAGATACTTTACTTATTACATTATCACTTTTTGCCTGAATCAGAGACACTGTTACAGGCACACAGTAGTTTTCTGACATTACTCGTGTCTGAACAGCTCATCATTTCAAAGGAGCTTTGTCTGTTAATAGTTAAATTCTGGTGTGGTGCAGAAGACTTAAATCATATATGGAGGTATTAAAGAGGAACAATGCCCATTTTCAAAATGAATATGTTATTCCATAGTTTAAAACAGTCCAAACTATTAGTCAGCTTGAAAAACTCTCTCCCAAGTCCAAAAACTGAAGTGCTAAAACTCAAATTTGTGATGTCACAGGGTATAAAGTCTGGAGCTGCAGCATAGACAAAGAACAATAAAATAATTTAGAAAATAACACTGCGAGCAGCCTGGGGTATGTTCAGAGTACATGAATGCATTCTCTTGCTGAACTGAGAACACTACAGTGGAGTAAAGCTTATTTGGGTATAAAAAAAAGGAAACAAATTATGTGACCACAAAATCAGTCTCCAAATCATTGTCTATGGAGCAGTTCCAGACTTTATATTTGATGACATCACAAGTTTGAGACTTACTTCTCTTGTTTATGTCTTTAAGGAAGAGTAACTGATGTCCACAAATATTGGTTGAACTCTTCTAGGCCATCGAAATAACATATTGATTTTTTTTCATTTAAGTCGTGTTGTGAGTTGTGCGTACTATTATGCACTGTCTGCACTATTGGCGTACAAGCTTGATACCAAAAGCCACTTTCTCATTCACCTGGAACGCAGCTGGACAGCATCAGATGAGAATGCCACGGGACAGAACCGGTGGCGTTGTTATGATATTCTGTGGATGGCCGGATGGCACCACACGATACGCATACGGGCAGTGTCACTTGAGAGTGCAGTGTCATCGCACCATGTGCATTTGTTGACATCATGGCAACAGCATCCCGCAACATAAACAGCTGATGCAGATGGATACCTAAAACGTCATAAGTGGACATGGAAGGTCACTGACAAAGCGGCACCATTTGACAAGTTGAGATGATAACGTGTTGGCACTGCAAATGTGGAGCGTGTTTTTCCTTGATCATTATGCCAATGTTTGATTTATATATATATATATATATTCACCATTTTTTATTCAAGTTACTTCCTATGTATTTAGTGTCTTAAAACTAGCATAGAACACCTTTAAGATGTGGTTGATTTTATTTTAAAAGTACTGCTAATGGCATGAGACCCCCAGATTGTCCTAGAACATTTTGCTCATTGGATGATAGGGATATAAAATCACTGCATTGATTTGTGTGGTCGGAGATTTGCAGCCAACTGGTGACTTATTAGAACAAAATGGACTTGTAGTCCTTACACATAAAATAACATATAACCATCCAAAACAAAGTACACAGTGCAGTAAATTTTTCATGCTGCTTGATTCTTCTATCAAGCCTCTCGGTAAGTGGCTAGCGTGTTGTCGTACACTGTCCTTCAAACAGCTGATAGGTGTAGTGACACGTCATCAGATGTCAGTGAGTCATTATTGACCCATTATTACAATGAGACTCAGAAAGAACTCACACATACTAACATTCAATTGATAAAATTTACTGTATTCTTTAATTCATATGTACATCTCCAACCCTCAACTTCCCCCAAAAAAAGAAAATTTCAATGAATACTGTTAATATATTTCGTCAGTTTTACAGCTTCTGTACAGGATTGCTGTTTTCAAGAAATTCACATCTAGGGCAGCAACATCATTTTCTTTGTTAGAGGAACCAAGAACGAGCATAAATGGAGTGAACAAGAGGACTTAGCGGGGAGGGGGTAAACACACAGCTCATGGGGGGCATGTACAGAAGCAGCGCAATTGGGATAAACTATGTACAATACAAACCATTCATACAAATTAGGCTCTAAGATATAGAATCCAATACATTACATTTGATATATTAAGTGACAATGAGCAAGCCCCATCCCCCACGAACAAGCTACTGATCAATCAATCAGGTAATTAGACATTCAGTCAGCTGAGAATGAACCAATTGCCCAACAAAGTCAACAGCTGTACGAGCTGGAAGGCTGACCGCAGCTGAAGACTGACAGTGTTACAGTATCTGAGCGCATTATTTTCTCTCCTGACTGAAAGGGAGGCACCTGCTCAGATCCATCTCACCCCTACATGGGTAAGACCACCTTACATTTCTAAACGTGTCAGACTCACATTTAAATCTTCACTGTCCTCTTCAGCTGCCTTGCAGGTTTTGTAAAAACGTCTGAGGATTTATTTTTTTATTCTTTTGAAATGAGGAGTTAATTTTGTTTTCCAGTTATGCAGGATAAACTGCAGAGCATTAACAGCACAGCAGGGGCAAACAGTCCATAAGTTGTTGTCCAGAGAGTTAATGTGTTTTATATAAAATATGTTAAAAGAAGAAGTAATTGACATCTCATTTGAAAATAAGTGTAAACTAAACATAGAGCAAATGAAAAAAGGAAGGAACTTAATAATGATATCCCAAAATGACAAATAAGCCCTCCTATCTACACATGGTTCAGCAGAGACAAACATAATTCAGGAACAAAATTCTAATAATTAATGATCGTGGTCATTTTAAGCATATTACAGTCCTACATATCACCAGTTAAAATTAACTGCTCTCTCTGCAAAATTCAAAACATTGAATCGGGAAATCAGTTGGGATGATTGACACTCTGGTATTCAGGGACAGTACAGCTAACATACACATTTCTCTGGGATGGTAGAAGCCCCAGTCTGTGCTCCACTAGTCCACTTTCTGGATCTGAGTGTATGGGAACATCAGCCAGAAGGGAAGTAGGGAGTGTCACTGTGGTAGTTATAGTCTGGGCACACTTTCTGCACCAGTTTGTAGTCGGTGCTGTAGAAGGAAATGAAGATGCAGATGACTTTGAAAGGTTTGGAACAGAGCCAGGAGACGTGGCTCTGGGTTTGCTCCTGGTAGCAGGTCTTGGACGGGTCGAAGTTGCAGAGTGTGTTCTTGGCGCCCTTCTCCACCTTCTCGTACTCTATGCGGCAGTTGAAGGACTTTGAGTCCTTGGCGTCAATTACAGATTGCTGCGCCGCCACGTCGAACTCCACTATCTTGGTTGGAGGGACCAAGCTGACGGACACGTTGCCCTGGCCTGTGGAGTTGTGGCGGAAGTAGACACTGAAAGTGCCATTGCCATGATCCACAATCTTCCCGGTGATTAGCAGGTTGAGTTTGACCGTTTTGATGTTAGAGTGGAAGTCCCCCCAGCCGAACATCTTCTTGAACTTCCCCGTCTTAACCATTGGCCGCCGTTTAGCCCGCGGCCGCGAGTCCTGCAAGTCCGTGGTGTTCCTCAGCCAGTCCCACAGGTCCTGCTCAGAGTAGGGCTCTGGAGTGTCATAGCGAAGGTCCAAGGCTGTGCTGTTCTCTTTGCCATGTAGAGTCTGTGACAGCAGCCTACTGATGGACATATCCTTACTGCTTTCTGTCCATATATGCTTTAGTGTGGATTTGGGGCTTCCCGACTTGACAATGTCCGACTTTGAGGCGTGGGCACTTGTAACCTGGGAAAGAGAGAAAAAAACAAATGGTTGGCTACATGTTCCTTTAACTCTCCTTTTTGCTTTGTTTTACTTGTTAGGCTGCCACGACTTACAACTTTAACATTTCTATTAGGTTCCTTTGTAAACAGTTCAGTGTTGTATTCAATATTTCTCATTGTGTGTGTCCTTGAGGCCTAACAAATGTGTTGAATGAATGTCTTCTGACAAAACTGTTGCAAAACCGTGATTGATAGCTCACAGATTCAACACAATCTCACTCCCAACTCCTAAAATACTGACACTTGGCCAGGGCCTGACACATCAATCCACGACACCCCAGTACCCCTCAAGTGTCATTTTTGAAAGCTAAGGGATGGCGTGACAACAAACTTCAGGCAACAAAACTATTTATCTATATTTAGGCAACAAATGGTTAGGTTTCGGTGTCATGTTTGTAATGAACATGTTCATTACAAACATGACATCATGTGACATACATCACATGACATATGTCACATGCATTACGGGACATGCTTCACTATTGTAGAATGCAACACTCATAATTTAAAAAAAAAAAAAAAAAACTCAATTGACTTTTGGTTTCACACAGGACAGGAAAAGCAGTCTCCCTGGTGAAAGTCCAGAATCTGTTTGATTCATCCATGTCCCCTCCAGTCTGCCCTATGGAGACTTCCTTGCTCTTTATACTATTGCAGTTCCTCAGAGCTTCAAAGAAATGCCCTGGTGCATCTCATACAATCACTTAAGGGGGGCCTCGGTGTCTGACGCTGAGGGCCACTTACCAAAAGTCTCTGTTTGACAGGTGGGAGTGAAATCGGGTTCAGGGTTTTGTCAACAGGACAGCAAAAATGTTAAATTCATGGATTCATAGGAAAATTCCAAGGAAATTAAAATGGGAATATTTTGTTTTTGGAAAGTTTGTCACCAAATGTGCATCAGTTGAGTAGAGTATAAATTGTTGAAATGTTTATTCTGTCACAAGCATTATTCTGTAGGTGTTAGATGAATACAATAGACAGACATGAAGATTGACTCTTTTACACATTTCTGGTGGTCAAACACTCTACAGAGCAGCTTTAATTCTCAGAACAGCTCTTCCACCCTTCAACCTGTGCAAAAGTCTAATATAAAAACCACGTGTGAAAACACCTATATAGGGTTTTCTTAAAAGACACTCCTTGAATTAGTTATACAGAACAATAACCAGTAGGCGATCTGTGGGGGCACAAGGAGGATCCGCTGTGTTTGCAAAAAGACAAAAATGTATTCTCCTTGTTAACCTGCCAACCCTCTCAATCCTACGGGTCCAGATCTAGACACCATCCAATCCAGACCCAGACCGATACAAGCAAATTATTGAGAATTATGGAACAAATCACCAACTGCTAATCTAATCCCTAAGTTTTCTAAATGCTCATTGCTTACATCAAGTCAAGTCAACAATGTTCATAGGTAAAAATATTATTTTAAAAAAAAGGCTTACATGCTGGTTTTCTATTGAGTAAATCACATTTCCAGTGCAACTACTTTCCTCTTCCAGTACCTCTTGTATATAATATTGAAGGATTCTGTGGAATTGCTGGGTGGCGGGTGGGAGGGAGTTCCTAGTTTAAGTCCTGAGCTCCTGCCAATACAAGAACGTGCTTCTATATTGGATAAAATGATGCGTCATGAGATATTACTTATCTATATCATCTATATCATTCAGGAAATATTGACTTTCACATTCAAGCATGCCGTTTTCCACAAAATTGACCAATCAAATGTATTCAGTCGGGAGTTAGAGAGATCAATCGTTGCTGCAAGCTTCAATTTCAAATCATGATAGCAGACAGCTCCAAATTGGGAATTATAGTGAAGCAAGCTGAGCGAGAAAAAAGAATACCGCAATCAGAGTAAAACATATTGCTCCCATCTCCTCCCTCTGCCAAATAGAGGGAGTATCCACTGGTTCACACAGATAAATGCAGTGGCCGTTTGGAGGGTAAAGAGCGGACTATTAACTAAAGAGTGCTCCTTGAATTGATGATTGATGAACCCAAGGGCTTTCACTATTTAGCGCCGATGAGTGGAATTAGGCTCATACAGGCCCCAGTGGAGGTATGTGACATTGATTGCCTGATTTCTACTGTATGACGTGACAGCAGATCTGTCTTGCAGAGGTTTTTGCATTTTGCGGGCTGCCCCAAGGATCGATGCTTGGAAAATAAGGTTTCGCTACCAATCAGTTTGAAGTGAATTGCCTCACAGAGCATCTCTCAACACCACAGGGACATACAGAAAGCTTTACACATACTGTTACAAGGAGAATATACCTGTACTGTAAAGGATGTCACAAACTGGGCCACATAACATAAATCATAATACAGTTCTGATAAGATATAGAATACATTTGATAACAGAGATTATGTTGAAATACTTCTTATCTTGGTCAAAACTGTAATTGCAATTGCTGGACTTAAAAGAATGGAGGAACTTTCTTTTAAAATAATTGTATAAATACACACACACATTGTATATATATATATATATATATATATATATATATATTATATATATATATATATATAAATACATATATATATGTCTCTTTTCTCTCTGTTTGAGCTTTTGCTTTATTAAGTGAAAGTGGCCTCAAGCTGTTGTTACAACATGACTGACCAAAACACAAAATAAATAATACTGAAAAATTGAGGCACATGTGCTACTAAAAGCCATGATATAGTGGCATTGATCTAGGCATGGCCATATCGGTGTGTCTGTTTGCTTGGTTTGTCAGCTGGTCCACCACTTTGGTCCAAACTAAAGTATCTCTGAAACTATTGGATGGATTGTGATCCATTGACTTTTCTTCTTACACTTTGAAGTTGGTTCAGAGCAAAATATCTTAACAACTCGTAGATGGATTGCATGAAAATAGTGCAGATGTTCATGTTCACCTGGACATCATCCTCACATGATGAATCATAGGATTTCTGTTTGTCCAGTGTTTGGTTTTATTAACAAATGCCTGCAAAACTAATGACACCAGCTGTTGTTGCTGTAAATTATGTCAGCTGTTGTTTGTATTTAGTGTTTATTAGCAAATGTTGGCATGTTGACACACTAAACTAAGAGGGCAAACATTAACATTAACATTGTCATGTTAATGGTAACACTGACATTCCTCTTAATTAATGTAGCTTCAACTAAGATCTAGAATCGATTTTTCCCCGCCCCTAATCATCATCAGTGAAGAGCACTGCTGCAATAATGACAAGTAAGCAAGAGCCACAGAGAGTGAGCAGCTCTGTTTGAACAGCCAGAGTGTGGGAATGACCACTGGATCTACAGAGTAGAGTCAGTGTGGTAAATAGTGTCTTTCCAGCTTACGAAATGACAGCAGAGAAAAGCACTTCTAACCATGGTTACTGTACACATCAAAGATGGCGACAGCTGTAGCCTCAGTGAATAAAGAGTTACTTTGCAAAACTGTGACATTCAAAGGGAATGCTTTACATTCAAAGTGTGCACTAAGCACAGACTGTTAAATATAAACCAGTCTCCCCCAGGAGAGTGTATTCTACATTAGACATGACTAAAATCAAAAGGGAGGAAACAAACAGAAGCCAACTGAAGTTAACGGCCCACTCAGCGGAGCTGAAGAGGGTCTCAGGGGATCTATCTTTAGCCTGAAGGGTTAAACTCAGAGAGCACTTGGCTGTGTGTGGCAGATACACTCAGCAATCATTTCCTATTCAAACAGGTGAGGTGGCCTTCGCATACTGAAGAATATCCCAGCACGATGGAGGGTGAGGATTACATTGGAATGGATTTATGATAATGTGCCTTCTTATGAAGAGGATCTGGTAAAGTCCCTTTTCTCACAATACATTCAATAGAATTTATTAAAAAATGAACATAAAAACAGAAGACAAAGCGCTTCAGATTCAGTTGCTTTGAGGGGAATCTTCTTTTTTCCACATCCTTTAATCCTCATAGAAATGCAGTCCTTGCGCATGCAGCCGAGTCAGCTCTAGTAAACAACTTAAAAACTATGATACAGGCCTGTAGTACAGCAGAACCGGACCTTATTTAATTTCAGTTTAACAAGGAGTGGAAGCTCAAATACTTTCACAATTAATCTTCTGAGAAATAAGTAGGGTAGATATTTAACATGAAATTAAATGCTCTTATATGAATGACTGAATATTTTGTTTTGGTTATATGCATCATGTGAAATAAAGATTATTTCGCATAATTTTTCTCTGTCAATAACCGAAAAAGGAATAGCCTGAAGACCAAGGCTTATTTTTGCGTAATTTATATCAACCTCAGCCAAGAATAACATCAATACTAAAGAAATAAAATGAATTAATCAATTCAGTTATAATTAATTATATTCTAAATTATTATTCTCATTTATTCAACAGAGAGCAACACAATTTCAACTCAGCACTGACTCCATCCAATAATATGACTCCCAAAAGTGAAATACATCTATATTTTACATTTGTTCTCACTTTAAATGTTTCCAAAATAAATTAAATTTCCCTTCTCTCAAAAAACAAACAAACAGGAAAGGAATACAGAAAGGGACAACTCAAAAAAGTATTACCAATGTTTTTTAAATTCACATATTCCACAAATTTAAGGTGTAGGATCCTATAAAAATATTATTAGTAGATTCATGATCAGTTTTATTTATTATCCTGAAGTTTATTTATAGGCTCTAGATTTGTTTTTATACAAGAAGGTATAATGAACTGTGGGCCATTACTGGGTAACAAATGCCAGCCTAGATCCCCTTTGGTGCTTAGCATATTGTATTGTGTAAGATGCATAAGCCACTTTAGAGCCTTTGCACTTTCAGTTTTTAGTTTGGCTCTATTGATGTAAGCTACCAAACAAATTTTGCCTCGATTAGCCAATCAGCATCACAGGTGGGACTAGCACTGTCATCAGACTTTGTTGAGAAGTGAACCAATGAGGAGCAACAACAACAAAAGCAGAACTACAGACAAGCTAGATGCTGAGTTCTTCATCGACATGTCTTCTCAGTATCGTCCAGTCTCATAGTTTGTTTTGCTGTACTCCACTCTTCCAAATCCTTGCAAAACAGTTGCCAGTTACATGCTTCCACCTCCCTGGTGGTTATGTTGTGCATTGCATATGATTTTGACCGTTTTTCCTCTCAGGTGGAGCTGCTTACCCTAATTAAAGGAAACCTTTAAAAAGGGGAGCAGGGAATTTCTGCTCTCTTTCATCCTCCAGCCTGCCAGCAGCAGCAGCAGCAGCAGTGTGGTGACTAGTATGATTTAGATATCAGTCTTTGTTGACTTCTGTTTTTTGGTGTGACTGGTGGTCATGTTTACAAGACTTTCTTTCTGTTAGGTTTAGTTGTTTTTGTGTTGTGGGTTAATGGGAAGAGCCCAGATCCTATGAGCCTTTGTGAGTTAGTCTGGGTTTCTTCCCTTCTTTTTACTCTTTGGCCAGCCCACCAATCTTTTGTTTGTCGCCTTTTTGGATTCATTTGCTTTGTTTACTCTGCTTGTTTATTAATTAAATTGAATGTTGATTTTATTGATCCTGACTCTTTGATTACTTTAGACCTCTTTGTCATGATCCAGACTTTTGATCATAACATTGCTATTGCAATGCATCATTTAAAATTATGTTAGATTCAGGCAGATATACGGGTCTATACTCATGATTAGGGAAAATGATATTCCCTTCCCCTACGCAAATCAGTTTAGTTAACAATGTGTTTGTCTTTTTTAGCTGAACGCTATTACTTAAGCAAACATTACTGAAAAAGAAGTAAATGATGCATTTATTTGGGACTATTTTCAATCCGGCATTAGTAACATTTGGTGCTATTTACAGTCGCAGGACAATGTTTTTTAGCCTGATCATTTTTTTGCTAGTCTGACATTTTATTCATACTTCCTGACTTTCTCCATTCTCACTCCCGCCCACAAAGCTCTGATTGGTTGATTCTTTTGCCCGTCACTAGGAATAGCCTGGACAAACACAAAGACAGACATGTCTGTAATCATGCTGGGTGTACGAAGGATGGACAAAAGCTAAACTATAGTGTGTGTAGTAATAAAGGACATGTCACTTAGTGCAACAGCGTCCCTAATTGATGTGTTTGTTTGTACGACAATGAAGCTCGATGGCACATAGAGAGAAGATATATCAGGCTTTGATATGCACACAATTCTTGTTTTATACATTGATTGCTGGATCACATGGGACAACATGAAAACCCAGATTCATCTAGCTATTAACATGTTGCTCAACCACAATACAGTTGTTCAGATTTCAATCAGTTTTAAAGAGGAAATTGAAGCTTTTCAAAGTCCATACAGCAGATAAAACATTCTCTCAATTACTTTTCTGGAATAGCCATTCTGGTTTTGCACATATAGTGAATCAGACCAATGATTTACCACTTAGTATCTACAGATATTGATATTTTAAAAATATTGCACTATTGAAGAACTAAAGTGTCTTTAACCCAACTAATTGCAGTAATGCCATAAGACTGTCGCTGTGCAGTCTGTGGCTGTTTATCTGTACTCATTGTTTGTCTTGTCCAGTGGGTGGGCTCTATGTGGTGCATACAGACATGTTTATCTGTGCAGTTCTCAGGCTCAGGCATCATCCAGCATGTTTTGGGCTGAGGGCCAGTGGGTTTGCTGGATCCCGGAGCTGCCAGCTGTAGTGTGCTGACCTGAGGGAACGGTACATCTGGTAAACATGGCCGGCACCGTGGCCAGCACAGGCCTTGCAGATACCTGACTAACGGCCAGACAGCCAGTTGGTTGCCCTCAGGCAAGGAGGACTGCTGGGCAAGGCAAGCAGCACCTTCTCTGTCTGCACCATTCAGTCCAGACGTGAATTCTTTACTGAAGTCTCTGTGCATGGCGTGGAGCACTTTTTAAAGTTTTATATAGTGTTTGGGGTGATTTGTGCCTCTCATGCAATTTTCATTGTTACATCCAAGAGCAAAGTCAAAGAAATAAGCCAATATTTTCATCAGCTTTGTAGTAAAAAACTTGGATTTATACACCTGAAAACTTGGAAACCAAAAAATAACTGATTACTCGCTTGATTGGAGTCTTTGTTTGGTTAAATGAGTACAGACATACCCTGTGAAATAAATTAAAGGACCACAACGCATTCTCACACCCAGCTTGTCAAATACTGACACCTGGTCTGTGGCCTTATACATCAGACTATGATGCTCTAATTACCCCTCTAGTGTTCGGGATCCTCGGGGATGGCATGTCAATTTGCTAGCTAGGTTTACCTCCTTAGGTTTGGGTGACAAATGTACATTGTTGAGTTGGGCATACACATTTGGCTTAAAATAAGTATGTTTGTTATTATTGACGTAACCTGATGTAAGGTAATATATGTCACTAGCATAGTATGCTAGACACACTAGCATACTTTACTAATTTGTCCTTAAAATGACTTGTCTGACTTTTGGTTTTATGCAAGACACATACAGCAGTCTCTTGGGTGAAAGTTCTAAGTTTGTTGGCCCATCCACATGCCCCACTTTCAGTTTCTCGCTCTTTATGCTACAGCAGCTGCTCAGAAAGTCAAAACATGGTGCTACTCAGGACATCTGGAGGCTACAGATGCTTTGGTGTGTTGCCTAGGGCTACTGCTCAAGTGTTAGTGTTTGACTCATTGGGAATGAGACAGGTTGTGAACCACTAAACTGTTTTTTTTTTTTTTTCACATCAGTTTACTGATATGGAATAAAACGCAACTGTTGTAAAATGTCTTCTGTGGCCCTATGGTGGATCTTTGTCAAGTCTGAGGAAAAAAAAATGATGACAACATCTTGGCTTGAGTTTGGAGACAGTTTGCATGGAAAACCTGTGTTACAAACAGTTTGGAAAGTTTAGATGACATGGGTGTTTAGCAGGCAGGAGGGTTTATTGAAAAGGTTCTGCTGACAATTGGATCCAACCCATACTATGGAAAAGTCATATAAAAAGAAGAGTATATATTCTGGAAGTGGCAGGACAAACAACTGTTTAAGGATTATGATCATGTCTTCAAAAACCTGGGTTGTTCTTTGAATTGTAATTGAATTAAACTGTATCAGAATTTTGCCTCAATTTATATGTTTTTATTTCTGCAAGTCAATGATATCATTAGTACAAATGTAGAAAATTATTAAGTGTTTATAGCACAACCTGAGGCTGGTTAGTGAGTAAGTGTTTGTGTGACTAAAATGCATTTAGTGAGAAAAGGAATTTACTTAAGCACTTAAGCACAGCTGATATATATGCATATTGTGTGGGTACAAATGAATCTATCCACCACAAAAGCCCAGAGAGCATGGACATCCTGAACTATCCTGAAGCAGAGGCAGCAAGCAGGGTCAGTCGAAGACTTTAAGATTCAGTTTACAAACCCAAATTTGAATGACCAAACAGAAAAGAGGGCAACCACGGACACCCTTCTTGTAGAAGGAAGCAGTTCAGGCTCAAGAGATATTGGTTTTTTTTTCTTTTTAATTTACTCGAATTTCAACATCTATGACAAATAGATCACTATAACTGGACAATGTCATAAAAGACACAAATAGCTTATGGAAACGTGCAAAGTAGATCAATGTGACAAGATCCGATTTTTTTCACTGGGATTTCTACAGGAGACAATGACGACACAGAGCAAACCATACAGGATTTTATGTACCAGCAAAATATTCTTGATGAAGGTCCAGAGGGACCAAAATGTTCCTATAACTAATAAAATGTCATGCTGAGCAAGAGCAGTGTGCTGGATCTTCTTTTCTCAACACTCATGTGCCAGCAATTTCAATAAACCCAGGAATCAGTACAAGACATTTAGTAGTAGGGGAAGAACAAGACTGAATAAGACGTTGCCAGCTTTGAACATTTTAAACAACAGAAGCTAGTGAAGACTCAGGGCAAGGCTCTAAGGGTATAAATGTTTGGATAAATGGTCATTTCCCAGTGGAGATTGATGAGAGGTGGCAAAATTCCCATCCTTAGAGAGTATGGGATCAAAAACCATATTTTTTTCTTAGTTGTGGACAAGTTATACATTGATGAGAAGTTGTGCAACGATTCAGAGATCACTCCGTGACAGATTTTAAGTTGAAATGCCTAGCCTGTTTGTTTTATCTCTTAAAAAGAAACTATACACTCTCAGCCATTTAATTTAACATGACCTCACACTGACTCTATTAATTTACACTTGTCAAAGAAAGGTTTACATATCCCTCATGTGAACGTGAACAGCTTGGTAAATAAGGAGGATGAGATGTTTTATGCTGTCCAGAAGAATAATCTGCATTTGTGGGCTTGTACTGACAGTCAATTGACCAAGCCATAAAATATGGATGAATAGATCTTTTAAGGAGGAGGAGGGCAGAAGAGAAAGTGTAACTTTAATTAAATTTAGGAGCATCTGCTGTTCGATGTGTGGGTTGATTCATGTGTAAATGGTCTAGAGACCCTGTGGACTCAAATTCACCTTCTTTTCCGAATCCTAGTATTAATTGGATGCATTTATAGGCCCTCCAAATCAAAACCATTAGCTATACCTTGAGAAAATAGCTGAGAGCATTGATCCTGCTTTTGATAAAAGGACAAAATTAGTTTTGCTTGGGTTTTATACTATTGACGGAAATAGGGATGGTGAACAAAGAGGTTCCATGTTCACAACACTTCATCCCAGTTATTGGTTGTATTTTACTATGAACCAAGATAGCTTCAACTTTAGCATTAGCTGCCTTCTCCAGTTAGTTAGTATAACCATTAGCACAATCCTTAGCACATCTGTTAAGGATAAATATTCCAGAGAACAGGAATAATTTTTTATCATCTCTTATCGTGCCTACTTTAAGTGGATCATACCATATTGGGTACGGCTTTATTCTGCAGATGCTCAGTTTAAAACAAATTGAAACTTTTCTTTGAAAAACAATGTGATTTGTTGATCAATTGTGGCCCCTGCCAGTTTGCTTAGAAGAATGTAGAGTCAGCAGTCAAGGACGGTATAAAACAGTCAATAAATCAGTTTCTTTTTTTTTTTAAATTTGAATCCCTGCAACCGCAACAGATGCTTGAGCATACATTGATAAATGTGCACAAAAAATATTAGGCTGATTGATCCAGTAATACTGCAAGATTAGCTGTGGGAACACATACACACACACACACACACACACACACACACACACACACACACACACACACACACACAGTAGGGTCCCTTTCAGGCTTACTTCTGGCAGAGACTGAGAGTTGTTTTCCATTGTAACTTCACCACACACTCATCTGTCCCTTTTTCTCTCCTATTCTTTTCAGATCACTTGAGCTTTTGACTTCAGCTCTATACCAGCTGGTATAAAATACTTTCAAGTTGTCCTATAAATGTCTCAGCTGTTTCCAGTCACGGGTGTCGACCCGTAAATGTGCCACAGGATGTGTGACAGTGTGTGTGCATGTGTGTGATGTAAGCTGTCTGATATCAAACGTACTCTCTGAGCAACTAGATGCCTCCACTGACAAAAGCATCTTTAATACAAACCCAGGTAGATGCTGTGGGTACACACTGTAAGGTGCAAAGAGAAACAGGGATTCAAAAGTGAGAACTAGATGCTGGAAATAACATGACTGTGTATAATTATATACATTTGTAATTCAGTCCCTACTTCTCAGCAGGCATTGTTCATCAAACACATTATACATAGGAATTTCTTTGGCATCACAGGATGTCAATGTGTACCATTTATTTCAAAGACAAACTATGAAGCTGCATGTATTTTATGTGTGTGTTGGAGAGTTTTTCCCTAGATAGATCAGCTAAACAGCAGGTGTTCAGTACAGCATTGTGTAAATGCTTTCATGGACTGGCTACAGGCTCCTAATCAATCACTTACAGCGATCAACAAAAAAAGTGATTTTAACAAGCATGTTTATGAATGCTGGAAATTATTATGCCAAAAAAAGGATATTTGTCTCTTAAATCTGGGTTCACAGCATGATGTCAAGTAAACAAAGTGAAGGCATATCACTGATGTATAAGTTGAATATTCATCTTTTTTTCACACTTTTTTTCACAATTGTGCTGTGGCAGAAAGCAGCCAGGTCAAGATACTGCATGCGCAAACAACAGCCTGGCTTCTTGAGTCTGCAGCAGCAATTAGGAGGGGGCATCAAAAGGTTTTTTTTTTAAATTGTCAAACTTATAGTTTTCAGCTCCTACTGTCGCCCTTAAGAAATTTTTCCAGATTTCACACAGCTCCCTCTGGAACCAGGAAAGTATTTATAGCTACAACTTTGTTCACATATGTGGTAGGACCTAAAAACACACTTAATGTGTAAAATTGGAGTCCCCCTTTAATTTGGCTGGACATAAAAGTTCCCCTCCAGGAACATTTAAAAGTATCTAAAAATATTCTGCTGTGATTAATTTGGTTTTCTGATATTAAAATAAGAACTCTGTGAGGAGACTGGAAGCACATCTAGCTTTCTGAATTCTGAATTTGGCTTCTTCCTCGCTCACTACCATTGCTTGCGCTAGGTTGACCTGTGAAAGAGCACTGCACATCAATATGACTTGCATTATAGGAAACATAGCAGAGATTCAGCCATATGTGTTTGAGCCTCAGTCAGACCCAGACTCAAATGAGTAGTCCGTTGTGCACCAAAACTGGCAACAATCAGTCGAGTCAGAGGTAGTCCACTCCACGCTACTTGCACAACTAGACATGATTGGGAATGTGGGCTGTTACAGTATTTTAGTGCTTTGTTTTGATCAATTCCTTTGTATGTGACTTTAAAATTAAGCTAGGTGATAAAATGGAGAGAAAGTAAGCCTACTAATGAGGTACATTAAAATGCGAGGAGCATGCATAAACATGCATCTACTCACGGATGAGGAGCTAATACTCATGACAGCATGAGATGTAAACTTTAATGTCACTCTTCTCAGCTGAGCTGTAACATTAACTAGCCCAGTGGTGCTAAGTGAGCTAGTAGATGCACACTTCCTTCTGTACAGTTGGTAGATGAAGTTCAGTGGAAAGAAAATAGTTCCTACATGAAACTGCTCAAAACCAGACCTGTGCATTAATGTGACTAAAAAAGTCCCTTGTAAATAATGGCCCCAAAAAACATTTCTCTATAGACCACCATTATAAAAAAAGACATTAGTAAAACTGATGACAGGATAGATCAAACTGCAAAAGTTTAATATGTGTCAAACTTGTGTTATCTTAATTTAAATGTTATAGGACAAGGGGACAGGCTCAAGAAAACAGATTTTTTTAAGCATTCGTAAAACAGCTGAAAATAGGCTATGGACCCCTTTTTTGTTTGATGTGTACACAGCTTCGCAGCAGACAAGTATGCCTTACGCTGTGTGTGTAGTTTGTTTTTGGTGTGTAATGTTCGAATCCTGGCTGGAAAATAGATTAATAAACAAAAGAAAGTAGCGTGGAGGCCAGTGAAAACTATGAGGTGGTTATTTGTCTTATTATATTTCTTACTCATTCAGTCTCTCTTTTAAAATCGGTGCAGACTGATTTGGATTGATTCAAAGCGGGTGGCGATAGATGGTATTTTTTAGTGGCGCATCATTCCATTTCCCCAGTTAAAGGGCTAAAATTAGTTTGTTCACACTGGTGTTGTATTTCCAGCAATGCTTATCAGAGAAGGAGCCAATAAATAGCTGTGACTACTATAGAATCATTTGACAGTGGTGTGAATACCAATCGAAACCTTTCCCATTACATTAAAAACCAATATGTTAATGGGTTTTTTTTGCAGTAGAAAAGGGGTTAAAGGAAGACATGATCCCCCTTTGGCTTCCAAGCTGCCAAGTAAAACAGTTTTCTGTGACCCAGCACAACACTGGAACCAGTAACATACTGTTAAATCAAGCTCAAGACCATTCTTCAAGAACTCGTTATGCCTCATTTGGATCCAAGAAATATCATCCTCATAGATTTACCCCACGGTGCCCTAAACTGTGCTCTTTTTAGATGCAATCCTGGAAGTTCTTTCATTTGTTCTTGTAATTAACTTGTCGCTTTCTGCTGAACACACAGGTATTA
Organism: Plectropomus leopardus; assembly: GCF_008729295.1. Taxonomy (NCBI): domain Eukaryota; kingdom Metazoa; phylum Chordata; class Actinopteri; order Perciformes; family Serranidae; genus Plectropomus; species Plectropomus leopardus. The sequence goes on from NC_056480.1 coordinate 12,473,420, forward strand.
TTGATGTGGCTGTGTTATTGCCAACAGCTGAAGACTGGGACAGTAAATCAAATCACAGCACTTGCATTGCAATCCATGTTGTATTGTGAGCGTTGCAATTTGCCTCAGTGAGGGAAATGGCCTGAGAGGGCAGATTGTATTATTTCATATTGGACACTCTGTAGTGGTTAGAAACAACAGATAACACAGGAACATACAACCACTAACCATATATTGTAAATTCTATGACAACCAAGAAGTCAACCAGTCCCAGTCAACCAGAATCACATCCCAGACAGTGGTTTCTAGAGAATGAGCAGGGCCGGCACCATCTCATTTACTTTTTTACTGCCCAGTAAGACAGAAGACAAAAGATCTGAGATGAGATGAGCTCCAGATTCACTGTCTCTTTTGAAAATTTCCAATCATCTTACTCATGCCGAGGGAGCTGCAAAGCAGAGCTGGAATAAAATGCAGGGCAAAGAATGAAGGCCTGAGCACAATGTGGTGAGTAAAAGAAGCCTTATGAAAGCTCCAGAGAATGAAAAGCGAAAGGGAGAAAGAGAAAGAGAGGAAAATTTGAGGACGTTAGCTTTACAATGGAGGAAGAGTAGGACTGAGGAGGATTGACCCTGAACATACGGACAATTAACCTTCAGTTCAGCGGAGTGTAAAGGAAAACTGAGCCCTCACTGGCTGTACACTGATAAGTGAACATACTATAAAGGCCTGTAAGGATGTTCATTTTACAGGGTAAGCCGTGAACATGTTTTCTAAGGTATCACCGTTTCCTGCTTTGGGAGTTACACAATAATTATTCACTTTGCAACTGTTTCTGTCGTTTGGCAATTCAGCTGGTGGCAATAAAATGTCAAAGTCAACAACACCCTTTAATTTAATAATCAAAATCCACTAATTCATTTCAAGAGCTAATTAAGGACTTTTCAACATAAATGGCTTTTTCAACAACATGTTTTAGCCCACAGTCAGAGTCTTTGTCTATTTGTCAAGTATGGCCTCACAAAGAGAACAAGGAATTTGGCTCAGTGTGATTCACATAGCTTGTTTAGTACACATAGGACAACTGTTTTTTCTTCGTGTTTATACTGAATGCATTTCTCATTATTCATAATATGAGGGTTTTTTACAGTCTGAACTAATAATACTCATAACCAATAATTTCAGATTTTTTTCTCTCGTGACAGCAGAGGGGATAAATAACCACACTGGGTTCAGTAGAGTGCTGGATGACCTGCTGTCTGTCACAAGAACTGTCCATTCTGGGTCCATGTAGTTTTAATGATGCTGGATGATATCACCAAAACTGATCAATCAGTGAGTCGGACAATTTGACTTCATGCTTACAGAGCTTGGCTTGTCTGTGATAAGTTAATGTAAACATAAAGCTGACAATAACAAAATGAACATGAGGGCTACCATATAAGATGCCCCCTGCTCATCACATAACATTCACTCGAACACACAGCAATTTGGGGGTTCAGTATCTTGCCCCAGGACACTTTGGCATGTAGACTTCAGAGATCAAACCACAGACAATCCGATCAATAGACACCCGCTGTACCTCCTGAGCCACAGCCACCCTCAAGCAACCAAAGTCCCATTTATACTAGTCATTACAAGTGTTTTGTATCTTAAATTTAAAAAAAAAAGATTAAATATAAGACATTTTCATCCAAGAACAACCAATAACTGTCAATTTGGATTGCAGGCCCCTGAAGTGAATCAAATTGAAGAAGTATCATGGCAGTCTTTGTGATATCAATAAATATCACACTGTTCTCCAAAGAATCAAAATAATACTGTATCAAAAGCCAAAAAAGCAGTGACACTTTCCGATTGTAAAGCTTAGCGAAGTTTCAGATGATGCAACACAGGCAAATTTCCCTTCTCTTTTCGTCCGAAGGAAAGCACTAATAAAGTGACTAGATATACAGTAGTGTATTCACTTAACAAAAGATTTAGTGTTATAACACATGCAGCCAATAGGCACAGGCACACAGAGAAAAGCAGAGTGAGAGCTGCTTGAAACGATTTTCTTTTTCACAGTCGTATCAATTTCTGTCAAATTTTACACCAGATTTGGTTCGGATCTGTGGTGGTGTATCAATGCACTCATCTAATTCTTGGTTTTCCAGTGTTTAAGTTAATGTTTACACCCCTAGTTTATTGTGTATGCCGCTGCACAGCAAACGGTGTATTCTAGTACTGTTCCTACTATTGCACTATATTAAGTAAATTGAATATAAGTGCCACTCGAGTCATTTCCAGGTGTCCAGAGTACGATTGTGGAGTGTGTTTGCATTAGAAAGATGTGTGGCTGCAAACAGCACTGAGCACTAAGGGAAGCTGCAAAACAAGTCTCTGAACAACAACACAAAAATCTTTAAAGATAGGCTGCCCAAATAAATTCTACACGTGGGAAAGACTTTTGTGGTTAACACAGATTACAAAGTATCCTCTGATGTGTTTTCTGCTCAGCTACATTGAGCAGCACATTCAGACATGACCAAAGCATTCAGAGGCTGCTCCCGGTCCCTGTGTCCACATCTCATAAAGTGTTCCTCGGAGAGAATAAACCATGAAACACAGCCGCTAACAGCTATCAACACCCACACCACACAATATGAGATAAACCAGTGGTGCTTGGCGCCACACTGCTGCTAAGTGCTGCTGAAATATCACGGTTTGCCCATGTACTAGAGCTGCCTAATGGTCATGTAAGCACTGTTAGACACATCATTAGAGCTGACTTTCTTGCTCTGTGTGAGTGCAAATGTGCAGACTGTATGTGTGTGTGTGTGTGTGTGTGTGTGTGTGAGTGTGAGTGAGAGAGAGAGAGAGAGAGAGAGAGAGAGAGAGAGAGAGAGAGAGACTGTGTGTGTGTTTCAATCTTAGCTGTCCTTGCTCTCTTTTTTTTCTCCAGCAGGTGCAGATATTCAGCTCATATGCATATTGACTCAGCAGTAAAACCATACAGTGATTTCCACTAAAATGAGGCTGATATTTTTAGAATTTTATTAATGAGACCAAATGTCTAAAGCACTACTTGCACCCCTAAATTACACAGTGTTGACTTTATTACACTTTTATAGTGCTGAACTGAACAAATTTAGTGATTATTCTAAGAGCCTTCCAAATGACTGGACTAAAAATGATTTTTTTTTTTTCCTGTGGGGAAAAAGGAAAGACCATGGAGTCATTTAGATGAAAATAAAGTCATCCTCTGGAGAGCATGAATGCAAATTTTATGAACATATGCCCATAAAGTTTTGGGATATGCTGTGTGCAAAAGGTGAACGCTAGAGGAAAACGTTATGGAGAGTTATAAATAAAAAGGGTACATCCTCTGAGTAGCATGGATTTGTTCAGTGAAATGCATCACTGTCGATCCATTAAATTGAAATTATTGTTCAGGTCTTAATGTCAGTACACCCTCTGCCCTTACCACTTAGCCCTTACCCCTCCGTTTTGCACATTCATGTCTAGGGGGTGTCTCAATTGTTGTTGGAACAGAGGTGCAAAGTGTGAGGGCTACATACAATTGTAAGAAAGAATAATAACCATTGTATCATCTTAGTTTAATTTCATTTGAATGTATTACGGTCCTTATTTAATGACAGGCTATCTAGCCAACAATACATCATCATCGCTGATTTGTGCTTGACAGTCCCACATTTTGACACATTTCTATTTTACATTCCCTCACTTTGATGGCATATGACACCACAAAGTTGCACTTGTTACTCTCATCTAATATATCACTGCAGATTGCCAGAGTAGGAGGACAGGTTGCTAACATTAGCCTACAGAGCACTGCTAGTGGCCTGGTAATAAATTAGTGTTTGTATGTTTTCCTACAAAACATAAATGCACCAAAATTCATGCATATCACATATATTTTGAAAAGCTGCAATCATGTGATCAGTTCTTGCTGCTGCAGCGTGCATACATTTCCATCTCCACTGGAAAAAAATGTCATTGTGATATTACCATTATTGCCATAGTTGTATCTGCACATAAACCCCACTGACAACTACTTATGACAGTCTTGAAGAATTCATAGGGAAATATTTCAAATACCACTCACAGGAAAGATGAAATTCAAGGAGGTCATTAAGATTATTAGGATTCAGCTGCAGAGGTAAACCACAATTCCTTTTAAATGCCATTACAGCATACTACATGCCTTCATATTTTCTTGTTAAAAAGGTTGAGTGGATACCCCAAGATTTTCAGTTGCCTCATCTGGCCACCCCTATGAAAAATTTTCTACGGGCACCATGGGAACTCAGGACTCTAGCCACAGTCCTGCACTTTACATTGTCACCACAGCATAGTTTTGAAAACAGTTTATTAATATAAACAAAAGCTGTTTTAAATGAGTAAACTCCATCTGCTGAAAATGCTAGGAAGTGCATTTCAAGCTAAAACAGCCAAGAATAGTTTTTTACACTAAACTCCTGCAGTAATGTCTTCCTCTGGATCAGAGTGTTGGATTCTCTCAGCTGTAAGACAACAGCTGTCATGTACAGCTTGATTTTAACATGACAATAAAACACCTGCATGTGCGTAATATATACAAGGGAGACAACCATGTAATGAAAATAATTAACATTTGTAAAACAAACACTGTCTTATTCATTCTTGGTCCAGATCTTACCTATAAATTCTAGCAAAACATAAAAATCGTTCTTCCTATTGTCTTGGAGTTTACAAGAACAGTTCAGATTGCTGGTGAAATTCAGAAGCTAATATGTCCCGAGGAACCATAAATCAAAGCCGGCTTTATTTTGTCAGCACGCAGATGGCCCAAATACACAACTCACCTCAATTAAGACCTGAGGAGGGGAGCTAAAAGGGAAAAGTGTTTGGAGAGGAAAAAGGGCACCTGTTCGCCTGTCATATCCGCAGCTCTTCTGATCAGCAGCTAGGAGCTTCCCCCTGAGCTGTTTCAATGCTGAATTAATGATGGCAAACAAAGCCAAAGCCTCCTCACAGCCCCTTTGTGAGTTCATTCTCTTTCCACTTTGGTCCCTCTCAACTAATCTTCAGTGTCACACTTAATGAGATTTTCAGTTTGTAAAGTAAGTGGAGCAATAACTCCCCCAGCACACGCCGCCATCTCCATTCCCACCGCCTCGAATGCTTTTAAGCAACCACTTCTGCACCTTCTGTCTATTCCTCCTCTCAGTAAAGGATGCATTATGAAGGATTATTACTTATACAAATCGCATTGAATTATTCACACTGCAAACACGCAGCTGAAAGTACAGTATGCGTGTAATGTGTGGCGTTATTTACTTCATTATTCATAATGAACGGTTTCTGCGGCATCTTCAGTCCTGGAGAATTACAAACAATGAGTCATTAAACATCATGAAAATGGGATAAATATGCATATCGACATTAGCTGAATTAAACAGAAATTAACGGTTAATTCTGTTGCAGTCTGCAGAGGCTGTTTTATTTCATGTAATTAATGTTTTGATGAGTGTGATGTTAAATATAATCTTTCAGGCTACTGTGAGGATCTAACAGAGAGCAACACATTAGCATTTTGACTTCCATGCACAGAGATGTTAACTTCTACTAGATCGACTAGATCTTTTTTACCCTGTGGCTGACGTTAAATTGTATTTTCTGTCTGAATGTTAACCTCAGACACTTCACTGCAGGACTGAAGTGCTCAGGCTCAGTTTTTGCCACTGGTCCCAGGCATTACTTCTGGGTTCAGTTAGGGTTACCAGGAGAAAGCAAGACACCAACACAAGAACAGATCACCAAAACTTACATTTGCACATGCACATAGTGACTTTTGTGACGTGTCTTTGGCAGAGAACCTTTCTTGGCCAAGCATCCTCCTTTTCGAAATTTCCACTCAGTATTTATGTTCATTATCATTATTAGTTCTAATATTTGCTATTTTTCTTGTGACATTAACCAGATAAATACAATGGTCACAAAGAAACTCCAACATAACAAATATAGACTAAACAAGTAACAAAGTGAAGTAGGCAATTGTGTCCTACACACAAACACACACAAATCAAGCTATTTCATATTTTGTTTCTTAACATTCCCCTCCAGACATGGACGGGAGGCACGATTACACTTAAAGGGAATTTACTGAAAACTCTGTAACTTTGGAAAATATCCACTTATTTTGTCTTACTCATACTATTTAAGCCACATATTAGCTTCAGATAAACCTTTGAATACATTTTTGCACAAAATGAGGACTGTGTGTGGATTTTTAAATAGCTAACATGAACAAGAGGAATGACTCTTTTTAAGAAAGGATCGAAAAATTATAAACATACCATTGTAAAAATACTCCTCTATGATTTACATTTTGTTTAACATGGTCTCACATAAAAAGCATATCTACTCTTTCTCTCTAATATGGTAAAGAGTCCTAAACAGCCCATATTAAATTCTTGCCAAATTTTATATTATGCAAATCAATAACCATATCTATCATATTATGTTAAACTAGTAAAAGCTGCCCCTTGTGGTATATCGGATTTTCTGTATTCCTTAGTCCACAGACAAAATGTGAAAGGATTTAACTCTTTAAAGTCTCGAAAGGGAAAGTACAGTTACTTAAAGCATTCCTGTAAGAGAAAAGTATTTGTGTTTAAAAAGCCTCTCAAATAAAATAAAATAAAATAAATCAACAGAGACCACAAATACATTACATTTATAAATCTACCAAGATGCAAAGCACTGCAAGCCACTGTTAGAGACCAACAAACACCAAAACAGTTGTGATTCTGTGAGTTATTGCTGAGTTTCCAGTGGCTTTTTAGACACAGTGATAGTACCACAAAAAGCTGTGCTACCAAAACCTGGTATGTTAAGCCAAAATGATTTTTGTCTAACCACCAACCAAGTGTTTTTTGTGCCCAATTCTAACGTTAACCACAGAATTGTTGAAACATACAAAGTTTCAACATACCCACTACATAATTAAGTGTAAATGTAACTATGTATCCTCAGTTTGCAGAAACATAAAATGCCAACATTTTTTTTCTGGTAACTCGATTAACTAACACAATTGTTCATTCACACAACTATTTCAGTGTTTAAACACATTCTACTATGTGAGGTAAATAGACCTGAGCACAGTTTAAACTAATATGTATTCCTTCTGAACTTTTCAGGGAGCTATTATTAGTGTTTTTATAGTATTCCCCTGACGTCTGAGATGAACTCAGAGGTGAAGGATTTCTGTTCCCTATTTAGTCTGCTGCTCACACATACACACACAAACACACAGAGTGTGTTGTTTAAACACTTTGCTTTGGGATTAGCGTAATTATTTTGATTACTAATTTAGCATTAGTCTAATTCACAAGGGAGTTCAGTACATCAGGGATGTTGTGTTTCCTCCTCACTCAACACATGCTTTTCACTAAATAAGACATTGTTGCCACACCCACTATTTAAGCTTCATATAGAGATACACACGCTCTAACTGTAGAGACACATAGGTATAAAAATCTATGTGACTCAGTTTTACATGTAAAAGAAATGCACAAATTCCCAAAAGTCATGTCATCATACAATTTCAATACATCTGCAGCAGGATGCTAATGGTGCATTTCCAGCACATTCTCACTCAGACAAACATCAAATACTGCTGCTTTGTCAGTGATTTCTGCATAAGATGCAGACAACAAAAGCCCTGTTTTGCAGCAGTATGATAAGCAGCTGAGTGGCATCATTTTGTAACAAAGCTGAACAGAACATTTAGCGGTGTTATGGTCTGCCACCAGTTGACTGGACGACTCCTGTTGCCACAATATGATACCTGGCCGGATGGAATTTTTTGCGACTGTAGGACATGCTACTGGACATCATCAGGTTGAAACATTTAAACCAACCGGTAACAGTGTAATGTAAGTATCTGGAAGGTCACTATAGGATGGGCAGAAGCGTTGGTGGATCATTTTAACAAACCACAGACTTTCATCTGGACCCTGTGTTTGCTTCCCAATGAATGCAGAGCCAAACCCTGATGTTTTTTCCTAAACTGAACTACGTGCCTCTCTTGCCTAAACCTAACCAACCGTACCTTTGTAGCTTAATCCTAATCACATGCTTTTGTTGACATCCTGGAAGTGGTTGCAGCATCCTGGATCGTCAACAGCAGATGCAGGAGGATACCTAGAGTATAATATGCAGACATGGAAGTCCACTGACAAAGCTGATAAAACAGCTGAAAACTTGAAGACATGACCATCATGATAGCTTTATACAAAAAACAGATACTGGTGAAGAACGACTGCTGACTGTGCAAAGAACTACAAAACATTTAGATAAGTCAAATTGGCAGAATGACTTCATTGCAGTGCATGGTTAAATGGAGAACGTATTGCCTGCTTTAGCTATGGGTTTGTCTGCTGAGAGACTTTTTTTGGTTGCAATTCTTCATTGTTGCAGAATGTGAACTATTACACTGTCAAAAGCATAATGTTCAAAACTAGAGTAAACATCTTGCTTTGAGAGAGCACTTGTGCTGCTGAGCAGCAGTCCTTCATGAAGAGGATGCAAGCATCCCAGAACAAGTGGATAGAACAACGGCAGGAAATAAATCTACAACAGGAAGAGGATTTTCTCAAGGTTTCTTGAGGACAATGCCCGCTGCAATGAACGTATCACTGGGCAGTTGTTTGAAGGTCTCAGGGCTATTCTTCTACATTCACTATTGAGTTTTACAAGAAAGATTGTTCAGAAATGTCATGGTTTCCCTAAATGAAAAAAAATATATATACTTGTCTGTTTTGAAGGATTCTACAAGATTGTTCAGAAATGGCTTTACCAAGGTTACTGGACAGAAAATAAAGAAATTATTTTATGTTGAACATAATTTTCACTATTGAATGATACCTGTTGATTATTGCCCTGATTAAACGATCTCAGTCGAGGACCTTTATCCACTGATTACTGGTCTTAGGAGGAGGCAGGGCCAGTAAGGTTACGCATCACAAAGTACCATCAACAAAAAGGCCCTCTTGTACATGATTCCCCTCTTTATTGCTTCCACTAGGAGAACACATGAGTATTTATGAATTTGTCGCTTGACTAAGAAAAACACATAACCAGCAAATACTGCGCTGAACAGTCCATTTCAGGGAGCTGCTACCATATTAGATCACATAATACACAGACTTCAGTCAGTGTGGTTTCAATCAGAGTTACATAAAGTGCACATGTCACCAAAGTTAGTGAATTCGTACTAGGGAAACCATGAGATCAACAGTCTGTACCAAAGTTATTCAGACACCGAGACCAGAATTGGAAATGCTTCATTTATTCTCTAAAATTCTGGATTGGATACCAGTGAGTACACAAGTTTATGAACTGAACTGATCTGACACCACATCATTTCTTTATAAACTTTTAAATGGTTTTATACCCAGATAAAACCGCAGCTTCCCTGTAAATCAGTTTTTCACAGCATTAGTCAAAACAGTTAATGGCTGAAAAAAACATTTTTGAAATGACATCAGCAAGATATTTAGGTATTTAGAATGTCACAGTGTGACATCAGCTACTGGCAAAATGTCAAACTCGATAATAACAAAAAGTTATATGCACTCATTCTCTGTATGTATTTGTTTATTTTTTTTAAAGGCACAACAGTGCCTTTAACTTTTGTTAAAGTTTAACCTAAGACATTGCCATGACCTGTCAAGTTCCCTGAGTGCATGTTAAGTTGTCATCCCTGTGTTTCCTGTTTTATTTTAGTAACCATTCTTTCATCTCATTTCAGATCCCATGTCAAGTTTCCCTCCTTTGTGATTACTTGCCCCGTTGTAATGTGTTTCACCTGTGTCTGAATGCATTTCACCTGTGTTCAGAGACATTTAAGTCCTTGTCTTCCCTTCCTGTGGTGCCAGATTGTCTTTACCTTCAAGTGAAAGTGCTAGATTTTTCTAGTGTTTTCTGAGTGTTTGTCAGACTGTTTTTGCCTTTTGACCACCCTTTTTGTCTATCAGTTCAGATATTTTTGCCCAGGTGACTTATCACCTGTGTGCTGACCTGAGTCTGATTAAAAACCCTGAATTTATACGAGTCTGTAAGTCTATCTCTAATTTTTGCGTGACCACTACGCCAAACAACAACAATGGAAATCATTTTACATCCATTCAAGGTTCACAGTTGTTATATACATATATTTTTTTGTCCACAATAGCATCAGAGAGGTAGTTGTAATTGGCCAAGGCAGGTTCAGGAATCAGAATTGGTATAGGAAAGGAAATAAATGGTATCTGCACATCTCTAGTCTGTGCTGAATGACAGCAGAGCAAAACACACCGAGGACAGAGAGAAGGAAAGAGAACAATAATGAAACCACAACAAGTACTGAATGGATGCTAAGAAAAAAATGCAAACAGTATTAATCAAAACTGTTGTTTGGATTAATGTTTGGATACATTTAGTCACCTATGCATTTAAGTTTTTAAAATGACCATGATGTCTGATTTTACCATGAGCTAGTTTAGACTGTTCCCCTAAAAATGAAGCAGAAATGAATAGTTTTGAAGTGCCATCATCAAGACATTTAAGTATTTAGGATGTCACAGTCTAATCATGAAAATCAAAGTATTGACCGTAGAAGGATTTATACCAACACTAAAGGATTGATAAAATGACTTAACTTGGAATTACCATCTTCCACACTCCCCGTGTCAAACTCCACGATTCCTCCCAAACCCCAAGACATGTAAAGTATATTCAGAAATGTGCTAGAGACCAGTCTGCTCCTTTATTTGATTTCCCCTCACACACATAATTAAGTTTGTTCTCTCAAGAGCAGAGATGTTGAGAGCTGATTTGAGAGTGCGCTGGTGCTGACCTGGGGATTGGGAGTCACAGCAATCTGGTAAAGAAAGCGCACAGCCACAGCTCCACATCTCATTGCTATGCTATGCAGAGTTGTTGCCTGAAATCAAATTAAACTCATAATCCAATAAACCACCATTTTTTGCTTCCACTGACACCAGAGGACCCCGTCTCAAACCTATGAGAAGCTGTAATCAATATAATATAAGAGGTGCAGGCATAAATAACTCAGCTGAGACAAAAAGATGTTGTTACTGGGTCAGTCCAGATCTTTGTATTGGCTGCCTGTAATTGCATTTTAGAAATGCTTTTTAGTTTGCTACTGTCTATCATTGATTTTTAGGTCATGAGGTGATGTTAAAGAGGGGGGGGGGGGGTGTCAGGTGGGATTCAGTACCCATGAATTAATGCACATTCACTGAATCAGCTATTCTACATTAGGCTCCAAATGTGTTTCATGTGTTTCAGTGGTTACAGTAGTGCTCTAAAGATAAAAACAGGAAACTGAAAGTGTACATTTGGGTTGAAACTTTCGATTGGTTTTATAATCAAGTGTTATTCCAGCCCGTTCTCATTCCGGATTCGTAAAGTAGTGCCGCTTTGACAGTGCCTTTGGCATACATCCTTGACGCCAAAAGGCACCCTCATCTTCACATGAAACACCACAGCAGGATGGCGTCAGGTTGAAACACTGCTAGTAACTACTTGATATAAGCGGTGCGAGGGCGCCTAAAGGGCAGGTGGTGGATGGGACCAACAAGCTCCAGACTTTCATGCTGGAGTCCAGTATTCCCATCTGAATGTGATTTTTTTTTCTAGACCTTATAATAATTCTCTTTTTCCCCTAATCCTAAGTATCCATGCTAGCATGTGCGCATGTGCGTTTGTCGGCGGTCCAGCGTTGGTTGCCATGTGCTTGTGTTGTCTACACAATACCACATACCGCGTTGATATCACGGTAGAGCAATCCCAGAATGTAAACGACAGATGCAGAAGGATATGTTAAACATAATAAATAGACAAGGCAGTCCACTGCAACGCAGCAACGTGTCTCAAAGTGCAAAGCGGCAATTTGTGACGAGTCGGGATGAGAATGTATTGGTTATTTATATTCATATTATTATTATGATAATTTAAGCATGCTCTGATTAACCTGCTATGCAGTCCCAGGGCAAAAAAATAAATGAACAATTTGTCACCCACTCTGGTTAGGATGATTTTCCCAACCCTGGATTATAGCAATGATGAGCAGTCACTCATCCAGTTTTCCGCCAGAATGAGTTGCAAAAGATGCTGAAACTCTGCACCTTCTTTCTTTCTTCTCTTTTAATAACCTACTACTAGCTATAGATTGTAATCACTTGACGTGTATTTGAACACACTGCATAAGAACATAAATGCACTGTATTGACTTGCCTCCTGTTGCTTCCTCTTGGTCCAGGCTGTTCTAATAAACCATTTGTACATTTTACATTTAAAAAATAAAATAAAATAAAAATACACCCAAATTTGTATAAATCCAATGAAATGATGAGCAAAACAAAGGACTTTCCCGCAGAGACTTGTGTTTAGAACCATGTCAACTTTTAGTGAATTTTGAGTCGCCCAACAGTGTTTCTTCTCCTAAACCTAAACCTAGTAATTTTTATCACCAAAACCTTAACTCTTAACTTTATGTTAATTATGTAACTGTATGTTAAAGATGCAGTGTCATTCATGGGGCTCTCATTTGTAGGATATCATATAAACTTTTCTGCATGCATTTTCGTGGGATATCATATGAACCGGAGCTTTTGAGTCTGTTTTTGTTTTTTGTGTGGGTTTTTATTTTTTGGTAATCTACCAAGTCCAAATAAGTTCAGAGATCAGTAACAATCACATGCAACCTTTCAGCGTGACCCTTGCCTAATCTGAATGAATAATAATTTTGTGCTCATGGTTCTGTACATTTCCGTAAATTGTAGATAAGAATAAACAATCATCCATATTGACAAAAGTTTAAACAGTTAATGTCGTATTTTAATGCGCAATTCTAAGCCACTTAAACAAGCTGAAGCAGGCAGTCAGTGGTTGATAAGTGTATAGCTTCAAAATATCAGTACCTTAGAATGGCCACTGTTGTGCCTCAGTAAAGCTATTAAGACTGCAGTCTCTTTGTCTTGGGTCTCACAATAAATATAAATATTAAGTATTAAATCATGAGGAGGGCATTGTTCTGTCAGTACAAAATACTGTGATAATATTCCCCTATTTAGATAATTTAAATTTGGTCCCAAAAATCTAAATAAGCTGATTAATTCTAGTGCTGTAGTGATTTTTGTCTGCTCATGACTCACCCTCATAAATATTTAGGGGAACATAAATATTCTAATAAAGATGAAACAGCATGCTGTTCGTTGCTGTCATCGTGTGCAAAGTCAAAATTATTACAAGAAGACTGGTATAAATACAAGAAATGAGGCAAAATTATTTAATAATAATGGAAACTGGAGATAAACACTCTCAAATCACTTCTCAGAAGTCATAAATTGAAAGTATTCCCACAGCCTTTTTTTATTAATAGAATCAAAGTGACGGCCAATAGATTGCTTTTAGCCAGCCTTATCATTCTGTTCCAATTAAATTCACACCAGCTGCTTCCTATTCAAAGCATGTTGCCTAGCTGCACTTCTTAATCACACTACTGTGGGGGAGTTCATTTTCATTCCAATGACTCCAACCAAGTGCTCACCTGCATCTCAGCGCTGCAGCCGCCTCTGAGAGGCCAGGATGAGTGGATATGAGGCCTGCCACACAACATTAATGTGGACTCCCAGTAAGCTCAGCTGTAAATGAACAGCAGCTAGCCTGAGATTAGCCCTTATCAGGCTGACTGAAGCCCCTGTGTGAGGGGAGGGGAGGAGGGGATGCAGGGTTAGGCTAACGCTATCTCCACTGCTCATTTTTGAACATCATAAGCCAGGTAGGTTTAGGCAGTGGTTCCTCTATTCCGGCTGCTAATGGGAAAATCAAAGGCCTGTGTCGCCTCTGAAGCCAGAGGGTGGAGGCTGCTAAGTGAACGCTACGCTCTGGATTTCATGCCATGTCTTTCTTTCTCTCTCTGCATCATCAAAGCGGAGCAGCAGAGGAACATGAGCTGTTATCCATTACCTGAGGACTAATTGGCCCTTTAATTCCATATCAGATCTGTGCTCACTTCAGCGGCTCTGAACTGAGTGAGTGGCCACGCAATGTCGTTGTATCAAAGCACTCTGTCAAGGAATGGCATGTAGCAGGCCTGTTAAAAAGTCACCCATCCTTTTCAGATGGGCTTTGGGCAGCTGGCAGGTATGTGTGGGGGCAGTGGGGTATGCACTGGTCACATCTTTGTAGAAAGGCTGTCAACGTGACAAGATGTCACAGAAAAAGCACCAAATGACCTACAAATGAGACAAACCACATATGTAAGGGAGGAAAGAAACTCAAACCAAATGTACACTCAGCTGTCGAGGTGTTAAATAAATGGAATGGCAAGTGCATTTTTAGAAGATTTCCAAATCACCAATTTGACCGATAATAAAAAGCAGTCATTTATGCTGAATTCTCTGTTACAACGCCTTTTTGAAGTAAGAGTGAATCTCACATCTAAGTATGCTTCAAATACAGTGCTTGTTAAATCACCTAGCAGGGCCTCAAACCCTTTGGAGACCTCAAAAGCTGTGGGAGCTTCAGCCAACATTTTTGTAACTGACAAAAACTGACAATCTGACAGTCAGGCCCACTTTACCTGTGTTTGCAAAGATCTGTGCAGGTGTGATACTAGGCAGGATCTCAACTTTTCTCTTTAGTAACAGTGCAACACCATAAATGCTTTTGTGAATTTATATGAATGTTATCCCCGTTGATTAATTGACTGTATTGAGATCTACAGAGGAGAGGAGGTTAATGACAAAAGGCTCTCATCCGGCATCTGAGTGTGGCCATTTGGAACAGTCTGTCTCAAGAGGTGCTCTGACACAATGTTTTTGTCCCCATTAACCTACTATTTCCATCCTATCTGAAGTTTTCTTGAAGTATTGATGCAATCACAAAATATAGTTAAATAACTTTGTAAATTTAGAGAAAATCAACCACTGCCTCAATGCCATTTGAGTTTAAGAAGTCAGCATATTTTAGGATCAAAGATCACAGCCTGCATCGCAAATTGCAGAGGGAAAATCCATGGGGAAGTGCATGAGGCTAACTGCTCAGGAGAGAACTACTGAAATTCTCATTGAATCTTCCGATTACATTACAAAATATCCTGTGTGCAAGGTTGATTGATTTCGAGATACTTTGTTGTGGACTAGACTACAAATCAAAGACCAATCTTGTCCTGATACTGATGCTAAAGGAATGGTCAGAGCATCCCAAAAAATTAAGATCCATTCTGTGGTAACCAAACATTTTCCATAATGGACAAACAATCTCACCAGTAGTTTACCGAGATATCTTCAGGTTGTTGTCATGCACTGCGCATATAAATACAGATGAAAAGTGATGCACCACAATTCATAACCCATGTCAGCATGAGCCAGTAATTTATGTATAACCCACGTAATTGTGAAGGCTGCAATCATGTGATCATGGACTGATGGGTTAAACGGAGGTAGCAGTAAAAAAAAATGAAAGTCTGCATAATTTGGCAAGTTGGGGTGGTGGAAGGATCAAACAACATAGGACTTTCCCTCAGGAGACCAGTGTTTATGCCCCATATGAAACCAAGTGAAATAATTATTTCCTAAATTCAACCTGCATAATTTTACTTGCCTAAACCCATAAATTTAGGTTACATATGTACCTTTATGTAAAGTATATTACGTCATTCTTTGGGCATTAATTTGTTAGATATCATGCAAACCATTCTATATGCATTTTTCTAAGACATCATATGTGCCATTGTATGAGGATACGTTGCTTGCTTTGAACCAAAATTGGACAGATGGATGGACAACTTCAATGACTGTAGAACGCCGCTTTATGAGCTTTATGGTCTATCGCCAGCAGAGTAACAAATTAAAAAGTCTGTGAGGATGTTTTTAATTTGTGCTACATCCCTGCTGCTGACTCTACCTGATTGCAGGAGTGTTTTATTTCCTCTGTAACCTTATATATCTGAAAATAATCCAAGTCCCCTTCATGTTGTAGGTCGCCATTGCTCACCCTTGCATACATAACCAGGATCAGAATAAAGCCCATTTGCAACATTGACCATGTCTCTGAACTCCCCATTTGTAGAGCCCTCACTCCAAAAACAAGCGCTGATATTTGAACAAAAGAAGCACAGGTTGACTTTGACTGTGTCAAGACCTTGCCTATTGTCCTGCAGCACGACGGTGCTTTTGTAGGAATAATGTCCATTTAAAATGTTCATTGTCCTCGCAGTGTGCCTTTCAGCCTGATGCTGTGTACCATTAATCACAGTGGACGGCAGTTGGCTGACATCCTCAGACTGATGGAAAAGGCAGGATTTAATCGCACAGGCCAGAGAGGAAGAGGCTTGGACTGTGTATATTTATAGTGGTGTGTGTGTGTGACAGGGTGAAAGGGTGTGTGTCACTGCATGTGTATGGCAAACAGAGAACACTAAGGCCTGATATATCTTATTCCTCTGTGCCATAGAGCTCTATTGTAGTCCAAAAACTATTAAAGTCATATCAATGAGACACACACTTTGATTAATTCACACATACACTGTTCTGCTCCTGAAAGTACTCATAAGACCTCCAAATGTGGATTAATCCACTGCTAAAAATAGTCCCCAATACACTCACTATTTCTTCCTGTTTGAGTAACACTTGCTAAAAACTACAGTGACCAGTGTTTTAGGAAATTACTGAGCCTTCCTTAAAAAAAAAATAAAATGGGCCTGTGAGTAAATCCGAAAGTAGTCAGAGATGGTCTAACACTGGTTTTTACATGAAATTTGTTGACAAATATATTTCGAATCAAGCCTTGTCTTTTCAACTTTTGTCGGCTTCCACTTTAGTGGCAATATCCTAGCTTGAAAGAAAAGTATTAGTAAGTAGGTATGATGGACAAAACAGCAAAAAAAAAAAAGAGAAAAAGTAAAGAAAAGAGTCCAAATTTTCTTTTAGCATAGATTCTGCCATTGAAGGTGCTGCAGTTTCTGACCTGTGATTAGTGATTACATCTACATTGAAGCCATATTTACATATGAGAAAATAATCTCTTGGAAAACTGTGATTTGTATGTGGCAGAGCTTAAGAAACACAACATTCAATGACTATGGACACACATCACACAAAAACTATCAAAAATCATATACTGCTAATTGCTTCACACAGGAGCAGGCAGGGGAGGTGGAGCGGGATTTAAATTTCTGAGAGCAGGCCATCGTGTTGCGGCGAGGATGCAGAGAATTGGTGTATGTAGACCGAATGTTTTGTATGGACTGCCTATTAAGAGAGATAGGTCATGGACATACATATTAGGATAGTGAATGAAACAACATGTGATTATAAAATGACCTCCAGTCCTGTCTGTGCTTCAGGCTCAATAAATATGGACTTTAATCACAATCATGCATTTTTTTTGGGATTGAATTATTATCTTATTTAATTTTTTGCATCCTGAAATTTGGTGGTTATGAGAAAATTATATAAAATTAGTTAATTTAGAAACTTTAACATTCAATTCATGACCCAGCTGGGACCAAAGCTGTTAGAATTTGGTATTCAGTAGAATTTGGGTTGTGATGTTGAGAGACCAAAAATCTGACTGATGACTCACCCTTAATTATGCATTGCTTTAAGCATAAATACAAGTTACACAGGAGAGTTAAACAAAAATTCAACCCTGCACGGTTGTCATGAACAGGTAAACTATAGAGGCCGGGCTATAAATGTGTTTATTTCTGCTGTTAAATTGGGCATTTTCAACATGGGGGTCTATGGGGATTGACTCACTTTTTGCGCCAGTTTCATTTCACAGCCCGTTGTGCCCCGCATGTTAACATCATATAATTTCATGATGTAAAACTGTGTTGTATGTCTCCTCTTCCTTTTACAATATCATGCTTTTAATCTTAAATCTCATCTGATCTTCTTTTCTGAAATTATCATTCATCGACATTCAGTATCTGTAAATGAAAGGTGTAAATTGTTTTAGAATTATTTCATTTTTATCTGATCTTATTTGAATTTTCACACAGGTCTGTCTTGTTTCATGCTAATTTATCACTGAGTCACTTGGGATTCGGGGAATAATACATTTTATCTTATCTTAAGATGGATGATCAGGACAACCCAGTATCACCGATGTTTTGGGTTTCCAACCATTCAGTCTGATCAAAAGTCTAGAAGAGCTGCACCAGTGAATCATTTTATCCCCATTTAAGTTAGCAAAGTGCGAAACAGGAAGTCAGCAGCACAGCCAGCATAAGTCTCTTGGTGCTTGCTCTATTTGCCTAATGATGCAGAAGCCGACACTATATCTAATTCACTATATAAATGGGCTAAATGTGCCTCTGATTAGTGAGAAGGTAACATGGAGTTTGCATTGACAGGAAACGGCATCAACGGAAAATTCAAGACAAGAGCAGATCACAGAGCAGGCAGATGTTTTACTCAAAATATGATGATATAAAAATATCTAAATAATGAAATAATATGAGGCTAAATAAAGGCCTGGTCTCATCTTATTCTATTTGAGAGTTTTACAGTTGTCATGTTTTGGAAGCAGAATTTTCTATGAAATGAACCAGCCCTCCACTTGAAGAATAAACCTCACATATAATGCACATTACATGCTAGTTTAAGCAATACAATGCTGTCAATCAATAAGGCAGCAATTCCAAGTGAGACACAGTTTATAATCCAAACAGACACAGCTGTCTTTATTTGGCAACATCTGTAATTTTACCAGGTTGAACTAATCCGTGTTTCATCACGCCGCCTGATCCACAACTCCTGCTGCTTAACAAACACACACACACACACACACACACACACACACACACACACACACACACACACACACACACACACACATACTGCATATTGTCCGAATGATTCTCCTGTATTTGAATCTGGCACAAAACTGTCTGATGTGATGCTGCAGAGTTAAACTGCTAGATTTTCCACAGTATTTCACACTCATTTGAACAGCTGTAGTATTAGCTGCGCCGGGTATTTCTCCTGGTGACCGAGAGCTGCTCATAACCGTTGAGGATTTAGTCCAACTTTTTAAAAAGGGATGGATTAGAGAGCCAATTCCATCCCTGCATTCCCCACTACAGGCCTGCGCTGGAGCTCGGCTGGAGTGTGTCTGTGTGTGTATGTGTGTGTCTGTGTGCTCGGCCTGCTTCGCTGTTGGTTGTAACAAGCTAAATAAACAGTGAGAGAGGGGAAAGCGTGCATGTCTTACAGTGCAATAACAGAGCAGTAGCAGAATTCCAATGCATGATTCATTAGACACGATCCTCAGGCTAATGATTAAAAAGATTTTCTTGTGTAAAATATTCAGCCAAATACATAAACGTTCCTCCAGGGCGAGGAATACATTAGTAAAAGAAGTCATGCTAATGTCCTACTAATGATAGGACATGATTTATGATTGACAGGTGCTTTTTACGTCTGTGAGTAACAGGCAAGCACAGGGGGCTTGTAAGAAACGATACTCAGGTGTTGAACATGGGGAAGAAGATCAAGCTTTCCTCTGACACGCCGGCAAAGTTGTTAAAGGTGCATTCGGCCCGTCAGTCACGGCAGGATGACACGGCGAGCTCGGTATCTGGATGCTCTGGAGCGGACACACACTACCAGTTCAGTTATTTCCTGCCCCATCTTCTCCTCCCACTCTGCTGCAGCCAAAACTCTGCATTTATGCTGACTGTAAGAAATCTGCAAGAGCAAACACATTCAATTAACTCCACTGCATTTTTTTTTTTTTTTTTTGGAATGGCTTTACTGCTGGAGCCATTAACTTGAGACTTAGAGCCAAATAGTTTTTAAATTTTAGCTGAGTCAAAGATATAAACTGGGGTTTTATTGGGGAATGTGCAACTACAGGAGACATTCTGCAACAGCAATACTGCATCCAGCTCTATTTAATGCCGGGCTCATTACTCAAAAAGTAATTTTACTACTTATTACCGTCTGGGAGCAGTAATTCATGACAGTCCTTTACTGTTGCACCTCTGAAAGTGGTGGGTGCATCTGTTCACATTATTGGGTTAGTTTCCTCTTATGAGAAGAAGAATTTCAGGTTAATTAATTCCATTGTTTACTCAGTCCCCACCTTGCTGCAGCATCTCTGTCGCTCTTATGTCTCAGTTATGTGACCAAGTGCACATTTAGATAAAGAGGAGCAGTCTAAAAAAGTACCTTACATTAATTTTCTGTGCAGTACATTTTGTAACAGCGATGACTACTGACCAGATGTGATGTCTGGCTGGAAAAAAGTTGTCCACCATCAGTGACGGATATAGCTTTTTTAGCATCCTCGGCAAGCTTCCTTTGGTGAAATTTGCACCTCCAAATCTGTTAGAATGACTTGATTTTCCCCCAGTTTCTACGTAAATGATACTGCACACTGAAGAGGGCAAAAGCATATCATCTGTGTATTTTATTGGCCTGTGTTTGACATCATTTTAAGAGCACTGTGATTACTTTGGGTGTGCAAACTTTTGCGAAATTTAACACCAGTTTCACATACCAAGGTCTCTTGGTTGATGTTTGTTTTTTTTTCTATACTCACATATTTGCTCACATCTGTTCAAAAAAAAAAAGTATAGATTTTGCAATAGGAACTTGACTGTCATTGTCTGTCAAAGCAGTGAGTGCGCAGAAAACATTACTTGACAATGAAGGTTAACATATTATATTATAAATGCAATAACACTGATGGAAATTATATAATTGTATTGATATTTCAACCATTGCTTTTATAATTCAATCAGTCTTACACAATTTATACAGCACCTTTGATGCATTTTAGTGCACATCAAAGTTCAGCACATGTAAATGGAAATACAAATGTATATAAAAAGGAATTCAACATAAAACAACAATAAATAAATGAAGGGAAATGCAAGGAGAGGAGAACTACAAATGAAAGAGGAAATGAAGATAACAAGACAGAAGCACTAAATAGGGGGGGGGGGGGTTCTAACAGCTGCAAGATTAAAAACTCAAAAGTTTTCTCTTTGCAATTGGGTTAAATGTCCCTCAGGGTTCCTCCTGGCTCATACACTTCATCACAGCCACAGAAACATCTCCCGCACCGGCTGATCTAAGGATTTCTCTCTCTGACTGTCCGGTCTCTGTCCACCCTCAAACATTCAGATTCACACAGAAATCTCTTGTACATCATCATAGTGGAGCCATGCTCTGCGTCCTGAGCAGCTAATGTTTTAAGTAATGGCTTGTGAGGCCTGATAGATGGGCTGCCCCCCCCCCCCCACCCCCCGAGCTGCAGGCCCGACGCTCAGAGAGCTGAGCCAATCCATCAAAGCGACAGGATGAATTAGTGCCGAGACACCTCACTACCTGTTAGGAGGAACTCCCATCAGCAGTAATTGATTTGATAAATGTTCGAGCATACACAGAATGAGAGACGCGGCGAGAGACAGAGAGCCACTCAGAAAGACAGAGAGATACTTCTTTACTCTGTTACACACCTGTTTCCAGTGGCTAACAGGAACTTTTGATTCACAACTGAAAACTTCACTAGCAGGGTAATACGGCCATACAGGAAGGTCATGAATCAGAGTTTGTTTTTTCTTAGGTCAAGCCATTTTCAGGATTTTGTTTAACACTGGTAACTCGGTTCTGTTTTACTTGGAACCTATTTACCTATGTTTTTGTCTGAGAGACTAATGGGAACAACAACTTTTGGAATTGCTCCAGTATTGGGCAAGAAAGCTACAGCCCACACTGGTGAAACAGGCTGCAATTTCATTTTTGTGGAAATAATGCATGATCAGTGTACTAAAAAGGCTTGTTTTTGCCACTGACAGGCTCAGATTGTTAAATGTATGGCAACACTTTTGGGCCCTACGGAGAAAGAACATTTTACATCTTTACCTTTGGCTTTTTTCAGTCTGTTTGTTATTGTCTTCCTGCAACATCTCAACTCAACTTCTCCTTAAGACTTGGTTACATACAATATATAAAGTACATAAAATAAATGAATTTGTCCTTTCTATGATCATGTCAGATAATTACAAAAATAATCTGAGCCTGTCAGTAGCAAAAACAAACACTTTTAATGGACGCACATTGATAGTGTGCTATTGCTCCAAAGATTACTTCAAACCTTTGTTGTAACTCTATGTCTAACCATTCACTGTAATTTTGGTGAATTTCATTTGCACTTGTGAATAACTTTGTAGAGAGGTAACTGCAACTATGGAGGAATTCACTGTGTCATTGATAAAAAAATAATGTCCCTCTTTTGTTGTAAGTGTTATTATACTCCCTAGGAAGCAGTTGAAAAGCTCTGGAAAGAGCATGTGCATTGAGTTAGGTTCATTTTAATATTTTAACAGTAAGTAATATAATTTCTCATCAAATCGGTAATCAATGACTATATAAAATAACAGACATAGCTACGTGATGCCACCCATTTGTTTGTGGACACCTATTTTGAAGTCTCAAGTTTGGCATTTCGGCCGTTTACGTCTTAGCTTTTTTGGGGTCAGAAGAGACTCATTTGGACAAGAGGGCGGAACTGACGATGACTTTTGTGACGCATTGCAGACAGCTTGTCATTAAAAGCATCTATGCCGTTAATTATGGGTAGCTTTGAGCCTTAGTAAAATGTAAGGTTAAAGTTAAAAAAGTTAAAAGTTAGGTAAGTTATTTAAAATTTCACCCCCCTACAGTTGTATGTGGAATAAAGCTATAGAAACCAAAACCATTATTGTACCAGGTTGTACACGTTTATTTCTGCTGTACAGTTGGGTATTTTAATGTCTATGATGTTTGACTCGCTCCTGGGGCCAGCCCCTAGTGGCCATTCATTAAACTGCAGTTTTTGGCACTTGCATGCTTGGTGGGGTTACAGCTTGGTTCTTACGAAAGAGCAAAATAAACTGCCTTAAAAGTAAATTGATGTGAACAAAAAAACAAAAAAACTCTTGATAATTTAACTGTCTTTGATGGAGTGATGACACACACATGAGCAGTAGACCTGATGGAATTTCATGTGCACATGAGCTGCATTTCTGTCATGGCTTCTAAGCTGCTACACTGTCAAAACACTGATAAATAAACCAAAAAGGCTTTATGTTAGCAAGCAAACAGACACATGACAGCAGTGTGTGCTGTTTTAAAGGTGATGCAGACTTGAACATTAGCTGACTTAAGAAAAGTAACGTCTCCCTGTCTTCTGGGGTGTCTCCATCGCCTGCAATAGTCCCACAGCTTTGATCACTCCTCCACAGCAGAGGTCTAAAGTCAGTCTGTTTTAGTGGAGAGGGCTGACAGTAAACAAGGAAATGCATGTGAGCATGTTTACACTGCATGTTTGAACAAGAGCCTGCATGGAATTCATTTTCTCTGCCCAAGGTAGAAAAACATGAATTGATGGCACTGGAATGATAAGAGGGGGGAAAAAATCTAGAAAATGGCAAACAATAAGGAGTACATCTGATTCCCAGGAAGGAAGGGAGCGTTTGAAGTCGAGGGTCAGCTTGATAAGAAGAGTTATTCATGTGAGTCTGAGGAGAGAGTGTGGAGAATAGAAAGTCAGAGAGAGCGCGATAACCAGACAAGGAGACAGAGAGGAGCGGTAAATGAGAAAGAGAGATAAGGGAGGAATGGAAGGCCTCCTTCTCCTTCTCTTCATCCTCACTCTTGCTTCTGCAACACCTCTCTAAAGGATGACTCTCATCTCGCTGACACATGATTGACAGCTGTCAGCCGCAGACACACACACTCCCCGTGGCTGTTTTCTCTGCCCTCGTGTGACTGGAAACCATCCACAGGCAAAAAAATAGAATTGTAATTCTGAAAATCAATATCGCCACAATCTCAGGGGCTGCTGTAAGTAATGAAGCCTTGTCATTCGCAGCATTGGGGAGCTGATAAGGGCTGTGATTGGTCTATTCCAGCATCACTGCGGCTCTTACTCCAAATAGAAAAAAGGAGACAAAGGTCTGTGCTGTATGGTATTGATTAGTGGACCAAGATAAGCTATATGTAAGTGTGCTTGCAGTAAAATTAGTTGTGTTATCATTAAAAGTGGCAATCCATAATTTTGTTGTAGTGGCCAACATCGCCACCCCAGGTGTGTGTCTTGAAAAAGTAAAGCCTAAGCAATTTCAAACAGCTGAAGCCCATTTACCCCAGCGGGGTGGAGCTGACTGTCACACCGCAACTCGTGTCTAATCAATAATAGCAATTATTCACTCATTTCAGACCAAAATGTCATTTTATGGGGTAAAAAAAAAATCTAAGCCAACCATACACTCTCTGCTGTGCTTTTAAAAGAAACACTTCTTTCATTCTCAGTCATTTTTAACATGAATTCCCCTATTTACTTCACTAGCTGACGTCTATGCAGTAATAAAAATCATGCACTTATCCTGATGAAAACCAATTTAAAATCAGAAGGAGAGTATTGCTGCCTTGTAACCTCATAAATCGGGCTTTTCTTGTGGGTAGAATGAATTATACAAACACCAGGTTCATGAAACCTTTTTAAACCAACAAAGTAAATGTCAAAATGGAAAAAAACACTCACATTAAATGTGATACATTTTCATTAAACATTAAAAGTTGCACTGATCGTTATTTTTATCAGCACTACAATGATTAATCCATTAACAAATTAGTTGTAAACAACTAAATTAATTACCAACTAATTTGATAATCGATTAATTAATTAGAGTAGTTTTTTTTACAACAACTGGTTTGTCTCATAAACCTTCAGCAGCAGGCAGCTGTTTTCTGCATTCAAGGACTGATAAACTGGACACTAACTATACCTGCTCAGCACCAAACAGCACAAGACAGTGTCTGCTGTGGATGTTTAGGGGTCCAGTTTTTGCTGTTTGCAATTTTTACATTAGCCACGCTAACTTTAAAAGATATATGTTTATAGATTAATGTTGTGTTTTCAGCTTAAGTGAACAAAAAGTCATTAAATAGGTTTATCACCATCTTTATCACTGAGTTTACAACTCACAATCACCGAAGTTACAGCCATGAAATAAAATTCATTGGACTTGAAGGGTAAAAATATGCATTCAAGCACGTACCTTGTGAGTTAAACATGCTAACTGGACTGATTGATAATTTTGACCTGAGGCAGCTGAAACCCCCCCTGTGTAGACATGCCGTCAGGGTTATGGCACATGCACACCTCAGTCATCAGATTGCTCTCCTGATCACAATTACATGACTGTTATTCTTACAGTGGGGCATCTTGAAGTGTTTCTGGTTTGCACATTACAAAAGTAATCAACACATTACATAACATTTCACAAGTAGGAAACAAGTCTGTTTGCGCTACAAACTATGTTAAGTTAACAAAACACACACGAGAGGTAATACAGAAGGTTATACATATATATATGATACTTTCATGAGGACAGCTGCTCATGTTCACCGTTCTCTCTACCTTTTCCTACCATCTACGAGTGCAGAGGGGGGAGCAGAATAACACCGAGGGTGTCAGTTTGTTGTTAAACCTAACTGACTTTATCATTTGTTCCTCTTCAAAAAACCATCTGTGTTGACAATTTTCAGTCTGCCTCTCCCCGGCTGCATTATATATCAGCTTGTTTGCTCGGAGTGACAGTGACAGCGCAAACAGCCCAGCCTGACAGACATGTGGGTGTCGACAACAAATTGGAGTACTGTACTTGTAAAGCGGGCCGAGCATAAAAGTCACTCACGCTCACCTCCCTCCTCCTTCCTTTTTTCCCGTTCGGTTCCACATCTCGCACTTTCTCTCACTTCATCGGTCTTTGCACTACAAAGTCAGGAAGTGGACCACAGGTGTCGGAGAGAGTTGTCGCTTTGAAGATTTAATGCCAGGATTTTGCTGTGTTCTGATATGAAGGTTGGAAAAGGTGAACAGATATAGCACATGGATAACTGCAGTATTTCACAAACAGCCCACTTTAGAGTAATCAGCTGTGCCAGCTTGCAGATCTTAGAGTTTTTCTGATAAAAGCAGTCTAAAGTGTATTTCCCAGACTTACTCTGAAAAGCTATGATGAAATGTATTTTTATGTGGTGTGTTGCAAGAAACTGTGGATCAACATAGTGTTTTTAAAGGCTCACAGTCACATTTTAGGGGGGGGGTTAGTGCAAATGGTTGGTTAGCATTACCAGTTGGTAGAGTGCAGATAGTTGGCCAGAATGTTAAATGTTCCCAGAGCGTGAAAGCAGTCTGTCGGGTGATGCTTTCTCCCTAGTTGCAGCACTCCCAACAATCACCACAAATCAAATGGTTAGTTTGAAGTATCATATCATGTGGTTACATTTGGACAAATAATAAGACATAAACATTATTTGCAAACAGTTTGAAACAGTGGAACCAGTCACACTGATGAAGAGTAAGAGCTGGTTAAAGCTCTATTTTAAACCACTGTTTGCTGTGTAAATATATAGTGGAGTGTTATGAGTGAAGAGGTGAGGTCTTTGTGCCTGTCTTTTTTCTTTTTTTTCCCCAGGTGCCCTCCTCCTCACCATTGTAGAGAGTGATTGAGCACACCTGTGCTTAATCTGCTGATTAGGAGCATGCAGCATAAAAGGAGTGAAGAAGCAAATGGTTGGAGCCAGTGGGTGAGAGCGGCAGTTTGGGTGCCGTGTGTCAGATGTAAGACTGAAGAATCTCATTGTAGTGCACCAGGATGAGTGATCTTTACCTGGAGGGTTAACTTTAGGAGTGCAACGATCCACATATTTGTTTTCAAACGTTCGGTACAAAGCTTTTGGTTCGGTATGCCTTATGTACTGAATGCTACAGCTTAAACTGTTTTTAATGTTCTCAGTGTCACTGTGCTCAACAAGGCAGCCTGAGGGCAGCACACATGATGGAAAAGGCAACATGCCATCTGCAAATCAGATTTAGCCCTTAAATACGAAGATGATTCAACGTTTTTTTTTTCCATATAAAAGTTGAATGGGCTCAACGGGCTTATTCAGTGTAAATCATGAAATATAATTAAAAACGCTAAAGGTGCTAACGACAGATAGGCAGTCAGTGTGCAACAACATTTTTTGCTGACACTATGTGTCAAAACAAAAGCCAGAGACCATGTTATATTAAGTTGCTGTGAGCTACAGATTCACCACTTCTAAGCAGAGGAGAGAAGATAATGTTCTCTCTGAGCCTTAAAGTGCAGAGTTTCTCCTCCTCTGTGCAGCTGCATCGCATCCGCTGCAGCCTCTACCAAAGAGTAGCGTGAAAGTCAAGAGCACTAACTCCACAGCAAAATCTGGGGACCAAAATGTCTTCAGAGGCACCCTGCACAGCAACCTGACCAGCAAAAAAAGAACAAAAAAAAACACTGCTTGACATGAAACTATCGAAGTCAACTGAGGGGTCTCAAACTGATGATTCAAAGGGGCAACCTTATATAACAAGTCTATAAAAATGGTTTCTTCCAGTAAAGTCTCACCATTTTCACAGGAGTAAAATGAAAAAAAAAACAAAATCACTGCAAAATGTTATTAACAGTGAATTCTATTTTTGTTGATGAAAGAACTAGCACTACGTTACAGTTAGAGGACGATAGCCTTAACACTTCCACACTAGTTTAGTTTGTAGTAGGTTACCATGGCAACAGAGCTCAGTTTAAAAATTGGGATATCTTTGTCAAACCAATCAAGCCCAGAGTAAGCTGGACAAAAACCCAGTCCTGCTTTGTGAGACACGCCTTGTAACAGCAGCTCTACAGTGACTGGATTCGACAAAATTGCAAAGTCTCACAAATACAGTAATGGTGGTAAATTTGTACCTATTTTAACGACTGCTTGAAAGCAAATTCCTGGATAGACAGAGAGAATTCCTCCAACTGTGGTTCTTACATAAATTCAGTATTTTTCTGCTCAGATTGTTACAATTATGCAGTGGTTTGCTCTGGGATTTTAGCAATTTGGAGTTGGAAAAACATCTGAAACAGCACTTAGAGGATTGAAAACTAAAACTCTCCAGTAAAACCCACTTAAAGAATTCTTTAACAGCTCTTTAGACAGGACGAAACTGGGTTCATTGCAGGTTTTACACTGCTGAGTAAAATCCATCCACACTCCCCTGCAATGATTCCCCTCGCACAGAAATAGTCCAGTATTATCAACCAATATATGGGTCTAAACCTTGGATGGAAGTGTAGACGAGTGTTCATCACTCATTGATTTTTTTTACAAGTCATCCATACATGTCTCTGGAGCGGGACGACAGCACCCGCATGGCAAGTCACTGTAACCTAACAGGATGGAAAGATCTAAAGTAGAAGATAACGGACATGGCTGGTAATTCCCATCAGCGGGTGGCGTGACTGTTGGACTGTGCAGCAAGACGTGAGCTCCGATGGCAGATCCATCACCGCGACGCAGTGGAGGGAGGCATCCCTCGCCCCCCCTCTCACCCCTCCCCCGCCCTCCTCCTCTCCATTTCCACTATTTCAGAGTGCAGCATCTCAGCCTGCTCTGTTTCACTGGTCAGTCAAGCCCATCATCAGGTTAGAAAGCGAGGCAATCCATCACAATACAAGTCCAGCGGCAGCATTGTATCCATTCAGTGGCAGAGCACAGACAGTGATATCCATACAGTATGTTTTCACCACATTTAATGACTAAATTCAGCCTGAGAAACTGGAACTGAAACCCTTATCTCCTCAATACACTGATATTATGGGACTTGATCATGCACTGTGAAAAATTCAAGTCATTTGTCTCAATTTCAACCTTCAAGACATATTTTCCTTAAAATAGAAGATTTCCCTAAAATTAGTGTTTCCCTAATTTCAGGGATTTTCTGCAGTATGTGGAAGGAAAATAAATAATAGAAACTTTGAGCAAATAATAGAAATCCCTGCACTATGAAGTATTTACAGTTTTTTAAATAATTTTTCCAAACGTGAAGTGAAACTTGTTTTGCAATACTGTTGCAAATTGTAAGCACTTGCCTCAGTCGACTGTCGAGTAATTGTTATCCCTATTTTGTACATATCAATTTTTTTAAGTGGAATTTAATGAAAAGATCATACTAAAGGGGATATCTCTCAATGATGACCACATCTTTGAGGAGTGATGAGCAAGAGTTTCACTCATGAAATTGGACAAAGCTTGTTGTTTTATTTTGTTTTAAGTTCTTCCTTATCCAAATCAATGCTACGTTTCCACAACAACGTCATCCTGTGAAGTGAAGAGCCATAGTGACGAGTGGGACATATTCACAGGGACTTACAACGGCTAACATGAATGTGCAGCCAGCATGGCTACCACAAAAACCCACAGAGAACCTCTGATGACGTGGGTACTGAGGGTGCTGCAGCACCCCCTGTTGGCAGGGGGAGGAACATACACAAAGTGTATATAATTCACAATTTTTACATAATTATTACTGCCTTCTTTTCAACAACAACAGCGTACAATACATTGCCTAATTTGAAACTAATTAAATATTTTCTTAATGTTATTATTCATATTATTAATTTCTATAGTGTGACAACTGTCGTCATAACGTCAGGTCAACGTGCAAAAGGCAGAGTTCAGGTCAGCACATATAGGGGAACTTTCGGCGGTTGCTGGAGGCGCTAAACCATGTCGCAAAAGAGAATTTCAGATTTTATTTGTTCTAAAAGCCCAAAATCTACAAAATGTGAGGCTGACAACAGGACGCTGGGTCTAATTGTTGCACAGGTGTGCCTGCAAATGTTACACCTGCATCCTTGATAAACTCCTACTGGATTTTTGCATAATTTAGTTGTGGGTTGGAGCCAAACAACAACGTTCAAATATGCATATGAAGTGTATATTAATTGGATTTTGTGTGTGTGTAAGTGTGTGTAAGCACATGCACATATACAGCCATGCAAACACTTACACCTTGCAGCACCCCTCAGCAAAAACATATTCTCACGTGCATGATTACAACACACACAGAGGTACTGTGACTTCATTCTCTGCTCAGGATGCCAGTACTCTACTGTATCTTCACATAGCGTATAATGCTTTGCTGCTATATGAATTTGTTGAATGTTGCATACAGAACCTTTATGACAATTATCATATTATTGCAGCGTCCCTGGTTTGAGTCTGGCTGACTGCATGCTTGCTTGCATGTCACCCCTGTTCTCTGTTTTGTCATTTCCTGACAGCTCTATATCTTTGCTATCTAATGAAGGCAAAATGCTCCCAAAATAACATCCATGTATATATCAGAGGGAGCACATGTGCAGAACTGGACGTTCCATATTGGGCAGATATGGGGTGAAACGGGACAGGAAACATGGAGAGAAGCTGCCAAAATGTCCCAGACAGAAGAGCGTGAGAGAAGCTGTAGAGCAGATTTTATGGAGCATCACTGGAGAGGAGTCAGTGAGGCGGAGCCAGACTCTGATCAGACCAAATGTGTCAAATGGACCCAGTCGCCAGTGAAGCCATGCCATTACACACACTCATGCTCACATGTTAGATAATAATACAGATCATTTGGACTGTGCAGCTCATCATCACTGCAGCAGGATAATATTAAAATGAACACTTTAAATTAAATTAATAATAAAAATAATATTAATAATAATAAATGTAATTGAAGATAATCAGTTTAAAATTTTAATTGGTATAAAATGATACCTGTGTTGCTAATACTTTTGATAATTTGGAACTTAACACAACTCAAATGTTGTAACAGCACAGTGAGGTAAAATCTGGGGATTTGAGAGCTATAATGGATTCTAAAATCAGTAAACTCCAGTGCGTTTCTTACAAATGATCAGTTTTACTATATGCAAAAAGAAAACAGCATTAATTAATTTGGACACATGGGAGAGGAAAACAAGTTAATACAAATACAATTTGTATTTAAAAAAACACTGACGTATTTACTTAAGAATAAAAACATGCCATACTACCTATAAATAAAAAGTAAAAAATAAATTTTTAAAGCCAATATGGCTAATATGTTAGCAAACAGTTGCATATCTGGATGTCTGGCAAACAGGGCATCATTTATCAGGACACAAGCTGAATGTTAGCCAAATATTCACCCTAATTTTTGCAATTTGGTCTTCATCAGCTCCTGTAAAAAGAAAGCTTTCTAAAAACTATGTTCATTAATGAGTCACTAACTGTCTGCTGTTTAGTCCAATGAGTCTATCAATGCTTTTTTGCTGAAAGTTTTCAGTGTTGTGGCTGCAAATGAGGTTGATGAGAGCAATGAGACTGAATCCTGGCAGTTAAGCCGCAGGCCGTAAAACCAAAGCAATGAGCTGAAAGATGCTAAAAGTCTGCATAAAGCTCCGAGGAAGCATTGGTAAAGATTCCCTGTGTTAGTCACCAAAAGTGATCAAATGATTAATTGTTAGTATAAAAATATTAAGTCCAGCGTTAAACAACTGTGCAAAACAGTGCAACTAATTTATTAAATACCCCTCTACTATGTTTGTTTTTTTATTCATTTTAAATGTTACATGTTCATAAGGCCTGAAAGAGACGGTAAATACAGGGGCCTGAAAATCTGACCGAGTGCCATCAAACAGACTGTTGACTCATCTCATGTGCATGCAGATATCAATGTGAGTGCGGAGAGGCCCGCTGTATTACTTCAGTTATGACGAGCCGAGCAAACTGCGGACTCCTGAGTCAGAGGAGTACCTGGAGATGTAAAGCAGGTTGGACGGGGTTATCTAGCCGCTTCAGAGACACTTCTCTCGACCACTCTCTCTCTGCTTCAAAGTGCTGCTATCAAGGTGCCACACTCTTCGCCATAAACGGATTGCTCTATGCGGAGAGAGAAGCAA
The DNA here is from genome assembly GCF_008729295.1 of Plectropomus leopardus. Lineage (NCBI taxonomy): Eukaryota > Metazoa > Chordata > Actinopteri > Perciformes > Serranidae > Plectropomus > Plectropomus leopardus. The sequence continues at coordinate 12,505,236 of NC_056480.1, forward strand.
GGGGAGGCTGCAGCTTCCCTCAGGATCAAACCCGGGTCGTGAGTCGGGCTGGATTTTCTGAGAACAACGCCCTTCAACGATCAGCTCCAGCTCTGACCTCTGAACTGTGAACGCAATTGAAAATCTGGAGCGGCGCGTGGAGGAGAGAATAGAGGCTGTGGTCATTAATCACAGACACCTACCGCCTCAAACACACATACACACACACACACACATACACACACACACACACACACACACAGATGACATTCAGGTTGCAAAGTCAGACTGGGAAGTTGTTCTGGGAGTATTTGAGGTAGAGTCTTCTCCAATTAAATACAAGGAAATATCCAAATCCAAGCCTCCTCTAGATGTGAATAGTCGTCCCTGTAATGATGCATGCAGAGAAGAAAAATAGCCAGGAGCCCAAAGTGCCGATTCTAGACACCACAGTAGGTGCTATTATCATTGACTTTATGGCCAAACATCAAGGTCAAGTGTTGTTTTGGCTGTTTGTGCGAGCGTGCAGCCGCCAGGGGAGGCTGGGCTCAGATCAGACAGCTCCAGACTCAGAGGCAGGATCACAGAGGTTACAGTTCATGCAGTATTAAGCACTACAACAAGACCAAGTCACCTTGACTCATCAATTCCAGAGTTGCGAACCATCAATCTCCCCGCCCAGACGCACAGCAGCACACTGATTGGAGGTCAAAGGTCAGCATCACAAAAGAAACTTCAGTTTCAATTTAGATTTTTGACATAATTCCATATTTTCTTTTTTTATTTTATTTTTTTGGTGACGTCATTATCAAATTCTTATTTCTGTTCATTCTAGCTGTAAAACAAAGAGGGAACACACCATCAGCATTCTAAACTGCTAAAACTGATTTCTATTAGTAGATCTATGAACTGGTCAGTTAGACAGTTGATTGATATTTTCAGTCATTTTTCAAAGATGACAACCATTCCAACTTCCAGTGATTATTTGCTGATTGTATTGTGTTACATCATTGTAAACTGTGAATCTTTGGATTTTGGATCGTTAATCGGGCAAAACATTTATATATTACATTTTATAATATAAAGACATCACGTTTGACTTGACAATTCAAAAGTTTGATTTATAATCATTTTTAAAGAGGACAATAAGTTGCAGTCCTAACCTAAACATTATGAAAACTTAGAATCCGACCGGATGTTTAGAGCTGATGATGAAATCAGTCAATACATTAAATTAAAACAAAACCAAATAATGATGTTTCAGCTAATAGCTTTCTTTGTTTTTTAATTACACACATGAAATACTGACGCCATTTTGTTATGGATTCCTTAAATTTGGTCATGTGTTTTCAGCGCTCCCGGGCTCTCCCATCTTAAACACAACCAAGCCATTTTTCTATTGACATTTCTATATGCATATATAATAATTTACATATAAGTGTATTAGGAGTGTTTAAGTATAAGTATAAATAATGGGCAATATGGCCCTAAAATAATATTTCAGGGTGATTTTTGCAATAACAATATTCTTAATGGTATGACAAAAAAATAATAAATATAAAAAATCATTTTAGTATTAATGTCAAGAATTTACAATTGAAACAAAATAAGTGGTATAGTTTTACATATGGGCATAAACATAAAAGTTTGCCTTCAAATATTCATTAAAAACTAAACAAAAACTCTCTCATTTCTTCAGTCTGTAAACAACAACAGTAACTAGCAAATTTGCTCTCAGCTGTAACAGTATGACATCGTTATGTCAACAAGTTGGAATATTGCCATTATGATATGAACTTTTCTCATCATACTGAAATGACACCGGTATTACCCTGAACAATATGACATGGCACATGATATGATATGCAAATTGTCTTAAATCTAAAAAAGTCAAGATAATTATTGCACCATAAGTTGATGCAAAAAGGCACAAATTGGTGAAAGAAAATTGTATGAAAATACATGAAATTAAGCGTTGGATGGTCAATATTTTTACATTTTATGCAGAGGACACCCGTTTCATATGTGTCCCCCCTAATGCTGACACGAAACCTACGTCCTTGCATATATACATCAGATGTTTAAAAATGTATAGTTTGATCTTCTGTAAATGATTACATCAATCATGACAGCTGCTATACATCTCTGGAAACACCTCCTTAAGACGAACAGTCGTGTCAAACCCTGTTAAACCCTCCTGGAATCCCTCAAGCCTCTCTGTATCTCCACTTTGAGAGCCCCCCCTGCGCATATGAACGCGTTTCGCCGCAGCTGGTGGACCACTTGTCACCGTCTGCAGAGGCAGCGGAGACTCTGAGCGAGAGCTGGGGACTGTAACAAAGTATCAGAGTTCGGTGGGCTGAGCTGAGGCCACTGAGACGGCGGCGGAGGTTGGAAATTGGGGGGGGGGGGGGGGGGCAGAGGATTGCAGTGTTGTTCTCCGAGCCTGAACCCTCAGCCCTTTTGTACTCAGCTCTCTCCAGCAGCAGGACTTGAATAACTCAAAAGTGACGCCTCCATGCTGCTTTAAAAGCTAAGTAGCACAAAGGTTGAACGAGGAACTGAGAGAAATGTTCACTTAGTCGACATCTGGGCTGGGAAAACACACACACACACACACACACACACACACACACACACACACACACACACACACACACACACACACACGGCTCCCTCTTGATGGCCACACAATGCAATTGTCCGAGCGCGTGCAGCATGTATCAGTGCGTCTGTGTGTGTTCAGTCGCGCAGCATGGGGGATTTGCGCAATGCCTTCGCTATGGTGATTGAATTAACACTGGGCCCGCTTCTGATTTCAGCTTCAAAGAGCTCAGTGCAAACATATGGCATTTTTATTATTATGAGCTAATTTAGAGGCCTGAAAAGGAGGTGTGGTGAGGTGGTGGAGGTGGAGGTGGAGGTGGAGGTGGGACGGGAGGGGGGTTGAGAAGAGGGTTCACACTGTGTGAGCTGTGCTGTAGTGATCTCAGTGGGACTTTTATTCCTCCCCACCGTGCAGACTGCTTGACACTGCAGGCCCCATTTGCACTGTTTGATAATAACACTTTAATGTGACTGCTATGACTGTCGCCAGTGGTCCACTGCATCTGTTACTCCCAGGGGAGAGATGAGGGAGAGAAGGGGGAGCGACTTCAAGTCACAATGCCGCACAGGCCCAGACAGAACCACATCTGTCATTTATTAAATTTTTTAAAATGCTGTCACCAGTGTGTCAGCATAGCTTAAATCCTTCTTGAGTATATCTGAGACTTTAGGAAGAAACTGAGATGAAGTCTATGATCCCCAAATAGAAAAAGAGTCACTTCAAATAATATCATCAGGATATATTGAAGCAAATAAGAAAGGGCAACATTACGAGGTAAATTCACAAATTGTAGCTTACTGTTAAACAGACACCACAGATATTTATAAAAGATATAAACCAGACAGAAATTAAGCATATAAAATACGAAAAAATAATTAAATGACAGCAGTATTTATCTGAAAAACGTAGATTTTCAGAGAAAAAAGGCCAAATTAAACAAACACTATTTCCAGAATTAAATATCTGCTTTCCTAATCCTCTTTCTGTACAAATAGGTGGATTGATGTTAACCTCACCACAAAACAACTACAATCTAATTAACAACTTATTCTAACAGAGAAAAAAATATGGAAAAAAAACATTGAAGTTCTATTGAATTTTAAACGATTTCCTACAGTTCCATTTGAATTAAAGCCTTTTGAAGTTGAATAAAGTATACAAATGTAAGCCGAATTGAACGCACCACCTTACAGCTTCTATCCATGTAAACTGCTGTTAAATAAATCTACAGAATTTCCACTAAAATAAAATATGAACAAAAATCATGATAACCCCAGATGGAACTCTGCCGGTCCAGGAATAATAGTAGTCTAGTTAATTAAATAGTGGACTCCTAGGTGATGGTCCCGCTCTGTGGTGTGTACTGTATTGCTGTCTACCTGGGCTGTGCTGTTATCGGGGTCAAGGCGCGGCGCGCAGACAAGAGGCTTAAGTAGAGACAAGAGCCTTTAACACGAAATAAAACCATCAAAGTTCAGCTCTAATCCCTGCTGCTGTGGATAAGGCTGACTGTTAACGGGCTGCACAATAAACTCGGTTTACTCTAGGCGGGGTGGCTTTGTGTGTGCGCGCTTTTTTCCTTCTCCAAGCTACACAATTCATCTCAGACAACACGGCGAACAGGATTTATTGGAGAGTGGATTTCATCACCAGTGCGCTGTATTTAAAAAAAACACACCTTTCCCTCGATAGCGGGGATTTTAACAATAATTAACGCTCGTGTTTGATGTCTATAAATGACATCAAGCTTGAGAAATATAATTCAGAAGGAGAGCACAGGGCGGATATTTCAAGAGGAAGATGAGTGGACTCAAAATGTGACAAGCAGAGAATGGTGTCAGAAGGAAGTCACACAACACAATTTGACTTTTACACATTAGTTTTAATCACAAAAGTCAATTTTAAATGCGTTTTTAGAGTTAAAAAAAAATATATTATTAATGTCGGGCCTGCTGTTATCCCATTATGGCTCCATAAAGCACATTGGTTAATTGTATATTTTAAGGAAAAGTGTGTTTAAATACTTTCAGCACCTTGGAGAGCTCCACGTCCACCAGTTGTGTGTTTTATTTTGTGCGTTAGATAAATGAAGCCACACACATTTAAAACACTAAACCCACTGCAGATGAAAACTGCAATACTACCATATGGTATATAATATAATATAATATATATACATTTTCAAGTTAATGAAGTGTTAGTTTTTGGAATTTGACACACTTTTTACTGGCACTCATATTCTGCTTTAAGGTAAAAGAATTCAGTGATTACACCTGTTGGCAGTGGGCTGTAACCAGTCAAATGAGATTTTTTTTTTTTATCATTTATAAAAAGAAAATTAAAATTCTCAACCTATGGATACTAGGATTAAAATGAAATTAAACAGAGCACCTTTGAATCTTGAAGGTTTATAACTCATTAGAGATACGCAGGGTTTCTGTTTTGTAATAAGATATGGCAATCTAAAAAGTAGATAAATAATTTAAAAGGTTGAAGGTAATCAATGTCCTTTCTTTTTTTTAACTTTACTTCTGTTTGTGTCGGATAGAGAGATCGGAAAGTAGTATATTCTTTTTGTTGATTCATTATTACGTTATAGTAGCAAAATAATACACAATAAATCCTCACTTTGCGTGTCAATGACGTCATTTATCCCAAAGCACTTAGAATAAACTATATTAGCATATATTTTTATGTTTATAACTAAAAATGTATTAATAAATATATTGTAAAACCTTGGAATTAGTGTTTAATTTAATCACTCTAAACACTGAGGGGAGCTGAACAACTCGAAAGAAAAAAAAAAGAAAGCTACATAAACCATGAGGTTTTTTTTTCTTTTACACTTGCCTGGTAAAATAACCAGTCAAACAAGGCTCGACCTGGAGTGTGTCATTGGGTCCCAGTCTAACCCGCTGTGGGGTGTGTAGTATTCTGCTTTCCAGGCAGCAGCCTGACTGACTCTGAACATGGAGATTTGGTTTGCTATGGCGCCCCCGTGAGACGATTCCACTACCTGCGCCCTTTACTGATCGCGATTTCAGGGCTTTCTTAAATATTCAAACAACAACCTTGAAATAGTCTGAAAAATCCCTTCATCACACATTTTCCCTGCATGAGTGAAAGTATGTAAAGAAAGAATGTAAAGTTATTGTATTTTACGCACAGTGGTTTTACGCACAGGAAAAACATACCTGGTACAAGTTTCACTGCCAGTTGTGTATATATATATATACATATATATATATATATATATATATACATATATATATATATAAAACGTGTTAGGATAAAGTTTGAATCACACTTGGCATTGTATGCACTGTGCCACACAGTAAAATAACCCAGAAGCCACGTTGTACATGCATTTGGAAATGCGCACGTTTGACCCGTGAGGAGTGCTCTTACGCTGAGAAAAAATAACAATTATGGCTTTTAGACGCTCTATCAGAGCAGCGCAAAGTGGAGAAAGTTGATCTTAAAGTGCAAGCTGAGTAGGAAAAATCTAACTCACCAGGCAAAGTGCAGGCGTCAGGAGGAACACGGCGCACCAACACGTCACCTGCATCCTCCCGGAGCTCAAAGTTCCACTAATTTCCCTCGGCTTGTAGTTGCGGCTTTGCGGACCATAAATCCACCTGGTATCCGCCTCACAGCACGGTCAAGCCTGTCAGCAGCCCAAGCAAAAAGGACACAGCGCATCCCATGACCGCAGAACAAAAGGTGAAAGTTGGAGGCTGGGGAGCAGGACGGAGGAGCCGATGAAGAGGCTGCTGCTGCTGCTGCGGGCAGTGATGGTGGCAGATGGGGCTAAAGGGGGGCGACAAACAGCGGTTACTTGAGGGTTAATCCAGGTAGAGGGAGCGGCAGGGTCATAGCTGTCAGCAGGTTCAGGTCCTGATTGTCTGATAGCTGGCGCGCGCAGCGGTCGGAGCGCTCCGATCTGAGGAGAACGGCGGGGCTTTCCGCTTTATAACACGCGCCCACAACACAACCAGGGAGACTCTCGCTCTAGGGGGGGAGGGACGAGATAAGGGGGGAGAGGAGGAAAAAAAGCAGGAAAAGACGAATAAAACGAGAGGAGATTGGTCCAAGACGCAGCGAGGATGAAGAAAGCGAAGTTTCCCCCCCCCCCCCTTTCTCTTTTTTTCTTTTTCATAAACAGACGCGTGAGGGAAAAGCGTTTCACCTTGGCTGCTGGTTAGTGCGCTTGATGTAGATGAATGAGCTGACATTCAGAACTCCGCTGCCAATAACTCCAGGCAGCCCCAAACAAGAGAGCCTCAAACCTGAACAAATACAGCACAACAGCTGTTGTTCGTGATATAATTCCAGTGTATTAATACTCATCATCAATGTCAGGACCTACTGCATTATTGCTAATACTAATGCAACTAATATCCCCAACATCTACGGAACAAACCTCAGCTGTAAAAATCTCCATCTTATCAAATCATGCAATGCATTGAAGGCTACTCCTAAAAACCTATTTTTTCCTTAAATAAATGAAATAATCTGTCTGTGCAGGAAGAATATTTCAAGCGCTTTCTAAGAGGCACTGAATTTTCCAGGGCTGAGTGTCAGTACATGGAAACTAGAAAGAATAAGATGTTGAACTCCAATACAGAAAAATGACACTTGATTTTTAGGATAGAAAAAAAACAACTTAAAATTGCTTTGCTCTGGAAACATGTTTTACATAATTAAGCTACAATCCATAGGATTTTCATTATATCACACTTGTTTTTTAAAAGTTATTCATGGCAAGTATTTATTTATGTATTTACACTCATTGGTTACTTTTCAGTAATGTAGTTTGCAATTCAGTGGCAGAGTCCGCCATTTGTGCACTGTGTCAAATTGCAACTGATAAACATGTCTTTCCGAACAGAACTCCGGGGCTTGTAATTTTAAGATGTTCTTATGACCAGTAATCACTTGCCTTACTAAATAATCCAAAACTGAAATCTTCAGGATTATCTGTTGAAGATTTTTTAAATTGTTGTAACAGAATAAAACTCAATGGAAACATAAGACTTGATGGACACTGGGCTTGAGTAGTAAAAAAAAAAAGAAATGTTATGGTTCCCGGTTTTTGTGGTCTGAGTAGTATTGACCAATCATGTTTAAGCAGCAAAAAAAAAGAAAAAAAAAAAAAGTCTGTGAGGAGAGGCGGAATGAATTGACCAAAATGCAATCTTTGAATCCATCGGCTATCATCCGACAACAATTTAGCTTCATATCAGCTTTTTAAAAATGTATCTTCATGCATATGCAGATATCTATTTATGTAAATTAGCCAAAATTACCGGTGCGCTGAAGGGGAAGTCTTAACCCCGGATATCTACTTGCTACCCTGGATCTCCTGAAATATTGGCCATTGCCCTCAGACGATTAACATCATCAGACCAATAGCCGATGGGTTTCAAGATTGTTGCAGGCAATCCTAGGGCTTTTGCCCCCTTGACCCCTGAGAGTTTGGGGCCCATGGTCAGTTGTCAGCTTTGGTAATCAAGCCTCGGATGAGAAAGGAGAATGTAATACATTTATATTTTTTTATTTTATGTGATGACAACTGAGTCAACTTCACTGAAAAAGAGCATCAGATGCGGCGAAGCTCTGAAAATGATACGTGGACCTGTGAGTCAAGACAGCTTTGTTAAGAGTAACATTTCACATCTAAATAGATAAGAGCCAAACAAAATTGCTTGTGTGTATATATGTGAGTGTGAGCCAGTGTGTGTGTGTGTGTGTGTGTGTGTGTGTGTGTGTCTGCTCTGTATGCCAGCAGAGGCAGGACAAGGTGACTAAAGCCTTCTCAGATGCTGAGTGTGTGTTTCTGGGTTGGGGATAGATAGATAGGATCCTTTTTGTCGAGGAACAGAAGGGGCGGGGAGGTGAGCAGAAAAGAAAAGACAGGAGGGGCTGTACTTTAATAAATCCCCAGCAGTCTCATTGCTACAACATTGCAGTGGTCAAGCATTGTCGCCATAACTCAGCCAGCAGGGCTGATGGGATCCTGCTCTGAATGGCCCAGATAGCCTTCACGGGCCCAGCATGGCATGCGGTGGTAGAGCAAGGGGCGATAAATCACCAGAGGCTGGCTGACTTCCATTGTGGCGGTAATAAAGCACAATCTGGTCTATGGTAAACTAAAAGGCCCATAATTCAGGATTAACATTCTCCCCTTGTTGATCAAGGATTTCTTATCCACATTTTGCCCAAAAGTTAACCCTTTTTTTGAGATTCGAATAAGGCTTGTTTGAAGAATGTGAGCCTCTGTGATGCAGGTTTGACTTAAATGCCAGAGTGATTAGGTGATTAGGATTGGGAAGAATTCTGTTTCTCATAATAATTCTCAAATAGTGAAGCTTGGTTCAGTGACCTCATATGTCAAACAGTGACAATCCAGTACCCCACGCTCGGGGACGACATGTCAAGTTGCGCTTGTTACGTGCATTGTGTTTTTTCAAATTAAACGTGCAAAGACTTGTTAAAAAAAAAATGTTTAAAAAGAAAGTACTAAAAAATATGCATTCCACAATGCACAGAAATAAGCTATTTTTGTGAGTGTGTGCAAAAATGAACTTGTTTTCAAAGAAAACGCATCATGTACATTTCACTCATTAAATTTTTGCAGTCCTTTAAAAATAAACCTAGAACACAGGTAAAAAATTATTTTTACATATACTTACTACTTAGATTTAGGTAACAAAAGCATATAGTTAGCTTAAAAACTAAATAATGATTTGGCTTAAAATAAGTAAATATATTACTAATGTATACGTATATACGTTACCACATATGTAACACTGTAATACATTACATGTCATGTGACTTACATCATGTGACATATGTTCGTAGTGTTGTATGCTCCACACACTAGACCACTGTGTTGTTATCAAAATAACTCGACTGACTTGTGGTTTCACACAGAACACTTAGAGCAGACCCCCGGGGGAAGGTCATACATTTTTTGACCTCCTACCCTATAATGATTTTCTTATGTTTTTTAAGCTATGGCAGTTGCTGAAAGCTTTAAATAATGCCACTTCCCAGTTTGTCCCACACTGCTAAAGGGTGCCTCTGTGTGTTAGTATCTTATGCTGAGGGCCACTGGTCAAGCATCGGTATTTGACAAGTAGAGAGTGAGACTGGGTTGTTAATTCTGTATCTCGTAATGCATCAGTTTAAGGTGTTGTGTGTCCTTTATATTTAGAGAGTCTGAAGTGTTTGAACTGCTAAAGGATTCATCGAATTGTCCAGTGCCAATGTTCTCATCTGGTGACAGAATTGCAATATTAGGTCTTAAACCTTAGCCTTGACCCCAACCAAATACGTAACCTTAAATTTCTCTTACCTCAACCATACTGTGGTTGTTGTGTAGTTACTACAGAAAAAAAGAAACACTTAAACCCTTAATGGGATTTTAAAGAGTTGGTCATTAGTAATGGCAAAGGGATCACACCTGACATTTTATATACCATACCACCATTTTTATTTGTTTGTTGTTTATTTTATGTGTTTTCCTACTTATCAGTTACTCCCTTCCATTCGCTTGATGTAGAATATGCATTGGCTTGAAACATACTTGAATTAGACAAAATGTATCACATGACATTACATTAATTGGAAGATGCTTCTGTCCAGTGATTTACAATAAAAGCAGGACACCTCCATGGGAAAGAGAGCTACATGTCATCCAAAACTGCATCTTTTCAACAAACAGCATCTTTCTTGAACAGTATGTTCAGCACCACAGTGAAGTGCTTTTGTAGAAAACGGGACCTGCATGTTCAGACTGTGTCTTAATGCAGTTGGCGATGCAGAGTGGTTAGAAAGGCTTCACTTTGCCATGTAATTATGATGCAACATTGATGATACAGTCAGGCATATTCAAGATTTAAATTGATTTTCAGATGGATTAGTGATATAAATGAAAGAACCAAGACTGCCTGCAAGGTTGGATGATACACTTAACATTTTTTAAGTAAATATATTATGTTTTGTTAGCAGATAGCATTACTTAAAGTATAGTATTTGGACTTTATAAGTGAGGCAGGCAAATTTATATAGGACACTTTTCTTTCACTTCTTTCTGAAATTTTATAAACACAATGAGACATGCCATTTCTATTCACTACATGCATTCAGCTTGGCATCATGTTTATGTTATCAGATTTCTTTCTTTCTTTTTTCTAAACACAGATTTACTGCATCTCTGTGATGGTGACGCTAAAGTCATGCAACCATGATGTAGTTCAGTTAAAGCTTAGCGTTAGGTTTTTACTTTTGGTGGTTGCATTTATGCTTTGAAAATGATAAAAATGGTGTTCCCTGGTGAAAATAATCTTTCTGAACAAAACATGTGAGTATCATAAACTTTAGTTTGCCACAAAACTTGCTGCAACTGCAACTATTGTTTTTTTTTTTTGTTAAGGGAATCAAGGTGAAGTTAACTTTTGGCCAAGCCTACAAATAAATGTCATCCCCGCAGAACTCTGTTGATTCTTTATCTCACCAGCCAGGGTAAACAGTCGCTGGTGAGCACAATACCAGACCTACAAATCAAAGATGTGGGTGGGATTCAGTCATCAGGAAACAGGCTAGTATGTCATGTTACCCTTACTATCTTAGGCTATATTGTTGATGGAGTAATTAACATTTGTAACTCAAGAGTCATTTTTATATAAATAATTTTAAAAAAGCTTAATCTGAGTAATTGTAAAATTGGGAGCAGAGACCTTCTGCTTAGAAGTGGTGAATTTACAACCCACAGCAACTTAATATGATACAGTCTCTGGCTTTTGTTTGATATCTTATGTTGGAAAAACGTTGTCTCACATTTACAATCCACTGTTAGTGCAGTTAACTTGTTTAGTGCATTACATGAATGCTGCTGACACACTGAACATCCGGCTGAGTCCCGTTATAACTATAAAACTTGGTATGGAAAGCCAAACAAATTGTTGAATATTTGTATTAAACAGCCAAATCTAATTCAGCTGGCATAATTCTGAGTCAGGTAGAGCCCTAATTCTAAGGGTGCAACAGGCATGTTAAGGTTGGAGTTAGAGATTAGGTTAGGTAAACATCAACTTTTGGTTCATGTATTTCACACTACTTCCTACAGTTACACTTATCATAAATCGTGAGGTTTGGAATCACCCAATATGAATATAATTCCAAGGGTGAATTGGCGTGAATTTGCGTGTCCTATGATAGCGAAGGCCTGACCCACCCTACTCTGCCCTTTTCTGCCACTGTTTGGCTTACCCTGACACTCTTTAACCTAACCTTAACTAATTTCACTCCTCTTGCCTAAACCTAACCAATCCAACCAATAAAGGCAAAGAGCACTCACCAGTCACAGGGAGAGTAGGGCGGGTCATGCCTTTGCAATCCTAGGATCACGTATACACAAGCTGGGCAGGTTTGTCAATTGATATGTGTTTGACATCACTCCCTAAACCTTACTCAAACCCTCTGCCCGGAGCCATCCACCAAGGTGGGCACAGCGCATAATAAGGAGGGAAACAGTTTTCAATATGGGAACATATTTCAATACAGCACCAGTATAAACTGTGTTTTGGTTCATGCAGCATTTGTGAGGTTAACGGGAGGCCTGCAAACAACAGTATAATGGTGTAAATTCTCAAATTCGTGATAGAGGTTTTCTTAATGATTGTGAAAATCTAACAACAGTGGCTTCTGCAGACACTGAGTATACAGACACCTCTCATCTAAGGGCGGTTTGGCCTTGCCAGTGTCAAAATGTATGTAATAAAATGGTGAATAAAAATGCATAAGCTATTTAGTGCTTTGACTAATGCTTTGGAATGTGCTCCGAGTCAGTAACATAGACAGTCAGCAGGGAAATATGAGTCTCATTGCATTTCAAGGGCACTATAGAGCATCAGTGAAGCACAGAGAGTTAGAACTGAGCCACTGAGTTGTGTCAGTGTCACAGAATGAGAACCATTCACAAGAATGATGTGAACACAGCCGGGCCCTGCCAGCCACTACAGAAAGGGGAGAAAAGAGAACATTTCTTACTTCTCAATCAAACACCTGCTCTCCTTCCTCCTTTCGGGCACCAGATCGTCCCTCATTGATAGAGTATAATCAGGAGGTCAAGTTGCTAATTTTCCAAGCACACCTTTTGGTGCCCATTCAGTGCTGGGGGAGAAAATTACAGGGTAGCCTTCTCCTAATAGCTTACCATTGGGCTGTAAAGAGGAGGGGCAAGAGATAAAGACAAGAGAGAGGAAGAGGATGATTGCCCAGCTGAGTGATGCTGGCATGTGGTGGCATGAATATGTTCGGCTGGCCCAGCTCCATCGCCGATTGTGAGGGCAGATGTTGCTGCGGGCCCTCAGGCGTGGCCGTGACGCAGCGGCAGCAGGTTTGCCGTGGCCGCTGCCCAACCAGCTGCCATCTGAAGTGTCACTCCACGCAAGGGATAGGAGTCAAACTGGGCTTGACCAGAAGGGCCGAGGGCGCGCTTCACGCCATGTGTGGCGACAAAAGGCCCGGCGGTCTGCAGTCACGGTTGAGGCTGCCAGTGCTTTTCAGGAGGATGTGGAGGGTGGGCGGGCTGAGGGGGAGCTGACAGAGACAAATGGCTGAGTGGAGCGTCGGTCACAGGATGCAGCTGCTGCACATCAATTGCTTCCTCATCACAATTAGAATGACTGCCGGCTTCACCGCCGAGGAGCGGGGACGGAAACTCAAGCTACCATTTGGCTTATTGAAGGGTGTGAATAGCCTACAAGTCTTCAAGTGAAAGACAGAATTTGCTGAAAACTTTCAGAACTTAACTTGGCCAGAGCAGAGTGCTTTCTGTCTTTATGCTGCTATAAACCATAAGGGAGTCTCCAATGAAAGAATTCTTGAGCAAAGGGACAGGAAGATAGCGTGAAAGGATGAATCAGGTTTATTACAACTTCGGTTTTATGTTTTGTAGCTTTGACTAATGTCCCTATTGGTCGAGATAACATTGTACCCAAGTTTACTGCTGAAATTTGGGAAGGTGGTGACATTGCTACCCAGTATCCCTTGAAAGTAAATACATATTGTGTGATTCTGCACTTCACGATTTACAGGTGCTGGCTGCGTGTTTACATCCAACTTTTGTGGGAGACCAGCATTACCTAACCTTTATCATACTGTATGTAATACTGTAGATGGATTATGGAAATGTTGGCTCTAAAAGTTAAATGTTTCTGATTGAATGAAATTCTTGTTTTTGCAGAATTGTCCAATCTCAATGGGCCTCACTCACAATTATGTGAATATGTATGATTCATGACATTCATTAGTTCTTAACACCTTTCCGATGTTGGTGAATCAAAATTGTTGACAGGCACATTCTAGGCGTTTACCATCAGCATGCTGCCACACAACCATTTTTCTAAACAAGGAAATATGTTTGCCTAGATGTGCACCATGGAGAAAGTGGTGATGTTGTTTCTTTGCACATACTAGTGAAAGTGTTACCAGTTGGTCTCCAAATATGCGCTCTCTCCTGAGGGCACAGACTGCAATATCTTCCAGCATGGCTTGATATGCCATCCTAACAGATGCTGGGAGGTAAATCAGAATCTTTTATATACCCTGCATTCCTGTTGATCAGCTACCAATTAAAAGTGGCAACATATGTGCAATTTCAGGGCACCAGGAATTGGTGGAAGAGGGCAGTCATCATAGGCCGAGTGGAAAAAAAGTTAAATAAAAACAACAAAAACCTAAACTGTTATTGTGCAGTACAGTATAGACATTCTTATATACATTTACATACACACCAAGTTAGGACGGGGACACACACTTTCTATCCTTGTATAATTTAATTCTGACAGTAACTGATGAAGTTGAAAGGATGTCATAATTTGTCATGCCTCATCCTGTCAAGTTGTCTTTTTTTGTTCTCCTTGTGTTTCATTGTTTTGTACTTCATGTTTTATTTTGAAACTCACATCTTGTCTTATTTCAGGTCCTGCACTTCCTGCTCCTGTGCAATTACCTGCCCAGCCCTAATGTGTTGCACCTGTGTCCAATTGTCTGCACTCCCCTTTAGTATATAGTCTCTGTGCGAGTTGGTCTTGATTTTCCGTCAGCATCCTAGCCATCCTTGTGGGAGTTTTGTGAGCCTTTTTTGAGAGTATGACCTGTTTTCTGTTTTTGCTCTCTGCCCTTTGCCAGACGATTTTGTACCTCTGCCTAGGATTTGTTTAGATCTTCTGTGTACTGACCTGTTTTCTGGCTATTAAAGGACTGATAGTTGATACTTTTATATAAGTTGCATTACACTTGCATAACATTTCATTATGGCCCAAAGTTGCACATATTTAAGGGCGGGGCCACTTGAGTGACAGGCTGTCTGCAAATCATTGCAAGAGTCTCTGAGTCACACCCAGCGTTTGCTCCTCCACAGCTTCACCCTCTCAGCCAAATAAAGTCACTTCTGGCTACAAAAAAACAAGGTGGCGACGGCTGAAATGCCGAACTGGAGGATTCAAAATGGAAGTCCACAAATTAATGGATGACATCAAGGTAGCTATGTCTATTTTTTATATAGTGTATGGTTGAACAGGGAAATCGGTCAGTAACCCGTGATGACTGTTGACAACAGATAGTTTGGAAATAATTTTTACGGTTAAAACTTCAAATTCCATTCTAAGACTGTGGGGTTTGACTAAAACCCACTGGCTCTCCTGACTGTGTTTCTCCATACGATAATATTAGGCGACCATGACGGCCCAAAGAGCTAGAATTCTTTGTGTAAATCTAGCATCAAAGACTCAAACAAGTGACACAAAGGCTTTTCTCCTGCTGTAAACTGTGTCTCCATAGATGAAATTCTTCTTTCAGGCATGGATTTTGGAAAAAGGAAAAAAAAAAAAGAGTGAAATAAAAACATTAGTCTGCACTGGGCAAAAGCACATATTTTACTCCTCTTGTTCCTTTGCTATCTTTTGCTCTAAACTATCAAAGTGCAGCTCGCTGGTAAACATTAGTGTGCTGTGTGCAGTTCACTGAAAATTAATTTTAAATTTCTGAAATTATCAAAAAGTCCCTTTTCACCAACATATGGGGCAGTGAAAGTGGCTGTTTTTCTCACAGGCTATGGCTGAAGAAAAGACGGAAAACACAGAGACATTTAATGAGAGGTGAGGAGGTTCTTCCGTGGCTTTCCTCTCTCACTCACCACAGTATCTGCAGTCTTTTCTGAAAGCCTTTTTTAAAGACAGACCACCACTTTCCTTGATTGAGGCAGTGCTTTATTTTATCAGGAGGAGATTATCAGTTAAAAGAGACATCTTTTATCTTTAGGCTCCGGGGAACAGAACTTCGAAACAAAGAATGCTGTAGAGATGATCTTTAGTGTTTGACCTAGTATCCTTAATCAAATTTTCCGCCAGATCTTGATGTCTCTGAGGTCGCAGCAAAGTCACCGGTTTGAAGTGGGTTTTACAACATGACTTAATTGATTAGGGCAGCCTTTTCTTGGCAGAGGGAATTTAATTGGAAGACAGAGACATGATTACGTGAAGTGCTGATTAAATGAGAGGACCAAAACCATGTAGCCTGTCTCTGTTTTACTTCCCAACATCCGATCATAATCAGGGGCTCTGGTGATAAAGGCAATTACATTACTTCAACAAGCAGAGGACAACAATTTAACCAATGGAGGACTAGAATAATTAGACCTAATTGTCTATCTACATGACTGCATTAGTACAGAATCCGTGCCTTCAGGGAGCATTCTGTAGCCAAAAATACACGGTGGTAAAAACCGCAAACATGCAGTATAAGGGAAATATCTCAAGTACTGAGTGTTTGACCTGACTGCTTCTCCATTTTTTTGTGATTTTTTTTTTTTGCCACATATGTTTATCCATAGTTTTCATACATTCTATCAGTCCAGCAATTAGAAAAAAATAACAATATTATCTCAATGTTCTTTACTTAGGCTTTACAATATTGCATGTAGGAAGGCATTATAGTATGACCAAATCAAAAATCACGCCAGCCTCCAACTGAGCAGTCTGCACAACTTAAGCTGTCTTTCACTGACATCTGGTGGTAATGTTATGGCACAGTTAGGATTAAATGTGCTTTGTATGAGTGTGCATTTATCGTAAATGAATACAGTACATTTTAATTTTTCTCCATGCCAAAATGTTGGTAGAGCAGTGTTGATTTTTATTCTACTGTTGTAGCTGTTATTCACAAACAGGAGTTAAGGCAAAACTGTTGAAGTTGAAGCTAAAATCTGCTGCTGTGTATTAGTAGCATCATTAACACCCTGTTCCTCCCTTTGCAGTGTTTACAGTTTTCCTGCTGAAATACTATCAGTTTCATATTTTCTCTGTGGTGATTTGATGACATGACATAACTTAATATGCAACATATAAGCACAAAGTTGAAATAGTGAAGTTCTTAAAACTAGATATGGACACATTTACCCTCCTCAAAAATAGGGCCAGCAGATCAGAATATAAAAGGTATAAAAGTTTTAAAGACCCAATTGTGTGAGCTGATGTCGTGTTGTATTTGCTATATAAAATTTGCACAAAATACAGTAGATAGCAAATGGTTTGTGGCAGCCCAGTTGCAAGAAGAACATGTTGGCATGATTCATACGTATCATATCAACATTTTCAATGTTAGGTAGTAAAGTGTGTCATAAAGATGTGAGGGAAAAAATAGTTACAATGTGATAAAAACAGGTCATGACATAGCATGCTATGAGATTTTTATGAAAAAGTCAGTATAGTATTTCATAGCACTGCAATGAAAAAAATAATTAATAGCATAGCAGGAAGTCATAGTATGCTGTGACAGAAAAATGTGATTGAAGAAATATTTTAGAATGTTTTGTCAAGTTAATCTGTTTTTAGCTACGTAAGTTTCATTTAAATCAGCAATCTCTTTTTCAAGGGAGACCTGGCTACGACTGCAGCCTCAGAAAAGTTAGAGACAAAAAAAACATTAAAAAAAAAACACAGAAGATATACAGTGACATGTAGAAATATTAAAACAAAACTTATAAACAACAACATCATCATCATCATCATCATCATCATCATCAGGTCCATCTGCTCCTGACTTGTCTGTACTGCCCTGAGGATTTGGTTTTTACTTTGATAACAACGTTCATTGAGAACATTTTCAGCTCCCATGTTAAACAGTATTATTTGATGATTTTATTTGTTTTAATTTAGTTTTGCCAGTTTTCTTTCATGTTTTAATAATGGTTGATGTCAAACAGAAATTGAATGTATATATATTAAGAAGAATATTTTAAAGAGAAAAATACAAATATGACAAGGAGTAATGGGGCATAGGGCGGAGGGGAATTAGTGGTATATTTCAAATATTAAATCTACAGTTTAATCCTTTGAAGTATAAGGCAAACAGTGCCTATGAACTTTTTACGCCATAGGAGTAAACACTTCTAACTTAGCAAAGTCATCCTCACTGCATCTACAGGTGACAAAGGCGTAGAGGGCGGAGAAGGAGGTGAAGAGAGGGAACAACAGAGTGAGGAGGCAGGGAGTGAGACAGGAAGAGACAACTGGAGACAGAAACTCACAGATGGTACTCTACCATATTTCAATCTGGGAACTGAGAACCTTGGAATTCAACTGGTATAGGTAGTGACAATAACATTTCTGGCATCATGGCACACCTGCTCCAGTGTAATATCACCTAACTGATGGAATTAAGAAAACCATTTAAGCTCACAGGTAATTCTTCTGGGACCTCGTGGTAATCTTGCCTCTCGGCCATATATCAGCATGAAAGGACTGTACTTTGTGGATGTACGACTCTTTGAACGCAGGGAGAACAAAGTTGCAATCGAAGAGGAGATGCCAATTTTTTTGATGGGCAGTGACTCGCTTTTTAAGGGCCCTAAAACAGAATAGTGGCAAACACCTAATGGTCATATACGTAGCAGATAAGACAGATACAGTAGCCTATCACACAAGTACAATAAACACTAATTACCTCTTTACGCTGTTATTTGTTTCCTCATCCAGAATGTTTGTCTGTGGGTGATATGCAGCTGCCGTCACATCCCGTTTTATAGAGAGCAGGTCACAAATAGAGCTGTTAATCTGAAATAAATTAATAAATGGATTTTATTATTGAACAGCCAGCTCACAGTCCTAAATGATGAAGTGCAACATAATGGTGAACTAGCCTTTTCAGTAAGGCCGTGCAGTTCAGAATGAATACATATCACAACACTCATCACAAGTGATTGCACAGAATATGTAACTGGACAGAAGAAAACAAGGACTAAATAGTTTACTGCAGTCTTTTTGGAAAACAAAATTCTGAGTTTGTCAGAGAATAAATGTGTATATTTGTTCGTAGACTCAGCTCATTAACTCTCTTCCTTGAGCAGAGAGAAATCTGACCGGGAAACCGTGTCTATAAATGATAGACAAAAGGTTTGTAGCCACTTCCCCGGCAGTTTTAGCTTTTAGTGGGAATGCTTCAACTCATTTTGAAAAATAATCTGTGACTGCCAAAATGTAAATATGGCCACGCTGGAAGTGGTCCTTTCCAAGTGGTGTATTTTGTGATGTATGTTATTTCTGAGAGCAAAACATGAAGGTCTCTTAAGCTTGTATTAACCACAGAACTTATTTAAGGCTTCTAACCAAAAGACCATTAAAAAAAGTCATTGACTTTGAGACGAGGGAAGTGGAGGTGCTGAAATGCTAACTGATTACTAACTGAGTACTTTTTACACCTGCCAAAAAGTGACTGCAGCACCTGTCTTGTTACTGAAAGGCCATTTTTGCCCAAAATTACTTGATTTCACTAATAGTGATTATATTTGACAGATTATAACCCACCCAGTCCCTTTTACCTGTCTAAATACCTTTAATAGACCATTTCAAACCATAAAATGCACTTAATTGCTGGGTTAAACTTTTTTTTCTGACTTCAAGTGCAGAATTTATTTAAATTTCTTGTGAGAGGGTTTTCAGTTTACCTTCATGGTACTGATTTTCTCTAAATTGAGAGAAAATCAAGCTCCTGTGACCTTCAAATGTTTGTAATGTTCTGCTGTGCATTTTTTTTTTTTTTTTTTTTTTTACAGTTGCCTCATTTTTATTGTTTGTTTTTTCTCTCTTTTTTTTCAAAATAAAATTCTGCAAAGACAGAATGGCAAACTTTAAAAGAAGCTTGTTGACAGATACCTGACTAATACCACTAATATATGCCATTGCACTTATACACACATATAGGCCTACACATACCACAACATAAACTATTGACCCTGTTATATGCTTTTTACCCTCAGGAAAACAGGAACGGGAAAACTAGAGACGGATGTGAATGGATTCTGGAGTTGCAAAACGCTTTAAATCATATTAATCATGATAAAAACCTGATATTGTACTGTTACCCCCTTCTCATGTTTAATCAATTGTAGATGCATTACCCGCTCGCATCAGCAGAGGGACGAGGCTGATGTGTTCAAATGCTGCCTTCACAGCGTCGGAAATATTCATGTCCAGCTCCTGCCTTCATGAAGACCCAAAAAAGAAGCCCATAAATACAACTGAGAAACATGGAGTATGACTCGACTGGCAGTTTCTGCTGTATGACTACCGATGGCGCGGAAGAATTGAAAATGTGTTCAATGCCAGTGACCACAATAAAAATTAAACTTGCATGCCTTGCTCTTGACTTTTTGCTTGACTTCTGGCCCTTTAAAAGATATTCAAACAGGTAAAAGGGGCCGGGTGGGCTATAGGTGATCACTATGAATGAAATCATTCTCATGTCACGTCATTCTGACGCAAAAAAAGTCTTCCGGTGACAAGATAGGAGCTGCAATTACTTTTTGACTGGTTGAAAGAGTGCATTTTATGCGTTGTATTGTTGCACTAGCAATTTATGTGCATGTGTTAAGTAATTAGTTAATAATTAGTTTAACTATATCAATCTGGCAACACTGAGTTTGACCGTTTGATGCGATTCCGGCCCGAGTTTGAGGCAAAGAGAGGCTCTTGATCAGCTGTGTAACCTACTTTTTTTTTAATCTGTGGGGGTGGCAGTTGCATATGATGGTACCAATCACAGCCGCAAGTATTTTCTGTCAGATTTCTTTAACACAGACTGCACTTGCACAAATCAAATGTTTAAATATCCAGCCTGAATATCCAGACCTCTTTTTTAAATCAGCTCGACTGCAGCTACAACATCAGCGTTTCTCTACACACATCTGTTTAACCACCTCAGTAGGTCTAATTTGTTTAGTTGAAGCTAAAAGAGAAATGGCTTTAAAAATTGAATGTACTGCATGTAGGAGGAGTTACTCATGGCATAATGATGAGTGTCGCTGCCTCCTAACTTAATGAGACCGGCTGGCGTTTATACAGGTAATGTAGCTAGTTAGTTACAATGCGAGGTAGCTTTACTTGGCTAATTCCATGGGACTACTACTTTATACTTCTGCTTCATTAAATTTCAGTGGGAAATATTGTGCTTTCTACTACAATAGGTTTATTTGACATTAATTTAGTCACTGTTCATGGAGATTTAACTCAGCGGAGTTATTAAATTTCTGAAAGGGGATGCAGTCAGATAACCTAAAGATAACTAACAAGTAGCAAAAACATGGACGACGCGCCCCTGCTTACCCCATGGAAGTCGACTTACCCCCGATATGCTTAAGTGAGATTTAAATATCCCGGATACGAGTACTGCCATCCCGCGAGTGTGATGTCATTGGGAGCCCTGCATCCATGATCTGCGCAGTAATGATAACCGCGGTGGGGAGAGTTCCCGCCCAAACACCCGTCAGACCAATCGTGAGCAGCTCCATTGAATGTGAGCAAACGGATTGGCTGATACAGCTGTCAATCATGGCGAAAACGCCCCCTTTTGTATGATTTCATTAAAACCGAACGTATCATGAAAACAAACACTTGAACAAACATCACGGTACTACCACCAGTAACAGAAACCATATTTGGGAAAAAAATATTTGGCGTATACTTTTAGTTTTTAGTTCAGCCTAAGACCATTCACTGACATGGAGGGGCGGGTCTTAGGACCTGTACTGCAGTCAGACACCAGGGGGAGATCGAGATCTAATAGCTTCACTTTGGGGGAGCTGTCATGTCGTCTATCTTTATATATAGTCTATACAGTCTGTGGTAAAGACACAGATATTATATACAGTCTAAAAGACTGATAAAGCGAAAGATCTGCCAAAAACTACAAGCTGTTGTGATTGGTTGATTCGCATTTGATGACATGCAGAGCTCCCGCCCCCCTCGGGTGGTTGGCGGGCAATACGAAAATAAGGAAGTACAAGGCGTGTGCATGCACGCGCGTCAGCGAGCTCGCTACCGTCAGTCCTGCTCAGTTTGTGCTTTGAGTGCTTGTGAGGGTGAGTTACGTTACTTTTGTACAAGTAATGTGGGTTACCACTTTTAGTTTTCACTCTTCAGTAATGTGGACATCTGCATGCAATGTCATGCCACATGAGGAAATTTTCTGCCTAGCTATCTATTAGCAAGCTAAATTTACACCGACATGTTCCCTTAGTAAAGAAACGCTCAGAATCAGTTTTAAGTGCACATTATTACGAGAGTCCCGGCCCTGCTGAAAAAACCCAAAAAAACAAACAAACAAAAAAACAAAACAGCTAAAAAACACCTTATGCTGGTAGCTGGTTTTAGCTGGCCGAACATGGTCTTAGCCTACTTGGTTTTGACCCAGTTCCTGCTGGTCTTTGGTTGACATGCTGGTGTGACAGACCTGTTAAGCTATGCACATTTATCTTTATGCATAACACATGATAGCAGACTTACTTTGCTTTTCTTACTTCCCCCTCATGACACTGTTATTTCTTCAAGGGCATTGATTTGGTTTCATTTTTACAGGAAGTTATGCGAAAACACACCTGAAGATGGTCAAAAAAGCCGGTCAACCAGCTTAACCATCTTAAACTGGTTAACTCATATCCCTTTCTTTGTAGCCAAACTCCATAGCAAAAAAGAGTGATTTAACATTGCTCAACACAGGATCTGCTGGTCTACCTCTGCTGTTTGGGAAGCATTACATTAGGGAGCTATGTAGGAGACCAAGGCAGCAATTAATGACATAACAATTGGGACACTACTTGGATGTGATAGTGCAACATATGTACTCTGTATTTTTGTTTTCTGTCTCATGAGTCAAAGACCGAGCTGCGCTACGTGTTTGACAGCACGTACATCAACCTGGCTGTTTCTAACCATATATGCCCTTGTAAGTTGTAACATATCATATACACATATCTCTTCACAATGCCGAAATAAAATTATATAAAACATGCTGAAATGAAATTATGTAAAACAAATTGGTGTACTCGTCTTTGTTTGCAGCTTTGTTGGCTGCCTCCAGCAAAAGCATAATGGGAACCAAAGCTGTGTTATGCTTTTCTAAAAACAATTTATTTGTAATTTTGCGGTACCAGTACAGTGTCTGCATGGAAATGTTTACATAAGGAGCTATCATTGCCAACTTACATATCAAACCAGTAACATAACCTAACTTCAATTTGGTTCATGTAAGGGCTTGAATAATAGTTCTTAAAATCCTGCAGCTCAGACAGAGGAGGCGACATGCCACTTAAAGGTCCAGATGTCTGAGATGCCTAGCAAAACCTCGGCTCTTTCAGCAATTGACAGTAAAAAATTCATCTCATCAGTTATACCAGCGGTTAAGGGTAGGATGCAGCATCTGTACCCTGCATTCTGCAAAGTCATGAAACGAGTTTGTTGTGCACTACACTGTGAATGAAATCTACATTTAAGGTTCTGAACAGCACAACAGTATGGCTGACTCACTAAATAGTGAGTTATATAGTGGACGGGTGTACATCCTGAACAGAGCTTTTGTTTGTGTTATTGTGTGACTTTGGCGTTTAAAAAAGTAAGCTTTGACTCACCAAAGCAACACAATAACACAAATTACCTGACAAACCAGAGCAGCAGTAGACCAGCAGCTCCCGTATTCAGCAACCCAAAATTACTGTGTTTGTCAGTGGAGTCTTGTAGCTTTGACAAGAGCATAGATGTGCACTTTCAAGGACTTTCCTGTCGAAACCGGCTGTATAACGGAAAGGTAAAGTATTCTCAATGGGACTTCTTTAGGTGGCTTAAATATGTTTTGTTGCTGACCCCATCCATAGCAGTATATTGATTAGCTTCTGTTTAGGCACTCTTGCCACTTCTCCAAACAGGGGGCATACTGACAGACATTGTTTTTTTTAAGGATTATATTTATGGAGATTTTCCCTCTATTTGACAGGGTAAAGATGGTGTGAAAGGTGGAGAGAGAGGGGATGACATGCAGCAAAGGGCAGAGGGTGGAATCAAACCCATGACCGCTGTGGCAAACACGCAGCCCCATGCACATGGGGCGCCCGCTTCACCAGGTGAGCCATTGGGCACCCCATACTGACAGACATCTACTGTAGGTTATACACTGACTATTGATAAGTAACTCATACAGTGTTGAAAAACAAAGGAAAAATCCCATCATCAGGTTGTCAACCCATTTTAAGTGAATTTCACCTTATTAATAATTTTTCAATTTACAGTCAGCGAGTGTGTGAGTGAGAGATGAGAGTGATTCTGGCCTGTTAGCATGGCAAAGCTTCTTAGAGGGGACCTTCTACAGCAGGTACATCAGCAAACAATATAATAAGGCTATTGTATGATAACCTTTTTAATTGAAATACTTTGATATCTGATCAGAGACTCAAACCTACAGGGTTTGAAATTTCTGTCAGGTAGAACATACATCTGTCAACACTCTGGTAAAGTCTGTAGTGGATTGTTTACAAGACAGAATGTGTTTAAGCACATTAATTATTTTTTATTGGTGCAGACATGCATTTTTTCACACTAAATTAATGGATTGTATTTTCATTTTATTTTGTATTGTCTCTTGCAGATGAGGGAAATGCTGCAGCAGCGCGAGAGACATGCGCCTGCCTGTAAGTACCTCTTACAACCTCACTTTAAAAACCTGAACAATCCCTTTAAGAAAAATACAAATCCTGCTTAAAAATGATGCGTTAAAGCACCATGGGAAATTTTGTTTTTCTTTTTGTACACTTCCTGGTTATGATAAATGGTGTGATTTTACAGATTTTTAAAGAAAAAATGCCTTCTGGCGGGATTTGGGGTTGAGGTTTCTTGAAAATAATACAAAATTAATACCATTTGAAGTTGTATGTCCCTCCCCAAGTGCTTATTTTAAAAAAAAAAAAGCCATCCCCATTTTGCACCACCCCTTCCCACCTGATATAAAACAGTCCCTGACCACCGAGGGTGGTATTAACATTAACCGCTTGCATTAACAGATGGGAACACTATTCAATGGGGGAACACATTTTGACACAATACTGATAACAGCAATTTCTGACACAAACTGCTGACCCTAATGTGAAGCTGATACTTCACCCCTGAAATAGCAGTTTTAGGATTCATCCACTCGATGGCAGTGTTTATCTGAATTCCTTACTGTGGTTGATGCCAGCAGCTCCAATCCATCTCCACAGTTGGCACTACTCACATGGTTACTTAACAAAGTTTGAGTCAAGTCATGTTGCACCAGGCATCTCTAGATGCCTCAAAAGTGGGATTTTCAGCCCCATAAAGGTGAGTCAGATCTGATTCAACAGTTTACCTTATTTATAAACGATGCTTTGTGTGCAAATAACTCTACAGAGAATGTGCTGCAAAAAATAAGATGATTAGAGGCCTTATTCCATCTTTTTTGAAGACATTACTCTTTTTAATGCAATTTTACAAGAAACTGCAGTAGGAACAACTTGAAGTATTGTCAACCCATCTACAGTATTTTTTTCTATAGAAATAAGTAAAATACGTAATCAACAGAAAATGGTTTCTAATGTGATCTTCAGTCACTAACAATAAGCTGCAGATATCAATTTAGGGACTTTATGCTTCATGGTAAGTTCTACTTGAAAAGCCTGAAATTTAAACTAGAAATGTAACTAAGTATGGGGACATTCTCACTGAGATCATTTTTGATTTACTCTTATTTGACTACATTTTGACAAGTTCTCACATTATGTGGTGCTGATTCCTCCGTCAGTTGCCATAAGACCCTCTGAGTAATAACATCACTCTCACTCAGTCTTCCATGCTTCTTGTCTTTTGCATAACCAGATTTCATAATGAGCTCCTGAGATAAAGAGGGCATGCAAGTACAATACTCATGTGTCCCCATGATCACTGGTGATGAAATGCTCTGAAACTCAAAATATGGTGTCAGTCTTATCAGCTGCTGTAAACTGCTGTAAGCTCTAAGACGCCATAAACAGAGTACTTCATTGTGAATGGTCGTACTAAAGGAAATATCCACTTGGCTCCTTGAATCAACAACCGGATGCTTCTATAAAGGTCATAAGGTTTTCTGAATGGTTTGATGAAACCTGTGGGATATTTTGAGACTCGTCAGACAGTGCGCTCCATCAACATCATGAAAACAGAAAATTAGCAAGAGCAGGTTATGGTGTAACATCTTACTAATGTTGGGTTTACCTTTCATAATTCACCCATTTGTGCCTTTGCAACATTTTTGCAATTAGAGGTTTCCTACATATTACCAGAATGCCTCTGAGCAGCTCCCAGAGAAGGGAATATGATCCTGTTACTTTCACCTTGAACTGAACCCACACACTCTTGATCTTCGTTCATCAGACCTTGGTGCCTCTGTGCCGAGCTGGTGTGATTCATCAAAATTTCAGTATGAATTAAAAAGTAAAAAAACAAATTATGTTTAGCCATTTTACACTTGGTTTGTTTCATATGAATGGCAAATGTGTCGTTATATTACCCACAATTAAATTATTTTAATTATTTCCATTTCACATTACTAATTCAAAAAAAGCTGGGAGAAATTAAAAATACATAAACAGCATAAACATGTGTCCTAGGAGGCTAGGGCAGAGTGAAAATTTGGCTCTAACACAAAGGGAAGAGAAACAATATTGTTTAAATACAGTGCACACTTTCAGACAGCAGGAAGTTTAGAGGAGAAATGCTAGGGCGTACAGGTACAGGCAGAAACTCAACCTTTTTGGATTTATCCAAGACCCCTGCTTCACACATCCAGCAGACAAAGATCAACATCAGCAGTCATCTGCAGTCATGTTTGTATCATTTTAGTTGCTAAATGCTCCACAGTGTTCATTAGCTAGGCGTCAGCTTTGTCTGTGTGCTGTTTGGTGCTTGGCTTGGTGTACAATGTTTTCAGAGCTTTTCCCTGAAAACAGCTGTCTGCTGTGGCTGGAAACTATTGTAGCATAAGTGCATTAAATGATACCAAAATATGCACCGACAGTTTACAAGCCTCAAGGGGCTCTGAAAGTATGCGTCCTAAACACATAAATTTGTACAACAGATCAAGCAAAAGATCAGAAATAATATCTTTAATATTAAATAACAGAATTTCACTTTTGTTAAGCCCACCTCAGAGCACCACCCATGTAAGAAAGATAAATAGTTGCCAATTAATTTATTCTGTCTCAACTACTAGGTTACTACTACGTTTTTGGCTCATGTACAGGGACCAATTTGTAATTTGTATTCTGACGTGATTAAACTAAAGAAAACATACTTATATTATATTCTAATTCTGCCAATATATCACCATTAACCCTGTATACGGAACCTTTAATATAATTTTTTCATATTATGTCTTTCTTCTTGTACATTAAGAACTTCCTGCTTGAAATAAGCATGCCCTTTTCTCAAAAAGTACAAATTTGTTCTTGAAATTCCAACTTTATTCTTATCATAGTACAATTTTTTTCTTGAAATCATGACTTTGATCCTCTGACTGTCTTTCTCAACATATTTCAACATAATTCTCGCAATTTTGGCTTTATTATCCTGATCCATCATAGTGGTCATAAGTAAGGCACTGAACACGGCAGCGTTAACAGTTGTGTTGTGAACTGTGGCCTCTAGGGGCCGACCGTGAGGACTTGACTGTTAATCTTGTTATTGAAGGTGTTGCTGGGTGGTTTCAGCCTAGATATCTCCACTCAGTCATTGTATGTGTGTAGAGACTGTGTAGTGATGGGAGTGGTCCGTGGCTCCCCTGCCTCTGTTGCAGAAGAAAAACAGGGCTGACCCACATTCTAGGAATATCACCCTTCAGTACAGAACCTGAATAATGGATACTTTGTCATAAAGACACATGGGACGTTGTCTGCATCCTATACAAAACTAGATCACAAGTCTGCACTTATAGAAAATAGAGTTGCTTTTCAGAGCCACGGATCAAAGATGAAATTCATATCAACTCTTTATTATCTTCTGTTGCCTCTCTGACACCTTCTTTCCCATCTCTCCAAGCCTCTTTTCCCCTGCCAACCATCCTCCGCAACGCCCTGAATCCTGCCGCTCTGCCTCAGCAGACACACTGAATGTCATGGTGAGCTGAGCGCTAGTTAGGAGCGTGACATTTCCAATACAGCCAGGCCAACCAGGGACATCAATTACCTCTGTTGATATCACGTAGAAACAAGTGTATCCTATTAACCCCGCTGTGTTCTCACAGCCGGCCCAACACTCGCCCAATTCCCAGCATCCTCGCTGAGATTTAGTGGTAATTCGTTGTTGAACCTGACAGGAGTCATACACTCAGGAAATAGCCAATTCCTTTTGTATGTCGGGAAAACATCTTATCAATTTCACCTCATCACATGCCTTGTGATGAAAAAGTGTGCTGGAATTTAAAGAAAAAGTACATCTCATATAAAGCTACACCAAATTTCTTCTAATTTCTATGCATAAATTCATAAATTGCCAAAAATTCATCTCGATTGTAGGTGGAGCTTTGGAAGTGTGGCTACTAAGTCAAAGTAAAAAGCCGATAAAAACAGTGTTCAGCTAGACACCAGTTTCTTTGCTGAGAGTATCCTTAAGAGACCAGAGTAAATTTTTAATGTCTCTGAGACGGAAATCAATCCTATCTGGCTAAAACATTCTCAGAGTGAAATATATTTGGTCTCATCTACCCTCAAGGGTCAACTCACTTTTTCAAAGGTTTGGAGCACATCTCACATTTTCCATGTAGTGAACCTTACTTGCTCAGGTAAATGTTCAAAGATGGTCTCAGGTGTGTGATGTGAATGTTATTTTTGATTTTTCTCTCATTGGTCCACTGACTCTTGGTCCATGTCTTTTGACGCCTGCTGGTGAATTCTTATTTTCTTATCCATGCTCTGATTGGTCAGTGTTTCCAGGCCTTTTGTATTACTGCATTTTTACATTGTCTTTGCACCCTATATTACGCCGTTACCAGCAGCGTTTCAAACTGCTGTGACAGGAGCCATCCAGAATGTGTCATAACGCTGCAAAAGGTTCAGTCTGACTGCATTATAAACCAACATCACCTGGCGTTATTATACCACTTTGAAAGGTGGGTTTTGGCATTGGTGTTTGATGCTGAAATCCCTGACTAAGCAGCTGTACTTGATGAGTTTGAAATGGCTCAATATAAACACTTGCAGAAGCGTGCCTTGAGCAGATGACCATATAAAGAAATTCGGCACACTATGACATCATACTGTATCCAGAGTAGAAAAACAAGCTGGAAAACCGAGTGTTCAGAACAGTAGGAAACCTGAGGTTTGGCTCATAGGGAACACTACATACATTAACCCCTTTTTGTTGTATGTTTACCATGAACATCCTTCATTTTAACACTATATGTAAGACACAAAAAATGGAAAAGCATAATAATGCCCCTTTAAAAGTTCAGATAATGGTAAGCTCCAGCTTACAGGCCACCAAGCTCAGGCAGTAGAAATAGTGCTGATTGTGGGCTTAGTTCTAAAAAATATTAATAAATTTGAAAATAACATTTACAAGGATTTTAAAATGCACTTTTGTGTTTTCATTGAGACTTTATGAAGAGTGCTGATTGTTCTCAATGCATCTGCCATGCTGCAGTTTTTCCAAACTAAATTACAGGCCAAAATTCAGTCCATATAAATGAATCCTTTAATCCTTCGTATCAAAACAACTGAATATTTTTACCCCTCAAACATCAAGTGAGAAGGATGGTTTGGTTGCCCCCATTTTGGAGTTGGCCTTCTTTCAGTTACACCCCCCCCCTGCACCCTCTGGTGGGGTACAATTCCAGAAATGAACAACTTTGGCCACTTCCTTTTTGTGACCTGGATTTATCATTTATCATCTTACTGCAAGGTCCAATGGGTGTTAAGAGCCCATATAAAACAGCACAGAACTGGTTGACCCATTTATTTATATCCGAGTGCATACGTTGTTATTCAGGTTGTAATAGGCCGTGAGACAACAGCTGTGTTTTCTGTATAGATATCTATTTCACTATTGTGCTTTGGAAACAGGACATGAAAATGAATTTACAGCTTAAAGCCCCTGGAATTTTTTTTCATCAGCAGATTTGCACAAACATAATTTGGAAAATTGGATTGAGCAAGGCTGTAAATATAATGTAATCTGAGCTCCCCAAGCTGACATATTGTGACACTGATATTGACATTATGCTGAGCTGATTTTATTTAATCTACAGGAAGTTGCTGTGCATATCCAGCCCAGCCTTTTTCTAATACACATCAATGCTCCCAACGGTATGGGCTGGAAATGTTAGACAAGTTAGTGTTGACCACAGATGTCCTTGATTTGACTTTGAATTGGAAAAGTCTTAAGATGCAGGATTTTAAATTTTCGCTCCATATGATGAAAAGTAAACATGGTAAATGTGTTTTGTTTTGGTTTTTTTTTGCATGCATGGCTTCACCAGGCAAGCAATTGTCATGCCCAAGGCTACTAGCCATGAAAACCCACATATTGTGCACTTTGCCAATACGGTAACTCTGTGATGTGGAATCATTGGGTGCACAGCTCGTGATTGGTGCTAAGCAGCATGACAGGCAGAGAGGAAAGGACGGCGCGAGACCCGGAGGTTCTTGTCTCTGGGAAGGAATGCCACTGTACAGCTCTCATTGGTAGAGCCCTGAAGATCCTGGGGGGTCGCGGGGAGTGCAGTGGGGGGTTCGGGTGTTGGGGGATGGGAAAAGTAGGGGTAGGGAAGCATGGGGGAAGGATAAAAAAAACAAGCCGGCGTGGTTCCTCCAACCTCGTTACAGCTAATATCCCGTCAACTGTAATTAACGCTGCCACTTTGTAGCGTTTCTTTAAAGTTCTGTCACTGGGGTCTCCATAGACTCGGCCTCATTACTATGCTGCTGCAAAGTACGTTAAATCCTTGTCTCAGCTCAAAACAGGGGTTTTTGAATATACCCAGCCAGATGCAAAATTATTGCTACAGCCTCATTTCTCAATTATGCTGTTGAAAATGTTTATATATGCACACCATCTGAAACTGTAAAAGTCTGATCTGATCTACGAATCTGGAGCCTACCTATTAGATATTATGCTTGAACATTTCGTATTACTAATTTTGAAGCTTTGCATGGTTAAAATATATTTATTAACATAAATGCATACACAGAATTGTCTTCTTATGTGAAAAAATCCTGTAATATAAAAAAAACAATATTTAGACAATCTGAAGACACCTACACTTAGTAATTGCAATAATAATACTGAAATATGTCATAAAAACAATTTGATTATAATGTTGTGTTATGATTACAAGCCAGAGTTGAGGTCGTGCAGACACTATCTAGCCCCACTCTCTACACAAAAACAGCTACAGCACTGCTGTTTATGTTAAAGCCATTCTATTGATTTGTTGTGAACATATCAAATATATGCTTCAATATTAAATTCATCAGAAAAACACTGATTTATATAGTGTTTTTACTGGTTTGACCCATCATGTCAGTTTCTTTTCCATTTCATTAATTTAATGACACAGAAAAGGAATTAAAAGTAACATCAGGTGTGTTACAGTTAAAACTGGATTTTCAGCAGGTTCCTGTTCAGCAGCACAAAAACGCATTAATAGAACAGAAACATACAACAAAGACATGACAATAACAAAACATAGACAGCCTCAGAGACATAACAAGGTAGCAGTGTTTGGTGGGAGCAGGATGGTTTGAGGTTTGAATCAGTGGTTGCAGGTATGCATAGTGTTTATATGTATGTTTGAAATGAGTGATTAAGGTAATTGTTCTAATGTAGTATGGGATCTTTTTCCTTGTGTCAACCTGGTTGGGATGTAGGAGGGGGTGCACAGCCTAAAAAGAGTGGGAACCGCTGGTCTAGAGAATGATTGCATGTTGTGATGTGTCTGAAACGGAAGGGTCTTTTCTTGTTGTAGACCTACAGTTTCTGAATGAGCTTCTTAGTTATGTTCACAATGTGGTGTTTTGGAGAAGAAGAGAGCTCTGCAGATAATTTTGCCAGTATGTTCCCACTGTTTTGCTCTCCACGCGGACTGTCAGATACCAAAATCCTGCACTGTTGCCTATAGATGCTGCATACATATGCAGGTTTCTGTTTATAAAGATTACACTAACCTCCATTCTGATGAAGTGCTTTGAGAATCTGATTCTGCAGCACATCAAAGACAACATCCCAGCCAGCTCCACCGCCCTCCACTCAGCCATAACACATTTTGACAATAACAACACCTACAGCAGAATGCTGTTGATTTCAGCTCCGTATTCTGTACAAACTCACCCATCAAAGTGATTTGCAAGTTCGGTACTCAATGCTTGAACACTGCACTCTGCAACTGGATGTTGGAATACTTCACAAAGAGACGGCAGACAGTTTGATTTGGTGGTCACACCTACCACGCTCAAATCATAAACATAGGAGCCCCCCAGGGCTGTGTGCTTAGCTCCCTCCTGTTCACGGCGTACACACATCACTGCAATCCCCAGTATGTAAAGATCTGTAGAAAAAAGAGAAAAAAGACTTGACTAGTTGCTCTGTTTACTCAAACGTAGATAAAAAAATGTGCCCTTGGAAAATGGGGAATAAAAAGAATGAAACAAGAAGGCAATCCAAGCCGTAGAAAATATAAGAACAAGTATCAACAGAAAAGAAAATCTTAAAAAACCTTAATCTTAAATTGTAAAGCCAACATGTTTTGACCACTTTAGGTCCTTATCAGCACTTCAAACCCCCCACAAAAAACCACCTTCACCTACATAAAGAACTCTTTTCTGAAGTTTGAGAACAACACCACCATCATCAGCCTGACTACAAAAAACGAGAGAATTCATATTTCAAGGAAGTCAACAATCCTGCTGAGTGGCTCACAGAGAATTAAACATTAAAAACTGGCATAGTTTGTATAAGTGTTTGTGTAGGGGATGAATAATTCCTCCCAGAACACCATTGGTACCCAGCGACTGAGCATCAGTGATATCAGTGAATTTTAACTTTAACTTTTAACTTTTAACCTTTAACTGCCCTACACCTACTGCCATTTGACTGGTGGTAGTGTAAGAGCAGCCTCAGAAATGCCTCCCACCATTGCAGGTTTGAACAAGGCAGACGATGAGGCAATGGTTCTTCTGGCGTGCCCTGGTTGCCAGAGGGCAGTGAGGGGAACTTCTTTTACTTTTTTATGAATGCATCATAACATACAGAACACACATAAAGTATAGTTAAACAAATGTACTATAGCTGTTTCAAATAGATTGAGTAGTATTCAATTTTGTTGTCCACCAGAGTGGAAAATGGCCTTAGGTTTACCATGCACAAGACACAACAGCATAAAAAGTAGATAAGCAGTTAGTAAAACAAAAAATCTGAGGTCATTATATAAAGTTTACACAAAAACAGATCTTGTCACAGGGCTGCCTCCTGAAAATCGAAGATTCAGTCCTAGACCCCTCAGTCAAATTGTGCAGTCTGTCTTTTGTTTCTCAGTGTGCAGTTTGCTCTTGGAAATGTTTCGGCCCCGAGATGTAGCTACAGAGTGAGCACTCCTTGCTTTCACACTGCTCTCCAGTACAGGCATCGGTGTCTCAGAGAGGCAGTTGTAGCTACCCAGTGGATAAGAGGCTTCGCCCTGACAGGTTATCTTCTGCCTTCTGCTTAGAAGTAGTGAAATTACTGCTCAGAGTAACATAATACAATACCATCTCTGACTTTTGTTTGATATCTATTGTCAGCAAATAAAAGTACATTTCAGTTTTGTTTTTAGTGTTGTTAGAACACGTAAGCGTAGAGGGTTTACGTGACTTGTTTATTCTATTAAGTGGACATTGGCGTCACCCTGAACGTCCTGCCGATCCCCGTTCAAACTCTGAAACGCTATATGGAAAAAAAGAAATAGTCAAACACAGTACTGAGCAGCCGATTTCACTGACATTAATCTGAGTCAGATGCAGCCCTAGCACCTGGGATAAAGGACTTCTTCAATTCATTTTAAGTTGCCAGAGGGAGTCTGTGGCACCTTAAGAGCTCAAACTGGCTGAAGAGAAGATAGAAGCTATCTGCCAGGATACTCCTTGCTTTTTTTTCTCGTCCTTTCTAAAAATAGTGGGGTCAAGGGCTTTTGGAGTTTGCCAACGATTTTGCTTGCCATCAAAGTTTTTTTCTTAGATCTGCAGTTTAGGTTACCACGCCAGGCAGGAAGGTGAAGGGTTAAAACACTCTCAACAATCTGACAAGCACTGAGGCCGCTAAGTTTCCTTAGAACACAGTCACTGTGAGCATCTCTTGAAAATATACTCAGTATTTTCAGAGAAGTTCACCTTAGTCTAGAACTGTGCCAAACTATTTTAAAGTTTCCACAGTTTTAACATGTTGGCCATCAAGTAAAACTGTCTCTGTCTTAGATCTTGATTTGCGCACATTAATTTCTAGCTGGACCAATGCAACATCGTGCTTGAAGGAACTTATTGTCGGACAGATAGGCAACCCCATCTAATGGGTTTGTTTTCTGTAGAAGGCCGAATAAGGCCATGTCGTCAGCATACTTAAACGATTTAAAATGTTTTTCTCGTTGATCATAAATTCATCAGAAAAAGAGACAACAGCACAGGGGAAAGAACGCAGCCTTGTTGACAGCCTGTGCTCACAGTGAGCATGTCTGACATGCTCCCCCTGACACAGACCCTCTGTGGGCGGTGGGAAAGAAAGTCTCTGATCCACAGAACTAACCTTTTACTGATGTTGAGATCAATGAGCCTTTTCAGGAGAATGTGTGTCTTCATTGAGTTAAAAGCTGAGCTAAAATCCACGAATAGAACCCTCACGTCCTTTAGGATGCAAAAGCTGTTTGGTAACTGTCCCTCTGTCACTGCAAACTAGAGTGAATCCACAGTGGCCATGGTGTTGTTCAAGTGACTAGCTAGAACATTTTGTTTGATGGTGTTACACAGTGGGGAAGTTATTGCAATGGGCCAACAATCATTTTGCGTATCAAGATATTTCAGGGTATTTTTGTTATAACGATATTCTTGATGATATGACGAAAAATACATTGAATATTTTATTATACATTTTTAACATCAGATGCATCTATATAAATGTTATAGTTGTGTATGTCAACATAAAAAGGTTGCCTTCAAATTTTAAGTAAAAACTGAACAAAAAATCTCTCAGTTCTTTTGTTGGTAAACAACAGTAACTCATAGTGAGACTTAGATTCTGTATATAATACAAATATTAAAACAAAAAAAATCAATCAAAAATTACACATCTTCACAGTAGCAAAGCACAAAAAGCATCGTCTTAAATCTATAAATAGTGCATTTTTTTTTTATAAATTACTGCGTTGTTTTCTTCACCTGGACCTGTATGCGCTGCTAATTCTCCTCGACTCTCATTGCTGTAGCATTTGTCTCTCAGCGCTAAAATAGTTAAAATTATACCGGCATTATCGTGGATGATGGTGGATGATATGGTGCACAGGCCTGATTATTGGGAACTTCTATGATTTTGGCAATATGCAGGTATCTAGGAGGAACCAAAACAACTATACAGAAACCTTTAGATGAGAAACATAGGCTTTCTTTTTGACTGTAAGACGACATCATCAACAACATCATCCTCATTGTTGAATATTGATATCTCTACATGGGAATTTTGCAGATTTGATCACATTCTGTCCTGCTGTCCATAGCGAGTCAAAATTCACAGAAAAAATACAGTAATTAAGGTCTTCAGCGTAGAGATGACAAAGGTTGCTTATTTGATATGGTCTTTCACTAAATGTCTTTACAATGCAAAGCTTATTTACTTTGTTCCCTAATTTTTTTTACAATTCCCTGTCTCTTGGGGTGATGGGATGTATCAGATATTATTACGTCAGATCTTGGGTCCCAGAGAGACATGCCCTTTGTCCTCACAACATCAGCATCTTTTGAAATTCCCCTGGGGATCCAAGACCGTATGCCGGCGCTACACTTACAGTCGCAAACCACCCTGCTAATAGTATTAATTTGCTTGGTAAGAATTGAATTAGTGTCCCAGTCGAGGCGACACACAGGAAGTCAAGATGAAAGGCCTCTTTGACCATGCTGCTGTGGGTGTAATTGCTGTTTGTGCAATTACGAATCAATCAATCAACCCCAGCATGTGGAAGATGAGATAAAGAAAATTAGTATACACTGCCTCATGTGCTTTCAATGACACCAGAATAAACATTGGCAGTGGTGCTGACCACATTAACGGTTATTTTGGAGAATAAACACATTTCTGTTGTCAGAGACAATTTGATTATAAGTGAATAAAATGTCACTGTGCTAGATACAGCGTGAACCTTATACCCCTTAACCCTAAAATGTATTAGGGGATTAAAAGGAGCTCATGAAAAATCCTTCAAAACATAGATGTGAGAAGCTTTTTTGAAACTGAGAACAGAGATCTGAAAGACCCTATTTTGCTTTTGGGAGGTGCTTGAAAGGTGCCCCTCCTGGGATCAGGAATAAGTACCATGGCCCAGGGATTCATCTTTTGTTTTTTCTGAGGAGGGGAGCCACCATGCTGGATCAGGGTTGATTTACATGACCTTTGCATAATTCTTCTTTAACCCTAGCACTACTATGTTCGCTGTTCATCCATCCATCCTCACTACATCATATAACCAAGGTCACTGCAGGAGAAATCGACTGAGCACACAGACTGACACTGAGATTAGTTGCTAAGTTGCTTTAGTTGTTTTAGGACATTACTAGCAAAGCATCAGTGATATTATGTATTAGCTTTTACAGCTAGTTGTTTTAAGGCTTTGGTTTGAGTTTGCCAGATAAAGCTAAGTTGGTGGATGATTTGGAATTGTCACATGACAACCCCAATAGCATGTGGGGTAAGACACTTCAAAAACATGAGAAAAAGGAAAGGAAAAAAAAAACAAAAACAAAAACAAGACAACAACATACAAGAGAATGACTTGAAAAAGTACAGAAAATTAAAAAATATGTTTTTTTATTCAGTAACATAATTCTAAACAAATAATTATAATAGTTGTAAATATAGTTTTCTGGACATTTTTGTGTAGTTTATCTTATAACTGACAGCAATATTTACATTTGCTTAAAAAAAAAAAAAATAGAAGCTCCAACAGAGGAAGAGAAAGTGTAGACCACAGTCCTACAATAAATCTGATAAATATGCTGGGCTATTGATCCACAAAAGCTTATTGCAGAGATGTTGTAACTGTAGTTTTCAGATTATAGTTAATTTTTACACTGTATATTGCATATATACATTTAAAAAAAAACCTTAAGTGACCCTTATGAATTATATTTGTTAATGTTGTGTGCTTACATTGCTTTATGTATAAAATGAATATTGGCCGATGTATCGTCATGTAATTTTTCAAATTCTCCAAAACTGATATCTGTTTCAGGGACAAAAATGTGTTATTGTCGAGGTATAACTTAATACCTGTAATTTAACTGACAGTTCAACTAAATGGTTGCATTTGAATTCCTGAGAAAATAAAAGTTATATACAGAGTGGAGACATCTGTGGGACCTCAACATTTCTAAGTTCTCGGGTATGGGCCCTTTATTTATTCAAATATTTTATGTATGTATTTATTTATTAATTTAATGTGTCTTAAGTGTCAGTAGTCATGAATGACAAGACAGATTTCTGGGCGAACCAGCGAGTTTTGGAATGTAAGCACTGATGTATAAATAAGTACCATAAGTTCAGTCCTTTAAAAAACAGTGCATTATGAGTCCAGAGAGAGATTTTTTTCTGTAGTTACAATTAGTGAGGGCTGAATTAGTAATTACAGGAGGACAGGATGGCAAATATTCAGGTTCAGCTACCACACAAAGGTTGTGTGTTTGCTTGCGTGAGTCCTCAGAGGATGCTCTTATGTTGTTTGTAGTAACCCCGTTAAATCCTCTTTTTGGGGTGCACCAGCCATCAGTCTGAAGTGGGACTTTTTTGGGGGCTAAAAGCAACCCCCCCCCCCGCGCTTTGTTCCGTCAATCTGGTTACCGGCTCTGGGCCAATGAAGCGGAAGACAATGGAGAGCTGGGGATGAGGCTAAAGGCAGGTTGCCGTCGTGGCCTCCGCCTGGCTGAACTCATTTCAGGGATGATTTGCTTTGACTGATATGAGCTGCTTGGATTACCGTTGAGTCTCTTTGTTCCTGATTGGGGAAGGGGTCACAACAAGCTCCTGAGAGCTTAGCACTAACACGTAACGTGCCCTCTGACAGATTTAAATTTTTACACCAGTGCTGTCGCTCATATCTGTGCCCTGCACGCTATTTCAGGGCTCTGCTTGACTTCAGAGGAGGAGCAGAGGGAGATCTGCTCCCATTAACTCAACAGGAAAAGCCCCTGTTGTGAATGCACATTTCTTTGTAGCTGACAAATGGAACAAGCAGTGCCGGACCTAGCACTTTTGCCACCCACACACACACACACACACACACACACACACACACACACATATGTAATAATAATAATAATAATAATAATATACCATTAATAATATTTTTTCATCAATAATATACCATTAATATTATTTTTTCATTAGCTTTTTTTTCATAACAGTTGTAATAAATATAAAATGGTGTAAATACAGCGTGTGCAAATTTGCACCTGTTTTTGCACTTCACCTCTGATGGCTTTTGCCTTTTCAATATCTCGTACTCTCGATCTGCCACTGGAAACAAGCTCCTTCACATGAAGCTTGCTGTTTGTGTGCGAGTGCCTCCCAAGATTGCTTATTTTTCTTATTTGACATGAACAAATTAACCTTTTCAGAGCACACATGTAGCTTCCCATTTTACCGTACACCTAATCTCTGATCCTTTTCACCCCGGAGTCTCGACAAAAGACAGTGTTCCCATTTTCTGTTGTTTCTAAATGCGATAATTGATTTCTCGATCATGCACGCCAACAATAGTAAACATTTAATTATATTATGACTTGCTTTGTTCTCTGTTCTCCCTCATTGCCACCTTGTTTCTCCATCCTGCTCCCTCCGATAACATTTGCATATTTAAATTGGATGTGCTTGGCTTGGCCCCGCAGCGCTTGATTTAGCAATTCTTGTCCTGGTCTTGAGTCAGGGTGGGATTCTCATCATCCATATACTGTTTCTACACATACAATGACAATGAATATGTTTGTTTTCATTCTCCGGTTGGCTAACCCTATTTTGCTTGTGGTGTGTTCAAGCACTACAAGAAACTTAAGATTTTTTTTGTGTCTCTCCTAATCTGCGAGAGAGGGAGAGTTAAGATGGTAAAGTACATAAAAAATCCATCCCCTCATCATTTGTAGTCTCATGTTATGGCAGCAGCTCTGAGTTATGATGATGCTCTACTAATGGAGACAGTAATCACTCTTTTATGTGGCTCCGTCAGCCCTTGAGTGCCTGAAGGGTTTTATTACATGGCTTGCTGTGATATGTTCGGTTATTACCACAATGCACATAGCTGGTAGCTGGAGTGTTTGAAACAATGGAATTAATGTGTTGTGCTGGATTTGCATTAGCTGCGATATACGCTTGTGTGCCTGTTGATCAGAAACCATCAGAGAGGAGGCTGCTGCTGTGTGTAAGCATGTACTGCTGTCTTTAAATTGCCTCTGCATCATAAATTATGATGTTACACAGACTAGAAGGTATGTATTTAAAAAAACAAATGGACAACAAGTGGATCAGGCCAAGCCCAGTTGGGTTCAGGCAGACAACAAGACCTCGACTCCATCTCTCTCTCTCATCACCATCT
The DNA here is from genome assembly GCF_008729295.1 of Plectropomus leopardus. Classification (NCBI taxonomy): domain Eukaryota; kingdom Metazoa; phylum Chordata; class Actinopteri; order Perciformes; family Serranidae; genus Plectropomus; species Plectropomus leopardus. Next base: position 12,545,017 of record NC_056480.1, read on the forward strand.
CGCCTGAGATGTCTCTATGGAGACCTGTGATATCTCTCTTATACCAACCCCCCGTCTCCTAGAAATCATGTTTTGCATATAGAACATTGTGGTGACAAAGTAGTCACAGCCTTTGTTATGTTATGAGACAATGGTTCTGTATGTGTGCGCAGCACCACAATGGTCGAGATTTATAAAACAGAATCAGACGTACACACGGCTTTATAAATCTGAGGAAAATAATGTGTATGCATATTTCTGCCTGTCTGTGTACACAGTTTTTGTTGCCAATGGTTTTATGCATCTGACCCCAGGACTGTGACACCAGAACCCCGGGTTTTTGTCCACACTCCTAACAGGTGTGGATGGTATCCAGATGTAGCACCACTGACAAAAAGGACAATTCATACTAGCCTTTAATACATCTCTTAGCAGGCTTGGGGATTTCTGAGGCACAGGAATGATCCAAAAACTTGCCAATGTGTATGCTGCCACACAGAGGACCATACTTCAGCACCGTTTAACACATGCAGATGAACAGAAAAACTGACTTAGAGCTGTCGGAGAAGAGTCAGTCAAACCGACACCAGGAATGTGGGAGAACAGCTCGTTTTCAGAGTCAGAAGGCGAAGGAGTTACTGGGAGGCAGGTGAGGTAATTGATTTGAAGTAGGGTGGGATCAGCAGCAAGGAATCAGTCTGAGAGTAAATGCTGGAAAGTCTTGCATAGGAATGGCAAAGAACAACAAGAGGTGAGCGTGACTGATACAGAGGAGTGGAAAACCAGGGTGAGTTTGTGACCAGTAATTCAGAACTGTGTCATCTTAGGTCTAGGCAACAAAAGCACTTTGGTTAAGGTTAGAAAAAGATTATAATTTTCTTTAGGGTTAGGTTTGGGCTAAAATGCAGCACTCAGGATTATGAGTGTTCAAAAAACTGTAAAAGATCTTTATTAAAGCCCAATCATGTTCATTAAAAAGCCTAAAACCATTCCCCTTTTTTTAACATAAAGAGTAAAGTTCAAAAAGACTGGAGATTTAAAAGGACCAACAACAAAAGCAACGCAGTGGGAGTTTCAGTTCTTATAAACATTGTAAAGGCTCCCACAATCTCTCACTCAGCCGTTAAAAACGATATCTGTGTGGTGAGCATTAATATGAAAATCAATACAAAATCATTGAAGTTATAAATAATAAATACATAAATAACGGTTCATCATGTAAATGATTTACATCTAAAAAGAAGGGTCTTAGGATAAGTGTTGAATTTTTTAGGGTTAGAGTTAGGCCACTTGAGGCTGTCTGTGAATTTACAGCATTTTCTAAATATGTTAAGAGAAAACATAATTTGCTCGACATTATGTAACTCTTAAAAACATATTTACAACGTCATTCTGATGTAGGTGTTGTTGTTACATTTGGGCGGTGTGTGGGCTGAGCTGAGGGCAGTGGAGATGGCATCCTCTGTGGATCTGTTGGCTCTGTATCCAAGCTGGGTGAGGGCCTGAGCTGACTGGGATGCTGTCTCTGATGTGCTGGAAAATTTGTTTCTTAAAGCACTTCATCAGAATAGGGGTGAGTTACACAGGGCGGTAGTTGTTTATACTAGACACAGCAGACTTTTTAGGAGAGAAAAAGAAGTTTATAGTCTGTGTCGAAGCAGGTGACAGTAATAAGTGAAAATTGTCAGTGATGACATTTACTAGCTGGTTGGCACATGTTCTTCTTACGCAGCCAGGGATGTAATCAGGCCCCGCAGCTTTGCTCACATTTACTTTCAGAAGGTTATTTCTCACATCTCCTGTGGATACTGGTAGTGGCAGATCTTCTGGAGGCAGTCATTTTTTAATTTTTGTGTAATTGTCTGTCTTGTTTTGTGCTCTTTCTGGTTAATTATGTGGCTACATTTGCTACACTAAGGGAGGTCGTTGTTTATTCCTGTTTTATAATCAGTTGTATTCACACGCTGCAAATGTTTGTCAAAGGAATTTATCACCGGATGGTGATAAATTTGACTACTTTTAACTTTTAATTTTACTTTTACTACTTTAAAGTAACAGCGCTTTTATTTGAATAAAATGTTCTAATACTCTTTCCATTCTTAAGTGTATTATGGTACACTCTAATCAACTATATTTGACTGTATATTCTACTGCGCTACACTGTACTATTCTTTGATAGACTAAACTATGAAGTGCGCTGAATATGAATTCATCATTTTGATATTAAGAGGAATCCTTCATAATGAGTTTTGTCCATAATATTCATCTGGGCATTGTATCATTACTGGTTTTAAGAAAAATTATATAATATGGCCAAATACAACCCCTATTTTTAGTGTCCCACTGCCAAAACTTTCTGTTCTATTTCCTCTGTTCATTTCTACCTTGGGACTTGACTACAAAGACTTGAGACTTGTGACTTTCAACCAATGACTTGGTCCCATCTCTGACATTTACACAGCTTAATTTGTATATTTTTTATATGGGTGTCAAACACAAATTCTATTTTTATTTGCCTGATCAAGGTACATGGTGTAGGAGTATTATATATACTATTTTGTTGGAGGCTAAATTTAGACATATTTGTAGTTTATTAAACAGTAGAACACAACTGAAGACAGATTGTGAAGCAATATAGAAGATTTCTATCAAATCCCACGTCTGTATTATAGTATACTATCCTATTCCATACTATACCATACTAAACTATGCTAAACTCTACTTCTCTGCATGACTAATACAAGTCTAATTTTATCTAGCATTTTTATAATACATTATAATCTCATATTATTATCTGTTTTACTTATACAGAGCTGTTCCAGACTTGGCTCTCTCTTCTTCTCGTAGCCAAGTGTTGGGTTTGTCATCTTAAAAGTAAGCTGGAGACTTTAATCCCACCCAGCAGATTCACACTAATCAGGGTCAGATTCAAAGTCCTTAGCGCCCTGGTAAGCCCTCCTTTAGCCTCGCTCTCACTCAAACTGGCTTTCTCCCTGCTCCATCTTCTTGAGATGCCCCAATGACTCATGTGGATACTCATCCTAATGCAAAGGCAGTCCCACCAAAGCGGCACCTGGTCTTCAATGCCAAAGGGGATTGTGGGAAGTGCCACACAGAGTCATGCAGGAGCACAGAGGATCATTAAGCCTCTGATGAGGATTTCAGTCTGCTTGTCTCATTATCTGCAAATGAGCATGGGATTCATGCTCTAAGTTTCAACAAAGTAAAAGGCATGTCATGATGTTCCTCTTAAGAGAGGCCATTCATTACACACTCATTTCAAATACCTCTTTCATTTGGCAGTGTTTGGACATGGAATGGACATTGTCCAAACACGCCTGAAACGAAAAGCTGCACCATTGCAACCATACGTTATCCATGTGTTGATAAGTTAATTCTAGACTATTTAATAAATTAGTGAAATTAGAATGAGTATTGAATTGCTCCGCATTTTTCCCCTGTGCTTCTTAGGCCATGTCCACGCGGGGACGAATTTAGGTGTATCTGCAAAAGTTTTCATCAACACAGAACCAGCGCTTGGGAGCCCAAATATGTTCATTTTTTTAATCGGGTCCCAGAGTGAACAAAACTGAAGACAGCACCCTTACGTTTCTGTGTTTACAACCCATACGCATCTTTCCTGAACCGATGACACCATAGCCCAAATTCTCCCTTAACCTGCATGTGCTAACCCCGCCAACAACAACGGCAGATTACAGTTTTTTGCGTTCATGCTGCAGAATCTACTAAGCAGAAATTCTACCTCATCGTCAATCCACACAAATGTCTCCTTTCTAGCTCGATTCGTATCCTCCGCCATCTTCTTCATTGTGCATGGCAGCGACACATTTCTTGAGACGATTCTGCTATGGAAAACATTTAAAAAACGAATAAGAAATAGATCGGTTCAGTCTCCGTGTGGAGACGGCCTTAAACTCTCAACTGCTTAATGCAGTAAACAGTAACAGTAATGCAGGAAACAGTATGGCGCCCTCTACCAGTTCACAAACTCTCACATTACAGCTAAACAGTACGCTAAAATATGTTTTAAGAAGACATTTTAGGTGAGAAATGAACAATACAGAAACAGTCTCAGTTTATATTTGGTCAGCAGTGCTTAGTTTAACAGTTTGATTAGAGTTTGGTCTGAGTTTGAGAAAGACAGGTAGGTTCTCTCTAAACTAAGACATTTACTGTATATTTCTATTCTGCTTTAGATTTGTAAATAGACAATATTGTTTCATTACTTTTAGTACATAGGCAGTGTAGTTTTTATTTTTATTTCAGTTAACACATTTTATTTACAGATAGCTTTGGTTTTTAGTGTAGTGTAAGTTAACTATAATAACTTTGAGCCATACTTAAAAAAAAAACACTCCAAAGAAATGGTGAGAGAACAGTAATGAACTGTTAGCACCAAAGGTTTATAGATGAGGTCAATCAAACAAAACCTATAACTACAATTCCCTGGCTGGTTTGTGGGAGTGTGATGATTGACATTGTCCATTTGATTTACTGACCTACCTGCTGCTGATCAAATTTATGATCTGCTTTCATTAAGTGCAGTGGTTACATCTCATGAATAATAAGTACCTCTTCTAACTGGGCTTGAATATCACACAAGGTCAAGCTGAGTACATCGATAATTTATCCCTTTTCCCCATTTTTTAATTTTATTTTTTTGATATCATTTTTAACAGTTATTTCTTACAAACAATAGCAAATACATAAAAAAGTTTTATGTTCATTATAAATCTATTTTAATTTCCCTATCTGCCCAAAAAAGTACACAAACAGGGATGCAAACAGGCATGATATTAGCACAGAATCATATCCACATTAGCATTCATGTGAGAGAGAACATCTCTAAGGCCTAGCTACTTTATAGAGGAAACTCATTTTGGCCACTTGGATCCACAATATCATTATGTTGGTTGCTATCTAATGTTCATGGGTTGGGGGTTGGGGCACAGACCATTTTGCTTATTAAGAATTTTGTATCAGTTATCATTTTTAAAAAAGCCATTCTTTCACCGTGTTGACTGTTGTTTTGTGCTGTATTCTGAAAAAGTATCCGTTCAGGCACTGTTTAGGTTCTAGTACCATTTTAAAACTATTGTTCTGGTACCGATTTCAGAAAGAAAACAACAACAACAAAAAAAAACCAATGTACAGTCCTACTGATAATTAGACCACAATCTTTGATTATCTTTATTAAAAACGGGAAACCACCTGCCCAATCTACCACTCCTCAGGCATGTCCAGAGCCTTCAGCATCTCAGGGCCAGTCTCACTGACACCTGGGACCTCGCTACTGAGGAGCTTTTTGACTACCTTAGTGACCTCTGCCAGGTATATTCGTAAAGCTTCCCTGAGTCTTCAGACTTGGTCTCCTCCACAGTGGGTGTGCTGGCCAGGTTTGGGAGTTCATCCAAGTGCACTCTGTTTTTACTGCATGCTCATCAAATTACCCAGTCCAAGTCTGCAGTTCTACTCCCCTGCTTTTCGTTTTCGAGTCAGGTAACGTTATGCCAGAAGTTCATTGAGGCCAACCAAAAGTTTCTCTACGTAGCATCCCCAAACTCCTCCTACATACAGATTTTTGCTTTGGTGACCATCAACAGCAGCAGCAGCAGCAGCTGTGGATCAATAAAATGATATCTGTTCACTTGCAGAACACAACAGTCTTCTGAGGCAGCTTCCTTGGACATAACACACTTGTGTGTGTTTTCCTGCTTATAAGAAAACAAACACATTGTTTCACTGACCTCTGGTGGCATTTAACCATAATAATATCAATGATAATAAAATTATAAAGTGACTTACAGAAAAAAAGACTACAAAAAAAAACAAGCATTGGGATCATAAAACCGTGTGGGTGGTTATGTTTTCATTTTTTCCAGGCTCTGGGCCATTTTGACTCTACCTCAATACAACAAATGTAAATGGATTTAGACCTAAATGGGGAGCCAAGCATGCGGTTATGTCTTAATAATATGTGCCTTAATTTAATAATCACAACACATGAAACATGGCAATGTAAGACTTGTAAGAAAATGGACATGAACATGAACTCTTTACAGTTTTAAGTATGCAAATACTGCATTATCCTGTGTTGTGGCCACCAGTTTGAATTATTTCAACTTCAAATTATATTTTGTCGGTGACTTTGGTTGATGGGTATAGTATCAAAATACCCATGAGCCTTGGCTGGCATTGCTTTAGAAAATAAGCTTTTCAGAGGCAGAGGTGGAGTGTAACTGAATACATTTTGTCAGTTACTGTATTTAAGTACAAAATCAAGGTACTTGTATTTCAATTGAGTTTTCCATTTTTATGCAACTTTACATCTCTGACTTCTCTAGTAACAAGATGCCTTTTAGATTCTTCTTGTGTTTCCTGTCCAGTGAAAACTGTATACCTCCAAAAATAGTGATTTTTAATGTCAGTGTTTGAGATAAAAGAAAGATGAAGTGCTTCTTTTTGCGTTGAGAAAATTCTCTGCGTCGTAAGCTAGATAAACTAAACCAAAAACCCTTTGGATCAACTAGAAACAGGGCTGTTTTGCTGAGCTCATTGGAAGACTTTCTAAAGACACTTGGCTCTCACAAGACAGTGACACTACAAACATATGATGATCTTATGGAATATGATGCACTGATGTTGACTGAACTACCAAACAGTATAAAAATGAGTTCACATTAGCACTTAAGTCTACAGCAATAAAACGACTAGAAAGGTGAAGTTATGTAGGTTTGGTTTGGACAAGTAAAATTACGAAGTTAGACATAGACAAGTAGAGTTATGTTGGTTGGGTTTAGACAAGTGAAGTTAAGTAGACTAGGTTTAGGAAAAGAAACATGTTGATGATGTTCTTTAAAATACCTCAAGGTCCACTTGGTCCCACACACTTATGAGTTTGGAAGTCCTTTGTCTGTTTGACCCAGACTTCTGCTCTTTATACCATTTACTTCCTTCTCCCATGTGTCACATACTAATTGTGGGGTATACCTACTTTTCAGAACAGCCTGAATAGTAAAACACTGAAAGGGAAAATGTTAATGCACCATGACTACTTTTACATCTGATACTTTAAATAGGGTTTTGATGATGACTCTTACATGTTTTTTCAGCAGAACTTTTACTTGTGGTGGAGTGGTATTAGTACTTTTACTTGTTGTTTACTTTTACTTGAGGCCACCACTGACCCAGTGCAATCCCTTTTTAACTCCCTAAGAAAATGATTGTCATGTTGTTGAAGATAACACTAATAACAAGTTTCGAGATGTGTTTTGACTCTATATTAAGGCACTTGTGCTGTTCAGTTTATCAACAAACACATCTCCACCTACCCCATCCAGCTGCCTGCTTCGATCGGAGTGCGGAGCAGCTTCACTGAGCCCTTTGGAAAAGGGATGAGAGATGAGTGAGCAGGAGGGGAGGGGAGGTAGGGTAGAGAGGGTGGGCGTGTGTGCATGTGTCTGTGTGTGTAAGAGAGAGAGAAAGGAAGAGAGAGAGAGGGAGGCGCTGCATCAACCCGGCATACAGCAGCAGCAGCAGCAGGCTGGGCTTAGGGCTCTATTGTTCCCTGTTTTATTACTGCCAGACCTCGTTCTCGCTCATTAAGGATCCAAGAGAGAAAGAGAAACAGAGAGGACGAGGGGAACGAGTGGAGACCTCAGCCCCATTTGCCTGGGATTACTTCTTCTTGGATGCACTGGTGTGGACAAAGCAGAAGCAGAAAACACACACACGCACTTCGGTCCAGCTCCCTACCACGGGCCAGTCTTGTTTTTTTTTTTTTCCTCTTGACTGCATTGGGAACTGCAGTACTTGCCGTGCGGTGGCCATGGAACTGGCCAGCAGAGCTGTGGGGACGCTGGGGGTCTCAAGAGGGGCACCGCTCCCCTCTCTCTGGAGGATAGCGCTGCTCTTTCTCTCCATCTGGGAGATGGAGGCACAAACCACAGTGGAAACTAAACCCCTGTATATCTGGCAGACAGGTACGGTCCAGCCTCTACTGTTTCACTACATTCCCCCTTGGGTTCGGAGGGGGGGTTCTTGGAGAGTTGCTGTATGGATGTCCCATCCACTACTATGCTTGCAGTCTTGATGCAACATTAACATGCATGTTTGTGTAGCTTATAGCAGGGTGCAGGGACACATGGTCAACTTGCTCAAAGTATTCTGCTTTGAGGCTTCTGATTTGCAGTTACTGCATTGTTCATTTTTTAGGATTCCATTGAGCCTTTATTTAAAGCAAAAGTTTCTTTACCGAGCCTCTTTTCCTGCAGACATGCATGTGGCAGAGGTTGATGCATTGGAGCCATCTTGCTACTGTATAGTGAGGTAACATATTTACTGCAGTCCCTGAGGTGAATGTCTCTTTGCCCCCAGACTGGAGGTTAGAGGAGTGGGGCTGTGCTGACTGTCTTTTGGCTGTGCTTCCCCTGTTCTGGACTGAGGCAGCTGGGACTCCTCGGCTGCCCCGTGCTGCTATTGGACTCATTTATCACAGTTTGACATATGTGCAGTTCATGAGGAATGGTGTGTGCACTGTAGCTGCATGTGGGGCTTTTTCTGAGGGGGGCGGGAGCACGCTTCAGAGGATGCGGGGAAAACACTCCGTAGTACACCCAGCAGTAGCCTATTTACACATGGAGGTGATTTGTGGAAAAGTAACCCAGAGGTGGATGTTGATGAGTTAAAGGCAGAGTGTTGTGAGAACAGTAGCTTTACAGTGCAGGCAGCTGTGCGGTACAATAAAAGGCTCCCCATTGCTGCTGGTTTGGGTGGTGCCTCTCACCGGTCGAGGCTCATTCACTGCGAGAGAGCAGCACATGGTCAGGAGGACACAATGCTGGTGCATGGTCCAGTGAGCAGAGTGCAGAAGTGGGAGAAGGATAGGAGGATGGGAGCAGGAGTAGAGGGGATGGGTCCCCCGACACCCCCCAACAGGGGTGCCCTTTGGATGCAGCTGGAGATCAATGTTCTCTTACACTACTGTCTAATCTCTCTCTGTTTTCCTGGATCAATGTACTGGCTTCACTGGGATCCTGCAAACCCCCCTCCTTCCCTACCAGTGGGAGCTGATCAATGGGTATAGTCCTGACAATGCAGCTCAGCCTATATGGAATCAATTCTGGCTGTAGGTGGAGTCTAAAATGTAATCTATACATGTTAATAATCAGTGTCTGTGACATCCACCGTGTGCAGGACGTAATTACCCTCTTGCTACTCTAGTCCATTGGTAAATGCATTGAATGTTTGCTAAGAATTCAACATATGCATCATTGGTGTTTGTTTTGAATTGTGCACTTTATAGGGTAAAGTTGCAGTAACAACAGGGAGATTTCACTGTTGACTATGTCTGCTGTTATTGCATTGTCCAGTGGGCATGAGTGTTGGTATCGTTGATAGCACTGCTGTTATTTGATTGGTGAAATATCTGTTAGGGAGGGCACTGAAATTGTGTTTGTATTTTTTTTTCTTTTTACATGTCATGTTTCTGTCTAATCGTCCAGCATTGGTAATGTAAATATTTTCCAATTGAAGATATTAATTCCCTTTCCTTTAGTCCTGTGCAAGCAAAAGTTAGTGCAAGCGATTTTAAATTTTGCTACAGTATACTAGGCATCTCGATCCCAAAAAACTCAAATTCAAGCTCTGTTTACATTGTTTTTTGTTGCAACTTAAATGATTTTTGTTTCCCTCTTCTGACACTATTGTTGTTTACCAGCTTCATTGCTCACACCCTGTGCAAAGGAATGGAAATCCTATGGTATTATGTGCTATACCTCCCACCGTGCTAAGGCAGGGGAGGAGATTAAGGGTAGAGAAACCAGAGCAGATTGGCCAGACAAAGTTAACCTAGATACGGTATAGACATGTTTATGAGTGTCTCCTCTTGGCTTAAGTGTGTCGGCACTTGGCTCCCGGATGCTCGTTTGGCTCGCTGACAGGATACTGATGCTGAGATGAATGGTGATGGACCATGTTTGAATATTCGTGTGTCCTTGTCTTTGATTTGACATTTTTTGGTGAGATCCTGTCTTCGTCTCACAGTTCCAATCCTTCCCCACATGCTCAATGCAACAATCCATTAGGCTTTTTCCTCCACCTCAGCACCTTTCGTCTGGGAGGAAGGTGCAGGAGCAAAGAGGTTGTCTGTTGACATCTTTAAAAAGGAAATTTTTTTAGGGGATCGTAATATATGTATTTTCAGTGAATACTATATACCCACTCTTCTTGTACAGATAGGTGGCTGAAATTAGCCACAGGAGTAATGCGGGGGCTGGGGGTTCTCAAGAGACTCCTGTGCCCAGCAGTATGTGCGGAAGTGCCGAGGGAAAGAGTACAATTCACTAATGCTCTGTGGAAATATAAGTATTTAATCAATTTAATCATCCCCGTGGACCATTACAACAGCTGATGTGTAAGCAGGCCAAAAAGGCTAAATGAAACAATAACAGATGAGTCATGTTTGTCACATTACTCCCCCCACGCTACCTGCATATGTATGGAATTTGGAGCGATGTTTAATCTGGCAGTGTGTAATGTCTTGTTGGCAGAGGACTTGCTTGTATTGTCTTAGTGACTGGATTACAGAAGCCACAGACAGATGGTTGAGCGAATAGATTCCGTTTTCTCTCTGAGTGGAGACTACAGGATGTTCTCTTGGTTTTAGTGATGTCAGGGGTTAACCGTTAATGGTTAACTGCTGTTAACTTTACCGATTACATATATCAGTCTATAGGTTAATTTTGATGCTCTTCAGTTTGCTGTACTGTGCACCATCCGGATTTGGTGGGAGCTAGCGGCGTTGCTCAATCTGTGATTAATTGCCAATAGTAATGTGGTCCCCAAGAAGCCTGTCTCAAGAAGCCAGCAAGTTAGCGCCTTGGGCAAAAAAAAGTGTAAGTGTAGTAACATTTCCTGTCTGATATGGGTTTCCCAAATCCTCATTCTAAAATCAAGAATCTATATGTTATTATGTTGGACACAAGTTATCAAATGCTTTACTGAAAAGTCAAAAGTTTCAGCATGTGCACAACTTCAGTCATCATACTTGCAAAGATTTAAAGAGAAACATGGAGAAAGTTTCTCTTTTCAGTGGATGAATGCAAATACAAAATGCAGAGTGAAGCTCCAACGTCACAGTGAAGCAATACTAAAACCTTGTTGATTTCTCTGTTAGCTCAGTGTTTTTTCAACATTAAAGCTGTCATAAATGTGTAAGAACCACAGATAGCATTGGGAGGAGAGAGAGGTGATAGAGAGGAAACAGAAAGTAAAAGAGCGCTGGTGAGGGAAAGCACTAAAGGAGAAGGAGAGAGGTGTGAGACGGAAGGTCATGTTTTTTAGATACCATATCATTAAGTCAAAATCATCTTTCAATTAGAAATGTGGATGTATTGACAGCTAATCTGTTTTAACATTAATGATCATGATGAGCCACTGACAGAGGATGTGTCTTCAGGTTGCCCCATGAAAATTGGACATTCGAATTATCAGTCAGAGACCTTCAATCAACTGAGATTGCTTCGGATCAAGCAGTTTTGGGTTTTTTTTGCTGCAGATTTTGTTGTAGAGTGAGTGCTTTTGACTTTTACGTTGCTCTTTGGTGCAGATGGCTGCAGACATGCAGGCAGCAGCACGGAGGACGAGAGAGCAGAGATCTTCTGCTTAGAGGTGGGGAATTTACAGCTCACAGGAACTTAAAAGGATTCAGTCTCAGGCTTTTGTTTGATATCTAGTGGCGGCAATACATGTTGTTGCACATTAAAACCCATTGTTAACACATTTAGCTTGTTTACTATGTGACATGAATGCCACTGTCACAGTGAAAGTCCTGTAGAGCTCATTCAAATCTAATTTGATCTGCATAATTTTGAGTCGGGTACAGCACTAGTGTGTGTCTTCATGCACTTCATGAAAGCATGTGTTTGAGAAGGGAAGCTTTTAGAGTTGATAGACAAAGGGCAGATGCTTAGTTTTGATCCTCAGCAAAAATTTTGAGAGGATGTTGACCTGAAAGTGCATTTATGCACAACATTTTTGATGGCTTTGTGCCAGCAGCAGGTGGCAGTGCAGGTGGGTGGTGGATCAGTTTTTGTCACATTAAATCTTTGCACCAATCAACAACTGTTGTTTCCATTAGTCACTTGGGTCGAAAAAAATAAAGACTGAAAAGTCAGTGGCCTGAAAAACAACTTTTGCTGCTACATACTTTCAGGGCGCTCTTATTGATCTTTTCACTGCAGTCTGCTACCCATCATGTACACCACAGACGGGGCTTGATACTTCCTGGTACAGCGCAGGACAATAAAATTCGCTGCAGAGCTGAACAAGCTGGAGCAACGTCTGATGGTAATTAGTGGGGCAGTTCTCCTGCACAGACCCAGTCAGCCTCAGAAAGACCTAATGAATGGAGGCTATTTATGCCTGTTAAAACCACACACACACATACACACACCACAACAACAACACAGTGTCTCTGTATTGTCCTCATGCAGTGTGCAGCTCTGTTCAGACGCTCTGTGGCAGATGCTCATGTCCATGTGGTGCACAAAAGAAAGAAGAGGCTTCACCTCGAGTCACATGGCCCACTCTTTGTTCTTCCTCTGATGTCCCCATAGAACCCCCCCCCCCCCAAAAAACCCCCCCACCACCACCACCCTCTCCCTCTCTCAAGGTGACCTTTAACCTCTGAGCTGAGAGGGGTCTCGTGAGGCTATCAACAGTGAAAAGGAGGCGGGGGTGGAGGGTGAAATACAGCAGCTTCTCCATATCAAGTTGTCAAGTGCTTAATTCAGCCATTTACACCAGTAAATTTAATAAGCTCTAGCTGAAGTACAGATCAACTGATTTAAATTTTTTTTAAAGATGATACAGTGATAACACTATTCGTGTTTTAATTAAAGGTGCCAGTAATGTGTACATTTCAAATTGGTCTTATAAATACATTTAAATGAACAAATGTATTGTTCTGAACATCCCAAACCCAGTAAAATAAGAAGGAAATAAGAAAATACAGGCAGAGGGCCTCTGAAGATAAATATGCCACCACACACTTGTAGTGGTTCGTAAGTGATGGATGAGAGGGATTACGTTTGTTAACATAGTTTTAAGGGATATCCTGCAAAGTATAACCACTAAAGAGACTGATATTTTTCACAGGAGTTGGTGGAAAACAAAATAGAACTAAAAGGAAGTTGAACATTGGACTGTCAATTGTTAGTTCAACAGAAATTTTACCCAATCTTGTTGATTTTTATCTTGTTGTGGAGTTCTCCCTCTAATGTGGGGTCCGTGTGGGTAGTAAATGGGATGAAAAATGGGCCATATATAAGTGTCCACAGGTTCCATAATGGCCCTTTGCCAATCGTCCAAATGGGTGGGTTAAACCAAGTGGGATCCATCCAGATGGGTTATGCTTGGGATACCTGGGTACTAAATGGGTATGGACCCAAAAATGGGCATCTTATTTGGGGGCAACTCAGGTAAACCATGGCATGGGACCACTATAGAACCCATGGACAGTCCCATATGGGGCCCATTTTTCATCCCATTTACTACCCCATAGACCACACCTACAATTGTTGTCAGGAGAATGGTCTGTCTTAGTCAGATGCAAAAACTGATAGCACTTTCATCTTTACACAATCTATACGGAGCTGGTAGGGTAATGATATGTTTTCTTAAGTGTACCCCACTTTCATGTACACGACACATGTATGTGCTTACGCACACACCATAGGCATCACCATCTGGATGTAATAGCACAATACTGACGGTAACATTCAGAACCATGGACAGCGCCTTGTTAGACATAAAATTGTGTTTTGTGTCCCAAAATCCACCCAAAACTGTATAATAACACTGCAACTCAAGAGACTATCAAAACAGTCCATGTAATTAAAGGTTCAGGTTATGTTTCACCACATGTTGGGCAAAGGTTCCCTCCTGAGCTGCCCATTTCAGTTGGCTTCACCAGCATTTGCCCTGCTGAAGTAATGTTAACGTTAGGTCACAACAGTGCTCCTTCCTGCTTTTAGCCTACACTTATGTTTGGCCATTTTAATATTATCTTTATATCAAAATCCCCACGGTGTGCAACCAAAAATAACGTATGGTGCTTTTTTTTTTTTTTTAATTGAGTGGGACAGTGTGATAAACTTTGGCAGTGGGGATGGCCTGTCAAAAAATGGTAAATAACTTCTAAATTGATTCAGTTTAAAGAAAGACACACACAGGCAGGCAGATGTACACACATAAACACACAACTTTGCCATGTCCCCTGTCATAACTCATAAACCACTTTTCTTATGCAGGCATAGTGATGAGTGTTTTTGAGGTTATCCGTGTCTAAATGCATGAACCCTGGATGCATATGCTCATGTGGTCACAGCTATTGCAAAATTGCACTTTTATTACTCCATTGCAGTACCACTTTTCATCTAAACGTTTGAATACTTTTTTGACATTGCTTTGCAAAATAGTTGTTCTTACAGTAAGGTTGTCATTTTTCAAGCATTTTGCCCAACTCCGATAAAACTCTTGACTTTTAGATGTACCAGTTTCCAGCTTGTCACTCTACATAATGTTGTACAACATGTGAAAAACAGATAGTGAGTTGGTGTAAAACTAATCATTATTTACTGATCGATCCTCTCATTTCACTATGCCAGCGAACAAGCCTGTTTCCTCAAATGTCCAACTGTATTGATGGACCTTGGTTTGGGTAGCAGCATGTGCAGCTCCCGGGGATGAAATCTGTTGAAATTTCTCCTTTTTTTGAGCGCTGCTTGTGTTGAGCACCCCTTTCAATGAAAACATATGAATGTGATTAAATGGCATTTGTTGTTTTGAACAGACACTCGAGTGTCAGATTGGCCTGCGCATACGGAGCTGGAGGAGTGCTATCAAGGCATAATGGAGGCGGGTGAAATTATTTCTGTTTTCCCTGGGATTCATCAAGTGCCAAATTGCAGCCATTATGTTTTGTGGGTTTGAAGAAGCTGCATCCAGCTGTTCAATTCTGCCTGGCGGGCCACCCCAGTTGGAGGAGGGATGTCTGAGAGTGTGTGTGTGTGTGTATAAACACACACAGGTACATGAACTCAGTGCAGTGTCTTTGTCTTTCTCTCAGCCATCTGCTGTCTGTAATCGTCCCTGTAATCCCCATTAACATTAACATTAATTCTTATTCCTGCCTTTTCTTACTTGACAAGAAAAAAAATAATTTATAATCATTTAGTTCAGAATCTCAACACCCTCACAAAAGCTGAGTGACAGTGCATTTCATCTCGCACCCACCTCCTTGCTATTTTACGCTTCTTCTTTTATTTCTCACTCACACAAATAGCTACAGCAGCACCCATTCACACACACATACACACTGGGATGGGCTTTGTGCCGAGCGTGTGCATGTGTGTGTGGCGTGCCTCATTACTCCCAGTAAGAGGGCTGACAGTGGGGGAGGAGTGTTGCTGTCAGCACCCCACCTGCAGGCAGTGGACACGGGGAGGCTGAGTAATTACATGGGAGTGGTGCTTGTTTGATTCGGGTGCGACTCCACTGCATGGCTGCCACCTCGTCCGATAACTGACAAGAGGCCAGTTCAGACAAAATACACACTCAGGTTTCACTGATAAATGACTTAACAGGTGAGTGGGCTCACATTGGCAAAGTATTAACAAGATCACATGTCAACAGCTGGCGGCCCCTAGAGGTAGCAGTTTTTGCTACATCTACAATGAAAGTGTTGAGCAGGTTAAACAAAAAATTCTAGATAAATCGTGGGTATTCTTTGAACCTTTCTAGTTGTGGGGTTAAAACTATAATATCGGTCATAATGATAGAGGGAATAAAACTAAACAGGGTTCATCCTCTGGGGATCAGTAATGTTTCATCGTGTATTTCAGGAAAATCTGACATTTTTTGACTTGTCTTGTGTACAAAGATAAATATTAGTGGATATTAGTATTACTGGCACTAAGGTTCACCAGCTAGTTGCTGAAAAAATTACCAAAGTAATTAGAATTCGTTCTGTGTGGGAACATGAATCCCAGTCCGAAAGTTTGTAGTAAATCATCTAGTTGTTGATCTAGTTGTTCAGGGGATCCCAAAAATCATTAGGATACCTCTTCTGGAAAGCACCTGTCAAGCACATTTTATGCCAATCCATCAAGGAGATTTTGAGATATTTACTAGATTAATGGTCTGTGGACTGCATTATTCATCGCTTTTTTCGTCTTAGAGAGCATTTGAAGCTTTTGACACTACAGGCACAATTCCTCCATTCTCACGCACACATTCACACATGCTGCTCTCTGGTCATTAGGTAATTGAACAAGCACTCACACACCATGGGCACCATTAGAGGCAATCTGGGTACAGCATCTTGGCCAAGGACTCTTTGACATGAAGACTATGAGGGCCAAGGATTAAAAAAACTTGGCCAATGTCAGCCCCCATACATTGAAACACCAACCCCCTGATTGGTAAGCAACCTCTCTATGCACTGAGCCACAGCCGCCCTAGGATAAGTGGACTTCTTGATGGTGCTAGAGAAGTCAGGAATCACCAGAGTCTTTAAGATTCATTATCTGGGGACCATAAACCAAATTTCATTGCAATCTGTCCAATAAATAACCAAAAGAGCAACATTGCCATCCCTTGAGCCACATAGAAAAGAAAGACAAAGCAAAACAAAGAAATAGTTCTTTAACTGTCAGTAATGGCAAGTTTTGCTTTGTTAGAGCAATTTAAAATGTGTCAAAAAGATGGGACACTCTAACTAATTAGCCACTGCTGCAAGCATACTGATTTGACTTGACTCAGAGAAAACAATGTCATCTGTAGGTCCAGTTTTGCCGTCTCCTTGACTTTCACTCACTGAACTAATGAGTCTTCAGAGTCATTAGTCACCAAACCGATCCACATCTCTCGTCTATCACCCATCAAAACCCAGTATCCTAGTGTTTTCATCATAATATGGCTGCTCACTTAATTCAGGCCTAATCATGAAAAGACAGAGATAAGAGTGTAGGCAATTGGAGCAAGCAGTGATGGCCAAGGTGAAGTGCTGTTCATTGCCAAGCAACTGTGTGTTGTTGCAGCCAGTAGTACAGAACAATACCAGTCCAACTGACCACATTACAGCGATTAGTGTCTTCCTGCTTGCAGATAAACCCTTGTTTCCCTCTGGCTAACTCTTGCTCCCTGTGCGGCTTGATTAGCCCTGGGAAACGTGCTGGAGGATTGCACTAAGCAGCATAAAGAGCTTTTCATCAACCTGCTTCCTCCTCTCCATGCCATCCTCTGTTCGCGCTCACCTCCGGCTAACCCTCACCTGACATTTGATCTAAAACCTCAGACTCTGCGCTCAGTGTTGCATATCTTCAGTTCTTCAGATAGTAAACACATCTACAACCTACAAAAAATCTGAATGCATGTGTTCAAGCCAAATGCATGTTATTAATTTCACAAGCATTTTTTGTGTTAACCTTCCATTAAATGCATTCATTCTTTACCAAAGCCTCATCCTAACTTTAAAATTTACCTTAATCATATCCTTTAAAATGTGTTTTGATCAGTTCCATGGCTACTGTTTAAGGACATGTTATGTTTTCAAAATCTCATTTTTTTGCTTGGATTTAAGAAAACTCCCAACAAACTGAAGGACTTTTGATTATACAGTTAAAATGTACACATGGTAATTTTTTATTTTTTTTTTACTAATTTTGGGGTAACAAAAACATCAGAGCTGGGGCTGAACATCAATATCAATATGTATACGATACTGTCCCATGCAGTTGAAATTATAGCGCTGGATGCGATATCCAATGATCCACTGTCATTGATAAAAAGTGAAAATATTGATACATATTTTATGAAAATACATATGCGTAAAGTTATTTACTTTACATGAAGTTACATACAGTAGATTAGGTTTAGCAAAGTAAAATTATGTAGGTTTAGGAAAAGAAACATAGTCGAGTGCCGTCACATTACGTACTCAACATTACTTTTTGTAAGTATACGTATGAACGGTGCATGACAACAGCTTGCTGTGTTTCCATTTCGGCACAATCACAGCTCCTTCCTTTACATTCAAGCAGTCTTGCAGACAGGCAAAAAATGGCAAACAGCCAAGAAAGATACAGTGAGGATATTAATATTGTCTCATATCGAAACACCGCAGGACATATCTCAAACTCTTGTTTAAAAAAATACCTGCTTTTGTTGGTCTCAACTGTGGTCTGCTGCCATCTCACTTGGTGTTACGTCATCTACTATCTCCTTCTCCTCCTGATTAGAAGCTCTGCTCATTTACCTGTAATCTGAGGTTCATCTCATTAGAGATGTTGATATGATATTTATGTAATGTTAAAATGTTACAGATCCATGGTTTGCAAAAATGTACATTGCCAACATTTTATCCTTGCCACTGGTGCTGTATCTACACTATGAGGCTTTGCTGGCAGAACCTCAATGACTTGCACACACACACACACACACACACAGACACACACACACATATATATACACACACACATATTTACACAGATGTGGTAGATAGCACTATTTTAGTTCTGTGTGATGTATTATACATAGCCAAAGAGCTTACACAAGCAGAGACTCACCTCTGGCAGTCAAAACTGTGCAGCTACACAAATAAGAACACACATGCACACGCGTGCACACACACACACACACACACACACACACACACACACACACACACACACACGCATACATGCACTGAAGAAAAGAGAAATACTCTGATTTTGATTTGCACAGTAATTGAGAAAATACCCAATTACCATGGGTAGTAAATGAAAAAAAAATTATTTAGAGAGAAAAATATGTTTTATCCTGCCAACAACTCAGATACAGAGAAAGGAAATATGTTTCTGTTATTTTTGTTAATTACTATGGCTATGTCATGCAAACACATTTGATTGCAGTAGTGTGGACATGCGTGGTCCCCATTACATTTATTGAGCTCATTCATTCTCTCTGGGGGATGATTCCAAGTGATTTTGTTGAATGCCTTCACTTGTCATGGACTGGATTTCCATAAAAGTTGAAATGGACATGCATGGTCACCAGATAATTTTTATAGGGCAGCACTATCAGGTGAAAACCAAAATAAAACTGCCTACCAGCTTAAAGATCAAAAAGTTAAAATAAGTTAACTTTCAAAAATTGACTCTTTTTGGTGAGAATGTTCATACTTCTAAGTAGATGACCCCTTAATCTTTGACTCCTTTTTCCTAATGTCATGGTCAAGGTAAAAATGTTCTTTAACTACACTTGTGACAAGGCATTTTGAAAACTTCCAACCTTCTTTCTAATTATATCTTGTGAATATTCATTGTCTACAGATGATAAATCCTAATTTTTCAGATAAAAGAAATTGTTAACATGAAATTACATGTAGAATGAACCCTTTCAAGCCCAGTCACTTCCTGAGTTTTCATAACTGTCCATAATCGGGACAAACTGTCAACTTTGTACCCATGACTAATAAAACAATTGTCATGTTGCTATTTAAGTTACTTAGCATGTTCATACTCCCAAGGGGATGCACCTCTCTGAGTATCTGATCCCATGACCTTTCCATCAGTCCAAACTGGACTTTTTTGTACTCATCGAAGAAGAGCAAAACTCTCAGTAGGGTATATTATTTGTACTTTATAACATTTTGGAACTGTGGTGTGTCTTAAATACTGTATTACAACCTCTAGGGTGGGTTTAGACTTCTAGTCTTGTTTTGTAATTGAACTGAATTGAGTTTAGTTCAGTTAAGGGTGAGAAACAGAGAGGCAAATAGAAAGATATGAGATGTGAAATATTCCGTCTGTGTACTCGCAAATATCACTGAAACTCCCGTAAATAGAAGCACTTTAACTGCAGTCATCACTGTATTATTCATCAGGTCTTGCAGGCAGTGGCTCCCTGGAAGACACAAACACAGTTATACCAGTCATCCTCGGCCTAATGAGGCCCTGAGGACGCCACTAAAGTCAAAACACAGCCAGAGCCCAGCATGAGAGCTTTCTTTTCCACGATAGAAGAAGACACACTAACCCTTTAAAAAATGATGATGAGTAGTAAAACTAAAAGGAAGAGACACACACTGTCTTCTGAATGAGAGGTTAAATTCAGGTCCCAAGTCCTTGTATAAAATATACGCTGGCACTGTGTCACAGCAGTGCCACTATATATCTTTTCTTGCTCAATCTCAACACTCACTAGTAGCCTATTAAATCAGATGAGCGGGTGATGTTTCCTGAAAAGAGGAAGTGAATAGATTGATTACCAGTTGATCAGATTAATGAGAATCTTAGTAGCACCAGGGCCACATTTATCATCAATGCTGTTATGATTAATTAATGACTTTTGAAAACTTACCAGTTGCAAAGCTTTTCATTTAGTCAATTAAACCACAGCTGTTCTTGATGGATCCTGACTAAATGGCTGGGTTCTGTTAAGCAGAAGATGGAATTGGCTATGAAGTAGCTCATTTTATAGCTCTGTGTCTGCAACACTTTAATCTGGGGAGTCCTGCATGAGTCAGTAAAAGAGTGTGAGAAGGCCCTGGCATCCTTTTATGCTCTATCTTTAGTTTTGTTTTTACTGCTTTTCAGATAAATAGTGGACAGATTATTTTCATGTGAACAATCTGCAGCTTGCCTTTTGAGTGCTACAGAGTGGAGGCGGATTAAATGTCCCTTAAATAACGCTCTGCCACAACCAGAAATGTAAGATTTAAATGTGCACGATCAACATATACTGGATCCACGTCTGAGTGTAGCTCAGAGGTTTTTATGCAACCTGTCACCTTACTCCTCCATATTGCTCTGGCCAAGTTGAATCCTTATGCTTGACCTTAAACTATCCAGACAGCAGTGCAATCAATGATTGACTGTCTTCTTCATGTTTCCTGGAAAAAGCCAACACTCCCAAGGTGCATTTGAGCATTAAGCTTCAAAATCCACTGCCAGGCTGGTAATGTTAGGCTGAAGTTGAGTTTTGTAGAAGATTGCTGAACACATTAAGCAGCTTGAATAATTTATTTGAATAAATTAGGCAACTGTGGCTCAATGTTATTGTTTTTTTTGTTTTTGTTTCTGAGTGACATTCTTCATAGCAATGATCACTGAAGCTCAGGGGTAATCAGTGAACATATCAAAATGCTAAAATGAAGGTGACGATATTGTAACCCCTGTTCTATTTGCACCGGTGGAGCCTTTTACTAGGCAAATTGGGCAATGGAGCCCGTCGGTGAATGAAACGACTCTGATTGGCAGTTCAGCTTGGCGCATGAGAAGAAAAACGGAAATGAGTAATTTAAACAAACATCTGAAGTCAAGAGGGAATGGGGCCGAAACAAACAAAAAAGATTGTTTATCTTTAATCACTTAGCTCAAGCAGAAATGTTTCCTGATAGGTTGTGTTGTTGTTCATTGGCGCACAGTAAATATGCTTTGTTTTTTTTCCAATATTGGGTTGTGTTGTTAATGTGCAAACTGGCTAACTAGCTTCTTGTACTGGTGTTTGGTGTTAGAGGGCAAGTTGAGCTCAGGGAGTGGTCTTTCACATGTTCAGAGCATAACCATTTTTAGTTAAATGTATTCAAATTTGTTTTAAAACTGGACTGCATTTAGCAGAGACTGATCAAGCTCATCAAGGGTTTTTTGTATAACTGGGTCACATCATGCATAATCTGACATGCAATAAACACAGCGGCCGGTCAGGAGGGGTCAGGGAGCTTCAGTGTGCTGTGGGTCAGATTTGGCAAACTGTGGCTCTGACTTTGAAATGGCTCCTGTGTTTGAATAAAGTATAAATAAAAATAAAATTTGTGGACAGAGCCGTTTCCGAGACCATGGTGATTTAATTACCGAGATCAGTCTATCCTACAGATGCATCAGTAAAGAAACTAGCAAACACAAGCTCCCGTCTAATAATAAACCCTCCTGGGTGAATTGTGCACACAATGCGCAAGGCATGTGATAATATATGCAGGGAAGTGAAGAAAATGAAGTGATCACAACTTTATATATAAAGGAGCATAAACAGGAACAATATATACAGGATTTAAAAAGTGAGCAAAGATATCAGTGGGAACAAAGCTGTGAGGATTTTGTTTTTTTTCTTTATTTCTCAGTTTCATGTTAGAAGTGAGATTAAAGCAACTTCCAGGCAGCATCTCTTCCTCTGGGCGCAAATGCTCATTTGCTTTTATCACCTGAACACAAAATTCAGGGTATAATGAGCATACAGATGGCCTGGAAATTATGGGAAAAAACAGTTCCTAGGTTAATAACAGTTTGTTAAGCTGGGAACAGACCTTAAAGCTGCATTAATGGGTTTATTTTTGGCCAGATGGAGACAGCAGCGCAAACACAACGTTGGAGTTTTGTTTGTGTCCACCTGATGAGTGTAAGCCCATTATGGACCCACTTTTAGCTCTGTTTTGGTCTCTTGTAGAGAAAACTATCTGGCTCTTTAGCTGCTAAATGATCCCCTTTGATTGCGAAGTAGTCAGTATTTTTTATTTCTGGTGTTAGGTGCTGGACAGTTAGGCTACAGGGGATTATTCAAAGCTTTTTTTGCCTTTTCTGAAAACACCTGTCTGCTGTTGCCAGTGGAAGTGGTTGAACTGGAAAGTCTGGATAATCAGAATTTATCCTAATCTTGCAATTTCTAATTGATGCTGCAGCTTTTGCAAGAAAGGCATAGAAAGGATGATGGCTTTGCACTCAAACCCAATGACGTGGATGATAAAATAAGTCTCACGGCATACAGCAGTGTTTAACCCTTTCCTCCCTGTCCTCTCTCTGCTCCTATCAAGTAACTTTTGATGGGAGCTGGTGACAGATTCCATTTTTATGTTAACAATGCAGCTAAGTAAAATTAAAATATTTTTTATGTGTAAAAAGTACTATTTGGTCTCCTGTGCATATGGAATATGATGCAGATTTGGTGTGTATTCCTGAGTGATTGAAAACAAGATTTTGCCTTGGGCCCCGAAAAAAGCTAGCTGGTGTGTCTACTGGACAAGATAAACCTGTAATGATGAGAGGCACAGCATGTTGCTAAGGACAAAACGTGTTAGAGAGATCTCATTGTAATCTTATGTCCCGCTTTACTTACGTTATTCGAATTATTGGCATAATTTGACCCCTTATATGTAGTGTTATCTTCAGCTCGCTCCCTGTAAATGTACATTGGCTGCCGACTCGTTAGCATTAACTGTAATGTTACTGTTAACATGTTAAAAAAGTGCACCAATACAAAGGCCAGGCAGGGGTCAACTTAGGTCGGTTAGGTCGTCTTGCAGAATCCCTGTGAGTCTCAGCCTTTGTCATAACTGCGAGAGTAATCCTTAGTCGTAAGCTGCATGTACATTGCCTGTTCAAGATGGGAATATCACTTTGTTAAGGCGCTTCGCTGTTCTCTATATAAAGTCCAAAGCTGGTAACAGAGTGGTTTTGCCTCAGAGTTGGGACTGGATGTAGTAACAGCACCATAACAAGATTTGTGTAAAAAGTAATGCTGGAAAGATATGAAAATGGGTGGCAGGAATGTCCTGGTTTTTACAATTTATGTGTGCGACCCAACATGGTTGATTTAAGAAGCAGCTGTTAGCATAGCGACTAATCCAAAGAAGCACAGTGACCGTAAGTGTCCGCAAAGTGGGAAAACAGTGAGATTTGGGATCTACTTACCTTCCAAGCAGAGGTGAGATCAGCTACCATATAACAGAGACAGTATATGATTGTGACATGTTATGTCATTTGTATTGTTTAGAAAGTGCTGCTAAAGCATATGTCATATGTCACACTAGAGGCGGACACTCATGTTTTAACCGTCTTGCCCATCAGGCCTCATTTGATCGTGGGATATTGTGATGCAGTGTATAATCACAAACTGGAGCGGAATGATTCTGCCGTTGTTTGGTTGTGTATAAAAAATGCAGGAGTGGTAAAGAGGTGACTTCTCTGTGGCCCTATAGTGCAATCTTTGTGTAAAAGTTGCTATATATACTCCTCTTGTGGGAGGTTGGCCAGCATTCATCCCATAATATTCCCTCATTTGGTTCAGTATTGATGGCGCTGTAGGTCCATAATCTCACCACAGAATAAGTAGATTGTTGATTTTGGTGTCTTTTTACACCTTTTCTCTATGACCTTACTGATGTCAGGACTTAGACAAAGCTGTCTGCCCCCCTGCTGAGAGAAACACTAGCAGATGAGATCTGACCTATTCAGCGGCTTGGTTACTTACTACTGTCTACTATGTCCATTCTTTACCTTTAGTGCCACTACAGTTGGTCACACCAGCTGTTTCTTCAGATCACATGGACAGAGATGTGACTGAAAAAAAAGAAACATTCTGCAGATCAAGAGGTTGATTTCATTCGTGTCGTTTTTCATCTGGGGGTGTCTACAGGGCCTGGAGTTAAGTGAGTTACAGGCACTGGTCGATTAATCATACTTACGGCAGTCACTGAACTGTACTCCCTGAAGGCATTCTCCTTCAAATCAACCTCCTCCTTCTTTCCACAATGCACCATTACCCAAAAACCACTAGCCACCCTCCGTCACCTCTGGTCCATGCAGTACAGGACTCACTGGTTGATGGCTCTGTGTGGACCTGTTGTCTCGTAACTGTGGTGAAAGCAAATACAAAAACAATAATAGATTGTTCTGTGTGCTTGATTTCCGTTTTCTGTGGGTGAATATGCAACAGATTTGTACTGTTTCTACTGCTGGCCTGTTACATGATATAGATTGTAATCAGAAGAAAAAGGCAGGGTGAAAAATAACATTGTAGACCTCAGAAATAGTGCTGTCACAGTCGTGAATTTTTGTTGGCAAATTATTGCAATTAACGCTATTTCTGTTGTCATTCCACACAGCAGTGCTGTTTTCTGCGGCTTTGCAACTAGCCCAAAATCCATGTTGTTAGTTTTAATGGCTGCTCATCATCGTCATCATCAAAATGATGCGATCATTGGCAAAGTAGTGTCAATTAGTTTACTGAAACAATGTTTCATCTCTCACTCTGCTGCACAGATTTATTTTAAATAGGCTAAATTGTTTTAAAACTGTTACAGGTTGTCATAATGTAACAAAAATGTGTTTCGGTGAATCCCAAAGATAGCAAGTGGTTAGACATCTGTGCAGGCCACATCAAATATGAGCCTTGGCTTTCATGATGATGTCATTCTGAAACATGGAAGAGACAAACACAAGCAGAGTTGGAAGTGCATCATTGTATCTATTAATATCTCCCCCAACTGGGATTCATGGGCCATGAAACCATGAAAAAACAGTCTATGTACTGGCCATATCTTATGAATAACAGTCTACTTACCAGAAAAGCAGAAAAAAACTTTCACTAGTGAGTCAGTTTTACACAAATTGTAGTAGAACTGCAGTAAACAGCAGCCTCAGCAGAAGCAGAAGCTCATGTATAAAGGTTGCAACCTTTCATTTCAGCGCATTCAACACAGAGCTAATGAAAATCCTATAGTCTTTTTGACACATCAGCAACTAGAAAAGCTTTATGTAGGAACGTGTTAGTTATGTTAATCTCTTAACTCAACCTTGATTTATCTGACTCAGCATTTGCTGTTGTAGTATTGGCTAACAATATCTGTTGGCTCTATGTGATGCCTACACAGACACAATGTTTACATGTTTGAGACACAAAGACATATCAACTTGTATGAATTTATAAGGCTGAAATGACTCGAAGCATTGATATTTTTTACTGATATTAAAATCTTTAAAAGTGACCATTTTCCTGCAAACGCTTAACTATTTTTGTGGCCTCTAAGCTGTTTTGTTGCTGCCTCCTGTTTAACTTTTGGAGAGACTGTAGATGCCTTAATTGTGTTCAAACAGCTGAGTCAATTTCTAAAAAGAAGAATATGTTGCTGGAAAAGCAGGGATGGGTCGGTAAAAACACCCAGGATTGATGGCTCATGATGGGGAAGTGAAACTAGCTGCGGGGAGTGCGTATTTTCAAAGAAACAGGGGTATTGGGTGGTGTTTGTGCTGGGGATAACAGACTGTCAAAGAAAGTGATTTTGGTCCAGTGGGACATTTTTCCAACCAATGGGGCTTCAGAATTTTGGGCTGTTGAATAATTGCATGGCACCTTAGTTCTGACCTGTTGCCCTTTGCTGTGTGTCATCCTTTCTCTCTCCCACTTTCCTCTCTATACTTATGGGACTAGTATTACAAATGGACCTCTGGCTATGTACAATAATTGTGGAGGTCGTCTGGGATCTTAATCACGTGTGAATCTGTCAAGTCCTACCTGTAATTTGTCAGGTAAAAACTCCACTGCAAGTTACTTACCATAGTTCACCAAACAGAGATCATAAGATAATATAAGTTCCTTGGGAATCAGCATTTCAGTGATTTGGGTTTATTTTTTTGTTTTCTCTGCATCACTTTTCTGTGTCTTTGTTAGCCGAGGATTATGGCGTTGGCAGTTATAAATGAAAGTTTTTGAATTTCTAAATCACGCGAGGTCCCCTAACAATACTGATCCTGTGCAATAGGGCTGCTGTTTAAATTTTCACATTTTTTAAACTTTCACTACAATTTACATTCAGATTAAGGGCTTTACTATGTGGATTCACACACTTACACCCTCTTGGACATCTTTTTTTTTTCATTTTGGAAAAGAAGGAAGAACAGTCACCGTAGGGGGCTGCTTATTAGGCTGATGACCGAGCTTACACTCCAGACACTGCTGATATAAATTTGTATGAAGGGATTACATATTATTTAATGTTGCTTATAAAAACTTGCTTAGAGTGCTTTAAGAGGATTTGAAGACCAGGTATTATGCACTTCTTATTTACATTAATTTCTGGTCTGCTTTAGAGCTCTGATGAAAGGTGTGCATCCATTTAAATAACTCATAAACTGACAGCCTATTTACAAATACTCTGCAATCCTTGCCAGAGCGGATATTTTTAGGATGGCTCTCATTTTATCCTGTTTAACCCATTTTCTCATGCCTACTCCTCAGTATGTGTTTAGAGCTCATGCCGACTCTCTTTGGCTGTCCTCATTACAACATGTCACAATTCGTTTTTGGAGACATGACGGTTGCTATGGCTCCATTAATAAAGCCTTTGATGATATTATTACTGCTAACATCAGATCACTTTCTTATTTTATTATTAGGGGTCCAAGCTGGGCCACTCTCTGCTGGAGACCAATTGTTCTTGTTCTTGTATTTCTTTCTTCTTATTTGTCTCTGTTTAACATGTTCATACAGCAAAAACTGTGAGCCCAAAAGTCACCAAAATTGATAGGTGGGTTGTAAATTCCAACCACTACTCAGGCACAAAACATGACACAAATAGACCTCAAGATAGCGCTGTTACAGTCAAGTTTACATTCGAGCAATTATCTCATATCTCATCTGCATCTTTGCTCTTCTGCTTAAAACGTCAAATTTTTGCAACTTTTTCTCGATTTCTCTCTAAATACTATTTTCAGAACTTGCCAGAAACCTTTGGACCAAAAATCCTGATACTTTTGGCCTCATCTTCTATCGACATCACTGATCTAAAGATAGAGGAAATTTTGATACACCAGTCAGTTTAGAAATCATACATTTTCAAAACTGCCTGTATAAGTTCACATTACATGCTCATAAATCAACATTTAAAAATTATATTTTTTAATATTTTAGGGCCATATCGCCCACCCCTAGTGACGTGATGACATGACAGCTTGAGGTGACCCTATGTACGTATGTACATAGCTCAAAATAACTGAATGTTGAATTTTAGTGTCACACAGGAGTTGGGACACAAACTGTGGCCTCCTAGTTAAAAGTCCTTGTTTGTTTGACCCATTCACCACCCCAACTACCCCCTTATGCAGACTTTCATGCTTGTTATACTATTTAAACTGACTTCCTCCTTTGCCCCATCATATTACAGACAAAAGCCTGCAGCGCATGTGAGCACAGCCTACTGTTTGCCATTATATGGGTTATTTAATAATTAGAAGTAGAAATATAAGTGTGAACAGTAAATGAGAGCGACCTGCATAACTCCACCCAACCTTTTCCAGTTCTATTACTCAACACGAGAACATTTTGTTCCATTTTAATTAGTGTCCATACCCTGAAATTAACAGTGTTGGACGTATAGCTTTCACTCAGACAGTAATCTCTAATTTATTTTTGAGACATGAATACAATTTACTCTGGAAATGAGTCTCAAAACAACAAGGTGGAGTTGTTAACATAATTTTACTTGATGAGTGTATTTGATAAAATTTTATTGCAATTTACAGTTTTGACAGCTATGGATGATTTTTATGGGTTAAGATAACAAATAATGAAGAATTATGTGCTCAGTGAGGAAAAAATTCTTCAAAGGTGCATGTTGACTTACAGATTTACTCAGAGAAGGATATTAAAAGATGCAAACACCTCCCAAACATGTTATGTGACCCTGCGTGTCAGACAAGCAGACCTTTCTGTCAGCATTGGTGTTCAAAACCTTAGGTTGAAAGCTTAGAGACAATAGCTTCTCTTTAATAGTCTGCATTTTTATTAGCCACAAAGTCCCTCTGTGCGTCCCTCTGTCTGTCACTCTTATCATCGCTGCTCTTCAGCCAGCTTTCATTCAAGCCTCATGGTCCTCATGTGGCCACATGTTTGTGTCCCACCTCAGCCTGTCTGCTCATGCCAGCGAGCCAGTATTGTGTCTGCACACTCTGCCAGGCCCTCCTACATATTTAACTCCACTACACTGTGTCGGATAAGGTGTGTGTGTGTCTGCGTCTATGTTTGTGTTTGTGTGTCTGGAGTGACATTCCCTGGTGCGTCTGTTTCGCACCACTGGACAGCAAAAAAAAAAATGGTCCACATGCTACACTGACACATGAAAATTTGCACAAGTACAAGTACACACACCACCCAAACTCTGCCTGTTTCACACACACATTGGCATCATTAAGGCTGTGTTTCTGTCTGGCTCTTCATAACCTTGCTGCTACAGAAAATTATTCTTTCCACTTCATCATTTACTGCCAGTGTTGAACGAAATGTCACAGACCGACAAGCGCTCCACCTCCTCAATAACTGTAATTTGTTCGGCACTTGAGGGGCAAATGGGGAACAAACATGACAGTTGGAATTGGTAAGTGTTGGTGTCTGGCTTGCACTAAACAAATAGGGCAACAGGCCAAGCTGAAACATTTTCACCTGAGTGTGGAGTCAGCAGAAAACGCTCAAACAGGGACATGAGAAGAAGGCACAGTTCGGTGATTTTGTTCCGGTGCATAAACCCTTAACTGTCTTTTTATCTGTGTTTGCAGCTTGAGATGGCTGCTATAAAATCATAGTGCTGTTAGTCTGGTCAGATGGCTGCTCTCCTCATAGTTACCACTTTAGATACACATCAAGCTGCTCTGATAGAAGGGACTTGCCCCAACCACTAACAAGATCCCACTCAAATGTTATATTTTTATTTGGCAGATAGAACCATTCTAAATATTTCCTCATTATATTTATAAAAAAAACATTAATGTAGCATTATCTCTGGTCATATTTGCTGTTTTTAGTATTAGTTTTAAATAAAAATCATTTCTAGGAAAAAAAAAGAGCTGTGTTTGGATGAGCCAGTTTTATTTTCCATCATCAGCATGTGTCAGCTCCTCAGAACAGCAGCAGTTTCATTATATTTAGCCCACAGCACCTTATCGCAACCTCTGTCTCTGTGTAGTGTTTGGTGGCCACTGGCTATAAAGACCAAAGAGCAAAAAAGCCAGTAAAGGCGGAGGCAGTAAAGTAGTAAAGCAGCTTACAGTGACACAGCAGCTGGACATTAACCTTCAGGTGTTGTTCCTGCAGGGTCACTGGACAGTTTGCTGGAGTGTATCCGGCCTGAAAGAGCAGCTGTCTGTGGTTTTCTTGCCACACATATACCTAAACTTTGGGACAAATAATACCAAATAGAGGGGCGTTAGGAACAAACACACTTGTATAACACTTTTAACATCTAAATGGACCCGTACTGTATTTTCATGCTCCCAAGAGAATGACCCCTTCATTAAAGAGTTTTGACATCATTTTGGATTGTCTTGGGGTGTTTAGAAACATGATATCGCTTACTGTAAGCGAACTGCAGGTAGAGCGGGTTTTCAGCCAATCACAGGGTTAGTTGTTATATCCCGAACTCCCTACGTCCATGTGTTGAAGTGTCCTTAGGAAGGCTAGTGTATTGAGTGGCAGCTCTGTGTGAATAAGACAATGAGAGGTGAATTGCAAAGATGTCTGTGAAGGTACTCAAGGCAAAGGGAGCTCTCTGCCATCTGTATAGGAGGAGGACAGGGTGAAAAACTTCAAGGCAGACCTCAACTATTTTGTAAACATTGCTCACCAGGTGAGGAGGTCCAGCAGAGACTATACTTCCTTGGGAAGTGAAAACAGTCCTTCCTCCCACACCAGCTGCTGGCTGATTTTTACTGGGCAACTATCGAGAGCCTCTCCAGCAGCTGCTGTACAGTGTGCTACGCAGTGTTAGGAAGGTTACTTTTGATGCAGGATGACCACTGCTCTACTCAGCTAAGTTCGGGCAAGGTGCTGAAAGTTAAACATCCAAACTTGTAGAAAAGATTTCCACACACTTACATCTATGCAGTGTCTCGCTTTGGACCACTACCGCAAACCTCCTTAGCTATTGCTGCACAGTGTGGTATGCAGTGTTAGGAAGGGTACTTTTGTAATGTTATAGGTTACAGATTACTAGTTACAATGTTAAATATGTAATCAGTGATGTAACTACTTTGATAACTTCATCAAAGTAACTAACTTCTTACATTTGATTACTTTCCAACAAATATAGATATGTATGTATATAGACTATGTGCAGTGTATAGTGTAGAATTTATAATCTGCTGATAGTTGTCAAACTCAGGTTATATACTATATAATATATTTATATATATATATATATATATATATTCTCCTTTTCTATTTTTTTTTATATTTACTACTGTACTGAGCCACTGTTCCCTTACCTTACCTTACCTTTACCTTACCTTACTTACCTTACCTGACCAGGCAGTGTTTAGCTATCAACAGTATTCCATGCCAATTATTGTCAATCTTTTACTAAAAGTGATATATTCTGCATATGCACTGTATTTTAGTTTCTATTTCCATTTTAAACCTTTGAAACCAGAGGAAATTGGCTCAAATTTATTTCATGGAACATGGGAAGAAGGCACTGAGCAATGAAAGAAAAAGAAATGACTCAAAATTTTGAAATAAAAAGTACAAGACAATTACCTGAAAATTTAATTGGAAGAAAATCATAACAGTTGAAAAACAAACAAGGAAATGACCTAGAAAAATTTATTTAAAAATTATAATAATTCTTTAAAAATAATTTTAAATATGCATTTATGATAATAATAAATATAGTTAAACTTTTTTCCTTGCTTTTTTCTCTAAAAATTTCATCTTTGCTTTTTTACAAGAATTGTCTTAATCTAATTTCTTGGATTTTGTGAAGTATTTACCAGTTGCTCATTGGCTTTTTTCCCATGTTTTTAAAAGACTAAGATCTAAGAAAAATCACATAAGCTGATATGTAATAACAGTTTGACTGTTTGCAGCTCTTTTACAAGATGATCTCAGTCTGAATTTTCACTGGAACAGACATCACAACACAATGTGATTATAGCAAATGAGGAGCAAATGGCCTCATTGTAATTATCTCGCTGCAATGTGCCACGAGCTGAGACAGGGTCTCTTCATTTCTTCCTCTGGTTCTTTCCACTGTGCCGCTTGGCTCAGTCTCATCAAGAAAAAACCTGAGCATCAGCAGAAAGTCGGTGGTAGGGAGTGGTTGGGGCCTCCCTGGGCCACTCACATCCCTGAATATTCTGCTGTGTTTTTACCAGAGTGGAGAGAGAGGCGCTGCAGCATTTATGCTAAATCCCCAGTAACTGCAGGGAGAGGGCGATAATGGGGAGAAGGGGAGCGCTTGGGTGGGTCAGTGGCTACTTTTGATCTTTCCCCTGCTGATGAAGACTGGGCTTTAAATGCAGAATCCCGCTGATTGACTGACAGATAAAGCA
Organism: Plectropomus leopardus; assembly: GCF_008729295.1. NCBI lineage: Eukaryota > Metazoa > Chordata > Actinopteri > Perciformes > Serranidae > Plectropomus > Plectropomus leopardus. The sequence continues at coordinate 12,577,149 of NC_056480.1, forward strand.
GGACTGGCAGGGAGTGCTGGGTTTCACAGAAGGGGAACTAACTGCCAAATATGGCCTTTTTGCTTTTCTACTAATAACTTGGTCCAATGGGAAGATCAATATCAGTACATTTTTTTAAATACTATTTAAAGGAACGCCTAACAGAATCTGGATTTATGCGGCTACCATGCTTATTTCCTGCATGAAGTATGTGGCACTGGAAATTATGTATTGCAAATTTTTTACCACTTTCTGTGTCCACTTTGTTGCACTACAAACAAAACACACGTTATGTTGCTGTATGTCAAGGGTAGACCACAAAAAATTAACATAAATAAAATTATGATGGTTGCACAAAGCCTACTTCCTGTTGTTGGTATGTGGCACAATGAGACGAGAAATGTCCTAAAATTCTAGAAAGCATTCTAAATATCTAGAAATATCCTAAATCCTACAAGTGTGCTTTAATCCCAGAAAGGTCCTATTACTGAGAAATAGGCTTAAAATCCTAGAAATGTTCTAAAATCCCAGAAAGGTCCTAAAACACTAGAAGGGTTCTAAAATCCTAGAAACCGAACCATAACTACAGCAGTGGCAGATTAGAAAATGCTGATATAAATCTTTTGTACAACAGTAACGTACAAAATCTAACATTTTATGAAGGTAATATCCCGCTGATCTGAGCAGCAGATCAGGAAAAAGCTACAAACTCTACAAACAACACCTAGAACACAACATTGAGCTCGGAGGACTTTCCATTCAGCACATTTCTATGACTGAAGTGAAAAATGTTAAGGATGTTGGGTGAATACGTCAGTCACCGCGGCCTCTTTAGGATAACAACACGCAATCTCAAATGAAGAAAGCAACAAACATAATGTCAGAGTTGATAGGCTGATAAGAAAATGCCAATCCAGTCTCCCCCACAGGGAGAACATCAAATAATTCTAACCCTCTAACATTGGCTCTTCGCTCCCATACAGCCAGTATTATGTGGTCTTTGCTTGCACGGGCAAGTGGTAACACCTCGACCCTGGCTTTCTTTCATTGTTCTCTGCAGCTGGCTGCCCTGAGGCTGTTCTGACCACACTGGCTGCTTTGGAACAAATGCTTCATACAGCTTTGTCCTAACAGAGATTTCATTTGCCCGTTTGCGATCGACTTCCTGGGGGTGAAGAAGCCACCCATTACCAAGATCCCACCTTTTGACTCTCATCTCTCTGGGCTCACCCTGGCATATGGTTATTATTCAGAAAGTTTTTGTTATTTTAGAGAGAAGCTGTAAAGGTCAGTAGCTGCAGGGCTGCATGGAGTCAAGCACAGGCATGAAACTGGCAGCACAGGGAAAGGTTATGTTTCCTCTGACTGCTACTGCATGCAGTAAGTAACGGTGGTGACTGTGAAACTGGGATAAATACTTGATAGTCAACCCTTTCCTCTGAGTGAGGACTACACAGTGAACATTGGAGCAGAGACACAGTCTGAATTCATTCTTTGTTTGGGGACTTGTTCTGTTTGCAGGTGCTTGACCTGTTCTTTTTCATCTCTATTATGCTTTTATAAAATGAGCCTTCAGGGCAGACTTCCTGTGAGCATGACTCAACATTGGATACGTTTTTTTTTTTCTTTTTGTTTCAGATCCTGGCGGTTTATCATGTCATAGTACTCCAGTACAAATACCCATTTGGGATGTCACAGTGACTCCACATAACGTGTTTAACCCTTTAATCTTTAATCTGAGCAATTTGACTTGATTTCCTTCAAAACCATAGGAAGAGGCAAGTGTTAAATGTATAATTAAGAGCATTATGAATATAGTTTTCTGGATATTTTCCCCATTTTTTTGATAATTATTTATTCTAATAATCCCCCTTGTTATTTTTTTTAAACATTTTCTGTCACCTTGTCACTATTTTTTTGCAGTTTGTGGGATATGTCTGGCTTATTATGTTTTTGAAAGACATTAAGCCAATTTCTGTAGATTTCAGAGGTTTAAATGCTTGTGAAAGGCATCTGAATGCAGCCAAAGAAAACTGCCGCTGATCTAGGTGTTAAAGGGTTTTTGGGTTTAGCATTTCCATCAAGAACCAGATTGTCAAAACGGTTGCATAAACATCAATTAAGGGTTTAAAGGTGACTTAATGTATCCCCCAGAGGATCTTGTAAATGGAGAACACAGCTGAGACAAGGTGGCTGCATTTCTAAATTTGAATCCCAACAGTGTATATTTGCTTTTAGATGGAGATTTACCATCACCCCATAGGATCTGGTCATTTTCCCGTCCCTTGTGTTAGCATTACGTGATTTGATAGTTACAGTAAATCATTTGTTGCAAAATCTTTCAATTTGAACAGACAGGTCTGCTTCATTGTTTGCTCTGGATAACAAGATTAAACTGTAGCGTTAGACATTGTTTCCCTCTGCAATTCTAGCAACACTTCCATTATTATATTTTAAAACTATTAAACACAGAGCAGTCCTATTGTACCATATGATATATGATAGTACACACTACCCATGTATTGTAAACGGGATGCTGTGTAAATAACTTGTGTGAGCCGCTTTAATAAGTTCTGGTCCTAGTAGACTGTGTTTGGCCCAGGGGTTCAATGAATATTCCATCAGAGGAAGTCGATGCACAAACAGCTGCAGCACTGGGAGTGTTGGTAACAGCAAAATGTCTTGTTTTAATGGTAGCTATAGTGTGTTTAAACTATGTGGCCACAAGAGAATATACTGCTGATGTGCACAGATATTGCTGGAGCACATTTATTAGTGGATGGAGGTCCTATATAGTGATGATAATGTTACCTGAAGAGTGAGCCCCCCCGTAGGGTCGTGGAGTGATTTCTTTCGTTCTTTCCTCACAATATTGCATACCACTCCGATATGTTTTGCGTTTTCTGTCATTACCTTTAAGTTATCTTACAATACTTTTTCCTTTATTCACTCTGAGAAGTATGTCTGTTTGTGAGAGAATGCAAAATTTAGCAACAATCGTTCCAAAGACTGAAGAAACCGAAACAAAGGCTATTGATAAACATCTTTACTTGTGCCAGTTATTGATTTTTGCAGTGCATTATCCCACCAGTATGTTTGCTACAGGCTGAAGCTACCACTGTCTGCTCCTCTGCAGGTCTGCATTACCTCCTGTAGCCATACACTACCATGTTGTCAAAAATTGATGAAAAACAGCTTTCATAGACATACTGCAGCACTGATGCTTGGAATTTGTTATTTTATCCAGTTCATGCTCTACTTTTTCTCATCATTTTTTTACACCACAATCACTGCAGCTGTATCAGTAGATCTGTGCTACCAGAGCTGAATATGAATATAAGTGATCTATGTGAGATCTGCACCACACTCATTTTGGAAAAGTGAAATATTAAATAATTTTAGGTAGTTAGCTGCTAAAACTGTATTGTTAGAGATTTCAGTCGACAGATGCACAAGCACAGCTTAACATGATGAATTAGTGGGTGGACAAAATGAGCTCTGATAAAAATCTTTGTTGTTTTTGTTATTAAGAAGTTTTAATTTCAGACTTTATTTCGACTAATGCACAGAGTGTGAAAGGCATTGGCTTTTGTTTCCTGGATGTGGATTTCTTTCTCTCTCCTTGTCAGAAGGATGTTGTCAGCCTCCATCCCCCCTCTCTATGCTTCCACCCCAAACTCAACCATGCAGCTCTCCCAGGAGCACTTATGGGCATTGTGGGTAATTTCATGCCACCAACATAATTAAATTCAGTGCTGAAAACAGTTACTGGTTGTGGAATTAATGTGCAGTCCCTCTGAATACTAACCATGCTGTGTGCAGCTAAATGGAGGTTTTTCTCCAGTCAAGTTAATATCATGACTACTTAGGCACCCTGCTATTAGCCAGTTAGCTATTGTTCCTTATTGCTGCTTTCAAAATGAACGACTTCTGTGGAACCCAGGAGTTGAGCTAATGCAGAATGTTTTAGCTGTACATTCAAATAAGTTATTTTAAAATGTAAATGTATTGAACATTAACTTGAAGGATCTGTCGAAATGAGCCATGGACTTTGAACTGTGACCCTTGTTAGCTTTCTGGCTAGTTTTCTAACCAGTATGTCATTATCTATAAGTATGTACACGTGTCTGGTGCTGGCTTTTTGAATGAGTTACAAACTAACATCCTATCGACTTGGGTCAAGTTGCTTGGTGGAGTCAGGTGTAGCACACCGAACATCCTTAAGTCCCAGTTACATTTTGTAGCTTCCGTATTGTAAGTTTCCATTGCATGGGTTATGCAATTTCTGATAACAGACTGAGAGAGGATTTCTACGAAAGAGGACAATACTGCACCTCCTACACGTGCATAGGTAGATCAGGAAATAGGCTCAATCCAAATGCAATTTTTTTTGATAAATCATATTTTAAAGTGCTGTGCAGTCCAAAAATGGCAAAAACTATAACAACAACACAGAAAATAAAGATAAAGTAACAATGATAATAAATAACACAGGAAAAACACAAGACCATACAAACAATGAAGACACACAAGGGAGAAATTCATGAATTAAAAATGTAAAAATGGTGTACGTACAAACTTTGCAAGAGAACTGCTGGGTCTCTGCGTCTGGCCAGCCCACTCAGATGCTTGAAGACACATCAAACATTTCTGATGTATCAAATACGCTTTTCCCATCTTTTCAGTAACAAGAAATACTCACTATGCATTTAAAATCACAAGGATGATTTATGGATGCACAAAGGATGCCATATTGTGATTTAGGTTTTTAATGCTCGTCCTGCACAGAGCTGAGTATTTTAATGCCATTTGAGGTTTCTACTCATAACATCATACAGTATGCTGCAGATGTTTAACATTCACATGCTGTGAATATATTAATTGGCTGCTCTCCTGCCGTGCAGATAAAACAGTTCAGTCATATGGCTGTAACAAGTGATACAATAATATACCATTTGAATGAGACATTTTGCTTTTGCTGGAGATGAAAGGATTGTAACACAATCTCTTGTTGAAAGCGATTGGTGTAGTGGGGCATTGATGCGACTGTGGCTGACTGATTTATGTGTCATTCTGCATATATGTGTTCTCCTGTGCATTGTTTTTGTTGAATGTATGTGTTAGCTGCGTCGTTTTGGAGCAGTAGGTTTAAAATGGAATAAGAGAGGCAGTCCTCCATTCTTAGCTTTTTAACGAAGGTCCTGTGGGAATCCTTAGCTTTCCATTACGCCCAGCCAGGTGAACATCACTGCGGGGCAAGGCAATCATTCCCCAGCGCATGAAATGATACTTTAATATTAAATATTAATGCCAGCTATTGTCTGACAGTGGTGCTCTCCATAAGACTGATGTACTCATAGAGCCCAGATTTTTTCATTTTACATTCTGGCAGCAGTGACAAAATAAAAACACTGAGTGTGCAGGGCAGAACCAACCACTGACATCCCCAGTTATTTAGCCTGGTACGACAGAGGTGACAACATGCAACTATATGTCTTGTTTATTTGTACTATTTTCTCTCCGTCTTTGGTGATATGTGCCTATTCTTTATCTGATGAGGTGCTCGTTCTTTCAGTGCTGCCTGGGATAGCTATTTGTTTTCTAATTTTCACAGTTTCCTCTTCAAGTCCTTATACGAAGTGAGGTTTTGTCTGTGTGTATTTATTTCTTCTCTTGCATCACACACATACAGTATATCCTTGGGAACGTCAGCTCACTCAAAAATGAAACCTCCCTTCCATTGTTGTGGGCAGTTAAGCGTACCTACAAAAAAAAATCAATTTGTGCTAAAACAAAGAGTCCATAAATCAATTAGTCAATAAAAAGAAAACTAATTAATTTAGCTAAGTAATTTATCAAATAAAAATATCAAACATTCTCTTCTTTCAGCTTTCAATTTGGAAGGATTTACTGCTGTTCTCTTTTCCATTATTGTACGTTATTAATTGAATATATTTGGACAGAGAAACAAATTTAGTCTGTTCTCATGCACTGTATGTATGTAAACCTATGAAAAGTAATGCACAAGAATTTTAATATAATCTACCTAATAATGAGCTGGTAGTTTGTATATAGCCCATGTATCCTGGAAGGCTGGGGTTACATCACTAATGCGGTGATGGGAGTAAAGGAAGAAGAATCATAAATACTGAAAGTCCAAATAACAAGGCAGGTTTAGACGGTGGATGAGTTAAACAAACGTAGGACTTTCCCCCATGAGACTAGTGTTTGTGTCCCATGTGAAACCAATTGAAGTGGTTGACTTGATTTCAGCACCAGGAGCTGTCCACAGTCTGCAGAGAGGCCCAGTTTCAGAAAAATAGTCAGATGCGCATCACACTAGCACCCCAACTGTTACTACCTTTCTTTGCTACATAAAGAGCACAGTATTTATTGCATTGGCGCTGAATGTTGGCACTCAAAGTAAATTGCAAAATGCTTAATTTCATGTTCTCTTCTCTCTAGTGCTGTATTTGAGCACTCGGTAAAAGCCAGGTAAACATGAGTAATTTCACTAGTAAACCAGATGATTTCTTTCAATGAATAGCTACATCTCAACTGTGTCTTGTTTATTAAACATTTTTTTCTAAAAATGTCATGTATCATCCACACATTTTTGTCACTATTAGGAGGAAGGGCTGTAATATCTTGCAATTTGGCTCTAGCAGTGCTCATCATCCCGTTGCCTGAAGGCAAACTGCAGCGGGGTCAATTAGCAGTTCATCCTCTTGCCCAGTGCTGTACATGAGTAAGCTCCATGGTAAACAACTGTCAGTCAGCGTCGGCTCTGGGAAAGACCAGAGTGTGTTCGCAGAGCCATAAATGGATGTGTGTGCTGAGGGGTGTGTTCTTTGTCTCAGTTGATGAACACTCGGGCTTCCAGATGACGGATTGTGAAATGTTAGGGTGGAAATGAAGGACTTGCAGGTGTTACTACACTGTAGGGCATCCTCTGTAACTTCTGCTTGTCTACTGTGTTTTTATGAAAACCTGGGTTAATAGATTTGTATAGTTTGATGCTGATAGAAATCGTGGAGAAGTGGTGGTATTGAAAAGTGTGGGTAGCAAAATATTGTCAATAAGACGATAAGCAGCTCATGGTCAACCCTTTCTATTCGTCATTCCTGGAACTACTTTTAGCAGCTACTACTGGAGGCTCTATTGCTTATTCAAATAACAAAGGGATAATGGGCGCTGTTGTTCCTTGAAACTGGTTCACTAAAAAACAAAAACAAAGCAAAAAAAACACAAAAAAACCTTGGAAAATATTCCATTCAGCTGTACTGCAGCATTTGGTGCATAGGAGTATGAGGCAAAGCTACTACCTATATTTCTTTTTGTAAAATAATTTTAAAAAATCATGTTTGTTCCTGTATTTGGATTTTTAAGTGAGTTGTTATTGATAGTTACAAATAGTTGTTGCTTGATATACTATATCTTGTTGCAGACAAATTAACATTTTAACAATGTACCTACAGTACATTAATTAATTAATTTATTAAACATGAAATGTTTTTGCAATCTGCCCTCGGAGAAAATAGAAAAAGTAGGTTTAAACTGAGTGTAAATAAAGCAGCTGTTAATGGTCCATGTTGAAAGCGGTTTTAAAAGTTGGAAAATGCAAGTCAGAACTTCATGATGGAGATGGTGAGCACATGTATTTACAGGAGGCCTACATCAATGTATAGTTGGTCTGAAAATTGAAATGTTAAAAAATACTAGAGCTATTGTCATCGGATGGGCCATAATAGCTCTGTAGCCTCAGCTTATCTTTTTTTCCATATTATACTGTGCAACTCCAGATGGGCTATTTGTGTATTCACATTAATTGACACCCCTAATGAATACCACGTGTATACTGTAGTACAGATAGACTGTACAGATAGCGGTCCAGGGGATCACCATGAGGTGCTAGGAGACTTACTGCTGTCTGTCTGTTAGCATCATCTACTTGCGGCTCATCATGGTCACCTGCTTGGCTGCAGCCCTGCACACATCCCTGCTAATTACACCAAAAGCCATGCGCAACTGTGCACACATCAATATTTCAATAACGCCATATGCTAATTTGAATATATAAATATGCAATGATATGGTGCTGAACTAGTCTTAAAACAAGTGCACACAGTGCGTACATGTGATACAAGTGCACAGAACAGAATCCATGGCAGTAAACCAATCCCTGTGAGGCAGCGTTTCTGCTCCGTGTGCACAAGTGTGGTCTCTCTAGCCTGGTTGTGAAAAGCACTTGCTCAATCTTGCCTACGCGCTCACAGCGTAGTTGCTTGTCAATCACATCTCTGGTAATTTCATAGGCCCTTTTTATAATGACGGAAAGTAATGTCTGCTTTTCGGCTAAGCAAGTTTATTTTAACTTCCATTTTATTGTCGCATTTTATTTACTGGGATGGCAAAGGCATGAAACACCAATGATCCTCAATACTTTGACCTCTGGTGCTATACCACTATAATCGACCAATTCGCCTGAATTCGCGTCTGCTCTACTCCATAGGTCACTTGTATCCATCCACAATCTCCCTCTCCCCTTTCTAACACAGAAAGTTTCACTTAAGTTATTTCCTGGATTTATGCAGAGCTGTTCAGAAAGTCACTGGTTCTGCAGCTTGAGTGACTGTTCTGGTGTGAGATATGTTTAAATTTTTGAAATGGTCACAAATTCTGGTCATCCTTCCAGCTCAGCTCATGTCGGTGGATTCCCACCATGCTTTGTGCGAGAAATCAGTTGCTTCCCAATACACAATGAATAGGAGCGGATTTCTGGTCGCGTATCGTGGGGCTGCACCCTTTTTCTGCCACTTACCAATCACAGTGCTTTTAACTAAACCTTACACCACCAACAAGGGCAACAAGTATCAGCCAGTCAGAGGGAGAGGTCATGCCTTTGCCCTCCAAGGGGAAACAAAATTGCACCAGAAACTTCTTGGAGAAATGCAGGAATGCTGAACAACAACCTGAAGTCATTTCTAATTTAAATTTCTAACTCTGAAGTTAAGACCGGTAATGTTAATGTTCACATTTTCTTTGTAACATTATTGATTATTTCCATTTTACAATTCTGTAACTTCTGTAAATGGTTGGGAAAGTAGGCTAGCTAAATTAGTAACCTTATGTGATGCTGCCTGCCTCTGCAGGAAATAAGAAGTTAACTAAAGTTAATTGAAGTTCAGTGTTAAGCATTTACTTCTTATATTTATGTATATTCACTCGCTTATCCCAACACTACTGTGTAGAATAGCTGGATAGTTACTGACTCTTAATCAAAGCTAAATAATGAACCATTTCCATAATTTGATGCTGATGTGATTCATCATATTGCTCATTCCCTTGTTGGCGTGTCTTTAGTTACGGTCGATTCCATCCCTGCCTCCAAAGTCTCAAAAGTTAACGTGACGAGGGAGAGAGTTAGTCGAGCAAGCGCTTGTCACCGCCCAGTGCTCGTGGGACGTTACTTGTGTATGTGAAGCAGAAATACTGAGGACAGTTTTCTGCTCGTAGTTACTGTTCTATGCTTGTATCAGGAGCCTGTATTGGCACTAATTAAATTCCATACAATGGTCAGCATAGCTAATATAAAGACGTCCACAAGAGATGGAGGAGTGGATGTTAGAGTGTAAAATCAATTTGGGAAAGTATTTGACTGTGTAGAAGTCATCTACATCTCCCACTTATGGGGAGATACAGTGTATCTCACATATCTCTCTGGTTTGAAGCAGAACATTATCTCATCTGCAGATCCCATTCAAACAAATTCACAATGATGCTTTCATCTAATAATACACAGTGCCTGAAGAGTTCAAGACTGTAAGATATAATTGAAATCCCTTTTCTCTGTGACAGCAGATGGGATCCTCTGAAAGCTTTTGTGCGTGGTAACTGGTTGCGTGAAGAACACAGGAAAATGGATTATACATTCTGTGTATTAATACATTTCTCAAAAAGGGAGAAAATGGATTTAGCAGCAAATCTATGGATTTTGAAAGAGCAGCAGTAGGTTTGTGCCAAGTGAATGCACTAAACCCACCGAGGCTCGAAATCATCCACGCACCCCACCTCCACACACACCTCACCCCGTTTCTATACGTGAGAAATGCTCCTAACTGGGAGTGATGAAGCTAAATATATCATTGGCAACACGTCACAACCGAGAACTCGGTGAGTCTATGGTGGGCTAATCAACACCTCCTCCATCCATCAACCCCCCTAACCCTCCATCCTCCCACCCTCACCTCCATAAAGCCCTCCCTTAGGTGCCACTGTACCCCATCTGCTGTGTTTACTGCAATTAGCCTAAGCAGGAGGAGATGGTGCAGCAGCAGGGGGTCACTCTCTTATTTTCCCAGAGTGCCTTTCTCGTTGTCTTTCATATTGTCTTTTTTATGCCTTGTCTTTGCATGCACATGAATTCTAAATGTGACATTCATGTAGATGTTGAGTAGTTCACACGCCGCCCTCGACCTCATTTTGTTTTGTTGTGGCAAAACACATGGAACAATGTGTTGTCAGAAGACAAATTTGTATTCAGCTTGGTTTTACAGTTGCATGGCAGCCAGAAGTGTATAGTTCATACATACATATAGAATAATTCATATATTCATGTCTTGCATTATGACCAAGAAGGTCCATATATATACAGTAGGCTTTAATGTAGAATTATTTAAGAATCAGAGATATCAGTATATCACTTAAGTGGGTGCAATCAGAAACTGAAGTCTCCGAAAGCAACCTGAATGTGGTGATATATTTTCAATGCAATGATATATTCAGAATTTTCAAAATAAAAGTCCACCAAGAATCAGAGGTTATGCAATTTGACCTGCTGAAAGATGTTTAAATTTGAAACAATGTGCAAAGATTGTTGAGTTTTAGGCCTTGTCCACATCAAGCGGCAACTTCTGGGGCTGAAATATGAAGCCAACACGTAATGTGCCCAAAGCTGCAGTTCTTTGGATGACTACTTGCAGCTGGCTCCAGAAGCCTGTCAGTTCCCACAGACCCCCATGTTTAACAGCAGAAATAAACATCGTTGAAGCCTGGTACAAAAAGTAGAGGGGGCGGACTGTACAGGGGGCGGATATTTATACAACCCACCTTTTTACTTTGAGTGACTGTCTGCCTCTAGTGTCCTGGGCTTTTCAGTCAGGTCCACCCCTCGCTCCTCCACAGCGCCACCCACTCGCCCAAATATGGTCACTTTTGGCCCCACATAACAAGATGGCAACAAATGCCATATCAAACCTGAATCTTCAAAACAGGAGTCCACAAATCATTGGGTGATGCCATAGTTACTATGCCTATTATTTTTTTCAGTCTATGCTCCACACGTACATGTTTTTATTTGAAAATGTAACTTTCCAAGCGTTTGGCTTCTCATCCCTGTCTTTTAGGACACCGAAAACAGATCTTTTCTAAAACTCCATCCAGAGATAAATTGGGTTTTTTTAAGAAACTCCGTATACAGGGTTGTTGTGTAGACAGGGAAAACAGGCTCTGGCTTCTAGTGTCAGATTGCACATTGGACATGACCTCAACGGGAGGGAGGACCTCAAAGGCCTTGAATAAAAGGTGTTTGCATTTTTTTTTATTTGTAAGTAATACGGCCATAATTAAATTAGAACTGGCTGAATAAATTATTAGAAAGATTGAACTTTGTAAAAAGGTGAAAAAATGGTTTAGTCCACCTGCACACTAGGATTTGTCTCTAAATGCAGCTGGAGCACTAAAGTAAAGTGCATGTCTTTCCCAAAGAAAGGGAAATCAAGGTTTAAAAAAAGAAGAGTAAAACATAGATAGGAAAGTGAAGGAAAGCAAACTAATTTTGGAAAAAGAAAAAAATTGGGTGGATCAAGAGAGGAATGATGAGGGGCCAGTAGAGACAACTTAAGCCTTAGGCCCAAAATTTGGTGCTACGCCCCTGGCTACGGAGGTTACTGCTCCAGGTTGCCTTCTGGTAATGGCTTTTTTTTTTCTTTTTTGGTGGTAAACATCTTCCTTGTTGTTCTGGCATGCTTTTGACAGCTCTTTAATTGTGTTTTGAATTTTTATTGGACAGAGATTTTCTTATAACAGTGCCTGTGTGCATGGGATTTTTTATTTTTCATTTTAGAACAAAGGAGGGGAAAATCCCATTTCAAAAAAGACTCAATTTAAAATCATTGAAATATTTATTCAGTGTATGGTGAATAAAAACAGCTTAAGAAGAAATGTATGTTACATTTTGTTAACATAACAGAAATGATGGAACTGGAGCACACAGGTTCTTACAGGTTCATAATAAGCCTCTGCCTACTAAGAAACCTTTGTTCTCGAAGTGTTGCTGAATAGAAATAACCTCCTTCTATTTGATGGCTGCCATTCCATCCTTCTTGTCATTGACTGAAAATTAACCCCCCAAAATGATACCATTTTCCGTCTTCATACGCATACAGTAAAGATACTTTGGTGAAATCTCACAAAAACACACATGCTGAGGCTTAACCACTGCAGGGTATAAATCTCTTTTGGTATGGTTATTAATTTTTCAACTGTATTCAGATCAGATTCTTTTGAGCTGCTGGCCAACACGTGGAGAGTAAATGCTGGGGGATTATTTATCTGTAAAGAGTCTATGTGACGATTGAAGCTGTTCTCCTTGTTGCTATAAAGCCTTTTTTTCCTGCTTTATAGTTTTCTTAATATATTCAGCATTTCTATAGGCAGCATGCTACCACCTACAGTAGTACAAGTGGCTTTTTTCAGAGTGATTTGATTCAGTGTTAACATATCAAAAATATTGTTTTGTGCAGCTTTAAAAATAAGTGTTTAACTCTAACTCTGTAAATAAAACACCAACCCTGGTTACCGGAGTGACTTTAACAATCTGCCGTTGGTTACAGTTTATAGAAAGCATTTTATGCACCATTGAATTTCACTGCACGTGGATTCATTATGAGGGAGTGTGTGTATGTGTGTGTGCGGACTACCATCCCCCACATGTCAGCGTGGAGCTTCTATTGAAGAACATGCCCCACGGGCAGGATGGCAGACGCAGAAAGGAGATGACAGCTCTTCCCAAAGATGGTGACACATGGTGACCAGAGATGTTTGTTTTTATGTCTTCAGTCACACACTGTATTGTGCGCACTATGTATACCGCATGGATATAGACACAATACAGTATGTGGCTGTTAACCTCAGTATATACAATAGGGCATAATAAAATCTTATGGATAAAAGGTAATCAGAAAAGTAAAGCCATTTGTTTCACTAAATCACAATTGGGCCTCTGACAAACATATTTCAGACATTTGACTATTGATTCAGTAGTCAATGTCAAGAAATTCAAAGTTTGTCTTGATCTTAAAATAAAATGGGGCAGTTGTAGCCCATAATTTTAAGTGATATCTGGGAATATCAAAATGAATTAATAATTCTCATTTCATTCAAAAGTGGTTTTATATTGAATGGTGAATGCTATGTAGTTCTCCGCTCATGGTAATTCTGACAAACTGGTCACATCTGACTGTTAGGATATCAGATATCATCTAAATGCTCCTGTTGGCAGCTCAGTCTCTCTGTAGCTGCATTTACACCGCCTGTTCAAGGTGGGAATATAAGGCCGTTATGCTGCCTTATTGTTCTGTATGTAATGTGCGATCGTGGAAAGGGGGGGCATAGTGGTCTTGCCTCTGAGCTGGGACAGGAGGTAGCAACAGCCCTGAAACGAGGTCTGTGTGAAATGTCTGCAAACGCAGAAAACAATGAGATTTAGGAGCTCCTTACCCTCCAAGCAGATAATGAGATCAGCTGCTATATAACAGAGATGATAATGATTGCGAATGACACATGAATGCCACAGTTATCGTTTATTAGGCACTGTAGACGCATATGTTACATGTCATGTAATAGGCTGACGTTCGTGTGTTCATCACACCGGTTATGCCTCTTTTCATTGCGGGATGCCGGGATTCAGTGTATCATCACACACTGGAGCAGAATGATCCTGTCATTGTTTGGTTCTGTGTAAAATTGCCGAGGTGGTATAAAGGGGGGACTCGTTGTGGCCCTATAGTGCAATCTTAGTGTAAAAGCGCCTTGTGACTGCTGTGTCGTTTGCCAGCATTCCTAACACATGGCCTAACACATGTATATATACATATATATACACAGATATAAAACATTTTACAACAGGATTGTTGTGAAACTCAAAATGTTTGGTCTACCTTTTTAGCCTATGCACACCAGATATTTAGTAATATTAACTGTAAAAAAAGAAAACCAGTATATCAGTCTGTGATTCCTTGACTATCATATAGTGTTTTCAACAAGCCTATATACTTTAACAGTATAACTGGATTCCTGAAATTCAGTTATAGATTTTGGTTTTAGTTTCCCATAGTAACATTTCTAGGGGCACTTACTGTTTATACTGTTTATATGTAGCACAAACTGGTACAATGTCAGCAGCATGCCAAAAACCATGACACTGATCACTCTGTAAGAAGAGCTGCATACCATCAGCCACTTTTCAGTCTCAACATTGGACATTTTTGTTTCAACTGAGGTATTGTTGCAGTATATTTTCTCAACCTATTTGTAACAGTAGGGTGGACTCAGTCTGAGAAACATCTAAACTGTTGCAGTTAGTTTTCTGCTTCATACTCGCCATAATTCTGGATAGTGATGAATTATGTACAGCCTATGCCTCTTTTTTAGACATATGAATGAATTTATTGATGGAAATTCAAGCACTTCTCTCCCTTGGGCCAAACAATACCATGCAGCAGGGGGAAGGGCGTCAACATTAAGCCAAGTCAATAGAGCCTAATCTTACGGTTCTTAGCATACGCATTGCCATGCATATGCATATGCAGACTGCGTATTTTAAACACTGCACACAGCACACACCGTAGTTAAATGATTCCCAGACTCTTTGAACTGATAACTAAAACAGCAAGTGTCATATTGCATTTCATTTGTGTTTGTTGCCATCCAGGAACAACACAGCCTGATCCCTGCTTTGAATAATTCATCAGTTACAGTGTGCTGCCAGACATCGACTGGAACAGGAGACACTTTTAGAGCAGGACGACTGTGCTAGCAGCAGTTGGGTAGAAATGGCAATGAGGTTTCATTTTTGTCACATTATACTTCAAGGTGCCTTCAAGGTAGCCGCTCTCCCACTCCAGTTACACTCAGAGGAGATATCATCAGTGGCTTTGAATTCCAACAAACACTGTTAAAGCAGTGCTATTCACTCTTATTGAGGATGTCAGTGAGAGCCACTAGACTATTTTTGTGTTTAAAAATCTTCCAAAAGGTGTTCAATTCAACTTGTACAGTACCAATTACAGTGTATGACACTAAGGCAGCCAGAAATGACCTCTTTGTAAAGCTGTATAATCTGTGTTGGCACTTTGTGAACTATTAAATACATGATACTGTAACACTCACTGGTAGGCTGACTGATTTGCAAGGTCAGTGAATTTGTGTGTGCTTACTGACACAGTGGCCCTGATCCGCTGAGCTAATGCTACGGGGCAAGGCTGTGTCTGAGCTCACTGTGCTAATTTTATTCATGTCAGAGTGGAAAAGCCTCTGCAACAGAATGTTGTGGATGCGCAGTAACTCTCCACTTTTACCCTGGAAAATAATCCTGCTAATAATACTAATGCAACATTTCTGCTGCTACTACTGTGGCTACTGCTACAACAACTACTGAAACACATTCATTAATATGAACAAAATATCACACAATAACCATGTGTTATCCAGGTGTATGTAGGTGTAATATCAATCAGTTTTCCAAAGCTTTCCATGTGTTTCTAGAGTCTAAAATGCCATGAGCTGATTTGCAGTGGTGGAGGAAGTATTCAGATCCTTTACTTAAGTAAAAGTAATGTACTTAAAGTATTAAAAGTAAAAGTACCCAATGCAGATTAAAAATAAAAACACACACACAAAAATCCCCCCTCAAAATTATTCAAATAAAATTGAAAGAAAAACACCCCCAAAACTCAAATTATGGTTAAAAAAGGAGGAAAAAATCCACAGAAATCAAAATAATAAAAAAACACCTAAAACTGCAACTGATTGATCATCGTGGTTATTTATCAATCTTAAGCCAAATGTGACATAGTGTATTGAAATAAGTCGAAGGCAGTGGTCACCTTGAAACTAAAAAATATAAAAATGAAAATGAACCTTAACATTACATACACATGACTAACTGAGTATAAACTTTTACTCGAAGCAAGAAAACTATAGAGAACCCCAATCTTTTCTCATCTGTAGCTCATTGAAGAACTCTGATTTAGGCCTGAAATGTCACTGAATTTTAAATCATGTCAAGGCAGGTGATAAATCAGAGACACTCCACACTGAAGAAATGGCTGTTTTGTGTGTCATATCAGAGCCCCTGGGTGCTGTGTGGGTCATGTTGGTGTCTCCATGCAGGGAATCCCCTCGTATCATCGTCTCCACCCTGCTGTGCTCACCGAGCCGAGCAGCCCTCACCTCGACCTTGTGGGCAGACTGGGCTGCCCTGATGAATATTCAAAGCTTTTTTAGGAGGGGCTTAATGCTGATTCCGAGCAACGAAGGCACAGCATGCTCATTTTTGTGACCTTGTCGTACAGTGACTGATCATTAGTATTCTAGGCCCAGAGGATAGTCAGTTCTGTCTGCCTTGCGGTTGTCACTTATCATTTGTTTAACACCCTTATTCAAATTAAAAATTGCGTTTCATTTTTCTTTTTGGGAGCAGTTTACTCAAATTGGTGATTTCTTCTCTTGCCTTCTAACATCAGAATAACTGCTATCAGAAAATCCAGACAATTTGAAATAGATCCTAATATCTCCACCAAAAAAAGACTTGACTCTTTTAAACTTGCTACAATAGAGTGATTCAGGCCCACAGAAACATGACTTTTTAGCAATTACTTATTTATCAAGTTGAAACGATTTCCTCCGAGACAGGATAACTTTGCTTTTATTTCTAATAAAAGTCGTGGTCAGAGAAAAAAAACAGTATTTGCTTAGCCTACTGGGTGAATTGATGTTCCTCTCTAATGTTTGTGAATACAGCATTATTAAATGAGTGCTAACCGATTTTTGTTACAGATGTTAGGGAGTACTATGTGGGAAAAAAAGTTGTGTGAAGCATTTTATATCTCCAGAGGGAGCTGTCTGAAGTCTGAAATTATTTCATTTGAGTCAGCGACATTGGATAAAGGAGTACTTGCCTTGTTCAAGTTAACATCATGAATATGTCGTTTCATCACATACTGCAATACTTACAGTCTGCTTCTTGAAGCCATGTTGCTTTACTTCCAGACACTATTTAAATCACACTGCGGCATCCTGGTGAACTGAGCCGGTGCAGCCATGTAGCCTTTTAGTCAAAGCAACTAAAACATTCTCATCCCTAGTCGTCGCGTATTGCCGCTTTGTCAGTGGACTTTTGCGTCTACATATTATGCTCTAGGTAGCATCTGCTGTTGACAGTCCGGGATGCTGCAACTAGTGCCAGGACATCAACAAAAGCACATGTTTAGGATTAGGCAACAAGAGCATGGGTGGCTAGGTTTAAGCAACTAAAGCACAAGTAACATTTAGGAAAAAGAAAAAAAAAACATTACACCTTGGATCTACATTGAAATAGGAAGTGAACACTCTCCGGCTCTGTACATGATGTTGTAACCGGCAGTGTTTCAACCTGACGCTGTCAATGCAGCACAACATACAACAGCGACAGGTTCTGTCGAGCCATCTTATCAACTGATGCTGTCCATCCATGTGTCACACAGCTGCGCCAGGTGCTGTCTGGCCAGCTAGTGGCGTATCATAAAAGATGGCTTTTGACATTGGTATCTTATGCTGAAATCACTGATAAAGCGCCAGTATGTGATAACTTTGGATTGGGAATGGGCTGGATCAACTGTAACTAAGGGAGGAGGGACTTAGGATCAGTCAATTAAAGCATATGAAAACACACACAGACACTTTTTTTTTTTTTAAATTTATTTAAATTTAGAAATTATAGTCTACAGCCCAAATCTGAGGACAGGACTTTTTCTGACAATGTTATCATATTACAAGTGCAATTTCATGACATCTGCTTCCAGGGTTGGTACATCCTGGCTTCTGTATCAGAATTTTGATGTGTGGTCTTGACACCAATGGACAGGCTTTACGTTGCAAAGTTGTGGATTGCAGTTCTGTTTAGCCCTCTTGGCATGACGTATCATCTTGTTGATTTAATCTCCACCTTGAAGTTAAATCCTTATTCACATCTGATGCAGAGATGCTTATTCTTAATCTGCTGCTGCTGATCCCACTGTCTAATCTTCAGTCTTGCATTGCTTGAATCTCCATTTTTATTTGAATTTCTTCTGTATCAACTCTCCTTAGGATATAATGAAACCTAAATTTTCACCCTGGCATTTTTGGTCCGCTTGTAAAGAACAATAACAAAATCAGCTAATTGTCATCAACAGATTAGTAAACTCCCAAGTCTGACTTAAGCTGTATTAATGTCTTTGTGGACCTGATCATCCCTGGCTTCGGTTCCCAAACAGATTTTCCTAGATTTAATCTCATCTGTTCGGGCTTTGCTGTGACATCGTCTCTACTGTCCCTAGGGTCAATAGTGAGGACAGGGATAAATCTGGTGCTCATGAAATAATTGAAAATAAATCAGATTCTGGTTAAAGATTTCGTAAAATCTGAACAATGTGCTTTTATAAGATACAAGTAATTTTTACAAGTTAACAAGATAAAGATAAGAGTGAGTACACTCTGGCGAAAAATATTTGATTTACATGGTCTTCAGATAACCTTACGATCAAAAAGTTGGAATAATGAAGTATTTTTTGTATCTGTATCATACTGTATCCAATCGAATGGAATCACGGAAGTTAGTGCATCCACGGCGAATGTTGTATTTTCATCATTAATGATTTAAGGTAAATGAAGCTGGAGCCGCTTAATACCAGCAACTACATTTTTAAAACGTATTTAATCAGTCTCTTCTGCGAATTTGGTGCAGACTTTATTTTGGAATGATGTTCAAGTACTGCTTAGACAGAGATGGGGGGTATTTTGGGGCAGCCTGTTATTGCATCCCACTGGTAAAGGGGCTTAAAGTAGTGCAGCCACCCGGGTGTGTTATCACCACCACTACTGATTGGAGCCAGAAGGGATAAATATCGTTGACTGCAGAGTCACAAGACCTTGGAGTGAATGCTGATTAAACCCTTTCCCAAGATATTAGCAGGTGTTTTTTGTGCAGTGGGAATGGGGCCATGGCATTGCTATAGATAGACATAAGTATCGTAATACTAGTGTCAATCTCTCCCTCATAGTGAGAGAAAAAAGTGTCTTTTCCTGAATGTTGTACTATTCCTTTCAATGGATTGTTGGTGTTCTGAAAATTGTGACTTTTACCACATAAGCTACAAAATATGATGCCTCTGTTGTGCATTGGCATTTCCTTGGGGGGAAAAAAAGAAGATTTTAGCTGTTTTATTTTTACCTCTAAATTGTTAACCAGGTCAAAACGGCTCACAAGGCATAAAAATAATACATAAATAAAATGTGTGCATTTTAGGTTGCTGTTTTCCTGTGATGCCTCATGTGTCTCTCAGTAAGCAGGCATCCCCATCCACCAGCCAAATCCACCCTCCTTCAATCCTTTGTCTCATCTCACCTCACTCCCAGTGACATTTAAGCAACTTCCCCTCCAAATCCCCCCACCGCCATCATCCCCACCACCCTTTGTTCCCTACCAGTCTGCAGAAGATCTGCCTTTTTAAATTGCACATGACTGTCTTTACCCTGCCTCTCTCATACAGCTTTAAATTCCCTCCTCTTCAGTTCACCTTCTTGGACATTAAAAACTGGATTTAATAATACTGATATCATAATATGCTAATATTTTTGCCCAATATGAACCTTTTATTAAGCTTTTATTAGGTTCAAACCAGAGTAGCATGGACCTCCATTCACTGAATGCTGGTATTAATGTTTTAATAACCTAAAGGGTGTACCATGAAGCAAGTTTAACAGAGCCAGGCTTTCTTTATCTCAGCTGGCCCAACAAAGCCTAACGCCTCAGTTAGAGATAACGAGTACAACAACACTAATATTCAACTTGCTTGTTAACAAAAGGCTTTCATCCTGACAGTTCATGTATGTTACCATAAAAGGGGACTTGTGGGGCGTCATTTGACTCTTCGACTGCAGAAAATGAACCTGCTTACACCAAAATATGAAAAACAAATATTCTAGCAAAAAGCAGTGCTGTTGCTTCAAATAAGGCAAAAGAGGAGTGCTGGCAGAAAGTTAGGTTACTAATTGTGTAAACTCACAAGTTAATATATTTATTTTACCACTCTCTATATTTTTAAGTTGTCATCGCATATTCTGCGACTCTAAAACTTCTGCTCTAACTTTTTTTTTTCTGGATGCATGTAAGTTCCCGCAGCAGCATGATGTATACATTCTGCTGTACTATAATTACACAGCTTCATTCAGTGGCATTTCTATGTAATGTTTAAGCTCAACAAGTTTGCATTTTTAACCTATTCCCTCAACTGTGAATCTTTGTCAATCATAGATTCATTTTTGACTATAAAGTGAAGCTATTTCTAAAGAAATTGTTTAGTGAAAGGTGCTTTTTAGCTGATTTCAGCTGAATCCATGAACAATAATTGGTCCCAACCAAGTTAGCCTATCAGCTGAAGGTACCATGGCGAGAGTCAGGTTAAAAGAGAGCCACCTTAGTGACATCTAAAACTCTCTCCATAAACAACATATCTCAGTAATTCACAAAGTTGCTTCATGCCTTATCCCTCTTACCCCCAATACTGATTTATGGTGATCATCATACAAAGATAGTCATGGACATGACAAAGGTTATAGAAAAAAGTACTCCCACACTCATGCTCGCTGATTTGATTTGGTCTTCCCCCTTGTGTTATATATGTTTTTTTAGTCAAAATTTTTCTGTTGTTGTTGTTGCTGCTCACAACAGAAGGCTGATGGTGTGCTGGCATACAGATACATGTAATTATGTGTAATGTGAACCTTTATTTGCATGAGATACGTTCGATACACAGATTGACGGTTTGCAAATTTTTAGATTTTAGGCTTCCAGTGATTTATATTTATTGAGCTCATAAATAGTTAATGCATGCTAAAACAAGCTGTATAGAGAGGAGTGACAGGATCATTTCCCCATACCTTTGTTCTTCCCAGAGTTTTTGTGTCAATAGAATTGTGAGTCCAGAGCAATAACTTCTTGGATTTTCAGTTTGAGAGTCTGCCATTTGTGGACTTTTCTGTTATGATTGCTCAATGATGGTAGGTGTCACTGTGTATGCTGGCCACCTAGTTATACCAAACTAAAAATGTAAAAACAAGTACATGAATCTGAATATTCTGAATAGCAGACAAGTACTTATTTTAAAGGATAATTCCAATAATTTCTTATTAGTAATAACACTGGGCACATCCCTTGCATTCTGGAGATTTCGGAAACAGCCACATCAATAAAATTTAAGGATGTGGAACTCATTTGAAAGAGCGATAAAAGGCAAACAGTAAAATGATCACCCGAACTGTTTGTTGTAGACATTAATTACAGTTCACAGAGCCACTTCCAAATTCAATTTTGACAAGCTGCACTTATTGAAGTTGTGCTATTACTGATATTTCCGTGCTCATTTTCAGTGTTTCCTACAAATAAATTGGATAAACAGCTTGTTTCTATCCTGTCTTATAATCATGTTTCTGCCTTCATCAGATTTTGTTGTGTCATTGTGTTCCAAAATCTAAGCAAATACTTAGATGAGAGCACTGTTAACTTTTTAAGCTACATCAAGGATGTCTTTTGCTGAATCCCTTCTCTTCATCATGTCTATGAGTGCAAGCAGATGTAGTGCTATAAGGTTCCTTCCCATTTATTCCAGTAAAAGCTGTTGTCACAAGAATAGTTCTCCAGGTTTCTTTGTAATTTGCATGCACTTTGGGCCCCCCAAAAAATGTCTTTTGGGTGAACCGGCAAGCTCCTCATATTATACATATTTATCCACACCTTAGGATTTATCTCCAATGTCAACTTTAGTGCCTGCTAGGCTGTTCTAACAAATTGTTAGCACATTTCCTTACGAAAAGTAATGCACCCAAATTCGTATATATCCCACATATTTTGAGAAGCTGAAATCACGTGACCAATGCGCTGACATGAGTAAACAAGGAAGCAGTCCTGAGGCAGGTTTTGGTGGTGGATGGGTCGCAGAAACTTTACGTTTTAGTCAATTTAAGGTATGTCCTTGCAAAGTTTCTTTTCCCAAACCTAACCACAATAACTTTTATTGCCTAACCTCTAGCCTCTGTAAGTATACATTAATTGTGTTACTGTTAAGGACATGACATCATTCCTGTGGTGCTGATTTGTAGGATATCATAAAAACTGTTCTATGAGAATACATCATGCCAGCGCAGGAAATATGTTGTCCCTTGTGCAGTGTATCAGAATCCTGACCATGGACGACGGTCCTTCAGTAAATTTAACCAACTGCTCTAGCATGATCTTACTGTGGATGCCACCCACAGATTGTAAAAATAAATGGTGTTGAATGGTATTGAATTTAATTTGAAGTTTTCAAACAGGGTTCCAACTGTCCTGAAAAAACCTGGAAAAGTCATTTCACAGCCTTGTTTTACAGGCCTGGAAAAGTCATGTAATTTTGTTCTATGTAATGAAATGAATTTTGACAGTAATCTTCTGAAAGATAACCTTCTGCTTAAAGTAGCATGCTGGTGAATTTGTTTTTTGTAGATTAGGTGTTCACATAAGGTAGCTTTAATGTACGTCAGCTTAGGGCTGTACAATATGTGGCTTCACCATCGTCATTGCAAATAGTCGCATCAAAAGACGTGCAATGTCATGTAAGGCAAATTTCTATGGAAATCTTGCACGGTTCTCAATTTCCAGGACTAATACCGGCCAAGCCTTATCGTTCAAAATGACGTTGTGTGTGTGATGTAGCATGATGGCACTTGTTATGGGAAGTGAGACTCCAGCATGTGTGTAGAAAAGTACAATAACTGAGCCTGCAAGTGCCGCAGACACAGTGAAGTGGATGCTTTTACAAATGGAAGCTTTAGTATTTGTCCATGAAAAGTCATGGAAGGGAAATTTAGTTCATTAACGTGTGGGAATTCTTTTAAAATTTGATAAATCACATGACTTTCAATGGAGACTTTGCCCCTATGGACCAAAATCACCTCACAACACCCTTGCACTGGGGTTTGATTATATTTGACCCCCTTTTATTTTGAGCTGTGTTGCAGTAGCACATTGTTGGAAGAGCTTTTTGCACGCAATTTGTATGATTATGTTAAAATGACGGGTGGGAAAGCGGGTAGAGCAGCGCATGGACTGAAGCCACAGTTGGCATTTCCTGTGTTGAGTCTCGTAATCAGATCAGGATGAGTGGATTAGTGCCAGTCCTGCCTGCAAAGCTGGTGTCTACAGCCTCAGCCACCAACCACATAAACACCCCCTGGCTCAAACTCTCTTCTTCTGTCAATCGTTTTTCTTTCACCACCCCCAATCCTTTCTCCCTCGTCCTCAGGGAGTGTACTTTGCCATGTTTCCCCAGCCAAATCCAATCATGTTAGCCTCTCCACTCCCTGGTCCTGGCTGACTAATGCCTTTTCATCTAAAGGGCACATTTCGCGAAAGAGTCACCCTACTATCTCCTCTCTGATGCCATTCGTCCTTTTCCTCTCCACCAAGTCACTATGTGTCTTCTCCTCCTCCTTTTCCTCCCTTGGGGCTGCCATTTCTCACTGAAAAGCCTTTTCAGATCAACCTCAGCACAGCCGGGCCCTCAGGTAGCTTGATAAGGTCGGCGGCCACTCAAAGCATGGTGGTTCTTCATATTTCCCCCATTGCTCAGAGATCATCCATCAACATGGCACCAGAAAACTGTATTCTTCCCTTTTTCTGTCCAAATATACCGAAACAACAGCCTAAATTCACCTTGAGGGCATTTTTATCAGCAGCTGTTATTCATTTTAAGATACACAGCATGCGGATTAATTAATATTTCACAGTTCTTTAGTGCTGCTTCACGTCATTTATTTCTGCAACAGCTGGTTAAAAAGGCAGGTGCAGGTTAATTTAATTTCAGAAGAATGGGTGCTTTTTATGGGCAGGATATCTCTTGGTCACAGTGCCTGTGCTTACTGTTATAACAAAAAGTCCCTGTCCCCTGCAGACGCACACTTGACGCCTGCCAAAATAAAGAACAAAAGAGAAATTCTTGACATCTCGGAGCTAGCAGTTTTTAGGGTGGGGTTGTAGGGGAAGGAGAAGGGGTAGGATGGGAGGTGGGTGGCCAGTTGCTACCATTAGGGAAAACAAACAGGGAGAAATTGTTTTCAGTGGAGCTCAAGCTGTCACAGCGGGCATAGTCAGTTGGTGTGTTAATGGCGAGCGGGCCTGCAGAGAAGGGTTAGAGCAATAGTTGGGGCCTCAAATAGGATATTATTACATGTACTTATCACCAAGGAAATGTGTTTGCTGCGGTTTTGCTTTATCTAATCTGAACCACTTGACATTTTTACCTTGTGGTGGCGTGATCTGCAGAATATTACTATACCAACCTCGTGTAACCAAGGGAATTGATTTCCAGCAAATGGTCACACAGTTGGACTCTGAACTCATCAAGTATTGCAACAACTGCATTTACAGAGGAATTAGTTTGAAGCCCGGTGTGTCATATAAACACTACTGGGTGCCTTTAGCATCTAGATCACACGCCCAAGAGCATGACATAGCATCAGTATTTGACAACCTAGGGATTATAATTGGTTGAATAAACACATATATGAACTGGAAATCATAAATACCACCAAAAGCTTGATAATTATAAGGTGATAGTTATAAAGGCTTCACTGTCCTTGCACAATGTATCAACTCCTGTATAGAGTAGTCTGCATAGCTTCTTGTAACCTGAGACCATGTTTGTTGGTATTTATAATATTGACTGGCAGCAGAACAAGTTCAGAAATATCTCATGTAGATCAATATTGGCTGAAACATTTAGTAGCAGAGAGCAGGGCAGGTGTTTGGCGCCTGTTTCCAGCTTGTTTGTGTTTCAGGAATGCTAATGTAGCAGGAGCAGCCGCATGGTTAGCATGGCAGAGACAGCCTTTCCCTCTGTGGACCACACCATCTCTGTAAAACAAACCAGTATTTAACTCTGCTGTGATGTGGTGGTTTATGTGATTGCTTTCTTTATGAATATCAATTAGTAATCATAACAGTGGTATATGTGTGTTTTCTTCTGTGGCTATGAGTGTTGTGAGTGGGCAGCAGTGTGTAATTAAGCCTTTTGAAAACGCTTGAGATAAATGTGCTCTCATGTCTCTCCAGTCACTCTGGCATATTCAGTCAGATAACTAGCATCTGTTTTCTGCTCGAGTAGTGCTGTAGCTTGAAATAGACTTTCATGTGTCTGTATATGTGTGCGCCCCACCTCTGAAGTGTTATGCTTTTTGTTGACGGTATAGGTAGCAGGCCGATGAGTCACAGTGAGTTGGTAAACATGCTGCCCTCGGCTCGTCTTCTAGGTTAGCCAGAAATTATATCAGCTGTGTTAACAACTCATTTTAAACAAATCTCCAGCTCAATCATATGATGGCTACAGTGTTGCTGGTGAAATTCATTGAAACTTTTCAGTCTGAGATTGCCTTAAAGCTCATTTAAAAAAGGACAAAGCTTGGTAACTTGTCTTTAAAAGGTCAATTCAAAAAAATCACCTACACTTGCACAAAAACACCCACTCATAAAATCGGAACTATCTGATCGCAGTGTTTTTTTGTTGTTGTCTTTTTTGAGAACTTTATGCAAATTGCATCTGCTTTGCACTTAACCTACTTTGTGTTTATCCGGCAAGCATTCTTGACATTTTTCAGGGCCCAAAGTTGAAAACATTCAACTCTGAGCAGAAAAACTATGTAAGCCCTGAAAGACAAATTGAAAAGTTTATCTCCTACATAGGAAATAAACTTAAGTTTGACCAACATTGCTTGCATTTTTTTTGCCTCCCAGGGCTTCTATAATGCTGTGTTCACACTACGAGCGACACGGCAACAGGATCCAATTCATTTTCACTGGAAGCCAATGGTATTACACTACAAACTAATGTCCAACCCTTGACGCTGCTGACGGGTGTGACACACTACAAACAAAAGTTGAGCTTCTCTCAACTTTTTTGTGTCAGGCAATCATATGGTTTGTTGATAGCTGTGTTATTGTTCTGTGTTATTTAGCTTAGTTAACTGACGCTTTGCTAGCTTTTTGTAAATTTTAGTGCACACAGGGATGCAAAGGAGCTCAGACAATGATCGTAAGCAAAGACTTCTTTATGACCAAACTCAAATTTTAGATGAGGCTAGTGATTTGTGGAAAGTAGCAGAGTAGCCACACTTCAACAGCAACTCTGCGATAGCTTGGCATACTGTTGCTGTGTTGGTTGTAGTGTGAATGCAGCTTAAATAACTCAAATTTAAGGAACTCTTCCATTAGATCTCAAAAACACATTAAGTGAGGTTAGTAGTTGTTTTTCATCACATTAGAGAAAGGGCAACATGGCTTTCTGTGTCACTATAATCTCTCTCTCAAAGTGTTTGAGATTATTTATTTAACTTTTAATCTGGTGGTTAACTCCATTCAGAACTCTCAGACAGATTAGAAAATTCCCATTCACAATAAGCTTCTGTTTCAGTGAGACATCTGCTTGATACTAATGTTATCAGTTGTCCTGTTTTGGTCTTAGAGCTTCTTTCAAGAGATCTGAAAGTCTTTCCATATGACAGCATGTAACACTTTTTTCCTGTCATTTCAAATTTTTATTCTAAGCCAGTTATTTAAAATGACTATATTTCTCAGGAAAACAAGAGGTTACATATCAGTGGTATACTTGTAGTGAAGTATATTCATCAGGCATTGAGTGTTATCTCTAACAGTGACTCTAACAGTGGTATTTCTGCATTCTGTATTTCTGTTCTGTTTGATAGCAGCAGAATGATTTGCCCTTTACTTACATTTACAGAAACTGCCTGCAAATCTTTTGTTCATCAGTGTTGGACAATTGCTCCAAATCTATGGAGCTCTGCAGCAGCAGGAGTTCCCACTAATTACACCAGAGTTCATGCCAAGACAGCTTTTCCCTCTTGATTGCATACATACTAGATTTTTACACAGCTTGAAATTGTCTTTCTTCTCTCTGTGTTTCTACTATATAGTCCTGCTTCCTGCTTCAGTGTTTGGAAACATAATTATCCCCACAGCTGAACATCATTCTTTGTCTATAAGAATTTCAAAAATATAAACACAGGCAGCTGCTGGTCATAAAAATGCCCCTCTTCAAATTCTGACCTGGGCAAATGATAATAATACAAAAAAAAAAACTTACAAGTCAGTACCATCTGCTCATGTTTTGCTTCAGGTCTGAGTTGGAATATCCAGAGCCAAACACTGCATTTAACAAGCAGCAGTGTGCTCTGTACTGCTGTAGTGAAGCTGTTTTCCATGTAGCAGCACGACACCCCAAATGAGCCGTGTAATGTCCCTCCCTGAAAGGGATGGCTTCGCTATTCTGACAGGCCTTATGAAAGATGCATGAACGCTGGTTCTTTTGAGCCTCTGGTGCCTCTCCATACCTTTATCTAATATACCCAGCAAATTGTAGCAATGTCATTATTCTCACTAGGCTCTCGGGTTACAAACTAAACACCACGTATAGTCTTTGGATTAATCATACAGTTCGGATTAGCTGCTTTTGTTTATAAACTGTAATGCTTCATGAAGCCTTCACAATGTAAAGTCCGCATCTTACAAATTGACTAAATCCAGTCATGTTGTTTCAAAGGCCGATACTCGAGAATCCCATATATGCATCTGTTTTCATGCTATACCTTCCATCAAGCTGGCAGGGGGCCTTTGGTGACCCCAGGACAAAACAGACCACTTTCCTGTCATTTCCGCACAAGGTCTTCTTTTGATCATGGCGTCTGCAGATCAAAGACCAGAGGCTCTCTGCCAGAGTTGAAATACAGCTAATCTGAAAGCAGTTCACCCTGAAACAGACAGGGAAGGTGGTTAAGATGGCAGCAGACAGTGGAATATGATGACATGAAACGCTGTTCCCCACAAGGGAGGCAAACTGAACAATAATGCGGATATATTTGAAACAGGATTTTGTTTCCATTTGGGCTTTTGGGTATTTTATTTTTCAGCTTTGTCGTCCTCTGTGACCACGAAACAGTAAAAAAGGTTAAATATCTTGCTTTCCTACTCTTCTGATTGATGAACAAATTTGTGCAATATCGTCATGATCTGGTAGAGGGCGGGGCTGAATGGAAGGCATATTTTGCAAGCAAATGTTTGTATTTCTGTCTTCTATACTACCCAAGGCTGATTTTAATTTAGAAGCTGCTGCCTTACAGACCATCAGTCAGATCAGTATTTTATACCCACACTGTACTTTTTTAGCTGAAATTGTCAAGTCTGGAAGTAGCATAAGGACTTCTACAGAGAGCCCCTTTTCCTGTATGCCGCTGTCAGGCTAGTTACTTTTCCACTACTTCGGTGACCCAATGCAATCTCAGTGAAGATAAATGAGCATCTACAACAGCACCATAAAGACTCAGCTGTACCTGACTCAGAATTATGTCAGTCAGACGAGATTTGGCCTTAAAATACGAATACTCGATGATTCATCTTGATTTTCTATATAAAGTTTTACAGATTAAATTAAGACAATCACATTCATGTAATTTAGTAAACAAGCTAACAACGATAACAACAGATTGCAAATGCACAACAACATTTTTTTACTGACACTAGATATCAAACAAAAGCTAGAGACAGTGTTGTATAAAGTTTCTGTGCCTTTTCTGGTAATGACTTCAGCCTTCTGGTTGGCCAACGTGGCCATACAGTAGAGGTTATATAGGCACCTGTTGCTTTGATGTGTTCACTTGACATCGCTTGACAGCCTTTGTTGTGTTTTGATGTGGACAGAGATTTTTTTTCAAATGCCATTGGTGTGTGTGGGAGGAGGAGGAGTAAACCATAGGAGGAAGAAATGTGTTTTTAAAAATATCCGTGTATATTTTTAATCATGGCATAATAGCAAATTTGTAAACTAGCAACAAAAAAAAAACCCTGTCAGCTTCAATTATGTTTTACAAGCTTAGCAGCATGTGCAATACCAAATACTTAATAACTGTTTGTTTGAAGTTGTAGTTTCACTTTAGCTATACTAAACTTCTTAACCTGGTGTGAAACATCATTCTTCCAGGTTTTGTGTGAACTAGATGTGATCAATCAATGAATAACAAAATAATTTAGCACCTCTTGTCAAAGTAACCCTGTCAGACACTGAGATGCATCATCTCTCCTTGTTTCATCAAAATCTTATAAATTGTTCATGGTGGAATGAAGAGGAAAAGAAGGAACGATGATGAAATCAGCAAAATGAGAGCGCAAGAAAGATACAGCTGCACAAAATCATACTGAAAGCATGAGAGTGGCAGAAAGGACGATGAAGAATAACAGAGACAGAGAGGCTGAAGAGAGATGATAAGTGAGTTAGGTCTGCAGTGATATCAGTGTCATATTGCTTTCCCTTGAGCCTGTAAGGCTTGGTAATTCTAATGTTGTGAAAGCTGCCAGGACTGTGTAATGCGCACAGAGAGGCACCGCGGCCTGGCTAAGACGATTTAGGGCCATTAGGGTCATTAGGTTGCTTAAGTCTGTGTGAGGAATCCGCTGAAGAATATGGGGCCTTGAGATGGTACAGTGCTCCAATTTGGAAATGTAGTATTCAGCAAAGAAAACAGCATACCTGTGCGAATGTGGCAAATGTGTCATGTTAACTGTCAGTGTTTGGAGGTATTTGTAGACACTACACGTAGCAATGCTGATGCAACTACATAATGTTCCACATGAGAAATGTTCCACAAAGTGCACAAAATCAGTAGATTTAGGAAATCAAAATGATTGAAAAAAAAAAGGGAAACTTCCTAGGTATTAAAAGGCCATTTCTTTGTTGTTGTGTTTTTTTTTTTTAATTAATTTTTGTGTGTGTTCTTTTCTTTTTGGGGGGATTTTCTGTGCTTTTTACTAATTTCTTGGTAATTTTAAGTGTCAAAGTGTTAATATTAATTTTTTCTTCACCTGAACAGTGCTATCACACTTGGTGCCCTAGGCAAGCTTCCCTTTCAACCTTTTTCCAAAAATGGTTTTAAAGGTCTTATAACACTACCCTGACCTCAGGACATTTATTATTCTAGCCACATTTACATCAGCCTTCATCCCATTATATGACCTGTCCACATTCTCATATTCTACATCAGTTTTCAGCTGCCATTCCCGATATATATGTGTTTGTCCCCCTGGAGTTTGTTGATTGTGCTCCGGACCTCACATTGCCAGATATTGTTTGCTGAACATGGGTACCAATGCAGGCCCTAGGGCAGTTGGGCAACTTATTTTAATTTATGTGTGAGAGATATCTTCACAAACCAAGCAAATAGTCAGATACAGTATGTAGTGTGCTGTAGGCGACCGTTGGTCTGAGCAGAGAACTTTTGCTTCTTATTGTTTGCCTTAAATTTAAGCACACAAAATTTGCATTGGAATTGTGGTTCAGACCTGATTTGCAATGACTCCAATGTCCAATGACAATGTATATTGACGCTTTATGCCTGACACCTGAGCAAACTCTGTCGACAGAGGACCATATGGTATGGCCGAAAGCTTTTTTATTCCTTCATTCTGATAATGATTGTGAAAAATAAAAAAAAAGATTAAAAGTTTTACATTTAGGGAAAAAACATATGCAGTTTCATATACAGCATATGTTGTTTACATATGCAATCCAAAAGCAGCACAATGGGTCAACGACTGCATTATATAAACAATGTATGTAAATGAAACCAAAACCAGTACAAATTCAAACATAAAAGAAATTATTCAATAATTTTCTGCCTGATTATCTTTGCTCAAGGGATGCTATTATGGATTTACAGCTGGAATAGGAATCCTTTATTTCACTATGCTATGAAAATATTAGCTTTGTATGCGGGCATCCAGTAGTTATGGTAAATCCATGACCTTTTCAAAGTCTCTTTATCATAGACATGTGTTCAACATATGAATACAGATCGACTGCGTGCTGCTGCTCTCATTTATCTCGCCTTTCCGTCCAAAAGCCACTGGTGGGTTGCACATCTCACACTGGTTTCCATTATCCCCGTAAATGCCAATGCCAATCTTCTGTTTGGCACCATGGGAAAAGCGGGAGGGAGACTAGGTCGGAGGTCTGGGGGTTGCAAGGTAGGGTGCATTCTAAAAGAGCAATCCCATTATTGGGGAGTGAAATCATTTCACACAGATCTCAATTTTTTGTGGCTGGCAAGCTACAGAGAAGATGAACCTGTTGAGAAACATCAGGAAAAAAGGCTTTTTTTCTCCTCCCCTGTGGCCTGATGGCTATTAAATGGACTGAATTGTGGATATTAAAGTGCGCTGAAGCTGTAAAGACACAATTTGCTTCCTTCAAAGATCAATCTTTTTCTACTCTATTGATTTGTCTTCCTGCTCAGCAAGTAACTCAAATAACATTAAAACCTAGAAAGAGGACTTTTTTTAGTGTGAAAGTCAGGGGGTCAGTATGCGAGTATATTTGGGTGACACTGAAGTCAACCTGAAGCCTTTTTAAACCCTGGCTGACTGCTAATGAACCCAACTGTCATGTTGGCGTTGTTTGATTCTGCAAACCACAAATATCTAGGATTTTTAAAATGTTTTTTTTAATGTAGGATAGATGTATAATAGATATTTATTAAATGTCTTTTTAGTGTGAAATTGCTCAGTGAGTTGTCGTAGAAAGAAAACTATTTAAAAACCGGCTATGTTCTGCTTTGTTTGCAGTGAGGGGAAACCTAGCTCCTCATGATTAGGAAAACTGATAGATCTGGTCATTATGACAGTGGCATTACTGACGGGTGTTTGTAGTTTAAGGATGGAGGCGGGTGTGATTAGATGTGTGACATCTCCCCTGGAGTTTTAGCCTTGTTGGCACAGTGCCCTCCATGCCTCCTGGCTCTTCTCAGTGGGTGATAGGCGATGTAGGCCAGCATGAGGACAACCATTCTCATTTAGCTGTTACGCTCACCATCGGCCTGGAGATAACCGTGTCATTCAGTGGCATGTACATAAATTATGTTGAACACCTGCACGAAGCTGAGACAATACTGCCTGCCAGGGAGGTAATACTTTATGGGTATTAAACATGCTGGCGTCTTTAGAGTGCTGGCTGTGGATGAATACACCGGCCCAGATGTCTACTTAGCCTTGCAGCATGTAGCTTTTTGCTGATATTGTTAATTACAAAATCAATTTACCATTGCTTTTCATCACTTAGCTCTCCATCTCATCACTGACGCGGTATATGCTACATTAAATGTTACACCAAATGAGCGGTGTGCCTCAGAAATCCTATTCTTCCTGTGGTGTATTTCCTCATTTCCAGCCAGAGAGGATAATGGCAGCCAGTGAGAGATGCCAGATCTGTGACTGCAGCTGTCTCTTGTGTCTGGGGCAGTTTCTTGCTACCTCTATTGATTTGTATTGATCCCGACCCTCTGCCTGCAGCTGTAAGCTAATTCAGCCTGCTGGTTCTTCCGTTGACATTTTCATTGCTGTATCCCAGCTTTATTGAGTGATACCATAAAGCACTGTTTAATACAACCTCTGGCTTTAGACTCTGAGCGCACTGAATAACTATATTGTCTGGTGATAGACAGTTACAGCTCATTTTCTTTTCTTTTTTTTAAATGGCTATTGGAGGTTGTTTGCAGGCGATTTGGCAAATTTGACAGGAATTCTAATTACAGTCGGTTTTGATGACAGTATTTTTAAATAATTTCCGCAGTGGTCTGCTGGTTTGATCAGTTCATCACATTGATGGATTCTTTCAGTCGATTGCCATGATCTGTTGTGCAGACATTCAAGATCGCCAGGGGCTAGAGTCTTCTGTCTTTGGTGATTGCTTGACCATTTGTCTAGTGCCACCATGAGGTTGACATTTTTGGTTTTGAGTGAAATACCTCGACAACTATTGGACAGACGTGGAATTCGGTGCAGATGTTAAACGTTCCCAAAGGAGGGAACCTTAATGACTCTGGTCATCCCTAATGACTTTGGTCATCCCCCACATTGCTATCCAGCGCCACCAGCTAGTCAAAGTTTGCCCTTATTTAATGAAATGTCTCAACCTTCCCTTATTTTATTGATACAAACATTTTAATAGACATTTATGGTTCCCAGACGATGTATCATATCGACTTCAGTGATACTGGGATTTTCCTGAGCGCAGCTAGTAGGTTAACATTTTTGGTTCAGAGTGTAATGTTAACTGTTGCTCAACTCTCTTTAGGTTTTGAGTGAAATGCCTCAACAACTATTAGACAGATTGATGTTGAATTTAGTGCAGATATTGAAGGTTACCAAAGGAGGAACCCTGATGACTTTGGTCATCCCCGTCACTGCTATTCAGCTCCATCCGCTAGTCAAAGTTTGCCCGTATTCAATGACTCTCTACATTTATTGATTGTATTGCCACAAAAAAATGTAACAGACATTCATGGTTCCCAGAGGATGTGTCCCAACTTTTTCCTTCGCACAGCTAGCAGGTTGATATTTTTGGTTTGGTGTGTAATTTCAACTGATGCTCAAATGTCATGACAATTGGGTACAGGCATTCAAGGTTCCCACAAGATGATTTACAACTGTAAAACTTTTCTCTCTGATGTAATATGTAATAAAAAAAGTCAAGCAGATGTGTACCAGCATTTGGTACTTCAACTCAAATTTATATACTGTAAGTGTACTATAAGTGGATAAAAGAGCAGTTTAAATATTGAATTGTTGCCTATTTTGCACTTTTTTTAGCTAATTGAAAAAAAAATCAAATCCAGAGATATTCAGTGATGGCACAAACTGTAATTTAGGAATCAGGTTTTAGGGCTTGAAATACCCCATACGTAAAGTTTGAGCTGTGCACATGATTCTCTTCAATGGTCCAGTGAGAGATGGACCTGCATATTAAAATTAACATTCACCAGTGCAAGACCAAAGAAAAAAGTGTTTCAAGCCGTGCCTGGAGTCGGTCCACCAGGTCCCGTGGTGTTTTCACTGCAGGGCCTGGTTGCTGCTGATGGGAAGAGATGACCCACTTGTGCTCTTTGATTAAAATGCCTTTGATCAGCCAGGGTTTCCCTCACATACAGCAGGCATCATGAAGAGGCTTTGTATGGTTAAACCAGTGCAGCAACAATTTGTTTTCACCAAGAGGTCATAGTAAAAAAAATAGCTATTTGTTGACAATTTAGGGGATTATTTTGAATTTCTTTGTTGCTCAGTTTTTAACCTGTCAAGTTGAGTTTAATTGTGCTGAATATTATTTTGAGCTCATTGCT
This sequence comes from Plectropomus leopardus, assembly GCF_008729295.1. Taxonomy (NCBI): domain Eukaryota; kingdom Metazoa; phylum Chordata; class Actinopteri; order Perciformes; family Serranidae; genus Plectropomus; species Plectropomus leopardus. Next base: position 12,611,694 of record NC_056480.1, read on the forward strand.
ATGATGTCTTACTGTATTATTGTTTGAGCTAAGTCCTCAACATTTTTTTTAAACATTTCAGTGTGGACAAGGATGTTAAACCTTTTCCCTGGATTTCTTCTCGAAGTTTGTATTTTTATTGTTTACCGTAGGTAGGCTTCATACTATGGGACGTAAATGTTGCCAATGGATTCCTTTTCTTGAAGTTTTCTTTGTGAGCATGAGATAATTACTGTTTGATCTTGATATAAGCAAACAACTATGTTTTCTTATTTTGCGGTCTTAGTACAGCAATCATAAAACAGATATTTTCAGTCTGGACTTACAAAGGTTACCAGCATTGTAACACCAGACAAGGCTAATGATATGCAGGGCCACTCCATTTCTCATATCAGTTAATTTTTAGGTTGTAATCGATTGAGTCTTTAGTCTCTGGCACTGCTGCGCTCCTAACAGGTTTTGTGCTGAGAGTGGATGTTTACTTAGAACTATAATTGCATTCTCATAAATCCAGTGGAGGGGCAATCACAGTATTGGCACTTGGAAGCACTTACGCGATGTGGAAAGGCAATAGTGTTGTCCTTAGAAGCACTTCAGCACTATAAATACTATCCATTTTCCTTGGGATACTTGGTCTTTTTTGTTGTTAGATTATGAGACAGGTTGTAACAAGCCAAAGGTTTATCTAGATTGTATAAACCACTGGTGCTTTACCTTTTCAGTAACAAGGTTAGGTTATGGAGACCTTCATCTGAAAAGATTTTGGTTGTTAAATATGATAAAGACCAATTAAGGAGATAACCATGGAAGAAGTGAAACTTATGATCAGAATAGTCAATCATATGATTCTAAAATACATTGTGCTCACTTCTGCAGTTGTGAAAATACGCTATTCTCCATTTTTCTGGGGACTACTTGGATCTCCCTCAAGGACTCCTTGTTGACAATAACTTAATTTAAACCATACTATTTGGAGGTAAATCTAAAATGGATATACTCCCATACAGTGCAGGGGCATTGTGCATGCACAACTCTGATATTCACTGTGGGTAGAAGATGAACCATTAAATTAGTCTGAAATTGAGATGGTTCCAGCTGGACAGTTTGCATAATAACTTTACAGTTCACCTTTGTGTTTTCATCTGAATAGCTATATCTAACCTGATGGTTTGTAAGCGGATTGTACGATTGCTCTTTTATAAGCAAGATAACTTTGAGCTTTCCTTTACCTCTCTGTTGTCTTACTCTTTACAGGTCCATGGGGTCGTTGTATGGGCAGTGAGTGTGGGCCGGGCGGCAGCCAAAGCAGGGCTGTATGGTGCGCCCACTCTGAAGGCTGGACCACCCTGCACACCAACTGTGACCAGACAGAGCGGCCGGACAACCAGCAGAGCTGCTTCAGAGTGTGTGACTGGCACAAAGATCTGTATGACTGGCAGCTAGGTGCCTGGAACCAGTGTGTCCCAGTGTCGATGCGCAGTGCCGGGGTGCAACGCCCCGCTGTGTGTACCCGGGGAGAGGAGGGCATCCAGACCCGTGAGGTGGGCTGTGTCCAGAAGGCAAATGGCGAGCCCGCAGAGGATGCAATCTGCGAATACTTTGAGCCCAAACCACGCCTAGAGCAGGCCTGTCTTATTCCCTGTCCACGGGACTGTGTGGTGTCTGAGTTTAGCCCATGGACTCACTGTTCTAAAACCTGTGGGATGGGCTTACAGAACCGGATCCGCTTTGTTCTGGCTCCCCCATTGTTTGGTGGTGCTGCCTGTCCAAACTTGACTGAGTTTCAGACATGTCAGCCAGGTCCCTGTGACGGCGAGGAGAGCCTCTATAGCCTCAGGGTGGGACCCTGGGGGCTGTGCTCTGTCCCGATGCCAAGACAAGCCAGACAAGCTGATAAACCACCCAGAGAGAGTGACAAACCTTTCAAGGACAATGATAAACTCCCCAAAGAGGGTGACAAACAGTCCAGAGAGGGTGAGAAAATGTCCAAAGGGGGTGACAAACAATCCGGAGAGGGTATCAAACTGTCCAGTGAAGGTGGCAAACAGTCAAAAGTAAGGGACAAACAGAGCAGAGATGGTGACAAAGAGCACAAAGAAGGAGAGAAAAAGTCCAAAGAGGGTGATAAACTTTCCAGAGATGGACACAAATCCTCCAGACCCAACAGAAAACTGGGTAGGGCTAACAGGAGACCAGACAGGCCGTCCCGACAAGCAGACAGGCCCAAACGACAGAAAAAGGCTAAAAACAAAGAGAAGAAAGAGAAAATGAGAGACAAAGTCCGGGACAGGTTAAGGGAGAGGGGTAAGGTTAAGGATCCTGAGACCAGAGAACTCATCAAGAAGAAGAGGAACAGGAACAGACAGAACCGCCTGGGAGGAAAGTTCTGGGACCTGCAGGTCGGCTACCAGACCAGAGAAGTGACCTGTGTGCACAAGAGTGGGAATGTCGAAGCCCTCAGGTAATAATAACAAACAAGCGTTCTTGTGTGGCTTACACAGATTCAATGCATGCTTTTGAAGTAATACTGTTAAACTATCATGTACTCTGTGCTTTTGTGATTTTGGTTTGTCTTCACTTTCTTAGGCACCAGTTTAGATAATGATTTGGTGTCAGTATTAACACTAAAATAATAGTTACATCTATGTCAAGTTTAGAATATTTTAGTATCAGGACTTTCAAGTTTAGTTTGGGAAAAGGATTAGGATTGGTAAATTTTAAGGTCACGGTTGCTGAATTGAATGCCATCATTGGATGGTATGTCAGGGTTAGAGATTGGAGTTGGGATTCGGTGCCGAGATCAAGATTAGAGTTTTGTATGTTGGAAATTTTGTCCTTTCTGCCTCGAACTGTGTTCATAGAAGTTAATACAAGAGCTCGTAGGGCACAGGTGTCTTTGTCTTTGGGCATAAGGGTTATCATCAGCTCTTTCATTCCATGTGTATTCAAAGTGTTTTCTAATATGATGGACAACATTCGACTCTTTGCTTTGCTGAAGGAAGTTATGTTTATTTAACTGGTCAAAAAGTACACATTAGTTAATAGGCTTGTAGCTCATCTAAATTCCATGCAGGACATTGGACTTAGCATCCTGTTACAGACAAGCAAATAATGTCCACCTGTTTTTAAACTGCTGCTGCAATCACTAACCCTACCAAGTGTATGCCTTACCTTAATCATAGCTTGACTACATTGTATTTGCCATAACTTATCTTTTCATTCGAACCATACCGGGGTTCCCTGGTGTATGGGTCTGAGGGGCTGGCCATGTAATTGCAACATCCCCAGTGAGCCTGGCCAGTGTTTTGTTAAGGCGTAATATATGCTAAAAAAATAGCAGTGCTCACAACTCTGAAAATATATTTGACAGCATCAAAAAGGTACTTGGTAGAGGCGAAAATCAGACAAGAGAAACACCACCAGCACTCATAACATTTGAATTTTTTATTGAGTTAATGCAATCATGGACATGAATACGTTTCGGCTAATAAGCCGTCTTCAGTGTGACCAATAATAAATGCTCCCAGCTAAACGAAACCCTTACCCAAACTAATGTTGCCATGCACAAGTGTTGTAGAAAGAAAGGACTTTAGAAAAGAATAAATATAAAAAGAATTATTGATGAAACTGCTTTTTTTTTTTTTTTTTTTTTTTTACTTCCCACCATACAGTATAATTGCTGTATTTTTGATATGATATGTTCATTCATGTAATGTGATTTGACATATTTTCACAGGAAAGGACTTATCTGATATGCATTGTCAGAGTGCTGCATGTTCCAGCTCACAATGTGCTGTCTGTGGCACTCAATGGCATCTCGTCTCACGGCTCATAACACTCAGTCATAACACTTAGTGTTTTGAAATGCTGTCAACGTTTAGTTTTATCTTTGTTTTCTTCCTTGAATCTAATATTTAGTCAGAGCTAATTGAGGTTATTTAAAGTCCTGCATGAAGACATGAGTTTAATTAGTGGAACTGTTAATTAGAGATTGATAATTGCTAATAATTTATATAGCCACAATGAAGGGCCGCAGTTATAATGGTTGTAATGAGAACCGCAGTCAGTTTCAATTAGTCAGTGTTGAACATCATTTTGTCTTTTCTATTTGCTCAGTGTACATACAGTCTCTCCCACCTCAATAACATTGGACACATTTGTCAAAGCTCTACTGTGAGATCCACCCGAAGACGTACAGTCTCAATACATGTTTATCTTCAGCTAGGTCACTGTCCACGTGGCGTCTTAGATCCATGTTCTTTGTTAGAAGATGAATGGCCTCATTCTGTCTTGCTGTGCTTGCTCGGCTCTAATAGAGGCCACTGAGCAGCTTCCGTTACGAATGTGATACGTTTGCTTTTAATGCCTGGGAGGAGGTCAGAATTCATAAATCTTTCAAAATTCAAGCAAACGCCACTCGTCACATTGCAGCATTCAAGCAGAATGTTATGTTCATATGATACACACCAGGATTGATATGTGGAATTTTTATCCAAAAGAGAACCACATATCCACACTCCTTTTCAAACCCCTGTCTAAGCCCGAGACTTTGTTTTAATACCCTGCTCGGAGTAAGTTGCAGAATATAGATATGGCTGAGTTGATAGTGATGCTGACTGTTTAAATGTTTGCTGGAGCTACGTTATTTACATTTGGAGCCATCACTTTGGCACTTTAACTGGTGGCTAAAATTGCTAATTATCCCCAAGTGTCAAGAGCTTAAAATGATGAACTGCAAACTTCACTGGGCCTTAATCAAGCGCTTAAACATTGATTGAGAAACATTGTTTTGACTCACTGATTAAGATTCTCATTTATATGTTAATATTGGTCAAGATATATATGTATGTCAAAAATTAGTATAAAAAACAGTTAAGCATACTGAATATTTTTATACATGTTGTTTTCATTAACTTGCAAATATTATTTATCATAATACATATCAGAAACATTTATGGTAGCAACATATAAAATGTAAATATAAAATTTTATGACGTATAGATATTTAAATATATGCACATATACATATTTACTGTATAACATATGTGTTTCACATATGTTATAACCTTATATTCATATATTAGGAGGATGTATGTGATAATTAAGTGTATGCTTTTTAGGTATTGAATACAGAAACATCACTTGTAGTGTTTTGCTAGTATTTTGTTGTGTAGTTTGGAGGACCTTTAGTTATTGACCACATTCAGTTCAGAAAAGATATTTATGGTCTCACAACCACAAGAAGTAATTTGTATGGAAAACATAAATGCAGGTCTTTCTGAAGTCCTTTCTCAGTATGCCAAACACACAAAGTGCTTGTGTTGTTCGTCCTGTGATAACATATTGTGGTGTGAACATCAGAGTCAAAGCCAAAGTGCAAACTGTTACATTTTGATTCTGTAAAGCTTCATGACGCCATAATCGCGTATGTGTCTAGACCCTGCTGCTCTGACTTTTCTATAAAGGGTTTAAAGAAAGAACCTCAGTGGTTGCAGGAGAACCGACCCCAAAACACAACCTAAAAGAGCAGAGTTTGTTTTTACATGAAGCTTCTGAACAGAGTTGAAGAAAAATTGAACTGAGACTCAAAGGGAAGACAACCAGAGAAGGGAAGCTGTGTGTCATTATCCCAAATGGCCTATCATCCTCTACAAAACACACAGAGAGAAAAACAAGTGTCTTTCAACTCCTCAGCAATCCCATCATCAAACAAAGCCACGGTGCTGTGAAGCACCCGCTGAAAATGGGGATAACAAATTGTTTGGGTTTGTAATGAACAACTTTCAAACCCCTGTTTATCACATTGGCTGAGTCAGACAAAGGAAAGCTGCAGGATGTACAGCAGCATTTCACCAGTCGTTTACATCTTTGTAATCCCCACAAAACAGTCGCTTTATTCCTTTCTTAATAACCCAATCTCTGAATGTAGAGGCATTTTAACAGGCTAAAAAAATGCTGTCTGTCTGTCTTTTTTTTGTCTTGTATGGGTGGCTTTTTGTGGACTTTGTGATGTCAACATGATGCTTTTTCAGCATCACGGATATGTAATGGGGTTTGCTATATTAATGCTCTAAATGTCACATACAGCTCCTTTAAAATATTAAAGTATCATCTTGTCTTTTCATCTCCAGCCTGTGCTCCCAGGAGTCGTTGCCGGTGACTTTCCAGGCCTGCGTCATGACCAAAGACTGCGATGTGACTGAATGGTCTGAATGGTCAATTTGCTCTAAGGAGTGCTACGACCCCAATGGGCCCAAGGGGGAGCGCACTCGTACCAGAAAAGTGAGCCAGTTCCCAATCAACGGAGGAGCAGATTGTCCAGAGCTGGAGGAGAAGGAGCCCTGCAGCCCCCAGGGAGACGGAGTGCCACCCTGCATTGTGTAAGTACTGGACAAAGATAGAAGTGCAATTGTTGATAAGTTGAGTAGATGTACAGTTTTTCATGTGTAAATCATCTGCGATTAATAAAGTGACTGAGTTATGTGAAACAAAACATTATCTCAGGCAGAAATACCTAGAAGTATTCAGGTTGGATGTCGGCTATACCTAATACATTTTGCGCTTTTTGGGGGGTTGATGTTGTTAGCCATGTCAAATAAGATGTTTTTGAGACCCTGACGTAAATTAGCTATATGGGGTTGACTCAGTTATCAATCTTACCCATAACTGGAGTACATATTGACCCTCTGTGTGTTTTTCATCCAGACTCAAATGTCTCAACAACTATTTAAAGCAAGGCTGTCAAATGATTAATTTTTAAAATCACCATAAATCACATAATTTCAATAGTTAATCCTGATTAATTGCATTTTTAATCCCATGTTTTCAATTCCATTATTCTGCGTTACAAAACAGTTATGAAGTCTATATTTACAAGGAAAAGCAGTTCTCACCAGGTTGTCTTGTCTTCAGATCAATGGACGCATTAAAAGCCCACCTTTCACATTAGGTGTCATAATTAGGTCAAAATTTAAATTTGTCCAATACCTTTGTTTATGACCAAATTCCCTCCAAAACTACACTGACCAATCAGCCTCAGCTATACTTTATGTTTAGTGCACATTCGCAAATGTTGACAAGCTAAATTAAGATGGTTAATATATTGAATATTACCTTCTAAACATCACCTTATAGCATTGTTATTGGGGCCATTTTTGTGCAGTTGTGTTTGCTCAAAGCACTGTCATGCCTAAACACAGAGGCACAGAGCTGCATGCATGACTGTAGACTCTTAATCTTATTTTTTTCACCTGTCTGTCTTGAAGCAGTAGAATAAGGCTGTTCTGTCATATTACTTTACACCACAGAGCTTAGCTTTCAGTGGTGGGGCTAATAATAGACTGGGCATCCAACAAAAATTGGTGCTTTATCAGAAGACACCGGCAGTAACATTAACAAGTAACCGGAACTGTAATAAGCTGTATCATAGCAAATGTGTTTCCCTAAATTATGTTAAGAGTGCAGGGTGAGGCAATAACAAACCCATTACTGCCAAGGTCTGCAGGTTTAATAATCCCAGACAGAGTGAGGGTGGATGACGTGGGTGGGGTTAGAGGAAGGGTGTTGTTGGGGAAGGGTGTGTGAGGAGATGCGGTGGAAATGGCTTGTGTCTGGCTCAGTGCCAGCAGGAATAAGTAAATAGAGCATCTGAGAGGAAACTGCTCTGCTGAGTTATTTTTTTTCTCTCGCTCCACCTTGCTGTCTCATCTTGACACCCCCATCCTGCTCTCCCCAGGAGGGACTGTCAATTACCTTTTAGGTTCCTCAAAGTCAAGTTTATTAGCCATGAAAAAAAAGGTTAAAACTAGGTGGTCATACCCAGTGGTATGATGTTAGATTTCTGTATGTTCTGGTGCTGATAGGGCCATATTTTGTGGCTATTATTGGAACTACGTTTTTTCTCCTCCATTTAATATTTTTCCTTACATCAGTCTCTTTGTATGTTTCATAGACCATCTTTAAGACACAGTGGTAATGTTTAGTTTTCAGATTTCAACACTGGAAAGAATACAATTTTAGATCACACATTTTTTTCTCACTTTGTTGTTTTGCATAGTGTTGGGTAATTTAATGCATTGCCCATAATCACACACATCAGACATGACATGCAGGCAGCAGTCAGGATAGCTGGGACATGCCATATGTGTCTGTGGGCGTAAGCACGGGGAATGACATGGCATGCTGGTAAGTGGATTTATACAGACAGCAAAAGGAGTGGGCATTTTGATGGCTGTCATCAGCTGCTGATGAAAGGTGATCTTTGGTTTTTCAAGTTGATGACGGTTCACCCTTCAAACCCTGAAAAAATTGGTTTGATTTCATTTTTTTTTTAAAAAAAAAAAAAACATGAGGAAAAAGGCAATGAGCAACTTGACAATAAATGTCAAATTTAGAAAACTATTATTATTTAAAAAGCTATATTTATCATAATTATATATTTAAAATTGTTTTACAGAATGTTAAAAATCTGAGGCCTTTTTCAGGTAATATCTGTATTTTTTTAGTTTGTTTGTTCATTTGTTTTAATGTCCTTTTTTTTAAATTTTCAATTTCCAGGTAATTTTCTTGCACTTTTTTCTAATTTCTTGCCAACTTCTGGGTCATTTCTTCTTTAGTTGCTCATTACCTTCCTCCCAAAAAAGAAATCAAGCCAATTTCCCCAGGTCTCAAAGGGTTTAACAATGGTGGCTTGGGCATATGGTAAATTGTATTCACCAAGGCTGCCAAAAATAAAAATAATAAATTGAGTAAGAGAAAAAAAACTGTGTGTAGTGCATGAGTTTCAGTGTGATTAACAATATTTCTGAGGGTTTTCTTTCTCCTGGAGCATAATTTGATAAAGCATTTTTGTCCAACGTCCATTGACTCACATTGCCTTTTGTTTGATGTACAGCAGGAGGAGAGGCAGCAGCTCTGTCCATGGTGCTGAAAAACTGCTCTGTCTGAGTGTCCCCATCTGGGCAACTTAAAGCCCCAAGATGCAATGCTTTCCCAGGGGCCTCATTGTTGTGCAGCAGTGCAGAGGCAACTGAGGGGCAGAGAGACCTTGCTCATGAATATGGAGCCTTTTATTGGCGACCTCAAATGAATTCCATTATCAGCCGAGATGGAGGCAGGGTTTACGTTCTCTGACCTCAGGGTGGAAACCACAATACATTATTGCTGAAGCAGACTGCTGCCAATTCACTAACCAGACACAAACCCATCCATGCTGCAATTAACAAACTCCTTTCAGCTGAAAAAATGGAGTCTTAGAGATATGTCAGTGGGAAGTCTTGGTGACATTACAAATCCTGAGGCGTTTTGTAAACAGAGATCTAAGGTCAATAACATAAAAAGTCTTTCTAACATGCTCGCCACCCAGACTCAGCCAGGCACAACTGATGCTGTTCATTGCCTGCAAAAAGCCATACACGCTCTTGAGTGTGCCTCGAAGCAATTTAAAACATTTGGTTAAACCACAATATCTGCTCTGCAAATGATATTTTAAGGATCTGATATTTGATCAGATTTTTGTATTGTGTAGTTCAGCAAGATAATCTTCACACTTTTATGGCTTTTGAAGCATATATGCAATCGCCAGAAGTTAAAAGCAAACAATAGATGGTTAATGAAGTACACTACAGCTGCGGGACGTTCTGTAGTCTCATTTAACCACTTGTTAGCAGCTGCCTTTTTTAAGACATAGCCTCAGAATTCACAGATGGGGTTTTTACTGACATACTATATATATTGTAGAACAAAACGTAAACGTTTATAAAGCTTGTGATGACCACAGACCACATTTCAGGGAACTAAAACCTCATTCAAAAAAGATCTGGTAATTTTGAGATGAGGGAACTGGCAGTGCTAAAATGCAAAGTCATTTCCAGGTTTTAGGGCTCATTCTTGCACAACTCTATTCGAGTAAGAGAAAATGATGAAATGAAAGGCAACAGCCATCCAGGATGCAGAAAGTAAAAAAAGAATACAACATTTGCAAACTTGCTAATTTTTTCGTCATTTGTTATATAGTTATATTTGCATTATTTAAATTGTTTATTTGTTTCGATTTTGATCAGCTCTTGTTCTTGTTTTTAATCAATATAATAAATTCAAATGATGCTAACTACTACTACTAATAGTAGTTAGTAACTAATAATAATAATTTTGGGGGTGGGGGGCCCGAGGGGAAGCTTGCCCAAGGTGCCGAATGTGCTAGGTCTGGCATTGGACAAAAGTTATCAGTAAAATTATGTTAAAGAAGAAAGTTAAAACAAGAAATGTCAAAAATGTCAAAAGTTTGGAATATTTCATTATATTGTCATAAAGGTTTGCATTTGATTCTAACAGGACCATACTACATTTAATGTACCAGTTTCATTTATTGTTTTGTGGTGGTTAAGCCAAACACGTGATATTTCGTGTGTGTACTTTGTCTTGTTTGCTTTCTGAAAAAATGTAAAATGAAACCATTGATTTTTTAAACTTAATCTATGGGCTGTAACAGGAAATGAAACTTAATATCCAGTGACCTTTGATCTGACTGCTCCAGCTTTATGGGTACATCTGGTCAATATGAATTGTGTTTTGAACCAGACCGACAGACCACGCTGATAGTTTGTATGTCAGCAGCTTAACAACAACCAACTCCTTTTCCCCGCTTCTGCTTTTTGAAAGCTGATACTAATGACAGCATTTGTTGTTTCAATCAATTCAGTTATTTTTTAAGGAAAGACAACAAAAGGCTGACAAACTCACCAGACTAACTCTTCCAATGTCCACCTCTGTCCTCAGCTACAGCTGGAGGACCACAGAGTGGACAGAGTGCAGGGTGGATGTGCTGCTCAGCCAACAGGACCGTCGGCGTGGAAACCAGACAGGGTTGTGTGGAGGTGGGATTCAGACCCGTGAGGTCTACTGTGTCCAGACCAGCACTGACACCCCGCCAAACCTCAGCTCGCTCAGGAGCAAAGAAGGTGATTTTCTCAGCATGCTGTCGTCTTGTATTGCTATATTTGATCTTCTGTATACAGTTTTAACCATTCAGCACCGCAGGAGTTTGCTTACTTTATTTATTTACCTTGTTTGATAATATCGTCTCTATTTATTGATTTATCTTATCTCTGTTGAAAGTGAAACAAAAAGTAAAGGAAAATGAAAATGAAAGATAAAAATGGCTTAGACAAACAAGTCTCAAGCCAATGGTTTTATTTTCTTCTGCATCTGACTAAAAACTTGGTGGGTGCTGGAGTCTGCCAAGGGTGTCTCTTGTCACTCGATGTGTTTGTGACAGACTCTCTTGGCTCAGCCAAACAGTGGAGAACATCCAGTTTGGTGACCTTGAGATTGCATCTCTGCTTTTGGAAAAAAAAAGTACTAATAGAACATAGTGATACCAAAATATAGAGATTTGTATGCATTTCACATAGATGTCTATTTGTATTAAATGTAACACTATGGGACTGCTCTGCCTTCTTTTTGCCAGAGAAAACATTCCCCAAATGGTGCAGCTCTGGCTCTGAATTAACGCCATCTGGGTGTATTTTCTTTGGTCATTAGGTCACTATGATTGACTACCACAGGCACACTGCTTTATCTTTCCCTATAGGAATATTGTATAAATAAATTGTAGCACCCGTGTAATTTGGACACTATACTGTTAACTGTTAATAAACACGGGCATACTACTAGTTTTTAAGGGAATTTTTATAGGCACATTACACACATTATTTGGAAGTGTTATGAAGTGAAGTAGTGTTGTGTTTGCTGTTTTGAATCTGAGTGGCAACAGTGAGGAAACTGTGGTGGAAAAAGCCAGCTGATTATAGATGATATATCCACTTCAGAATATTGGATACCAGTTTCTAATAAGGGTTTGTTTACAAAAGGTTTGTAAGTAAGCATATTTTAGTTGCAGTAGTCAGGTTTCAACCTTAAGAGGGCAGTCACTGTGCATATTTCTAACAAATATGTAGAATTTTAATCATTTGCACTCAAATGTCATTTCATTTTAACTATAAAAAGTGGTTATGTTTTTTTTTTTTGTAATGTTGCAGTATGTAACATTAAATTAAAACAACATTACATTTCACACGGGTCAGAAACTGCAGTCCCCTGGATAAAAGTCCAGTTTTGATTGACCTATTTACCTCGCTCTCACCCTCGTGCTATACAACATCAGTTGCTCTCAGCGTGCAGTATCACTGCGGATTGGTTTATTTTGACTTACTTGAAAGCTTGGTGCATCTCATAAAGACCTCACAGGGTTTCTTGGTGTCCGAGGGGCATAAATTGTTTGTATTTGATGACCTTGGACAGGAAACAAGTTGGAATTTGATTTGCTTTCCTACAATATCTTCTTTTGACAGCTAAGGTATGAATACTGCGCTTGTGATTCTGATTAGGCTGCTAAAACACTTGGATAAGGTCAGGGAGAGGTCCAGGGCTTGTTTAAATATTGAAAAAGGCTTAAAGTGAGACTGGAGGTGCCTTATTTTTAAATAATAAACCAAAACCACAATCTTTCCCAGCCTTAACCCAAGTGTTTAGAGGCCTTATCCTGACTTGACATCTGTAACACTTCCTGGACTTGAAAAAAATCATGCCAGGAAATGTAATCTGGGAAAAATGTCTTATGATATGAGTGTATGAATAACAGTAGACAGGGCTGAAAAATTACTGCAAACAAAGACCAATACAAAGAACACTGGCAGCATCATTTTATCAATGTGATTGTTTAAATTGGATATGAAAACATCTGCATTTCTTTATATAGTGGAACACTTTGCAAATAGTCCTTATCTTAATTCCAGTCCCACTACTGTACTGTAAATGAATAGTAATCATTATATGAAACAGCATTCATACAGCCTATCCAGTGCCGCTTATCCGCTCAAATAACAAACAAACAACATCAAGAAAGAATAGGAGCAATATCTTGGTGACACAAAGCAAAGTGGGCTTATGGAGTAAATTATAGCCTTTTTAATAGCAAGTGTTTTGACAGAGGCTGGTTTAAAAACAGCTTCAAATTACATCTGTGAGGGCTGAGTGGCACACAAAAGTTGTTTATGAGCTTTTGAATCATCTGTTTGGGCTTGCATTTCACACAAACACGCACACACCAAAATCGTGTCATCTGTTCCGGCTCTGCGCACAGTCACTGATATCCTCCCCCCTGCTTTACCAGAAATGTGTGAACCAGAGTGGAGAATTAAAGAGGTTTTCCCCTCATATTAAATCTGGGACTGAGCTATATGAATATATTAATGTGCATGCAAAAGCACACGGAGAGGATCGCAGATGAAATGTGAGCTTTTGCATAAATTGGTGGCATTACTGAGCATACGGAGGGCTGGAAGTGGCCTGGTAGCACGCCCATGCTTATCCAGCACTGACACAATAAAGTCTCAGTCCATCTGGCCGGAGAGGCCGAACTGGCGTCTGCTGCTAGAAATTATTTAGATCAGATGCTCACAACCAATCACGCGCTTTCATCCTTCAGTGTCAAGAGTCCACATTGCCAATTTTGTTAACAGTGGTGAGTCGTAGTTTCCACTGTCCCCCTTTATTGTCAGAATAAGACAGAAAATAGCGACTGCACCTTCAGCCAAGACACCCTGTCTGCATGTTAGCACAGTAATTGTTAAGGAAAGTGTTTTTGGGCGGAAGAGAGGGACAGTAATGAAGGCACAATGACAGCTGAAAAGCATCTAGATTTGGCTCGGATGGTGGCAGAAGAAGAAAAGCGAGAAAAAGAATGGATGTGATAAATGAAGTGAATAAATGATCCTCCTCCTTCTTTTCACCTGTCCTTGATCCCAGACAGGTTTTGTTCTGTCATGTCTTGTATAATTTTAGCTACCCCCTAATGTGATGTGCATGAGAGACTTCACCTATCCTCCTTATTCATTTGCACATTTTCTCAATACTTCCTTTTGGCTTTTTTCATGCTGGCAACATGTAATTCCAACACTACAGTCTAGTGATGGCGCTACTGATTCATCTGATTGATTTTGTTTTAAAAAAAATGTCAGTTAAGTGGATAGAGGAAATTAAGTGCCTGGTCAGCTGACAATCTCTGTTTTGCAAACGTTTTTCACACTAGCATATAGCCTAAGCAGCAGGTACAGTAGGAGCATGCATCAGAGAAGGCTTAAAAAAAGGGGAAAACATTCAATTCTATCTTTTCAACCTGAAGGCAAAAAAGAACTGCAATGAAAAATGTTCATTAATTTCCATTTTCATATAAGACTGTGTTTATGGAGCAAAGACTGTATAAAATAAGGGCTGTAGTGACATCACCCATTGGTTTTTGTACTGCAGTTTTAAAGCCTCGAGTTTGGCTGTCGCCATCCTGGATTTTTGGAGTGCCATTAGTATGGCATGAGTGCTTCTGGCCTCTAGCTTGGTTAGGGTGGTGCATTTACAGCCATATTACATATACTGATAATACTGATGCTAATATTTGCAAGCAAAAAACAGACTTAAAACCATTGAACATGGACGAGAGGTTGGAGCTGTGGAGGAGCGAGGGATGGACCTGACTCAGACCGTAGGAACACCTTGCAGACAGCCTATCACTCAAGCGGCCAGGCCCTTTAATATGTGTAACTTTAAGCCTCAAGTAAATGTAATTGGGCAAGTTATATCAAAATTTCTCCCCTTTACAGTTGTTATGTATGTTAAAATTAGCTATAGAGACAGAAACCTTTTTCTGAACAAGTTTATTTCTGGTGTAAAGTTGTACATCTTAACATGGAGATCTATTAGGATCAATTGACTCGCTTAGAGCCAGCCTCAAGTGGCCATTAGAGGAACTGCAATTATTGTCACCTCAACATTCACTTCATTTTTCAGCCCCAAAGGTTGCCAATAGTTATTGATATTATTTCCCTGCTTTAAAGGAACAGTTCACCCCAAAATCAAAAATGCTTATGTTTTCCCCTATACCTGTTGTGGTAGATTGTTTTGGCGTGAGTTACAAGTGTTGGAGGTATCGGCTGTAGAGATGTCTGGCTTCTCTCGAACATACTGGAACTTATGGAAGTTGATATGCGGTGCTGAAGTGCCAAAAAAAAGACCATTTTAAAAAAACTCAACAGCAACCTCTTTTTTACAAAAATCAAATACTTCAAATTTCATGATGCAATTGGATGATTTTGCCAAGAGTTGGAGTGAGCAGATACATCCTAAGCCACCTTTACTGAAACTGCTCTTATCATGACCAACGGATCATTTGCTAGTTCTCGTGTCAGCATGCAGTGGATGATTTCAGTGTCATGAGCCAAACGGCTGTGTGAGGGGAATCTGTATCCCAATTAAAGCTGATGTAATCTTATCATTTGCTTTCAAGGATGATGAGCAAATCCCATAGTGACTGAGATAGGACACTCTGGCAGTAATATCTGTATTCAGACATCATCCCCATTGCGATTACTGGGAAATGCTACCATCCCAGAGCATTGCTTACTCACAGTTGTAAATTGAAGGATTTACTTGGTCCTGAAATTGTGTCACGCATGCAAAGATTACTTGTGACAGGATCACTGTTTATAACAATGCTACATTCTCAAATTGAGTGTTTTTTGATTATCATAAGCAGCTTTTATCCTCCCTTGGCACACATTTCATTGCCAGTTTCTCATTTTCTCTTGAAGATAACAGTCTGAATGTAACTGAGTGGGAGTGTTAGTTGTTTCCGCTGTTTTTTCTGTATTGGCTTGGATCAATGCGAAACCCAATTTGGGAGCAAACTGTAACATGCTGTATAACAGCTGTGCCACTGTGACGCCATGAATCCTCGGCTGGAGAGGAACTGGGAGTTGTGTTATTAATGGCAGGTGGCACGTGGCAGCGGAGGTTCCTAATTTGGCGGCTGGAGGCACAGCACAGGGAAGACTAGACCATCTGGCACAGAGATACCTGGGCAAGGTCAGACTGTGTGGAGATTTCCATTAATCAGCCTTTGTTATGGTTGTGAAGAGCTGCTCAGAGTGGACAAGGAGTGAGGGAAACAAAAAAGCTATTGTTCTCCCAAATTCTGAATGAACCATGTGGATGAAAAGCTTTAATAAGAAATGGGATGTGTGACTGTTTGGTTGGCCTGACAACACTTGGACATGGTGGAATTATCATCAACAGGTCATTAGGATGTTGTAATAAATGGTATATTTGCTAATCTGATTTGGGATTTGATATCAGGGTTCCAGTGGATCAGTCCTGACAATATGATATCTCAGTTAATATAGAGTCTTACACAGCTAATTGTGAGGACCATTGCAAAGTGCTAGTTGTTCAGGTTCAGTGGAGGCATATCCAAACACATAGTTCATTTTGAAGCATTTGGCTATAGTGGAATATTCACAAGAGTGTGGTAATTAATCACTGCCTTCTCAGCCAGTTACATTACAGTCCTTTTACCTCTTACACAGTTGTGTCAGTCAAAGTGGGATGTGAGAGAAATGATTCATGAAATGGAGGGCAGGGGGCAGAAAGTGTAAAAATAATAATGTCGTGAAGTTCAGAATGGTAATAAGAGAACATGTGACAACACGGGTCTGTAGCCAGGGGTAGATGGCTTTTAAAATCGAATCTGTTTCCAAGTTTTTATTTCCAATCCCTTGCCACCACAAACTCTTTACTTTTGAAACCATTACAATACCAAGCAATTTGTTCCAATTTAAAGCACTACAAGATCTGAATACAAAAGGCAGTTATTTTAATACTAATTTTGTTGATGCCTCTAAATGGATTTAGACTTAGAATTTATAGACTAGTGTAGGTGGCTTTTATAACTGAAATTTGGTTTAATTAATAGGGGAAGCTTGCCTGGGGCACCAAATTAGCTTTGTCCGGCACAGCAGGTCCCATTGGATTTCCAAAATGATGCCCCCCGTCTGATAACATCAGTCCCATATATCAGCCAATTTGAGATTTTATTGTTCTCTGCATGAAAACATGTGTTCAACAACTGTTAACATAAAATGCACATCAAACTATTTACAACTATGTTGAAGTATTCGAAAATAATTTGATACTGTTGTTGATGGGAAAAAAAACCTAATCACATCACAACATTTGACATATCACCTGTTCTTGCGTCAGGTGTGTACTCAAGGGCATGCCACATGCACGCATACTTAAGCGACACTATTAAAGGACGCACCTTTGGCCAAGTGGAGGCAATTTGCATGTAAATTAGGCTCAGTCCTGTTGTGGCACAGCGAGAATGATTCATCAGCCTGACGACCTTGCGGAGAGTCACCTACAGCTGTTTGGAGCTGAGGTCCACAGAGAATCAGGCCAAATTGAAGACTGGCCTGCTGTGCTGTGGGAAAATTTTTAAAAGAGCTTTGTTGTTTCAAAGTTGTCTGGTTTTGGAAGATTTGGGGTTTGGGGGGTGGGTGCTGTGAATGAAAGAGGAGGGTGTTTGCAATTTTTGGCTTTGATTTTTAGCTGAAAGGATTTGTTTCTGGGTGATGTGGGATTCTGAAGGCAGGGGTATTGGAGACCTAAAAGACCAACTTTTGCCTTTTTTCTCTTTTAATGTTTTTATGTCTTTGTGGTTTGTTCTGTTAAACTATACAGATTTCACATAACTTTGAAGACTGGAGTTGAGATGCTGTTGTCCCTGCAGTATTTGTGGCCTTCTGTACAGCTTTGAAACTGAATGGAAGATCCTGATGTATAAGTTAGAAACTTTGGCAGCTGGTATTGCAGAGGGAAACTCTTCTACTTACTTATCTGAGCAACCTGATTTTGCTCCGAGTGTGGTTCTTCTGTCAAACAGTGTTTGAACAATTATCAGTGACAAGAACTACGGAATGTGTTTCAGGCATCTTTAAATTGTAGCTTTTAGTGTTTAATGTCCCTATTTTTTCTGGTCTTTCTCATAACATCATTCCTAAAGTGTCCAATAACTCTTGTGTTTGTCTCCATAGCATTGCGGCCGATGGACAGTGATCTATGTCTGGGTATCCCTCCGAACACCACCCAGCTCTGCCATATCAGCTGTCCTGTTGAGTGTGAGGTGTCTTTGTGGAGCGCCTGGGGACCCTGCACCTATGAAAACTGCCAGGACCAGGCAGCCAAGAAAGGTAAGAAGTCACTGACTTTTTGGATATAAAATGTCATCACTTTGTTTATATCCTATTATACATGTGTTTGAAACTGTTATAATAAGCACATGGATTCTTGAGTTACGGCCAAAATTATGTTTTGTGAAGTCACAGTGGCCATGACCTTTGACCATGAAATCCAAATAAGTTCATCCTTCAGTCCAAGTTGGACGTTTTTGTGCTAAATTTGAGTAAATTCTGATTAGTTCAATGTTGATTCTAAGACATTTATGCCAAATTTGAGGAAAAAAAAACCCTCAAGATAATCTTGAGATGTTGCATTCATACAAAAATGAGACACATGAGGTCACAGTAACCTTGACCTTTGACCTATGACCCCCAAATTTAATCAGTTCATCCTTGAGTCCAAGTGGTCATTTGTGCTAAATATGAAGAAATTCCCTCAAGTCATTATTAAGATGTTGCATTCAAGGGAATGAGACAGACGGATGGACGGGCGGACAATCCAAAAACATAATGCCCGTGGCAGTGGCATAAAAATAAAAGCACTGTTGACCAATCAGAGCAGACTGGGCTTTTTCGAGAGTGGAGGTCAAAGAGATAGGCTCTGAAACGGAGCATTTCAGACAGAGGGTGAGTACAGGAATCCAGCACAGCCAGTAAGAGGAAAATAATGTTTTTGAACATTAAAGCAGGCAATCATGTTCTAGTAGAAAAACCCCAAATACAAGTCTGAACCTGAAAATGACTATAGTATTGGTAGTCAAACTCCTGGCCTTGTGACAGCACCAGAGGAGGGTATGAGTCTGGAGTGGGAGCCAAAGCGCCATCATCTTCCCCGCCTATTTGTCGACTGTTGTAGCAGGTCCATGAGCGGGTTGATGCGGCCGCTGCTTCAGACCTTAATTATCCCCCGAACAGCGGCGTCCGCCATGACTAATGCATGTTGACTCTGCTTTAATGAAGCGCCTCAAATGAAAGGGACGGCTGGAAATTCTTCTCCATGCATCTTAATGATGGATCCGCTCCCACTTGCTCATTTTCTCACTACTCTACTTCTGCTCTTGCTGTCGTGTACTGTACATAATGGAAGATGAACACACACACACACACACACACACACACACACACACACACCAAAGTGTGTGTGTACCCTGGCTCTCATTATCCAGAAAGATGTGGACTCAAAATGAGTCCTCCTGGCTTCAAATCTTTTTATCCTGCTGACATGGAACATGGGAATCAAGTGGCTAAGATTATAGTGTGTTAGTTTACTCAGTGTTGGTTTGTACTGTATGATCCAGTGTACGAAGGGAAATGCACATCTTCTTCGTATTTGACTAAGGCCTAATTTTGACTTCCCCCAACTGGGATTTACAATGCATTCATTTATTTTAATTTGAACGCCAGGCAGGTACTGTCTCAACATATCTTCATACAATATTTGGTATGATATTTAATGAATTAGCGCCCCACAAATGACATTATGTACTTATTATAGAGTTAAGTTACTTAAGTTATTTAGGTTTGGTTTAGGAAAAGAAACATGGTGACAATTAACCTTAAAATAACTCAAAATTCACTTGGTTTCACACGGTCCCAAAGACTGGTCTCCTGGGGGAAAATTCTGTGTTTTGTGACCCTCCACCACCCCAGCCTCCCTTTTTAAGTGGATTACTTCCTTCTTTACTCCTGTCTACATACTGATCATGTGATCACAGTCTTCTTCACTTGACAACTGCTTTCCTGAAAATGATGCAATGCATTGTGCTAAGGCTAGAGTGATTGAGAGCCTTACTGCATTATATTCCATTATGTTTTTATATTTTGAATTGTTACCTGGTTCCTGAATAGCGTGTTTTCCTTTTAAATAAATGTTACTTAAAACTGTTCCATCAAAAGTAGATGCAGAAAAAATGATCAGAATACAGCAAATTAAATGTTTGAGGTCAAAATTTTCCTGGGTGAGGATGACCCCCCCCACTTGATATGCTTTCCCCCAATTCTGATGCAACACCCATTTCCTTGATTACAATGATAGAGATGGGTGGTTCTTACTTGAGGTAACCACGTTTTACTGAGAATGAATATTACAGACAGCAGCATTCAGAAACAATCTAAGCTAGCTAATAGTTTCATCTTGTATTTTGGCTAACTAATCCAATCAATGTTAGTTTGCAACAGTTCACTAAAATAAATTTAATTTAAGATGAGATCAGACAAGATCAAACTTTATTGATCTCAGGAGGGGAATTAAGCACTGCAGCATGTATCAGACATGTATAAATAAGTAGATAAATATGTGAAACGGTTGTTGAAAAACTCCTCCGCCTCATGACACTGTTAATGATGTAAGACAGAAATGATGGCTCTTACAATTTGAAAATGATCTTTGAAGCTTCAGTTTAAATCTAAAAACAATAACAGGACTCTTGCTTTGGTATAAAATCTCTTTTTATGTATATCTTGTCCATCTCCTTTTCTTGAGAATCAGTGGACAGCCTTGGTATCCTCAGCTGATGTCTCACGCATGATAGGTCATCACATATGATAGTTTCCATGTATCTGTGTCTTCAGTCAAAATGAAGCCTCTAGCTCTGATAGCAGCTATCTGTGCTGTGCTGCTCCCTTGCAGCCATGCCATTCATAATACACCCTGCAGATAGCAAGTGACTGATGCCTGATAGAATTGAATTCCCTGCACCCCAAGCCTTATTACACCCCCCCAGATAAAACCTCCATCAAAGGGCCCAGACACATGGCGGTACATGTTCTGCCAACCTGTCTTATTAAGTAAAGGTTTTTGAGGGGAAAAGAGAGACAAAAATGAAATTGAAAAAGGGGAGATCCTGCCGTCTTCACCTGAGTCCCGCAGGCACTCCAGGACTCTGCTGCCTTATCGGGCTGGAGCAGGAGTGTGGATTAGGGAGGTTGGTTGACCTTGGTTGAGCTGGAGTTAACATCCCCCCTTCCCAGGACCCGGGTCACAGAATCCCATGCCCTTGAGCAGAGGACACGACACACATGAGAACAAACCCCAGCTGAATTAATGGATTCCTGCATGCATTAGTCACTTTGGATAAAAGCCACTGTAATGAGAGGAGAATGAAAACATTCATTATGTGAAGTTCTTCTTGAAATCTCCGTCAACTTCTGGCTTAATGGACTGTCATGTTAAATACAATATTACGGTTATCATCAAAGGCACACTGTGGCTGAGGAGTGAAGTTAATGTTCTTTTGGTTGCACATTAGATTCTGTCAAATTGCAGCAAGTTTTTTCCTCAGTAGATCACAGAGGGAGGGATGTGGTTAATTAGCGTGGGGCTGGTTTGTGTTCATTTACTTCATTAGGTCCCTGTTGTTCCCCGCAGGCTTCAAACTGAGGAAGAGGAAGATCGTCAATGAGCCGACGGGCGGGACAGGAAACTGCCCCCACCTGGTGGAGGCAATACCATGTGAAGACCCCAGCTGCTACGACTGGCTGGTGGTTAAACTGGAGGAGTGCATCCCTGATAATGAGAAAGAGTGTGGACCAGGGACCCAGATCCCACAAGTGCAGTGTGTCAACAGTGATGGTGAGTAGTCACAAAGGTTGTCATGATACTAGAATTTCTAATTCAATACCAAAACCCACAAAAATATAGGATACTCAATACCACACATTTTTGGTTTTCTGTAGATGAACCCTTTATTTTATTAGTTCATTCAAAGCAACCCGTACAGCCAGCAAATAGGGCAATATATACTGAGACAATATAAATGTGTCAAATAATTGTCATACAGAGTAGAGTCACTGGTTATTCTTATTTAAAGAACCCAGTCAAGGTGGTTCAGGCATCTGATCAGGATGCTTTCTGGGCTCCTGGCTTTGGAGGTTTTCTGGGCACATTTAACTGGGAATAGACCCAGGACACATTGGAAAGATGATATAGGCTTGGAAACACCTCAGGATGCCCCAGGGAAAGTTGGAAAACAATGCTGGGGAAAAGGATGTATGGACTATCTTGTATAGCCGGCTTCCATTAAGGTCTCACCCTGGATAAACAACAGAAAAAGGATGGATGGATTGGGCAAAGTCTCTGCAGGTTTCCAGAATTCTGATTATATTACACAAGCTAACCCTGCACATTAACACTGATTTATATTGGCACGTAGACTATGTGCCTATGGAAGCGGGCTGCACTGTTGTAAGCACTCATGCTTGTGCTGTGGTGGGTCTGCCTTGCTCTGCAATTACACCTCCAAAATGCTTGTTGGTGTTGGGGCTTCTATGCCACCGTATTGAGTCTCTGTAAATCGCAGTTTGATTGATTCTTAGGCACCATGTAACTTATCTGGTAGAGCAGGCTTTGTCCTTACCACAGCAGTTGCAGGTTCGATTCCAACTTCAGCCCTTTGCTGCATGTCATCTCTTCTTTCTCACCCTTTCACTTTACCCATCAATAAAAACAAAAGTCCCAAAAAAATCATAAAAAGGTTTTGATCAAGCTAACACCCCTAAAACAACAAACAAACATTAAACAAATGCACAGAATTCGGCTCCTTTATAACTCACATGGTTTACCAACAAAACAATGGCCTCTTGCTGGACGTGCTACCTGACAAATACAACATGCTAAAGTTATTAGCATGAACTTATGTTATACATCTATGTCATTTTACAATGCATGAATTAGCTTCGCAGCTTGCAGACATTTTTCTACTCATATGAAGCTGGGAACAAAAGTATCATTCCACAAAGGTAACATTACAAAATCCATCTCCATCAAAACTAACCTCAGAGGTTTACAGATAAAACAACTGTTCAGACTAGGTCCGTTTTCCTTATACACAACATGCTAACGCTGTTAGCCTATAACATTTCCCATTGCATAGATTGGCCTAGCTCTTAGCTGACTTTTCCTCTGCTCTGCTCTTCTTTTTAAAGTCACTTGAAAAACAACAGCAGTCGATCCTGTTCAATGAAACTAAGAAGGAAGGACATCGCATCATATTTTCCTTGATCTTGTTGTAGAATTATGTTACCAATCCTTAAACACAGATGTTAGTTAAAGAAAACTGTAAAAGACATCTGTAGGAGAGCGCTTTTAAGTTATAGGCTGTGATGTTTGGCACAGTAAATGTACCAGCACTGATGGAGAGGCTCTGTTGAACCCATGAGCTAATTACCAGATAACTGCAGATGTTTTCTGCTTTATTTGGAGGTTATGTTCAATGTGTCACAGGTCATTCAAAGCTCTGATCGCTGCAGAGCCGCTTGGCCTCTCTTTGAACTACCACACTATGGGTCCTATAGCCTTGGCTCCCTGCCCAACATTGTAATTGCCGTATATGTTGTAGGCAGATATTCCTCTATTGTTTGTGCTATTCTAAGCAATTTCATTGTGCTCCTGTGTGTGTGTGTGTGTGTGTGTGTGTGTTTGTAGCTGCCCTCCCCTGGGTTCCAGCACAGGCGACTGGCCAAAACTGTGCTGGAAGAGAATGTGAGGCACCAGGCAAACAGTGCTGGCACTGCCTTAGGGAGCTCACTCTCTCTCACACACATACACACTTACACACACACACACACACACACACACACACACACACACACACACACACACACACACTGACCTGAGGACTATGCACCTGCTTTCTTGTTCATATACCTCAACATACCACGGACCTAGCAGGCAGATTAATACATTATGTTCTTTCTAGACAAAAGCATCAGTTACACAGTTTAGCATTTAACAGACAGGTACTCATTGCACATGTTGCTGTTTTCCTGTGTGGCAGAGAAAGCAGATGCCTTCGCTTGTCTTTCCAAGCCATGCTACTCACAGTGTTGCTGAAGCTACATTTTACATAATAATAAATCATTTGTTCATTCTCAAGTTTAAGACAACAGATCTACCATAAGCAAATGCATCTGTATCTACCAGCCTTTACACTGCATTATACATCAAGTGCCAGTGGGTCCAATTAAAAGTGAAATCTGCTGGACTTTTGTACTTACTACATGAATGGAGCTCAAACTTCCAGAGCTTCTGCTCACAGCAGTGAGAGGAATGAAGCCACTGTAAAATAACTTAACACACATATCTTGTCTTCGGGGATAACCTGTTCTCATTCCCAAGTCTTCAAATGCAGACGCTTCATCATCCCCAGAAAACAACTGGGATTGTGCTAAATACATTTCTTGGTCTTTGATTGCTGTTTATTTTTGTTAATCAAATTCAAATTCGTCTAAATCAAAGAGATGCTAAAGCTCAACTTCCGTCACTGTCACGTATTCTCAGAGGAGGTCTGAGGAAAATCAACAAACATAAATACATAAACTGTAGGAGCCAGAACTCCTCAAGATTTAATTAAAAAAATAAGTTTAAAAAAAAAAAAAAAGTGTGATGTAAGATTTAGATAATGTAGTCACAAATAGTGTACAATAACAATAAAAATAAAATATATATTTTTTAAAAACCTAGGTACAATTTTATAAGCTGGTACAATGCCAAGCAGCTACAGATGAGTGGATGACTTAGCAATCACTTTTGACCTAAATATTGCCATCCAATCTTTCTAGTCCTTTTTTTCCCCTTTTTAAAAAAATAAAAATTATCTGTGTATATGCATATTTGTCTGTGGCGGGGGGAGGGGGGGTTGCAATTATGGGTAAATTCCTGAACTATAACAGTAGCTGCTAATGAGGGCTCAGGGGAGAACGAGAAATAGAGAGAGAAAGAGAGAAAGTTGGGGTTGTTCATCAGATTCCATATTATACTCATAATCAAGGTCCCCATTCACTGGCTGCAGCGCTCCGTGTTGTTGCAGAAGCAGTGATTACCATCTTCCTCATCCCAAACTGACTTGTTCTCGGCAACTCATTATTTTCATTCTCTTTCTCCTGAAAAATTAAAGGAAAATTGTCCTTGAAAGATCATTTATTATGAAGCAGTGGGACATATGAACACCGCTGAGACCTTTATGATAGTTTTCAATTTCTTAAGGTTCAGATCTACAGTAGGTCTGCAGCGAAGCATGGCAGACATGTGAAACATGCTGTTTAACATGCTGCTGGAGTTTTTCCTCTGGCGTTTTAATCAGTTAAGAAACAAAGACGCAGCTGAATGTTAAGACTGCAACAGTTGTAGCTGGGCTCAGTTCTAGGTGGCAAAAAGGTGGACATTTTTGTGAAAATGGACTCATATATTACATACAAGAGCAAAGTATTGATTTGTTATTATATAACTTAATAATATTGAAAATCCAAATTCAACTTTTGGTAGCCTACTAGTATAATAAAATTGATTGCTTTTCACTCCACTAGTTTTCAGTTTATTGCTTCCATAAAAATAATATTGTGACTTAAGTATTATGATAATATCTGTACCATGGGGCCACTGGTGATTCCCACCGCTAGATTGTGGTGGAATATTTTTTCTGATAAACATTTGTTTTTAAGAATCATAATGATTAAGAAGCCAGCGATGTGGAGAACATCAAATATCCTTATATTATTTTTTTTTATTATATATGTATATATTTTATATTTTTATATTTTTTTTTTTTTTTTTTACTGTTAATTAGAAAATGCCTACCCTATCAGAGGCCAGATTTAACCTTAAGTTAATTATCACTGTTTTACCAGACTGTACAGCCAATTCATAGACCGTGTTACAGACACTAAAAGAGGTATTTGAAGTATTAGTGATCATAAAAAACCTAGCCACAGCTGTAGCTAAGACCATAGCTGTAATTACAGCGACAGGGATGCCAGAGACCCTCTACTAACCACACCTAAAGGAGCAATCAACTGTAACCCCGTGTAGAGAACTACACAAAAAACTACTACAGAACAGAAAATTTACTGCAAGACACATACTTGTTTTTGTGAGAAAAAGAATAACAGAGAGAAAAAGAAGACAAAAAGAAGTATGCCATTTATTTTCTATTAGAATCAGTATAGACTGTGGTGTCCACACATTCTTAGATGAAGAAGAAATCCGACAGTATCACTTATCCTTTAGCCATCCCCGACATATTCATCATATCATCACTCCATCTTTTAGCCCTTCCTCTATTCCTTGGGGCACTCTTTATCATCTGGATCCTTTTAAATGACTGGTGAATACATCCGGGTAAGTAGTGTCAGCCATAAAAATACCCCAAGGTGACCTCATCTTCATCTTTCTTTATTTCTTCCTCTCCTTGCCTTTTCAGAAAGGCACTCAGCTAAAGAGGTGCAGGCTTCCTTTCATGGAACCCTGTTGAATCAAACTTATTGGTAAATTAGATTAGCACAGCCTGCTCAACACAGTCAGCTTGGATTTAGTCTGCCTTTCTTCCCCATTACGTCTGACTGTGTGAGAGGCAATCTCCCCCGGATGTGGCAGAATTGAATAGAGGAGATGTCAGCCTCCGTCTGGTACATTTCCATCAACAGAGGTTCAGACAGCGGTTTGACTTGTCTGATGTGTGTAATGTTAGAAAGAAAATTGTCCCTTTGATCGCTTCAATTGCTTGCTGAGCTCAGGGTGAACTGATATCGCTTCAGCTTCTCAGATCTGTGAGTTTAACAGAATGATTTTGAACACCGTGTGGAACAGGAGAGAAGGAAGGTGCTTTCTCTGAAAGTCTTCCTCCATGCTATGCTTACAAGGCTTCTTTGAATATGACTTTCATTTACACTGAAAATCTTTCGTTTACCAAAAAGTGAAACATTTTTTGTTACTCCCTCTGGGAGGTATAATTCAGCATTTTGCTGGAATGCATCTTACCTTCTTATGTCAAACTGTGGCATATTATGCGGTTGCCTATAGGAAACCCAACCTCCATCCTAAATGACAAGAAAAGGTAATTTTGACATTGCCATTCATAAAATAAGCCATATGGACTTTTTCTGATCTGGCACCTCTGTCAAACTGTGGCAAAGTCATGCGTTCTCTTGTCTTAGCATTAGTGAAAATGTAAAGTTTGTCATCAGTTGGTGAGGACAAACAAAGAGCATAAAGTGTAAAGGGAAATTTCATGGCAATCTCTTTAGTAGTTTTGATAGAAGTATATTGTGTACAGCTGGAATATTTTTTGCTTGATGGTGAAGTTAGAAGTCTTAGGTGTTAGTCATTGTTTTGCAAGTCACAAGTAACTCCTACATTTTGAGTCCATAATGCACTTTTCCTCAAAAGTAATGACACCAAAATATCATGACTGCTTTTTAAAATTTGAATTGGTTTCAAACATGTTAGTCAAAAAAAATGTAGCAGTTAAGCAATTGGTAGCTAAGCATTAGTTCATTGACTATGTTAATAATAACCTCAACTTTCCGTGCTTTGAGCAACTTCAAATATTGAACGATTTTGGAAATTGTTGTTCCTCTGCGTGTTATTTTCAACCAGCACATTATGCATGCTGCAAATATTATTATTGTTGTATGACTGCAGTTTTTATATGTAAACAAAATCAGATTTCGTATTATTTTTTCTAAAAGGCGCTCAGTAATGTAATGTTGGTTTTTCTTGGTTCTCTGCAGCAACTTGATTGGATGCTGTTGGATTGGTTGAAATTAAGTGGATCTGGGGAATTAAGTGTCAACCTGCTGAGGTGGAATAATGTTAATGCAAGATGATTCAGGGCATGATAGGAAGGGAACTGAATCGTGGCACACTTATGTAATTACATACCTTATCATTTTTTGGGGAAGATACCAAATATTTTCTAGTCAAAAGGCTCAAGTTCAGGTGTATTCATGAGTAATTAGAGTTTAAGGCCACATCCACACGGAGACAGAACCAATCTATTACTTTTCCGTTTTAAAAAAAAATTCCATAAACACAGAATCATCTCAAGAAATGTGTGTGTCCACACAAAACCACTGAAAACGTTGTAGTATATATGCCAGGCCTGTAAGTAGCACTGTAACGCTGCCACAGAAATACACCAAAAACAGGGAATAAGATACGGAGCGTGCACATAAAACTCGTGTGATGTAAGCAAACACAGGAAGAAGAAGATGGCGGAGAATACGAATCGAGCTAGAAAGGAGACATTTGTATGAAAGCCATATCACGGTCAGTAGCTTCAGCAGCACAAACACAACATTGTAATCCGCCATGATTGTTGTTGTTGTTGTTGGCGGGGTTAGCGCATGTTGGTTAAGGTTGTGCAGAGTCAGATATACTCTGAACTTGAAGATAAAACAACAACATGTATCGTATGTATTGTTAACAGTCTCACCTTTCTGACTACATTATGGTGTGTTTTTGATTACCAAGAACTACAGTTGAACCCATGCAGTGCTGCAGTAACAAAAGACATCATGATAGCCATCAGTTTCATACAGACACTGTAATGATTTCCTTCAGCATCAATCACATGGAAGTCAAGGCTCCATCTGCCCCCCCTCACCAAAGCACCCCTGCCCCACCCCCATAGCCATGTGGCATCCCTCAGAGTTTCTCTTCACTGGCCTCTTATTGATCTCTTGTTGTCTCCTTCTGATGAAAATGGATCTGTTTTTCCCTGGGGTCCTAGACGTGTCATTCGACTCACTGGTCGCCATTCTCTCAGCACTTCACAATGAGATTTTCACAGATATGGTCCTTCAGCCACAGGATGGGCTGGGGTTGAATGGGATAAGAGTGAGGACAGCCTGCAGACCTAGATCAATATTGGCCACGTCAGCATCTCAGCACCTACACCCCCAAATCCTTGAAAGGACCTCAAACATAAATCAGACGTCCTTTTTCCTTACGTCATTTAGGAGTATTTGTTTGAAGAACGTAATGTTCCTGCAATCCATGCTTATCCGTCAGTGTTTCAGCAATAGATCTGTGCATTTCGCTCTGTAAGGCTCCATAAGGAAATTAGTTTTTTCATGACAGTAATGTTTCCAGCGTTGCTATCATCATAATAAAAAACTTGGATAAAAAAATCCACAAAACTAGCAAAATACATTGCATCTGATTTTTTAATTCCGAGGATGATTAAATACTTTCACACAAAAAATCACTAGGTCAAAAATTGACCCAGTTTGAAATGTTTTAGCTTTTTAAACATTTATTTGCCTTTATATTTTCAAACATTGATTTTCTCCACTCAAAACACATCTGATTTAGTGAACTGTGTCAGAGTGAAGTATGTTTAAGATTTAATGTCAAGTTAAGTGATATTATGAATTTAACATTTGACAATTATTCATAAGGATCAAGGCTATTTACAGCATTTTGATTGAAGAAATGCATACACATATGGGCCAGACTGACTCGATGTAGTCAGAGGTTGCTCCAATTTAGACCACAGACTATATTTAGTAAGTTAAGACAAAATACCACAACATTTGATCTGATTGGTTTGAAGTCTTGAAATCTAATGAGGAAATGCTTTTGGCAAGTGTTTAACACTACAACTCTGAACAGTTTTGATCACATGAAAAAATCACACTTTTATTTGAAAATGTCTTCAGATTTGTGCTTTAAAGAGTCCAGAGACCCCTTCCACCAAATGAAACAAGCAGGTTAAGCTCGTATGGATTTTAACATGTTTGTGTTTGTGTGTGTGTGTGTGTGTGTGTCCAACTTCAGTCACAGCAACATAGAAAAACAGTGCTGTGGACCCTCTTTTCCAATAAGGGTTCATGATATATAGTATTGTTTTACTGTCAGTTGACTCTGTGGAAGATACATTACCCAACACACTCTGCTCAGACACATTGATTTTGAGATGAATCTGCTCAAGGTCCATGGCAAAGTCACTGGTCTTAATCTGTGCACCCTCATGTTCGTTTCACTCTTGTAAACCTTAGTGTTGACTGATAAAGACATGGACATTTTAATTTTATATTATAAGCTAATCTTTCATGATTTTCATCTTGTCTTTGAGTTTTTTTTTTTCTGTTTTGGGGGAAAAACACAACTAGAATTTCATGTCTCAATTGCAGTTTAAGAATGTTTTTTAAAATAATTTCTGAATATTGAATGAATATCTTATTCAGCTTATTTGAATTTCTCAAGTTGATGACTACTCTGATGAATTGTTATCAATACTGGGTTTCCTTTTTGAGCCTCTAAGTGACCATTTTTGGTGTTTACCAAGAAAATAACAATCCAGACTGCTCACTTGTAGTGCTGCTGGAAAATAACACAATTTGGCAAAACAATTTGGCAAGCTCTGTTGTGTTTCTTATTAAAAGATTTTAATGGTTTGATATACAGTATATGATCATCTTTTACCCTTTTTTGTCTTCTGTTACATTGCTAACACCCAGAATCTGCTCGTGTCCATCCAGGTGAATATGTGGAGAGGCAGCTCTGCCGTGACGCCATCCTGCCCATGCCGGCCATCTGTGAAGTGCCTTGCCCAAAGGACTGTGCTCTGAGCCCCTGGACCCAGTGGTCTCTGTGCTCCCACACCTGCTCTGGAAAAAATACAGAAGGCAAGCAGACCAGAGCTCGCTCCATCCTCGCCTATAACGCAGGAGAAGGTAAGAACTTCTATGTCCTGCAACACAAGGTCAAAGCTAGTAGAGTTTTTGCAAATATATGGGACTCACATGGACATTTCAATCAATTAGAAATCCCAACCCTAACCGTAACACCAACCCAGCTATCCAGAAAGATCAGTAGTCTGTTTGCCCTGACAAACCTATGTTGAACTAGAACCACAGTGATGCTGGTAGTAGAGTGAAAGAAAGTCTTAAAGGTGAAGTGTGTAAGATTAAGGGGCATTTGGTTACGTCTAGCAGTGAATGGCAGATTGCAAGCCAGCTTAAACTTCTCCTGGCTGTAATTCCTTCAATGCTTGTTGTTAAGGATGTTTTTAACAGGAGCTGACTTATCCCCAGAGACCCCTTCCTCTCCAAAACAAATAGACCAATTAAAACTGCTAAAAACACTGAATGAAACAGTTTCACTTTACAAATCATGTATGTCCATCGCAGGCCGCTCACCTCTTGATGTGTGCTCACCTTATTTCTAATACAGATGTGCAGGAGGTTTTTACCGGAGACAAATTATCAGCAGAGATTTCCTCCTTTCCAGAACAAACAGAACTGGTGATTTAAACTGGTAAAAACACTGAACGAATCAGTTTCACTTACAAATAATGTATTTTAGATGTAGTTTAGCGCCTTGCTATGGGTCATTTGTCCAAGATGTGTGGTCAGCTTCTTTTTCCAGTAACTTACGATCCAGATATCAAAAGGTTTTAACCAAAAGCCAAATTATCCTCAGAGGTCTCTTCCTCTCCAAAACAAACAGACCAGATGATTTAAACAGCTTGAAACACTGAATAAAGTAGTTTCATGTTACACATTAGTGTAAGTCCAGCACTGCTCATTGCACTTGGGCTTCTTACTGCGGATGCCGACACAAAAATGCAAATGGCCATATCTACAGCCTACATCCCCCATCTACAGTGTTTGGTTTGTTCATTCTGGGCTACTGTAGAAATATGGCGATACAACATAGCAATCTCCTTAAATGAAGACCTGCTCCCTATTTAGATATAAACAGCTTATACAAAGGTAAGTAGAACACAGCAGTTCTTATTTTCAGATGATTTTGCACTAAAGAAAACATATTTATTACATTATATTACATTTCTGCCTATATGTCCCCCTAAATCTTACACACTGGTCCTTTAAAACTAATTTTCACTGCATATCTCATTTCCTTCTCATCTTCATTTACCACAATACCAGGACAGAAATGTCAAAGTGAAAGGAATTGTTCTGTGTGCTCCTCTACAGCAACTGCAAAGGTTGTGGCGTGGGTTACTGTGATGCAGGGTAAGAAGTGACTGGAAGGATAGCAAGCCAGCTTAACTATTGGGAGCTTAAAGCCTAATGTTTATCATCATATTGTCAAACTTTATTGTATAATTATTCTCTTTCCTTTTTTAAAAAAAACGGATGTTGTCTTTGCTTCTGTTCAAGGTCCCTCCCTGCTGTCATTGGTCAATCCAATCTTCGGTACATACATATTTGATGTTTTTAGATGACAGCAAGCGATTTTTGCTGATGTAGTCATATGTTTAACTAGAGGCATATAGAAATGTGTCTACCTTGATGTAATATCTTCCTACTGATGTGCTGGCCCAGCAGGATCCCTGTGCTTTTAGAATAGAAATAAAGCTCTTACGCTCTAGTAGTAGAATTGAGTATTCCTTAGCATTAAGTGGTTCAAACCCCAAGGTGAGGCATGGGTATCTAAATGGGGCTGGAATGATACTGAGGCGAGTGCCTCTGGGTTAAAGCACTGCTCTCCAAGCTGCCAATCATACTGTGAGAACTGAGCCATTCTCACCAAACCTCACTGTGAGAAAAAAACAAGAAGCAGCACATATGGTTCGCGCATGGCTTGGCAGCAGATCAGACTTTTGTCTTTTACGTCCCTGCTATCATTTAAACAGCTCTTGCCGTGTGACTTCTGGAACACATTGACATGTGACATTCTGTCTTTGGCAAACTCACAACAGCAACAACAACGCAGCATCCACGCCGAAGTAAGGAGCTGGCTCATAATGTACATCAGTAATACTCAACTTACAGCCAAATCTGGTGCTGGGTGGCCCTCCAGTCATTTTCTAATTCACATTAAAGTAGTGATTCCAAATGGGATTTGTATTTGTATTTTGAAAACACGAGGTACCAGGGCACAGAAAACAGCATCAAAATAGAGCTTGTTTGTCAAAAAAAATGCCAGTGGAGGATCCTCTGCACCCCTGCACAGAGGTCCTAGCTAAGCCCCTAATGTCCTGAAATCCTGGAGAAGACCTAAAATCCTAGAAATGTCCTTAAATCCAGACATGTCCTTTAGTCCCAGAAGCATTCTAAAACCTTAGAAATATCCTAAAATCTGAGAAATGTCCTAAAATCCTAGATATGTCCTAAAATCCTTAAAAAAAATCCTTACATCCTACAAATGACCTTAAAACCTTGAAATGTTCTAAAATCCAAGAAACATGAATGGGGCTGCTGCGACTGGCCCCTGGCCTGCTGTCATTTTGCTAAAGTGCAAGCAAAGCAAGTTAAGTATCCATGCTGTACATAATAGATTTCCTTATGAATATTGATGCCCGTGCTGGGCATCAGGAGGAAGTCCATGCCGGAACACGCTGAAGGCTGCAAGCTGCAACTTGTTTATTAGCTTTCCGATCATTTAAGAGGCAGACATCGCTGAGGTGATAGATGGATGAGGATCGACAGAGCACGGAGCCAGACAGGTTGATGTGGTGTGTGCTAAATGAAGCATCAAGTCACAAAGTCGTCTTCAGGCCATCAGCTATATCAAAGTTAGACAGGCTGGAAAGGACTTAAGTATTCAGCATAGGTCGAAAGATAGAGCAAAGAGCAGCAGAATGGAAAGGATAAGTGCAAGAATCCCACCTACAAAGACTGAACTCTGTCTTTTGAATATGATATGAAGGTATCATTGGAGCAAAGAAATTTGTAGCTGTAGAAAGTAGTGATACATGTTTATCAGTAAATATGAAGTCACAGAGGGAAAATGCTGTAGGAGTTGTATACTTGATATAGTTGTATACTGGATTTTCTCCCAAAATCATAACACAGCAGTTACGCCTTCAAATTCTTCATTGCATGTGCAAAATTCCTATTGTACAAATCACAAATTATAAAACATAAACTCACTTTTTTGCTATAGACGCTGCAGTGAATATGGTGCATGACAAACACCCAAAATTGGCGCGTACCCAAAACAGTATTTGAAGTTGTGCAATGAGAGTGCACACCTGCACAATATTTTTCTCACAATACAAGTCTCAGATGCTGTTTTTTTTTTTTTTTTTTTTTTTTGCTCAAAAATAACAATTGCTGTGCATTCTCACTTTTACACCACGTATATCATTTAATGCGGAGCAAACGTGATTTGTACCTGTAGAGCCAGGGGGCAGGCGCTCCTCAGAGATCAGTCAGCTCTGCTCTTAATGCACAAACATGAGACTGTTTTTTCATTTTCTTAGCTAACTTTTCATTCCTATGGCATCCAAACAGATTGCAGTAGAGGAGAAACAATAAAAAAAAAACACAGTAAAATTTGTTGAAACATGTCATATTTTGCATTTTATTGTATGAAAGTAAAAAAAAAATGTATCCGTCAAGTGTTACAATATGCTATGTACCATATAGCCTACAGGCTGGTTTCAATAAACAATTAGCTGCATAATCACATTGACGCTCTCACACTAAACAAAGAGTACCAAGGCAGCGTGCACTAATGTTGGTATGAGCTAATTATTCAGGTCAAGGCAAATACTGTATGTCAGGAGGGATTATTGCCTGTCAAGGTAGTGTTAGGTAATTAATTTAATAATCCACAAAGTCAATAATATGTGAAGATAATGATGATGATACACAGTATAATCTGTTGAAGAATTGTTAACAGGGCAGCAAAATGACAAAGCTAATCCGCAGCCATTTGAGTGTTACGTTTTTCAAATACATGTTGAGTTTTAGTGCTTAAATATCTATCAGTTAACTATTTAATTAGCCAATGCAACACTAATGGTGAGTCCTTCTATGGGATAATGAGCTCCATGCCTGATAAATGACTGCCCTAATGAAATCCAGTAATATATTTCTAACTGACCCCTGTGCTATTACACAGAGGTCAGCCATATCTTCTGTCTAAGGCTTCCTCTTGTCCAATTCAAACGCTCCGTCTCTGGCTGGAAGATGACATTCAGTGCCTTCTGAGGCGCTAATGGCTGACGTTCTCCTCGGGGGTTCTCTTTTCCCAAGGTGATAGCTGCTGTAAATGATAAGTTTACATAGTGAAGAGGGTCACATGGTGTGCACACCCCACCTGGGTCCATATCCAGGCTTCTGGCTTCAGTATCGACATTCGCCCCCCCTGGGTCATCTCATCTCTGTCATACCTCGTGAGTGGTTGTCCTCCAGTGACACTCTGATTTATCTCTCATCCTGCTTTCAGCATTGTTTGTTTTCCAGAGTTATGAGAAAATCAAAGCTAAAAGCTAATCTATTGTGCTGCACACAGACACATACAACATGGGATAGCTAACACCATACTGCCAGCCAATAGAGAAAAAGAGAAAATAATTTATGATTGCTGTAGCTGTAGGTTAATCCTATTTGCTGAAAAATAATAGAACCTGATATATGTGCAAAGTGTTTCAAAGACAAAATATAGCTCGATTTGAGCATCATTCTCAGTACTTGGTGTTATTTCCTTGGATTTTCTATTAAAGAAATACGTTTTTTTGACGGTATCTCTCTTTGTACAGTCAAGTTAGCTATTTTTTTTTTTACTAACTGACCAGTCGTTCCAGTGTGCCACTGCTCAGTTTGTTGTTAATAACATGGACATTGACACTGAAATTTGAATTCAGTAAAAAAAAAAATACGTAATTCATACAGCACAACTCATGCACTGAGTGTAAGTCAAAGTGCTTTTCCCAGAAAAGAGGTATAGTAAAAACAATAACATCACTGAATGAGAGGAAAACGAGTAGCCTGATTGAACTATGTGAGATGGACACAAAGTCTGAACAGATTTCATGGTGGTAGGCATGAAATGTGTAAAAAGAAATTACATGCTGGCAACACAAAAGAAAAGCCAATGCAAAGTTACCAAGGATCTTTTGTCATGGTGGACACACAAATTAAGAAGCTGCGACCATTTGTAAAGGACTTTGCATTGGCATTGCTTTTATGTTGCCAGCATGTAATTTTAACATATTTTGGACCACCAACATGTAATGTGTTGTTTCGAGGTCATGTCTGTTTCACCTATTTATGTCAAACTGTGTTGAAATGAGTGAATGCAACATGAATGATGAAATAACAATAATTAGGATAAAAATTATTGATTAAAAATCTGTAACGCAACTGTGAGTCAAACCACCAACCAGATAGAGAGAAAAAAAAACTGGATATAGAAATGTGTCCGACCAGAATCAATACAGAGACCAGACTCGGGTGCTGCAGACTCTCACAGAAGGCTTTGCATCTTCCTGTATACATGCTGATGTCATTTCCAGGCAAGAGATAATGTTTGCATTGTACTTTTCTGCAAACCTAAGAAATGTTAAAGATGTAAGTTTCATACGTCATTATTTCTAAAGTGACGTAGTAGATGAGCTAACTTTGTCATCTGGAGGTCAAGTGGATTGTGAATTGTATGTTATCAAGGAAAAACACCTGCCAAATTGCAGACAATTGTTAAGGAACAACAAACGACAAACCCAGTTTGTTGCTTTTGGTGACCCATCCCTGTGTTCCCATCGTGAATAGTGCCACCAAAAGTGATTGTATTTTACAGAGACATCACTGCATTACCTGCTGGAACTCTGCCACTTACAGCGGTAGTTTTATTACTGAGATTTTGGTGTTTTTCCAATGGAATTGTGCCACAAAGAGCAGATGTTTTTTCCTGAGACATGACTTCCTTTTCAACCCAAATTGTACCAGCAAAATGAGGTATTTTAAGCCAAAACACGGTTTTACATACATGACATACAAATGTAATGTGTCCATGATGTGCAGAATTATACAATGTCAACAATTATTCTGGAAATTTGGTTGTTATTTTGATTTCATCTGTTGTATAGAGACGACATTTACACTGCTTTGTGCTCCATCATTTCTCAGGTGGAATCCAGTGTCCCAATGTCAGCGCCCTGCAGGAGGTGAGGAACTGCAATGACCATCCCTGCACTGTGTACCACTGGCAGACGGGCTCGTGGGGGCAGTGCATCGAGGACTCCTCCATCCCAGCCACCAATTCGTCTGTGGGCCGAGCGCGGGGCGATGATGCCTCCTGCTCAGTGGGGATGCAGACACGCAAGGTCATCTGTGTCCGGGTCAATGTGGGCCAGGTGCCCCCGAAAAAGTAAGATTCCACTTTATTGTTTATACATACAGTTCGGATGTGATTGAAAACATGCCATCCCATCTCTGTTACATACAGTGTGTGACAGGACAATTCAACTGGTTGCTATTAGTAATTAGGCCTTGATGCTCGGGACAGAGCTTGATGACAGGGACAGATTGTAGTCAGACCAGCAGAATGTGAGAGTAAATGAGATTTTTATTGGATCCTTTTTATGATTACACTGAGAAATTACTTAAAAAGTGTGAGGAGTAATTTTGGGGTTCAGAGATGGTGAAGTAAAAGAATCATTCATTTCCAATACAATGAAGATGAAAGTGATTGCATTTTCAAAGTTTCCCACTTAAATCATCAGTAGAAAAGAAGACAGAAACTATGTTAGAAAATCTCTGTGATGAAAAGTCAAAGGTTCAAGCTTGTGGAAATAACTGAAAGAGAAAGATCGTACAAAACTCAAAAGGGGCATTTTTAGTGAGTAAGTAAATCCTGTAGCCAGCTGTAGCTGTTGACTCGACCTCCTCAAACCCTGATCAAAGCGTCAGCGGTTTAAATTAGTTCCCTTTTACAGTTTCAGGGTCAGTTTTAGATAGATTGGGCAACTGTGGTGTAGTCTTTTGTTCCCACTGGCATCAGTAAAGCGTTCTGAATTTGCCAGGCCTCTG
Source organism: Plectropomus leopardus (assembly GCF_008729295.1). Classification (NCBI taxonomy): domain Eukaryota; kingdom Metazoa; phylum Chordata; class Actinopteri; order Perciformes; family Serranidae; genus Plectropomus; species Plectropomus leopardus. The sequence continues at coordinate 12,649,247 of NC_056480.1, forward strand.
ACTGGCCTCGTCTTCAAAGGCAGTCTCTAAAGAGGCTTTTGGTTATTGTAGTATTTAGAGCCACTGACCCTACCGAATGATCACCATCTACATGTTTTTCCAAAGACAGAGGTGAAGAAATCAACACAAATGACCAGAGCAGTGCAATGCCATGAGATTATCCAGGAAATGTGTTGAATAATATTATCACTGTAAAACATTTTAAATTTGAATTTCCACTGAGGAAAAAAAAACTTTGAACAATATCAAGTCTCTTTCACACTGGACAGAAAAAAAACATGAACACCCACTGATATGTGGATTTTGTCTTTAAAGGGAAAGGTTGGAAGCCAAAGTCATTCAATGGACAAATGTCTCCACAGTAGTCACGGGTACTTATCAGCTCACGGTCTGTTTGCTCTGATCAACAGTAAAAAAATCAGGACAACAGGGTGGAAAAACTAATTTTTGTCCCTTTTGTGGCAAATTTCCTCCATATCTGTACAAGTGGCATTCGAACATCATTCCAAATTAGTCTGCACTGAGTTAACAGTGATTGAGCACCTACCAGATATAAAAAAGTAACCGCCACAACATTTTCACTGGCCTCCATGCTGCTTTCTATTGTTTACTTACCTGTTTTCTGTGATGTTGAACATCACACACACACACACACACACACATATTGCTCCAGTGTTCATGTATGTCACTCAAACAATTTCTGTCAGAAATACCACTTTTGGTACTGAGACGCGATAATGTTGAAAGCTCAACCCATACACCACTGTAAGAATGGTATTCCATTTTGTGCACTCTTACCGATGACTCCTCAGGTGGTGATATAATTACTAGTGTTTCAGTGCTAATGCTTTCAGTTGTATAAGTCAAAGACAGCCTTTGTTTTTGGTTGCAGACTTTGTTTGCACATGGCACGTTGTGCCATTTAGTCTCCTGGTTAGTCTGTTGTTGCTGGTGTCTGGCAGAGGTGTTAGCTGATGAGCTGTTTTAAGCATCTGGGTCTGTTTCCCCCCTGAAGGCATCTGCTGGGAACATGAATTATCTATTTATTTATTCAACAGAACGCGTGCATTATTCTGGCAGCACAACAGCACTACGCAGGCAACCCCCCCCCCAGCCTCCATGCTGTGTATGGAAATTAATCTCGCTCTTTATTCCTACGCTTACTCCTAAACCTACTGTTACATGCTGAGCTGTGAGCCTGCAGCCTTGGGACACACTTTCACATCAATGGAGAGAGGGGTACCAGCTTTCACCAGCAGCACCAGCTGTGGCCAAGATGTGAGGACTGCCACCAGTAAACATAAATTGGCATTAGATCACTCTAATTCATTAGCATGATAACAAAAATGAAATATGCATTAGGATATCAATTGGGTGTACAGTTTTAATGTGGTAAAAGCTGTGATGAGTTTAAAAAAAATACATTTATGTTTTGCATGAGAATTTGCTATAGCTTCTTCTGCTTTTGGAGAATGTTTACTGTTGATCTGCAATGGGCACAGCAGAGCTAATTGAGCAGAGCTGAGCCGAGCTAATTTCCCTGTCGGCTCCACAAATAGATGGCATTCCTACTCTATGGAGAAGGGATTCAGGATTTGAGAAAGGGTTAAGTTTCAGCGTGCCCAGGCAAATCACTTTTGTTGAAAGGAAATGCAGACTATTACCTATTAAGGTAATGATCTACAGAATGTAATAAGTTTCAGAGAGGGATAATTTGGGATGCAATCAGTCCAAAACATGACAAAATGACAGTTTGGGTGTATGGCTGCATTAGAAAAGCATTAGACAAGTGCATTGCAGATATGTATGAAGTGTCCATAAGGGACTTACTTACTTTGATGGGTTTACATTGACATCAGCATCTTCTACATATAGTGTCTCTAAAGTTGTACACATCCAAATTCATGAGGACAGGGGAAATTTAACCTTTCTGGCATCACTCTATATCAGTGGTTCTCAACTTGTGTTTTGGTCCAGAAATGGGTCGCAGGTTAAACCTGAGAGGACTGCAAGAGACTCATGTGCGTGTCAAGTTTGTGAAAAAAACAACAAAAAACAGGCCTTATTTTGAAGTACAGTGATATATTTTTAACATTTTGTGACATAAGACTAAATATGTGTTATTTATGTAATGTTTGGACCTTAATTTTAATGACTTAGGAGAAATCTAGACCCTGTGACTTGGTAAATTGCCCATCCACCCTCCCACCCATCAACAGATTCACAGAAACATCCAAGGCTGAAGTCATGCACATTGGGACTCTCCAAGTGAACTCCAAGCATAGTTTTTTTGGCTCTGATCCAGTTCATCTCCATCACTTTTTCAAGGGTACTCTGTGTGTTTGTCTGAGCATGTCAGTGATGTACTTTCAGGTGTCCAGAGAGTCTGCGTCCAGACACAGTCAGGCCCTGCTTACTGCCATGCAAGAGAGACTGTATCGTCACCCCCTACAGCGACTGGAGCCCCTGCCCTTCAACATGCCAAGCAGGTAGCTACGGCTCTTTGTTTAGCTTCACAGTGAGGCCTTGCAGGCTGTCATACAGCACAAATGTACCAGAGAGGGAATTCATTAAAGCTTGTTTGACTGTGTTTGATACATAAATGATACCCTGAATTTCCCCAAGCGTCGGAGGTGAAACAGTCTCTGCCTTGATCTTCTCACTACTGAGTCAGTGGTCAGACCCTTTGTGATGTGGACACCAAGGTGCTTGAAGCTGTTGACCTCCTCCGTGGACCAGTTGAAATTAAGTGGGGCATAGTTCCTTCCCTGCTTCTTCCGAAAGTCCCCTATCACTAGAAAGACAGACACTTAATTCAGAATACACCAAGACGATATCAAGGTAACATTATAACAAAACAGTTTCATATAAAATGTACTTCTAATCTTGATGTAGATGCGGACATGAAGATGATGGTTTATGGTATTCAATTTTCCCCTTGATTGCATTAGCCTCCCTTTGAAGTGGTTCCTTTCAGCAGAGGGCCAGCAAATAGACAAATTACAGAAATATGAAAACCTCCTGGGTTTCATTACATTTTAATCTACACTGACTCATCTAATAAAATACTAGCCAGGCAAAACCATCCTAAAGACATAAGCTCAACATTCTCTTTCTCTCCCTCACTCTCGACACGCTGCCGTCCCAAAAACCTTCAGTGGGGGGGGAGTACTCAACTTGACAGACAAACAGCTAGTCCTTGCATTAGCATTAGTGTCTGCTTCTCTACTACACAAATATGTTGTTAGCTAGACAGTAACGGTCTAAAAAATGTATTTATATTTTCCATTTGTATGTAATGTGTATATCATTGGCAAAAACCCCATTGAGGTTTTTGCAATACACTGGCAATGTTTCTCATTCAGCAGCCAGATGCCTCTGGACAGCTGAATACCAGCTGGCAGTGTCATTGTTGTCTGTCCGAAGTATTGTGAACACCGATCTGCCTCTCATATCTGATCCTCCATCGGAGCAATCAGTAGCAAATCAACAATAAACGTTGGATTTGTATCAGGGAACATCTTTTTCATCACCAACAGAGCCAGTTAGTAAATCAAGCTTTTGCCAAATCCAGTCAAAAAAGAGGTACAGCTTCAGAGGTACCATATGTTTTTTTCTTGTGTTCCTTCTCAGGTGGGAGCACCAAGAAGAAGCAGTACAGGAAGCGTATTACCATCCAGCTACCAGCCAATGGGGGACAGGACTGTCCTGAAGTGCTGACCCAGGAGAGAGAGTGTGAGGCTCCATCTGTCTGTCCAGGATACAGGTAACTGTTCCTATTCAACTTAGACTCCTGCACACATTTTGCATTGACAAAACCCAAGTATCAATTATGGGGTATTCATGATGGCTTTGATATCCTTCAATAAGTCAAAATAGTTACAAAAGTGTACACAAATTGGTGCCAAATGACTGCAAATCACCATCATCTGCAGATCTTTAGGTCTGTGTTATGTAACTGGTGACTAATTTAGCCTGGAGCCTCTAGCCTCAAGCAGATATAAGGAGCAGGCTACAGAGGTCGAATAAGCTCACTTTTTGAACTCCACAGTTTATCTTCATTTGCAGTCTTGTAGTCTTTTGTGTGACATCGTCTTTATTATTACTGATTGTTGGCTAATGCAACCAGTTGCCTACAATCTTTTCTCTCTACCTTTACCTCTTCCCATGGGCTCTGCCACAGTAAGGAGGAAAAGAAATTCATGAATGACCTTCAAAAAATTTTTTGGGGAAACCAATGGTTTCAGGTTGCGTTGTTGGATTCTTGAGTGTGGGTAGCTATCTTGTATTAATATGCAAAGGCTCCCAAGCTGTAACAAAGGGGCTTTTTCCCATTCCTTCCACAGCTATCAGGCTCTCCAGAACATGGACCCTTGATGGTCATTGACTGGCTTTTCACCTTGAGCATTTGATGAATTGTCTTTTTTTTAAGTGAACCATGGTTCCTTCAGAAAGAATACTGTTGATCCTTTTTTGTATTGCCATCCTGAAGTTTAAATAAAATGAAACCTTGGGAGTTATTGTTCGGGTATTCAGTTGAGTCTGTTACTATATTTGCAGATATAGTGTACTCTTGAAACTATTTGATAATGGCCTGGATTATGAAAAAGACTGAAGATTATTATGACAGGCTTAAGTCTATGTTCTTGTACGATGGGATTTATTAATGACACCTAGGCTTGCCTGCAGTGTTTCCTTTTGGCTAGTAAGGACATCAGAGCTTACAGACACCAAATATTGATCACACACTACATACATACAATACATTCACATAATAATCCTTTCCTGATGGAGTTTGCATTTTGAAGGGTTCGCTGACAAAGTATTTAACTTTTATTCTTGTATTATATCTGGTTTAAGGATTTAAACCAGCAACCCCTTCTCCAACACGCACCCACACACGGCACACGAGTTTAAGGCACATCTGATTGTTATACTTCTGGTTTTTTAGATGGAAAACCCACAAGTGGCGGCGATGCCAGCTGGTTCCTTGGTCTGTTCGTCAGGATAGTCCTGGAGCTCAGGAGACCTGTGGGCCAGGCCTGCAAGTTCGGGGTAAGGACAACCACACAGACACACACTCTATATGCATCCCAAGTCAGTGTAATTACACCCATGATTCCTGCACTTACATTAGTAGGCATCTGGGACCACTGATCAGATCCTTCCATCTATCTACGCACTGTCTTTGCAGGAGCCTGGAATTAGGGAGTTAGTATAAAAGCAGTACCCGGGGGCTCAGTTCAACTTTAATCTAGCTGTAATTGTTAAGGGATTGGGAAGAGGGATGTGAATGCTGCAGTTTAAGTGTAACAGAGAGTCAGATCTCACCTTCTCAACTCCACAATACGTCTTAACTGAGTAATCAGTTATTTGTTGGGTAGATACAATCTACAATCTCAAAGCAAAACAAGTACTATTTCTTTAAGTTGGCTTGCTGAGTGGAGCATTAATACCTGTGGCCTGAGTGAGATCTCAGTGAGAGTTGACTTGTTATCAGTGCTCACACTCAGACTCCTTTTAAAGTCAGAGACAGAGACCATTATCTGATTCCAATGATGAGCATCCTGCTCCTCCATCTTGGGAGGCTCTTGTCATTATGCACCATTACCTGTAATGGTATACTCTGAGTAGCAGAGACACAATTCGATACAAGCCTCTTACAATTCACCCGCTCACTCAATGCAAGGCCAAAGCCGTTTTACAGCCCTGACTTCTTTCCAATGAATGTGTGCATGGGTGTAAAGAGAGAAAGACTAAAGGACAGCATGGACTGTATAAAAATAATAGACATAGGCACTTTGATGTCACTAACTGGTTTGTAGACCCCAAGTTAGCATTTTCTCCTTCACTGATAATAAATACAGTAAAATCATCTCTCTGTCTCCAGGAGGTGAGTAGCTCCGTCACTCCATGCTAACACTCTACCTTACACACTTTGTTGAGTGATAGTAGACAACCAACATCATTCTAAAAGGGAGTCAGCAGCCCTTTTTTTCAGTACTTGTCAAATCCACACAGTATGAATAATGTATTGCACTGTATGTAGCTACCAGGCACTTCATCAGTGTCTGTAAAGAAATCATGGAAAAATCTTGCTATTTTTCAGGCACAAAAGGGTTTGCAACAAGATGTACGGATATTTTAAATGTGCAGCTTCTGTCTAAATGGTCAAAGGTTGCATAGGTATATAGCTCTATGCAATTGTGAATTTCGTTAGCAACAATGTCAATAGAATACCTTTTCTAAAATTATGACTTCATCACAGATCTGCTCTTTTATTTTTGAAATACTTGACAGGTGATATATGTTTTACACAAAAGAAAAACAAAATATGAAAAATGGTCCATATGGTCATTTCTGTCCAGTCATGCATGATATGCATGCCATACTGCGTTCTACATACTGAATGTAAGTATGCTTAGTGTATCCAAAATCATGTTTTATTTAGGAAAATGGCGAGTCTGCATGCCACATTTACCACATACAATGTTTTACTTTTAGAGTAATGCTTGGATAGTGCTAGAGCAGTGATACTCAACATACGGCCTGCAGGCGAAATAGAGAATGTTGAACCAAATATGTGCCAAAAGAGAATTTGCCTCTTGACAAAGATGAATGAGGACAGTAAACATTAAAAGGTTGAAAACAGGTAATTGACTTATTATGAATACTGATAGATATCATTTTTATGTTTTCGGGTTGTCGGTTCTCATATCCCATTCTCATGAACTCAGTATCATGAGAGATTTTTTTTTTTTTTTTTCAAGTTTCGCACAAAAATTTACTTGACTCAGAACTGTACTGATTAGATTTTGGGAGTCAAAGGTCAGGCTATTGCAACGTTTTCACTTTTCATTCTTATGAACATAATACCGCAAGAACACCTTAAGCAGATTTGTTTAAATTTGGCACAAACATCCACTTAGACTCAACAATTTTCTGATTGGAATTTGGTGGTCAAAGGTCAAAGGTACTGTGACCTCTCAAAACAAACTTGTTTGTTCTGGCCATTATTCAGCGTCATAACTCGGACAGAATGGAAGACATTTGGTAAGATACCAAATTGGTGACACTAATCTTGGGTGACCACCTTTAAACAATGCTCATTGTATAGATCATATGTGCTATTGGGGAGAGGGTGTGTATGAAGTTTCCATGTTTTCACAGACATGGATTTAAACTGTAAGTGCAACTTAAGTGGTTGCCGAGGCATGCATTGCAAGCCCATTATTCTGGTTTGTTTATTAACTGGCCTCTGGGTACTGTCATTTTGCAAAAGTGACCCTGGGGGCACGGTGAGTTGTGTATCCCTCTACTAGGGGCTTACTGTCTGAAGGTATAGTGTATGTCGGTGTGTTAGTATGGAAAATAAGAACCAATAATCTACCCTGGACACATGGATGACTCATGTTTTCAACACGTAAAGAAAAGTTGACCACAGTCCACAACATGAGAAGTGTCAATCCTCATAAAACGCTATTTGTTCCTTTCACCCTGTAGCTGTCTCATGCCGGAAGCAGGATGGTGGACAGACAGACATTGAAGCCTGTCTTAAGTTTGCCAGCTCCATGCCGCCTCTCACACAACCCTGCCAGCTGCCCTGCCAGGAAGACTGTCAACTCAGCAGCTGGTCCAAGTTCTCCTCCTGCACAGCCGATTGCGTAGGCGTCAGGACGCGCAAGAGGACGCTAGTCGGTGAGTGAAAGACTTCCATTTTGAGCCGACTTCCAGATTACATCAACCCTTTAAGTAAAATCTGTGGAAGTGGAAAAACTGATTTTGAGTTTGAACTTTTTATAAGTATAAAGTTGACTGAGAGGGCTCTTTGTTTTTGCAGGGAAGAGCAAAAAGCGTGACCAGTGTAAAAACCACCAGGTGTATCCCCTGAGCGAGACCCAGTACTGCCCATGCAACAAATACAATGCTCAGCCTGTGGGCAACTGGTCGGACTGCGTCCTACCTGAGGGCGGCCGCATGGAGGGCCAACTGGGCATGAAGGTCCAGGGTGACATCAAGGAGTGTGGCCAAGGATATCGTTACCAGGCCATGGTGTGCTATGACCAGGACAACCGCATAGTGGAGACCTCTCGCTGCAACAGCCATGGTGAGTTTTTCATGCTAATAACCCACAATCCTGAAAATAACCCTTCTTAATTTTTAGGACCCCCATCACTAATCACAACTATATTACAAGATATTGATTCAAAATTTAAAAAGGAAAAAAAGAAAATTGCTGACTAATCATTAACTCCCAGTGGTAAACAAGTTTAGACCAGTATCTGCACACAGGATAGCTTCCTCCGAAGGGAATATTTCTGCACGGTGTGCACAAATGCAATCTTTGTCAAGTTGATTTTAAAACTTAAGAGGTGGGAATGGAATAGCTGATATTTTTGCTCTTAGTGACCTTTGAGTCACTGTTTTGTTTGGTCACTGACTCAGTCAAAGAGAGGCACTTGACATAGAGAACAACTATTTTCATGGGGCCATCATAGCTTATCTAAAGACACTGGTTATGATGGTCCCATTATAGCTTTTCTAACTTATAGTAGTGTAGATGATTAGAACACACTGAATTACGATCTTTTAGTCAGCCTACTTTCCTCATCATTCATCTTCATCATTTTTGTTATTCTTGTTTTATTGGTTTACAAATACAAAATGAACTTGCATAAACAAAATACACAACCACATTAATAGAAAAAAAACGAACAAGTAAATTAGTAGATAAATTAATATGTGGTTTTAACTAAGGTATTGGATCAAAACATACTCAGAGAGACAATGGTGAAATAATGGTTAGAGATCCCATTCTAATGTTGCTTGAAGGTTCTGATTTTGTTAACTGCATTATGCACTGTGATAGTCTGTTACAGCTATCTAAATATTATAATATATACCTATATTGAATGTATGAACTATTTCATATTATTTTTTGGAGTAATTGTTGTCAGTAATTTTCATAACTGTAATATAGCAATATTAATATAATTTTGGATATTGTTGGACAATATCATGGAATAAAATACAGAAATGAAAAGTCCAAATTACAACGTACAGAAAAAAAATAGAAAATTATAAAGTATTTTACTGTATTTTGTAGCAATACAGTATAATTCTACATACAGTAGATTGCATTACAGTTCAGTTACATTGGTTTATTGTTAATCAAAATACCTGCTGGCAATGCAACTGCCAGTAACTTTCTGTAAAAATACAATATACAATTATTTGCAGCATGCAGGAGGGGATTACTTAAAATATATCAACTCGCTGATATTAATAAAGTAGACTACAGTTGTTTTTCAATTTAATCCTGCCCATGAATTTTGGATCAGTCGACCTATCAAACTGATCTCTTGTGATCCAGCTCAGGGTCACTTATCGGTGTGTCCTTTTATCAAAACTCAATGTAAATTCAACAATCAATCAGGAGAACTGGAGGATGTATTTGCTGCAAGCAGCCCAAATCTGTCAGGCCGCTATGCTGTGAGCTGTATTATCATTCCACAGTGTATTCCAACAAAGGGAGAAAAGGGAATTAAGAATCACTGTGCCGTCATATTCTGCATCTTAGCTCTGGGAAATCGAGAGCACATCAAAGCACTCGGGGGATTGAGCGTGGCTGTGTTTGCTCATTGAGAACACCATCTTGTGAGTCGAAGCTTTCTCCCAGTACGGAGCTGCTTGATGGTAACTGGCTGTAACTGTAAGAAGACCATGGGCTCAGAGACGGTATGGCTGCTTGCTTCCTCTCTGATTTAGGAGTCTTTGATTGGTTCTCTTATGCTAGAGAGTATTGTGGTAGTAACATAATAATTGCCTGCTCCTTTTTTTGGTGGTTATCTGATGAGAAAGTCAGACTATCAAATTGAGAATCTCTCTTACATCTCCTTGCAACAGGTTGGATCACGTAGTGCAGTCGAGAGATTGCTAAAAATCTTACCTCCTACCTCTTACACCGTCATTTTTCACCAGTTACATTTAATTCTTTTTTCTGGACTTTTTTGGTGTTTTCATCACAGTGAGTGATTTCTTTCCTGGTCCTATTCCTGATTTTCTTTTGACAACCTCTCCAGAACAGCTGTACATTTTGGCTTTCACTCAGAGCTGGGTTCATGGATACTTTAACAAAGCTAACTTGTAGGTACATTTTGATATTCACTGATGCTTCCTCACTCTGAAAATGTAACATGTTTTGTGATTAATCTTTTCATGGTGGGAACTACCATTGGTTGCATTGGTGTCAGAGCCAAAGCACGATAACTACTTTTGACAGGTGATATATTGTCCCACAAATAATTGCAATAAACAATATAACTGTCATATTAAGATCATTTTATGCCCCTCAGTACGTTTACATGCACAGTTATAGCTTAATTTGGCCATTTAACTGGACAACTGTCCTTGTGCTAGAATACAAGCACCAGGGCAGAATCAAGTTATTGATGGAAGTATGTCTGACTTAACTATCGTAAGTGGCGATATGCCCCCTTTCAACTAGTTGCTACTGAATCTTCTTTTGGTTGACCTAGTACCTCACATACCAAACAAGTTGGCAAGTGGCAAACAGGTTGCATGTCGAGCAGTGAAAACACAGATAACTTTTGGTGTTGTATATGGAGCATGCCCAAAACGCCTAGGCCAGTTCAGGTCCGGTTTAGACGTATACATATATATATGAAGGAGTAAATCGACCCCAAACGGCATTATCTAAGTGTGTTAGTCCAACTTCCAGAAATTCGATTTCAGTTGGATTAACATGTTTGCATGCATTTCAAAAGTCCAGTGCTAGTCAGACTAATGCAATGTAAATATCATGATAATATAATTGGACAATAATACGAAGCACACCCTGCGGTTTATTCTGGCATCATTTGGCTAAAGTGTTGATGACATTCTCACTTATGTAAACAAACATATATTAAAACCAAAGCTTTTCAATTTTCATTAAACATTTTTTTCTGCTGTCTAAGTCATGCTGGCAGCACACAGACTGAGGCAGCTCAGATGTCCCTCTCCCAAGCCAAAGCTACCAGTATGGGATTCCTTGTCTTGAGACAATCATGGATCTGCACTGAAGCTTGTTTTTTATTTTGTGATTGGTTACAGGGTACATTGAGGAGGCTTGCATCATCCCCTGTCCATCTGACTGCAAACTGAGTGAATGGTCCAACTGGTCGCGTTGCAGCAAGTCCTGCGGCAGTGGGGTCAAAGTTCGCTCCAAGTGGCTCAGAGAAAAGCCATACAATGGTGGAAGACCGTGTCCTAAACTAGACCATGTCAACCAGGTGGGAGACGTTTCACTTTTAACTGTCTGTAAAATTGCAAAAGGAGGGTTACTGTTACTAAATGTATACCTCTGCTTAACTCCTCGGTACAATAATGAGAAACACTTACTTTCTTTTATTTCTTTCTTTTTTTTTGTGAAATGCATCCATCCACAGGCTCAGGTAAGTACGCTGTTGATTCATTTTTTTTATCTTTCTGTGTGTTTGTTTGTTTTATTACACCTTTTTCTGCAGTTGTTTTGGAACTTGGTATTCACTTTAACTTTGACAGTGATTTTCTTGTGTTTAATCAAATTGTTATGGGAAAAATCCAATGAATAATAATAAGTTAAATTGGATTTTAAGCTATTAAATCCTTGTTGATCTCCAAGGACACATACAACTTTTTGGTTGCTAAACCATGCATTTCCATTGCAGAATCAGAGAGGTAACTACTGTTTTTGTGTGTCAGGTGTATGAGGTGGTGCCATGCCTCAGTGACTGTGGGCAGTACGTGTGGGTGGCAGAGCCCTGGAGTGTGTGGAAGGTCAGCAATGTTGACCTGAAGGACAACTGTGGTGAAGGTGTTCAGACCAGGAAAGTCCGGTAAGATGAAACCATGTCAAACAACATGATCTTAGTCAGAGACAAGGTCTTTCGCGATCAATGTGCTTTTCTGTACTTGTGTCCCTGCAAGATTTCTTTGTCCTACAATTGTAGCTATGTCACCAGCATTTTATGTCATCAATTTATCAAAGTACTGTACAAAATTCCCTCCATTTTTTTTCCAGAGATGGGAGATACATAAGCCACCGGCTGGTCTGGTCATCTCAGTAGATGGCCAGAGTAACTATATATTAAATTACTGGAAGTTATTAGCACTTCTTAAAATTTGTTTGTTTAAACAAGCCTTCTTTCCACTGCACAAAAAACCTTTTAAGGACAGAGGGATGTCGTATGCTGTAAAGCCCTCTGAAGCAAACTGTGTTTTGTGATAATGGGCTTTATAAAAAAAAAAAATTACTTGACTTGCCAAAGCAGGACTCAAACAATGATCCAAACTAGTATGCAAAAGAAATCATCTTTGGCATATTTTTCTTTTCCACCTGGTGCTGGTTCTGCAAGGTTATCGTCTGTAACTTGATTGGATTCTAACAGATTGGTTCAGCCAAAGTAAATATGAGGAATTAGGTGTCAACTTATGAAGAATAAAAAGTGTTATTGTCAGTTGATTCAGAAAATGAAGGGAAATGAAATGATTCATAGCAATGTTTTTGCAGAACACTTTCTAATCTTTGGGCTTGGGGGAAGCTTTCAAGTATTTTTAAGTCAAAAGGCTGAAGTCCGCTGAATTCATGAGTCATTGATGTTAAAGTTCAAGTTGAGTTACAAGTCTTTTTTGATTTTGTCAAGTTGTGCCTAAAGTCAAATTTGTGACTTGAGTCTGACTCAACTCCAAGTCATGTGACTTAAGTCCATGCCTCTTATTTCTACAGATCTAGAGTTGAAAACAATAAAATCACTGTAATGCCTGTCACAGATTACCAGGGTGTTGCAGCAATGGACTAACCCTTAGTTGAACCCCTTTATCCCCTTTGTCCCCCCTTGTCCAGGTGTATGCTGAACACTATAGACGGGCCCTCTGAGCAGGTGGAGGACTACCTGTGTGATCCAGAGGAGATGCCTCTGGGGGCCCGCAACAGTCGGCTGCCCTGCCCTGAGGACTGCGTGTTATCAGACTGGGGAGCCTGGAGCCCGTGTCCACTGGTAAAAACTACATATTATGTTCTCTGTCACTGCGCTACACAGTGCTTTGTGTTCACATAGTTTTCAAACTATCACTGTCTCAAGTACTTTTTTGGGAAATTTGCCTCCGGTTGAAAGTGGACAGTTGAAAGATGTCAGTAACATGATGCCACATAGATGTGAAAAGATTAATACTGGAAGTAACCGTATTTTTGCACCACTTGCAAGGCTGCTGTCTTTGATATGATATGACACTTGCTGTCTGATAAAGACTTAGAACTGTCAATACCAGATGTGTCAACTAAAAAGTGCGCATTCATTCTAATTATAATAATTATGAGTACAGTTTGAACACAAATAGGCAAAATCTCAAAATCTGCTCAAGGATTTATCTGCTCCTGGTGTTTGTTTTTTTTTAAATCGGTCCATATCTGCAGCAGGCAGGGACAGACTAATTAAAGTAACATTTGTTCATTGTGGTTGCTCACTGGTGTGTCACAAGACGACAGTGTGCATATGCTGTAACAGTATGGCCCCAGTAAGTAACAATCTTTTCTTCTGCTCCTCAGCCGTGCAGTGGAAACAGTACTCGAGAGAGGAGTGCTTACCCGCTCCGCCAGCCTGGAGAGGAGAAGGAGTGTCCTTCGACTAAAGAAACAGAGTCCTGCAAACTTAACAGCAACTGTTTCCACTACTCCTACAACATCACCGGTAAGACTCAAATACAGCGTTAACTTTGTGCAAATATCAGCAGAATTTAAAGTACAACATGAAGTCATGCTCTTGTGCTGGATTGCACCACACACTTAAATGTTGGTGGTACACTAGGCTGTGTGACTCTGTGAAATGTTATTGGCTGATGAATAGTCTTTCTGCAGATTGGAGTACCTGTCAGCTCAGTGACAGAGCAGTGTGTGGAAACGGCATCAAAACCCGCATGCTGGACTGCGTGCGAAGCGACGGGAAATCTGTGGACCTCAAATTCTGTAAAGAGGTGGGTGGTGTAGCAATTACTTTTAATGCTGCTTTAAAAAAAAAAAAATAAATAAATAAATAAAACCCTATAATTTCTTGTAGCTGGGGCTGGAGAGAAAGTGGCAGATGAATGCTTCCTGTGTTGTGGAATGTCCCGTCAACTGCCAGCTGTCTGATTGGTCACCATGGTCCGAGTGCACCCACACCTGTGGGCTGGCAGGTATGTGTGTGTACTATCCATTGTAGTGTTCCCATGCCAAAGTAACAGAGCAGTTGGTCATTGTGAGGTGAACGTGTACCTGAACAAAGTACTGCATCCAATTCCATGAAAAGGTTTTCATCTGCGTCCAGCTCTGATGTGATTTCATTCTTACTGAGAATACTTTAAGTAGCATGGCCTGCTGTTTGATAGATCACATGGTAGAATCACTCTCGCTAGGGCAAGTCCATCAGGTTAAGGTGACTTTGAATTATTGAATGAATGAGTTGTAATTCAGTTTATATGATTTCATGTTTTGAGCTCTTGTTTTTGTAGGAAACTTTTACACATAGCAAACAAATGTTTTGGTCTAGACTAACTACAGGCACGAACAAAACTGTAGACTTCCAAACATTCCCTTATTGTAACCATAATACATGTTTTCTACTGAGATGGTTAACCTTCAATAATATGTTTTGCATTTGCTTTAACTCTGGATTCAAAAGCAGTGGCGCCCCCAGAAATTTTTCAGGGAGGTGGCCACATGAGGCTCCTCCTGGCAGTGCCACTGTTAAAACGCCAACATGGAAAGAGGTGCTCAAAAGTATATGAATTTTAATAGTTTAATCTGCAAAGGGAAATTATGTAATTGCAGGCTCCAGAACAGCTACTATATTGATTAAAACTTGTGGTGAGATTGTGTCATCGATTAGTGCTTCCAAGGTCAAGAATAAACCTTGAACCTCAAAAATAGCATAGTAGTATAACAACAATGTAACAATGATTATAATCTAATGACATCTGAGTTTGAAGCTTAATCTGCTCTGACAAGTTAAAAGCTCCAGAAAAAGATTTTGTGTTATATATTTCATATTATATTTATATTATATTGTAGATTTTATACTGTGTTTTGGGTTGGGTTTTTTTTTAAATAAAACTAATATCTGTTCCCATAGTTTAGAATATCCTCATAAAGGTCAAGCTCAATCAACACTACATTTCTTATCATGCAACCATTAGCATCTTTTTTATCAGAGCCTGGCTAAAAAATATCTGTCTTCAAACTCCAGACATCCAGTCTGTATTGCTGGCTTTCTGTTTAAAATGGAGTCCCCAAACCCAAACTGAGCTCTAATACTCCTGCCGACGCCATAAGGATTATTTTCTCAGACTTGACAAAGCTCCTTCAGAGCCACAGAGGACATTGCAAAGTGCTCACTGGCTTAGCCATATTCCTTACAATTAATAAACTAATCTTTATATGTAAAGTTTGTGGAATCCCCCTTTTCAGATCATGTTCCCATACTGCAGTAACACTTCAGCAGTAACCTACAGGAGAAGGATCAAGTGGCTGGCTGCTATTTGGGTTTCAGAAATGAAATACTTTAGTAGAAAAATCAATATCACCACAAAGTCCATTTGGTAGCTGCTCTGGAGCGTTCAGTCATATCCCGTGCTTTCTGAGTTTGCCCTGTTGCCTTGGAATAGTAGGTATTTTTTTCTGTGCACATCAAAGACTTCTTGTCCATGTTGAGTTTCAAAAGCTAATGTTTGCCCCGGGACCAATACAGTTTTGGAAATGCTTTAGTTTTAAAAGATGCAGCTAAGACGTGCTATTACTCTCTTTTTAATATTCTCACATATCTCACAAGAAAAAGATAGTTAGACAATTCATATTTTTATACTACGTTGATGATTTTTTTTTTAAAAATCCTTTATACCACAGTCAGTTATTTAAAATGGGAGTAAGGCAGGAATCTCAAACAAGTTTCCTACAAGTACAGTCTAAATACATAACAATACATGACAATTTTAACACAGGTTAACATGTCATCACATACTGATGCTTTGTCATGCCCCTCAGCATCTCACAGCGATGCAAGGGGAAACCTTTAGCATCTCTATGTGATGTAGAGCTGAAACACATTGTAACACATAGATGATGCTGTGAAATGGTCACTGTTACACCCAATTCAGACCAAAGATTTGTGATAAGACGAAACTGTTTGAGAATGCTGCATAGAAAAGGAGCAGCGGTGTGAACTGGGTGTGTTCTCAGCTCGACTTTGGCTTGCTGATGGTATCATCTGCAACTCAAATGATCAAATTGCCGGCAAAAGGTTTTAGAATGTAGAGCATGTCACCTGTTTCAGGAGCCAGTTGGCTTGTGGTGAAGTCTGCTGGTCAAGCCACCCGGCTCCCTTTTGGGGGCCAGATGTGACCAGTGGGCTGTAAGTTGAGTATCACTGTGCGAAAGGGTGCGTTGATTTCACACAGAGGGGCATGACAAAGCATCAGTATTTGACAACCTAGAGATGAGAATGAGCTAGTCATTGATATTATATGATTGCATTTTAATGGAATTTCAACATAGCAGCCTCTTCACACAACTTTACTAGCATAGTGCTTTTATAGCCGTGGGTGATCCATCACTACTGGGGCTTGGCAGTGATTGTCTCTCAGCTGTCTGCCTCTCTTACGGTAATGGTGGAAACCAGAAACGCTGGATGATGTCAGAAACAATGGTGTTATAGCCCTAAACCAACTGAGTGAGGGATAATAATGTCCTTGCATGTAATTCCATCGGATCATGCCATTGATTGGTGGTCCATTACCAGTGTGTGCTCTGGGGCTCAGGGAGCACTCTGCTCTCCACAAGTCCTTGAGAAGAGCAGCAGCCAGAAGCAACAAGAGCAAATAGTAGATATGAAACCAATACAGGCTTTAGATACTGTGGTAACCTTAATCTGTCCCCAGGCGAGAAGGATTTTTTCTTTCCTCGTGTGGAGAAACAGCAGGTAGGCCAAAGGAGTAGAGAAGCCTCCTTGCTTTCCACCCTGTGTTTCTTTTCATCTCCAGGCAGGCTGCGAGGACATACTTTCCTGGAAGAGTTCATTTTTGTTCCCGAGCCAGGAATAGCAATGAGCTGGATTTGCGATTTTAAGCAAATGGTCATACCTGGAAGCAGCACGGCGCTGTTATCAATCAGGCGGTGTAAAAACACAGCTATTTCCCTGGATGTGTCCAACCTGTGTGCATAGATAATCATGGCACTGTGTGTTCTCCAGCCAAACACTGATAGTGACAGCTGGCACAGGCCTTCTTCTACCCAAACAGCCCTCGCTGCCACCCACCGCTCAACCCCAAACACTGCCACGGCCGCCCGCAGGGAGACCACTAAGGCGTGGAAATCATGATGGAGGGTGATTGGTTTCTGTGGGCAGAAGGCGCCAGCATCTTCTGCAGAGCAACCAGTGAACAAAGCATCACTCAGACATGGAGATGCTGAACTTTCATTAGAAATCTGGGGCCCAGATTTAACTGGAATTTGTGCAGGAAAAAATAAGACTTACATTTTTATATCAGGGGTTAGAAAGGCATTTAGCTTGACGTTTATTTATTTGTTTTTTGAATGGCACATCCCCCCCTGACAAATGTGGATTGAAGCAGAATATTTATGTAGATAAAAGCATTTTGAGAATTTGTAAATTGTACATCTTTTTTAAATTAGATTTTTAGACTCTACAAAACTCTCTGGATTTACCTTTTAGTGAAAATGTTTGGATTTCATGAGTTGTGACAGTGAGATGGTGACAAGGCGCAAACTTTGCAGAAAGGGTTTCATTTTGAAAGCATATTGCCTCACAAAATGAGTGCATTTACATCCTATCTTTTATTTTGTTGGCAACCGTTGTAAAATCACAGCATAACACTTGAGGGTAAGTTTTAACGTCATTATTGGCACCACTGTTGTGCTCATAATAAAGTAAATACAAGTTCAAGTTAAATCACTCGTATGTGCCTCGTAAAATCGAATCTGTCCTTACGAGTGGTTCTTGTATGAGGCTCGTTGCTTCATAGTCACAGAGGATTTAGGAAAATCCCTTTCTTCATGCACACTGGTTGGTTTGTTGGAAGAAGAACTGGCAGCTGGTGCGACCTGCTGCTGGGGAAACATCACCGAGGGACTTGTCCCTGATAGTGTTCAACATTAAGTGGAGTGTTACGGAACTTGGCAAGAACAACACTGGAGATAATATCAATTAATCCTACTTGTATTTGAAGAATTGGAGTTAATGATCTCTCTGTAAAGGCCTGGAGCTCTGGGAAGGAACTTTTTAAGTAGATCAAATAATTTTACATTTACAGTATTCTCTCTTCTCAAACCAGCACTATAAAGTGACACATTTCTGTATCAGTAGTAATGTTGAAATGCCTCACAAAATGCACTTTAAAATGTACAAAGGTCTTTGATTTTTGAAACCTACTTTTCTATTTTGCATCACTTAAGAATTATTGCTGAATGTAGTATTTGTTTTCGGTGGTGCAGTGGGAAAAAGAACCCAGAAAAAACCCAAACATATGCACTCCCTTTGAGACAGCAGCTAATTGAGAGTTTTCTCACATCCCATCCCTGGGGCACTTTGTTAAAATGCAGAGTGAATTTGGTAGAGGACACTCCTACCATCCTTCCTACTCACACCCCCCACCTTAAGACAGTCAGTGTTTAATTTTAACACAACAAAGGAGTCTGAATATTCAAAAAATGGCTTTAGGGAGTATGATGAAGCCCCAAAATTGCACCTTAGATTAAGTCAGCTAAAATTATTACACTGAGACAGAAGAAAATGAAAGACTTTATTACTTGGAAAATGCAATTACTCAATAAATTCATCCACATGTAGAGCAAAAATAGAGCAAAAACAGGAGCCATTACAGCAGAAACCTATAATAGTGAGTGGTCTTTATCTATCAGTGCTGGCCATCATTCGAATGCCAGCTTAGATTTGAGATTCAACTGTAGCTCCATCAGTGAAAGGCCCAGAGGTCACCTTGACAGACGATATAGTATTCCAAATCACTTTACACATCCACACTCTTCCTGCTGCTCTGACCCTGACTGTCTTCCTCCTCTCAGTCAACGTCCTCATGAATAAATAATTCATTTTTTTCTTCTTTTTATCTTCTGTTTTGCAGGCAAGCTGTGGAGGAGGCGGACAGTGATCCAGGCTCCCCAGGGTGACGGGAGGCCCTGTCCGTCCCAGATGGAGCAGTGGAAACCTTGTCTGGTTAAGCCCTGCTACAGCTGGAGATACAGCGCCTGGTCTGAGTGCAAGTCTGAGGTCAGTCTGTCTCCATCCGTCTTCTGTCGGAAGACTGCATCAAGTTCAGCCAGTGTTGTCTAAGCGGCTTTACTACAATACCAGGACTGCTATTTTTATCCTTCAGCATTAAATATTCAAGACTAAACAAGAAAAAGTTTGACACTGAACAAGAGTAGGTCAAAACCCAGTACATGGCTGTGCATGAAACAATAGAGGGCTTTTATTTTGAAACTTGAAGTGGCAGTATATCATGTAAATAAATCTTAAAATAGTACTACTACAACTACTAAAATAGTACACTGAAACGTAATCACACAGCAGAGGGGACCTACTTTCCTTAGAGCTGTACCCACTGATCAATGAACACAGGAAAGGTCATCAAAACCTAATATTTAAAACTAATTCAGTAAAGAACTGCACATGTTTAACCACATCTCCCATCCTTGTTGTTGTTTTCTTTCTCCTGTCTCATTTCATTCACATGACCATGTAATGCTTTTTTACTTTATTCTTTTCACAGTCTTTTTGCTCCATGTTCTTGTACTTGTTTTCCCTCATATTCTTCCACTTTCCCTCCCCACCTTAAACATTGTTCATTTTTCCTTCCCTGAAGCATCTTATATCTGTAATATGCCAACATCTGAAAAAAGCACATTCATTTGTTTTGTTTTTTCACAATGAACAGAAGCTAATTGTCAGCCTACAGTTTTTTTCTTTTGACCAAAAATCAATTACAAAGAGCTAAGCAAAAAGGCTTGAAATCCTTTGAAGTTCCTGCTGGATTTTGTGTAAACAACTAGCTAGCTTTTCATGATAGCATTTGCTGCATGAGTTAAAAGTGCTCTAAATATAAAGGTATGCTGGACTCACACATATATTTGTTTTCTGTCCCGTCAGGGGGCGAAGTGTGGAGAAGGCCTGCGCTTCAGGAATGTTTCGTGCTTTGTGTCGGACGGTTCGGGTCAGCAGGACAGCAGCCTGGTGGATGATGAGCTGTGCGGAGATCTGGAGCCCTCAGTGGACGGAGATACAAACATCATTCTGCAGGAACCCTGTACTGTACCCTGTCCCGGTAAGAAGACAAAGCAGGCTCCAACAGAGAGAGAGCTTTTCAAAATTAAAGCCCAGCAAAATCTCATGTATTCAGTTCAGAATGATCGCAAACCACCCCAGTGTGCCCGTCAGGAAGTTTTGATATATTCTGTTGTGAATTTCCAAAATTAAAAGTACTTTTCCTGACACATAGGCATATGAAACCAAACTGATTCACACACTTAACTGAAAACCACACCCCCATACAAGTGAAATGCTTTAAAATACACAACTGAAACACTCACTTTCTACACTCACATACAGAGTTTTAAAAAAAAAAGCAATTTTCAGAGTTATTGACCTGCCAAAAATCCAACCAATTGTCTGTGAGACACGTCTTTAATCATTCAGGCAATTAATCAGGTGTTGTGACACTTCTCAATCTGTGCCACCGTAAATAACAACAACTGTTTTGGCAGAAATTTGGCACAATTCTAAAACATTTTGAGGAATTTAGGGATAAATCTGGCTTAATCTGCACAGTGTCTGTCAGGCCTTATCACTTGTTGTTGTCTACTGATTAGACAACATATACAACAGTACTGAGTGTGTTGATGTCTAGTACCACTAATAGTAATTAGTCCTGGTTTTTACAATAATAACAAAGTCCTTAAAGCATTCACTGTTGAGTGTGTTTGATTGTAAGTGCTTCAAGAGCTCCAGAGTGTGCCCCTAAATCCAACACTGATGTGAACAGGTGGGAGGAGGGCAACAATGAAGAGGGGCTCTTACAGAGCTGATGACAGATGTTTGTGGCAGTCGGGCCTTATTATTCCTCAACGAAAACCTTTCGGTTGCTACCAAGTTGCTGAAAAAAGAAAGCTGTCCATGGTTACAGCAGCCACAGTGTGTGTGCAGTCTTTGTTCAGGCATGTGTGTATGTGTGTACTTACACTGACTACTCCAGCTCTAATTGTGTGTGGGTGTAATCAGCCCCTAATCAAGTCAATGGGCTTGGTGGAGACCACAAGGTCAAAGAGGACTCTCAGTTCTTCTTGTGTCCTTTCTGACTTATGAAAAGAAAGCCATTGACTTCAATGGAAATCTGTTTTAATAGAAACAAGAAATAAAAATGGGATTTAGCAATTCTGTCCTTCATTAGCAGACTTTTTGGGGTGAGTGTGGGGTGGCTTCATGATTAATTGAATGTTGAAATGTGCTCACATCAGCCTCGGCATAACAAAGAGAGCAGTGTAACCTATTTAACAGAAAATCATCTCTTTGCTGAGAGTGTCATTTTTGCAGGTGCTCATGATGAAAAATGTTTCGAGGTTTCAGTGGGAATATATCTAAGAAGGGATGTTTTAATATCACCAAAGTGTTGATTATCGAGCTTTGTCCTGGTGCACAACCTTCCACTACCAGTAAACAAAGCTGACATTTGAATGACGCATCACATCGAATCGCATCATATCATATCATATATATATATATATTGTGTTTTAAAACAGACTATATTTATATATATACGTAAAAAATATATTCCATGGTTCAGGGTAAAAATACAGTTTTTAATTATGTTGCCAACAGTCTACTCGTATTCATAGTACTCGACTGTGATTGGCTGAAGTGCCGTTTGGAGGCTTTCCACCACAAATGCTGAAAATTGGCATAATTGTATGTTTCTAACAGTGCAGGGAAAATCAGAGCTTTCTTTTAAACAGGTCTTTTTTTCTAATTCCCCTGTTTATAAGCATAATTTAGTAAGCCCCCTCTGTTTCCTGATCTGCTGTTTTGATTTGCGAATGCAAATTGCTAATGCAAACTCAGAGCTACCTCTATCTGAAGCTTTTGTCGTGATAATTTCAGCAATAGGCACATTTTCATGGCATTAATTTAGTCAGTACAACAGTAGAGTCATGTCAGGTTTACCACTCTGCTGTTCTAAGTTTCTCTTTCAAACACTTCATTCACTAATTCTCTCCAGTCACCTCTTCTTTTGTGTCTTTTGTTGTTTTTTTTTGTAAAGCTACTGTCAGTGAAACTATAGATTTATCTTTATTTTAATGCATCAAGAGTCTCTCTAAAATGCATCTCAAAAGATGTAATTCCCCCATCTCCCTCTCTGCTGTTACTGTAAGATAAAAAAAGTTCTGTGGTATAAAGAATTTAGATGTCTGACGCCCCTAAAAAGTCTTAACTTCAGTTTCACTGACAAGATTTTTTCTGTTTTCAATCATGTCTTTGTCAGTGGATGAACTTTGCTGAATAGTCTTTGAAAATGCTTATCTTTGTCAAACTGATGAAAACTGATGCAATGCAGAGTGATTGTATTGTCAAACTCCTGTTGACATTGTCAAAAATTAACTTACAGGTTCGAATGTAGACATTTGCTGTGTTGTATTTTATTGAGATAAGCTTAACAGTGAGTTAACTTTGAGGTAGACGCAAGTAGAATTGATTCATGAAATCAGAATACAGTTAATTCAACACCCTCTCAATGTTATTTTTCACTTGACATTAATAAGCTATTGGCTTTTATTTGTTCATGCTGGCCAGTATTTAAATGCTTCTTTTTCTTGAAATGCTTGGAAATATCATTATATATGTACTGTAAATGTCAGCTGTTGTCGATGGAGCAGTTTTATGCTTGAAAAGAGTTGTGTTACTGTAAATGAGGCACAGTTATCTCGAGTTTTGGTTGCTGAAATTCGTGTGTGTTCTGTAGGAGAGTGCTACCTCACAGACTGGACTGTTTGGAGTCCGTGCCAGCTGAGCTGCGTGGGTGGGGACGACTTAGGTTTTGGCTCAGTCCAGGTCCGATCCCGAGCCGTGGTGGCCCAAGATCCAGAGAACCTGCTGCAGTGTCCAGAACAGGAGCTGGAGGCTCGGCCGTGTACAGGTCAGTCTGGCTGTGTCCCGCTGCAACTCAAAATGACGAGACGAGTCAATGTATTATATCTACAGTGGTGGCTACTTTGTTATAAAAGCTTTAGACAAAGTCATGACCATCATACTCTTCCTGCAGAGGGTCAGTGTTTTGAATACAAGTGGAGGACTGGACCATGGAGGGGTTCATCTCGCCAAGTCTGGTGTCAGCGCTCAGATGGACTGAATGTCACAGGTAAGCAGAATATACCTCTGGGGGAAACTTTTAATAGTTACTGAATGTTAGCTACTAAAGTTGGGATCTGGGAATGCAAAAAAGATCACTCTGTAGTGTTAACCAGTCTTAGTTTTGCCCTAGACTAGTCAAAAGTTAGTTAAAAAGCTGCATTAAAATATAAACTGACAATTAAAAGCCCAAAAAGTTTGTATTTATTACACTCTCTTCATCAAAAACAAAAAAATGGTCTCCAGATATCTCACTGTGACTCTGAACTCTATTGTACTGAGTTGTGGAGTTACATTGTTAAACTGATTTTCATTATTTTTGTGTTGAGGTTTTTTTGTTGGCCTGAAATGACACACTGGAGATGTCCTTAATATAACCCCTCACTTACATTGTATACACTAGAGCGCAAAGCATAATTAATTCCCCACGGCTCATTCGGGAGTTAGAACACTTATTTACCACAGCCTTAACTTTTCTAGCTGCCAACTGTCAAATAAACTGACAACTTTCTGAATTATAGTAGCAAAATTGTCAGGAAGACTGAGACAAGGACTGAGGGTTATGCTGTCTTTCTGTGTGTGTACATTTGAGGGAGAGAGAGAGTGACAAAAGGAGAGGAAGAGAAGGTGTAAGGTGGACTATTGCACACAATGTTTCTTTAAGGTAATAATAACTTAAAATACGTCTCTGTCACGCATAAATGCTGCACTGGCTGCTTTGACTTATTGATGTGTAACACAAACATCGCTGTCATATCGGACCGGAGGACTTTAGCAAACACAACTCTAATGTTTCACAGTAGAGAATACTGCTTTTTTTCCACAATTTTAAACCTTATTTTCTAGCCTATATAATTTGGCGGAAGGTTAACAACACATTTCCTGTGGTGTGACAGACTCAGAAAACATATTTATTTTTGCTTTATCTGGACTTAAAGCTTGTCCTATTTTCTTTGTCTTTTCAAAGTATTTGACTGTCTATTCAGCCTACTGTTGTCAACCTTTTCTGCTTTTGCAGCACTCATAAGGAACAATAAAGAATAATTGGGCTGCAGAGAGGGACTAAACTTTATTTTTTAACTTTTTAATAAGCAAAACTTAAAAGGCAGACCTTTACTTTGACTAACAGAAAAACTGTAATACCCTTCACTGATAATACAATAGTATTAATTTAATATATGCACACACACATTTATACATAAGAAAATAGCATGTCACCTTTACTGAACAGTGCAAATGCTCACACTTCACCAAAAGCTACTTAATCAGGTTAATAACACTACACCACCAAATAATTCGACTGAACCAGATCTAGGTCTCACTGAGCTTCCATTTAAAAACAGGAGGGGCTTAAAATTACACATTTAAATCTGGGATGAAAAAATACATATAAAAGAACTTCCCCTGCTGTGCAAAATAGACCACCCTCCATTTAGCAAAAAGAAAAAAAATCCTTCCCCTTAACTGAACCCTCCAATAATTTTTGTACAGTTGCAAACTGAATTTTTTAGATGAAATGCCATTTTAACTTCATAAAATTCAACGTCTTGTTTCCAGACGCAGTTTTTTTTTTTCTTTTAAAGAGTCTCATTTCACCCACTTAGTTCAACAAAAGAAAATCAAGAACTAGACAGTTTTTGCAGCAAATGAACTGAGATGTCCACAGCCTGACAATTCTGATTAAAGTCAAATGTCTCCATGTGAAAACAGACCCTTAATGGTGTGAATACTTTAACACCCTATGTAGACTAGTCTGCAGTCTTGACTCAAGTCAGAAAGCATGGATGTGCCGTAAATGAGTTAAGCTGCCACCACACAGCTCTGACACATGAGGTTCTGCACTCTGCATGGCAAGGTGAAGATGTAGATAAGGTTACTTAAAACTATCTCTTTCAGAGTGTCAGAATCCCAGATAGCTTTCTAAGCATATTTTTGACAGCAAATTTCAGTCAACTGTAAGCAGATGAGGTTTTAATCCGTAGCAGTGCGACAGCTAAAGTTTAATCCCATTGTCCATCACATGTCAGGGTTAAGCTCATCGTTGACAGCATTGTTCACAGCCCCACAAAGCATCATTTTTCAGCTGATATGGCATTTTATCTGAAGGGTTATATGGAAGAATGACTTCCACTCGTCAGGGCATTGGCTTTTATTTACAGCTCCTTCTTCATACAGGCCTGGAGCAATGTCATATTTCTGGGTTCGGTGAGCATACAACACTCAGTTTTAGTGAACGAGGAATGTCAGTGCACCCCACTCCAGATGCTGTGCCTACGTGGGGCCTCTCTGACTGGCATACTCCACCTTTTTTTTTTGTTAATGTTTCCTCACAAGCAGTGGCGTTCCCCCTCATGAATATTCATACTGAGCTCTCTTACTGAGCTTGTCACCTAATAAATATTCAGGAAGCTCTGATAGATGTTTCTGCAGGCATATGTTTTCTCTGAATGTCTGCGGGTTGGATCAATGTCAGTCGTACTGTCTGTCTGCCTTATCCAGCTTATTCTACCCGCAGCGGGAATACACACTCCTATCCCCACATACTGTGAAACTCAAAAAAACCTCAGATGAACCCGATTACCAAATGATACTAACCCTATGACTGACAAAATTGTGAATTCATCGTCAGGAAGGAAATGAAACTAAAAAGATCCCACTCTACTATACATAGTAACCTCTCATTGGTCAGTGTGGTGGTTTAAATAAATACCACTAAGTGGTGGAAATGAAAGCTCTGGCCTTTGCCCCCAGGCACTTTATTCCATAGCAATAATACGACTATAGAATTAACCCAGAGGTGATGTCTTGAAGTTCACTCAAGTAGGCAGGATACAGGGAGGGACAATAGTATTCTATGGTTGAGAGTTGATATGAGGCAGTTTTAAAGTGAACCTATTCCATGATATGGTGTCATAATTGTTCAATTCTAGCTATACTAAGGAGTCGAAATGTCTCAGCCACTTAGATACCAAGTTTGTATGCAAAACACAATAACACAACAGTTAGCTCCAACCAGATAATTTGATTGATTAAGAGGCATTTCATGAGTGCTGATATACAGTACAACATCACTGGGACTTTTAATTCTTCATATATTACTCCACTTTAAAGCTGTTCTAAACTATAGGTCAGCATATATTAACGGTCAGTAGTTATCTACCGTCATCATAGATTGTACCAGTGTTTGAAGAGCATAGAAACCCTCTCTGACCAGTAGGATAGATCAAAAAATGCCTGAGCAAAACTCTGCCTGTTTAAAAAGCCCTCTACCTGCAGCCAAATAGGTTATCGGCTGTGACAGCCAGTTTTTGGTAGACCACTGTTTACGGGGTATAAACAAGCTGTCAAAGATGTTACATGGATGTGCAGTGAGGCAGGGTCACACTCGTCTGACACTTACTACACCCTGAGAGCCACCGCCATACACAAACTGTCTGATGCGGACTCAAGGCAATGGAGATCATGGCAGTGAGTCAGCACACGGTGGAGCGACGTACTGTAGCACACGCTGGAGCGACATACTTTCTGATCAAACTAACTGTTCTATGGTGTAAGAGTAGTAAGTAGCAGCAGCAAAAGTTGTCATCCAGGCCCTGTCAACCTGGAACTTTGATGATGCAGTATTTCCATTGAGGGAATGGATTAGAGCAGGTACATGACCTGTATTCACACACTCTTGTTAGATGTATACAGTTATCATTGTGGAGTGAAGAACAAGTTTAAAGTCATAAAAGACTTTTAGAGATGGTCAAAAGCAGGCTTTAATCTGGAAATTCATTGGTTTGTAGTAGAGCTAATGGCATACGAGATGGTACTGTCAGTATGAAAATCCACACTGAAGTAGTGAATTGGGCAGTTAATGATATTTATGTAGAAAATAAATAACAGCGGGCCCAGGACTGATCTCTGTGGAACACCTTTATCAAACATTTGGGAACTTGATTTGAAGCCATCGTCAACAACAGTCTGAGCTCTGCCAGGAAGTTATGATTTTAAGAAACTGTAAGCAGAAACCCAAAGCAAAGCAGCTTGTTTTGTATTTTTTATCAAATATATCAAAGTCTATGACAGATTTAAAAATGAATGCAGTTTTTTTTATTTTTTTGAAAATGTCATCCACAGTAGCTATTCTTATTATATGAGGAGGTCTAAAGCCTGACTTCTATGGCTTATGGTTGTTATTATCTTTTAAGAAGACACATAGTTATGAACTGACCTGTAATTCTAAGATTTAAGACAGCACATAAACAATTTGATGGTTGTTTTGGTCACAAGTTTTACTCTCAGCGATTATGCAAATGCTCTGCCAAAAGATGAATTCAAACAAAGTGCCTTAGGGATGTGAGGGGAATTTTTAGAGCTTTTCAAACTGAGTTAGTTATCAAATTATTCCAGTACCACAAACCATGGTAAATATCATAGTATGTAAGAGAGACAGGAACAGAGGTGCTGCAGTAAGGAAACTGGGCTACAATTGTTTCTACTCATAGATTTTTTTTTTCTTGCTGGACTCTAAAATTGTTATTGACAAAAAATAAAGGTCTGACACTGTTTCTTACAGTTTACAGTGACAGAAACAACAGCTGTAATCCAGCATCTGACTCATAAGTTTGACCTTTTGCTCCACAGGTGGATGCCCATTGACAGCCAAGCCGATCGCTGACCGGTCCTGTGACCCGCCCTGCACCAAGCCACGCTCCCTGTGCACAGAGGTGAGTTGTGGATAGAGTGATCATAAATAATGCATATATCTACGGTCAGATCCAGTCTTCAGCTCGCGCAGTGCTACTTTGCTGCGCTGAATGTTGTTTGCTGTGATACCTCAAGAATAAAACATGTTTTGCTTTTGGTTGCGAGCTCAGGAGCCTTCAGAGGAATTTAACAAAAAACAGCCAATGTCAATTTTAGTATTTGGCATTACTCGCCACAGCTATCTGCGAATTCCTACTGCAGCTACTGCATTTTCCAGTGAAAACACAACACAAAAGTATCGATCCATCTTCTTTCAGCCATGTTAGAAATGAATCAGCATTTCAAAGCCCTGTGTCTATAGACCTCCAACATGGGTGTCTGTGTGCTGAAGGCCAAATTGAGCACCAGACCCCCTGTTGGGATGAAAGCTGGATAGTTGAAAGGGGAAATACACCCATTTTCAAAAGTCATACATGTTATTTTTATGGTCTAAGCCAGCTTAAAAATATTTGATGAGCATCTCTCTCCTAAATCCAAAAAGTAGAGTTCTTAAACCTAAATTTGTGATGTCATAAAGTACAAAGAATTGGGACAGATGTTATGCATGACCCTGACAGCACCCAAGGGGAACGTTCTCAGTATATGGGTACATTTTCTGCTGCACCCTGTGACATCACAAGTTTGAGACTCATTCCCCTGGTTTTTGGCTTTGTGAGAGAGTAGCACATGTTCACAAATATTGAATGAACTTCCCTAGGCCATGGAAATAACATGCTGCAATTCTTGAGGTGGTGTTATCATTTAAAAACAAAATCAAATAGGGGTGTTTGGTGGCTCAGTGGATAGAGCAAACACCCCATGTATGAAGGCAAAGTCCTTGCCGCAGCGGCTGTGGGTTTGACTCCAGCTCACGGCTCTTTGCTTCATGTTGTCCCCTCTCTCTCCCCCTTTCACACTGTCACTCTGTCCTGTCCAATAAAGGCAAAAAAATAATAATAACCCTAAACCCTTTAAAAAATAAATGAATAAAAATGAGTAGAAAAGTGAAAAAAAGGAGAGGGAAGGCAACACAATAATCTGACTCCCGAGGTGTTGACGCCTATTGTTAATCTTGTCTCATTATCCTCTCTGAACATATGAGGTTAAACAACAGCTGCTAATGAGTTTTTCCAGAAATACCCAGCAGCAACACAGACACCAAGAAAACTTGCTCTTGACCAGGGTAACTCAGAGTACACTGAAATAAAAAAAGCCCATCCATCCTTAAGCTGTA
The DNA here is from genome assembly GCF_008729295.1 of Plectropomus leopardus. Lineage (NCBI taxonomy): Eukaryota > Metazoa > Chordata > Actinopteri > Perciformes > Serranidae > Plectropomus > Plectropomus leopardus. The sequence continues at coordinate 12,678,656 of NC_056480.1, forward strand.
CTATGTTATCCTCTAGTGGGTCACATGGAGCCCAGCTGACATTAGATGAGAGATGGGGTTGCATTGTGGTAAAAGTGAATTCAGTTTGACTAATACTAGGGACTGAAAGTCGGGGAATCTTTGATCCTGCTGCTTTAGTTTGACCATTATTTTAACTCTTTGAAACCGGGGCACATTGGCTTGACATTACCCAAAAATGTGACACCCAAGTCAATCAGATTTTAGAGGGGCTTTTAGATAAAATATTGGAGGACTGTTTTTATGGTCAGATTATGAGAGTTATTATAAAATTAGAATTATTTTACTGAGGCAAATACCTAATCTGTACTGTAAAGTAAAGCTTTACACCTATATGCACACTTCCTGACTTTTCATCCAGTGCCACTCGATTTGTTCAAGACTTTGTTTTATGAGTAAACAGCCGCAGAACTAATGACATTCTCCTCAGGAATGCTAAACAATGTGTTTAGTGCCAATTAGCTGATGTTGGCATGCTAACTCTGAATAAGATGGTGACCATGGTAAACATTACCTGCCAACCATTAGCATATTAATTATGACATTGTGACATTAATTGCTCAATTTGTAAGCATGTTAGCATGCTGACATTCACATTTAGCTCAAAGCACCATTGTGCCTAGTACATTCTCACAGAGCCGCTCGCATGGCTGTTGACTCTTCTTAATTGCATGTGTTTTGATAATGTATTAATCAGTCTTTACTACATTTAGTGTTGCTTTGGCAAATATCTTGCAATTAGTAATTGGTTTCCTAACTTATTCCATTAAATGAAACTGATTCACATCCCTTTTTTCTAAAAGCATTTTAAGGTTGTGATCGTGGCAGTGCTATAGGCATTTATCTGTGGTATAAAGAGCCACATTCAAATACTTTTAAAAGTATACCAAGCAGAAGATGAGGATTACTGTTTGCTAAAAGTATAGCCAATGAATGTGAAAGCCAACCCAGATTGGTGTTTCGCCTTGTGATGATTGCATTTTTGTCAACGATTTTCGTAACCTCCTCTTGTCTGCATGCTGCTTACTGTTTGGCACCCGGTCATTACCTTTTATTAAAGTCTCCACCTCAGTTGTGTGCTGTGCCCCAGAATGTCCCGACCACAAAAAATAACAAGAAAATAAGATGATACAGGCGTTTTCTGATAAATACGCCGCCTCACACTTCTAGTGACATTTAAGAGGGTTTACTTTTGGTTGAGTCTAAACTTTGTTTGAAAGTCCTGCATGGTTAACTTATAAATATAATACCTTTTTCTAGTGTTGTTTTTTTTTTTTTAAATTTGCACAATACGACTGCAAAGTTGAGATCAACAAGTGGCTAGACTTTCTCACTGAGACTGGCTGCTTTAATATGATCAAGTTAATTTGATATTTAGTTTATTCTCTTGTGTCCGTCAAATGAAATGAAGTTTTGAGACCAAAAGCAGTTCAATTAAATATTTCGCTTTAAGCTTTGTTTCAACAGTATGTCTTATTAATTAATCATAAAGTCTCTTGCAGAATTTGATGCAAAAAGAATATTTTATTCATATGTGAGGATATTTTTCTTACCAGATGCCCATGATGCTACGTTTGAAGCTTTTTTTTTTTTTTTTAATCCTTAGTTATTGATGTTGGGCCATTTCCAAATTCACTGTGAATACCATGGGAGAATTTAAAGTGCTACTCAGGGAGCGGAGGAAGATAATCAATAGTGTTTTGCTCAGAGAGTTGTCAGACTGAAATGTCAAGCTGAACTGGGACCTGCCAATGCTCTCCGCTCTTTCATCTGTAGTCAGGAATCTGCTGCTGATTAGAGTGACACAAGCAGCACAGCACTGCTAACATGCCTGTAGTAGCTGTGTTGGCAGTAAAGTAAAACTGCAGCCATATACACAGTCGACACTGATACTTTTGTGCTGAAGCAGCTGAATGTTGATTGACTGTGCTGATATAGAGATTCTTATTAATTGATCAAAGCGAGAATTGAAATGTTTCAGTGTTTATTTTCCTGTCAAAAATTCCTATGAACAAAACTGGGGTTGAAGAATATGTTTGTGTAATCTTAGCTTACTGGTTATTTTAGAGCATTTTATGACTGCCTGTAGTGAGAAATTTTTACGGTTGTGCATTGTGTTTGGTGTATTTTGGCAAAAATGGTTTATGTTGAAAAAAGTGTTATTATAATTTTCAAAACAAAAGCCAGAGCACTCAGATCCTAAAATGATACACAACCCTAGATCGAGGATAAAGTTTTAACAGTTTGGCGCGAGGCACTAAACACCACAGAGCAGAAAATGAATGGAGTTTGTTTTAGCATGTGATTGTATGACTCAGAGATGTCATTGCTAGAAGGAAGCTAGATATCTGGAAGATGAGAGGAGTGTGAGTGAGTTTATAGTGAGCATGTATGATCATTCCAGCAGCACCCTCCAGAGACTGAACCCAGATATGTATAAATTTATAACACAGTGCTGAACTGCACTTCTATTCCTTTGTTTGCCACTGAGGAAATGTAAATGATCATTTCCTCATTTCCTGCTCTGTCTGCTGTTGGACGTACTCTGCCACTGTTTGCACGGCGGGGATTTTTGGGGCCGATTATCCTCCAGAGATTGTCTGAAAGCTGGGGACCCCCTGCAGAGTGATGAATATAGTCAGAGAGAGAGAGAGATGTGGAGGAGGGGTGGCGTGTCTGCACACACACACACACACACACGCACGCACAAACCCACACAATCAAACACAAACCCTGTCTGACAAAACAGACAGCAACATCAGACCGCAGTACTGTTACTGAGATGATTTTAGAGATTGTGCTACTCAATCATAGCTTCATCAAAGGTTCTCCATGATCCGTTAAAGATATAGTGTTTGTGTTTTTATATGTCGATACTATCTTAGATCATTCTTGTTTTAATGTATCTTGTTTCAACGTCCTTTAAATCTGTATTCCTGTGATGTCTTGTTTTGAAATGCTGAATTTCCCATCTGCACAACAAATTTACCCATTGGTAAGAAACCTTGAATCTTGAACAGCCTTGCAAATAGCCTAGTGCGGACTGCATGACTTTTGCAGTGATTTGTCTGTCCCGAAGAATTTTTTGGGGATCTTAGGCATTAAACCTTGAGTTGGCTTGAAATCCATGCTCGTGCCCATCAGGTAGAAGTATTACAGGTCAACCATTTTTGATATGATCTGATCAGACACTAGACTAACTGTAGTTGACAGAGATCTGGACCTGGCCTGGATCCACACCTTTAATATCGAAGGCTTTTTTTGTTTTGGTTGTTTTTTTTCAAAGTTAAAGTGATGTGCTTGCTTTGGACCAATATAAAAAAGAGACAGAGATTTCTTATTACTTTAGACAATTACCAAACCTGAAGCCTTAAGCTTTGTAAAACAAAATGGCCTGAAATCTGGATTGCAGTACTCTAAAACACAGCCAACATCAACACAGGCAGCGGCTCCACTAATTAAAAAGCAGCCACAGTTGAGGTAACATTACATGTCATTTTTCCCCCTTAACTTTATGTCTGTCCCAAAGAAATTCTGATGCACCCTTGGACTTAGGTTCCAGGTCAGGTCTTAATTACTGGTATCGAGAGAACCCATAAAGAACTCTACCATTAGGACAAATGGTATAGTTTTTTCATTTCTTGCTGGTGTGAGCTGCCCCTAATGCTATGTAAATTTCCATACATTTGGTATTTGCCAAAAACAAGAAATATTCATAGTAGCAATAGAACACACAGAATTAAATACGAGCACATCAAGGAGGAAAATAGTATTAGTGACAAAGAAGAGAAAGATGTGGGAGCGTTGAAGAAAAATGTGGAAAAAGGGAAGAAAAGTTAGGGTTGTTTACAAGAGAATGACATTTAAGGAGAAGTAACTTCTAGTGTGGCTTCCTGTTTAAAATGAAATATGAAATAGTTTTACCTCTACAACCTAATCAAATGAGATCTGAAAAAGGAATACTCCCTCTTTGGCCTAACCCTGAACCAAGTTATCCAAGCTTTAGTGTTGTCACGCCTTGGGTAATGTCTAAAGAATGAATAAAGAAAAACAACTGAAAATTGCTAAAAACAGAGCTGCCAGATTAGCTCCCCCATTGTTCAGTGGGCACAAATGTTTTCCAGTGTACCGTAATCTCTAATGGCCTCCTGTAGAGAACAGATTACAAACCAGTCTACTAATCTACTTCAGAAAGGTCTCAAGTAACAAGACAACACAGTATTTTATTGACTAAGTACATCATCAGCTAGCATAAGTATCTGAAAAGATGACCAGTTTAGAATATGTCTTATCCCTTAGACAAATCTCCTCAAGTCTACTGTAGTTTAAAGAGCTATTACAGGTTTTAACTCTGTACCTAATCACATTATTAAATTAAATACTAGAGCCGTGTTTAAAAAAACATTAAGAGTTCTTAATGTCTTCAGATTATTTTGTTTGTTGTATCTAATATTTGACAAAACATTTTTTTTTTTGTGCAACGTAATATTTGAATGTATGTATTGTATGTATTTGTTTGTTAATCTGTGTGATTTATGTGCCGACCCCAGAAGGACCAGCTGACGTCATGGTGGTAGCTTATGGGTATCCTAATAAGCTAAACTAAACTAAACAGATGGACGTACGCAACCTGTGATATATTGGAGTATAGCTGTTACAGTTGTTTTGCTTGAAATGGTCACAAGCCTTAAGAGGTTTACTATAAAGAGCCTTAATCTTACAACATGTAAAGTGAAAATGTTTCTTAAAATGGTAAATTATAGCATTATTGGGAAAAGATCTTAGACTATTCAGTCCCCTTTTTAAAAACAGGGCCAAGATTTGTCAGTGAGTCTGCTTTCTTGTTATATCACAAAATTGAAGTTTGTTTGTTTGGTTTTGTTTTGTTTTTATCGATAGCACAGAACTTTTAAAAGCACAGCTCACCCCAAGATAAACTGTTTTGGTATGAGTTGCAAAGTGTTACAGATATCAGCTGCAGAGATGTGTGCCTTCCTTTCAAAATCATGGAAGTAGCAGTCTCAGCGCACACATCCTACTGTACAGTAAAACGGTTGGTGGGTGTAGACCAATAGGAAAACAGTTCCTATGTGAAACTGCTCATACCAAGGTCTCTGGATTATTTTAAGTGGTGGGGTCATAATTTCTGGAAAAAGGCATTGCTGTTGAGTTTTTCAAATGTAATTTTTGGGTGCTTTGAGCACCACAAGCCGAGTGCCATCTAGTTCCAGTATATTGGAGAGAAAGCAAACATCTCTGCAGCCAATATCTCCAACACTTACCAACTCACACCAAAACATCTAAATTGACAAATAACATTACAGGTAAGAGGGAAAATGTGTATTTTTGGTTTTAAGGTGAACTGTCCCTCTAAGTTTCCAGTGACTGCAAATAGTATACAAAGCATACAGCTGATCTGTCCACATCATTGTGTTTAAATCTCCTTCCTCCTGTGTTAGGCCGGAGTGTGTGGCTGTGAGGAGGGCTACACTGAAGTGATGACGTCAGATGGCCTGCTGGACCAGTGTACGGTCATCCCAGTGCTGGAGATCCCCACTGCAGGCGACAACAAGGCCGACGTCAAGACCATCAGAGCCTTCAATCCCACCCAGCCCGCAGCCAGCACACCAGGCAGGGCGGGGCGCACCTGGTTCCTGCAGCCCTTCGGCCCAGGTAACACACCTCGCACACGGTCTGTGAGCTACCCGCTATAGAGCTGCTGTTTTTATCATGCAGTGACATTGATGACTATGGATTTTTTAAGATGAGCTGTAGGATAACACAATGAAGCTAAAAATAAATAAGACTTGGGTAAATGGCGAATTCACCATCACATATGTAAACAGTAGCAGAGCAGATTCAGACAAAGAAAACCCCTTTGAGCAGGTAAATTACAGTGTATTAAGTGCATTTTGTGGAGAAAATGCTGATTGCTGAAAACAGAAAATTATTGCTTACTAAGCTATAAAAGGTGGATATGGACGTGTGTGTGTGTGTGTGTGTGTGTGTGTGTGTGTGTGGGGGGGGGGGATGACAAATGAAGGAAGGTCAGAGGGGATGGAAAAATGTGAAGACAAATGTACAGGAAGTACAACAAGACTTAGGTTAAAGGAAAGAAATGAGGAAATTTATTTGCGAAGGAAAGGAAGAATGAGAAAAGAACAAAAGAAAAACAGATGATGCAATAAGAAACAGCAATAATGAAGAATTAGGAGGCAGGGAGGAAAAAAAAATGAGCTGGAGGGTGCAAAACAGGAAAAGGGTAAAAAGGAAAGAAAGAAATGGGAATTAAATGGATGCATAAGGAGGGGAAGTGGAAGAAAAACTAGGATAATGACAAAAGAGAAGAATAGATGCAGGAAGAGGCACCAAGGGAGGAAAACAGAAGGTGGTGACAGAGCAAGGAATGAAGGTGGGAATCGGATGAACAGAAAAAACAGAAAAGGAGAGAAATCAAGAAATCGGGGAGTAAAATGAAAAGAAAGAGGAGCATTAAATTAAAGGAGGAAATTAGGAAAAACAGCAGAAACAACAGAAAATGAAAAAAGAAAGAAGAAATAAAGCAAATAAACCAGGGAATAAATGAGAAGAGCAAAAGGACAATGATTAACATTCAAAAACTTTAAAAAGAATAAATTAAAAGAGAAGCTCTGAGTGTTATGTACATTTACAGTGTATACACTAATTTAAAAAGTTTCTAATCAAATATTCATCTCTTCAAATAGAGCAAATAAAAACAAAACAAGCTGCCTCTAGAATTAAAAGTCCATATACACTGAACATACACTGACTGTGTGTATATGTTTATCTGTGCTCATTAACACTGACTTATCACAGTATATACTTAGATGGAGCTGTTCCAGTACAATGACACAACTGACACCTCCGTTCTGTGCTGTACACTGATGTTAAAGGTCGATCTGTGTGCATTTGTGTTACATTGATGATTCACTGACCAACCGTGATGTCCTCACTGAAGTGTAGCAGAAAAATGTGTTTAACTCTACTGCCCCCCTCAGATTAGATGAGGAAATGACATGTCATACAGTACATATCCCTGCAGTGTATTAATAGTACGTGTGATTATCTGTGCAGATGGGAAGCTGAAGACCTGGGTGTACGGAGTAGCAGCAGGGGCGTTTGTTCTGCTCGTCTTCATCATCTCCATGACGTACTTAGCATGGTAACGTATCAGCACTTACATGTTAACACTTTTTATCTCTTCCATGTGTCTTGTCTGTCATCACATCAGTTACCCTTCATGTCATCATTCACCCAAATCCAGCGCTGTAATGGAGGTTGTTTGGGGGAAAAAATCAGCTGTTTAAGCAAGACATGGTTAACGTCGACAAAATCATTCATTTCCACTTATATTTATATATATATTAATGACAATAATAATAATTATAATAAACATCTGCAACTCAGATATAGTTAGTTAGATATTCTTTCTATTCTATTCTTTTACATACAAATGTCTATCAAAATGGACTGCTTCCTGTATAGATGTAGTTAAATGTGGCATAGGTCATTCTGATAGGCGCCATAGGTCATGTTATCAGCCACAAATGTGTATAAGAATATAGTCTTTCCTGTATAAATGCAGTTAAATGTGGCATAGGTCATTCTGATAGCTACAAATATCTATCAGAATGTACTACTTTCCATATAAATGTAGTTAAAGGAGCCATAGGTCATTTTGTCAGGTGGCGAAGTTAATTCTTTCAGTTACAAATGTCTATCAAAATTGACTGTTTCCTGCATAAATGTAGTTAAAAGTAATTCATTCACTTTTGGTTTCACATAGTACACAAACAGCAGTTTCTCAGGTGAAAGTCCCGAGTTTGTTTGACCAATTCGCCTCAGCTCCCACCCGCCCTATGTGAACTCTATTGCTATTTAAACTAGGGTAGTTGCCTGCAGAATCCCACCGCCTGGTGCGTCTCAGCTGCTGCTGAGGGTGTATTGTTGCGTCGATGGCTGATGCCAAGAGCCACTGACCAAGTTTTGGTATTTGGGAGTGAGACCAGGTTGCACCTATGCACTGTATCGGAACATCCTGAGCACAGCAAAATAAGAAGAAAATGCAGGCAGTGGGTAGTCTAAATTGATAAATACACAGCCACACATAATTTATCCCTGCTTATCAAGGTGGATTAAAGATTTAACCCTGGTGCAACCTCCATTACATCACTGGTTATGTTTTTGTCATTCATTCAGTTCATTTCATTTTTCATTTTACTTTGAGTTCCCTCATCATTTGTCCCTTCCTTTATTGTCTTTCTCTCTCCACATTCACCCTCACTCTCGCTGCTCAGTTATTGTGGTTGTTGCCTTTGCTGCAAGTCGAACTCCAAGTCCCCCTCAGATGGGGTTTACTGGACGGACCCAAACGGCTACACAGTGCCTTACACCTGTCCTGCCTGCCAGAAACTAGAGCAAGACGAGTTACAACGGCACAGCCAACTCCAACAAGAACAACAACAACAACATCATCAACAGCAGCAGCAGCAATATGAGGCACTGCTTCAACAGCCTCAACCATCACAACAACCACAGCAGCAGTCACTGCCACCCCCACCACCGCACTTTGAGACTCTCATCACTTAGTCAGGGCCTCATCTCACCTTCCTCTACCTCACTGCGCCTGACATTCATATGTGCCCAATCACATCCAGTGCCTTTTCACTCATTGCAGTGTGTTACTTCCTGGAGGTGAGCAGTTTGTCTTCCGTCAGACACACCACATAACTGCAGGGTTTTACTGTGCATGCAAACTGCACACTGCATTTTACAGTTTTGCTTCTTTGATAGTTTGAATAATTGATAGATTTTACTAGAAAAAAAACAAATTCCTTTCCCAGAGCACTTACCTATTCTTTCAAAAGGAGTGAAGTTAACAATTTAAGGTTTTTAGATAGACGGAAGGATGGATGGATGGATGGATACATAGATAGATAGATAGATAGAATTCATAATTGCATTAACAATGAAGAAATTGACATATATTCTATGTTTACTCACAAAATCTAATCCTTGTCTGGTTGTAAGAAGTTCTAAGGCAACATGTAGTTTAACTCTTTATTGAGAAACATTGTAACTGCTTCTACGGCTGCTAAATCTAACGCTAAACTACCAGAAATACTCACACTATGTTACTGCTGTTACTATTACCATTGTGTGATGTTGTGTTTCCAACATGGGTATTTATAATTTCCCCACTACATTTGGTTCAAAAAACTGTAAATTACAAATTATTTATTTATTTAATTATTATTTTCTTATTTTAAATGTAATCAGATTTTAATATATTGTGTCTAAAACTCATGGGATGTGCCAGTTATGTATGTATTTATATATTATTGATTTAATACTCACTCTTTGTAGTAGTTTTAGCTGTAGGCGGTAGAATCCTCCCAGGTTAAAACTCCAATTTACAGAAAAAAAATATATGTATATGACCTTAGTTTCCTTAATATTGGCGAATGCCCTGAGTGGGTCAGACATAATTTTAAAATCTTTCTTCTGCTGCCATCTTGTGGTCATCCATACACATTGGATATTTACACGAAGTCAGTCAGACCTTGTAGGCAGATGTGAGCAGTTTCATGTGGGAACTATTTTCTCCCAACTGAACTACACTCACCAAATGTATCACTACACAGAAGGAAGTAGCAAGTATAGTTTGGAGGGAGGTGCCATTGGCATGCTGACTGCGGGAATGTCCACCAGATCTGTTGCCCCTGAGCTGAGTGTTCATGCCACTACCATGAGCTGTCTCTAATGTATCTCTTTGAATTTGGCAGTATATAAACAGGCCTCACAGCCACACAAGTCTGTTACAATGACAACAGTAATTTAAACTATTTATTGCAGCTGTCTGGGTTGCTGGTCTCATATGATCTGGAACTTAAGGATGCTGGCTGTAGAGGTCCTAAGCTGGTGGGGTTACATGTGGTTTGCGGTTGTGATGCTGGTTGGATATATTGCCAAATTCACAGGAACAACAGAGGAGACGGTTTATGGTCGTGGAATGAATATTCAGCATACCAATGGCACGCTCCCTTAAAACTTTTGCTACATGTGTGGTATTGTGTTATGTGTTCAAACTGCATATTTAAGAGCATTTTAGTGTGACCATCACAAGGCACATCTGTGCAATGTTACAGTTTAATAAGCATGTTGATATCCCAAACCTGAAGGTTTTGGAAAACGGAAAGAGCTCTCCAGTATGGATTTTAAAATAATAATAATAATAATAATAATGAGTGCATTGCAAAGTCTTAAATTGTTATTATTACATCTTAAACTTAATCCTGTTAAAAATAGAAATAAAAACAAAAGTGTTGCATTGAAAATTTTGCTCAGTCGAATAGACTGATATATAGCACACTGGTAAAAAAGATAAAAATGTATTTTTTTTTTTAATTAAAGGGTAATCTGTCACTGAAAAGCAAAGTTACAATTGTGGTCAGATTCTCTAAACTATGTTCTCCCTGTTTACTCCGTAGCAAAAAGCCAAAGAAGCCGCAGCGAAGGCAGATGAACAACAGACTGAAGCCGCTGACTCTGGCCTATGATGGAGACGCCGACATGTAGAAGTCTTCCTGCTGACCACACTGACCTACAGACATTTGTCCTACTGCAGGACACACGGGGTTGCTTTGGAAACCCTTGATGTCAGGGCTGCCGCTGGGCATTTTTCACTTCACGTGGACACGTTGGAAAGATGATTCTGACAGAAATATAAACCTCAAAGTTCCAGAAGCAGAATCCATGTCCATTAGCAGCCTTGATGTTCTTGTCCTCTTTTGTAATTTCCATTTTGATACTTTGTTTCACAAGAGCCTTCATGAATTCTTTATCTTCTTCTGCAAGTTTGCCTTCGCTTCTTTGCCATCTACTACTGCCGGTAACATCCAAATCACGGTCACTGGAGAGGGTCGCCCCGAAACAAAGATTTTGCTGTAAAAGCTCAAATCTTCATTTGTCTTTTTGTTCATTTTGTCACAGCTGAGTGTGATCATCTTCTAAGGGCACTTCTTTGTCCCATTAAGAACATTCAAATGCGCTTGTGGTCCATGTCCTAAGAAAAGAAAACCAGAGAACAAGAGCGTAATGATTCCCAGGGCCCCCATCACTTCTGCCTGCCTCTCCCTTCTCCGTTTTCAGGCATAATTTTTGCACTATATTAGTGCAGCATGATATGTACTTATGTCTAGCTTTGCCATAGGAAACTGCCTCTCTCAATACAAGATGGTGTACAGTCTTGTGCTAGAAATGTACAAAAGTAGACTTTTTTGCAAACAGAACTCACCAATGTTTGTTAATATTTTTCTTCTATTACCTCTTATGTGTGATACGATGGGACTCGATGTAAATAGGGATTTTTTCGGTGGTATCAACTTTACCTTTCTAGTATGTACAGCTTCTCGTCCCAAACTCTGCCTGAGTTCAGTTGTTCTCTGACGATTGTTTGACTGTGGCTTAAGATCACAACCTTTTTGTTTGGTAAAATATTAATGGCCAATACAACTCAGACTGCAGAAGATGCGTATAAATCCCTTCCATTATGAAACCCTTTAGCTGTGATACTGGAAGAAGAAAATTGATTTGTACTCCACTTTCTTACAAAGTATACAGCCAAAATGGTTTATCAATACTGATATTGTATTTATGCTTTACAGATTAATTTTTAAATGTGTATCCATAATAAGCCATCAAGCTTTTGGTCACAAATGTTAATTAGTCATTTCTTTTTTCTTTTTTCTTTTTTTTTTTTGGCCAATAAATATCAAATCTGCAAATATAAATTGAAATTATTATTAGCCAAAAGATGATTTTGACTTTTTACTCATTTTAAATTTATATAGGTCTCATAAGATTTCCCGTCTCTTTCTATTTACTTAGACTGCCCTTTAAACCAGTCTGTAATGCTGTATGCTGCACCAGGAAACAAAAAGCTCTGTCAGATCCTTTCCAGAAGCTTTTCTGTTGATGGGAATTCAGATCAGGAGTAATATCTGTATTCATTGACATGTATTTTGAAGCTAAAAGTCCAGCCACGCAAAATGAACTGAACATTATTTATAAGTTTGAGACATCACATCATTGCCAGAGAATGGCAGTTTATTATTCTGTGGAGTTTGTTGCTAGTAAGTTGATGGAATGTTTAATTTATATCTCTTGGAATATGAGTTGTAAATATAGTGCTAAATATTTCTTTTTTTAATTTATTGTTTATGTACCATATTGTGTTTCCTTTTTTACTGCACAAGATGTTATGCAAAAAGAAAAAAAAAATGGGGGCGTGAATGTGGGTGTGCTCAAAGCGATATTGAAAACCTTGTAAAAAGCAAAGTCGCTGAAGAACTCTGTCCTTTTCCTACTATTTGTTTATATGTATTTGACTAATGGCTGATAATAAACAAGAGAAATATTTGAAAGTCATGTTTTTTTGACAGCTTTTTTCAGTACCTTAAGTAAGAAACATTTTTATTTTATATTTTACATATTTAAATCGGTATGGTGGAGTATTTTGTTTAAAAAAGAATAAAAGGCACACTTTGATATGTCGTCCAAAACGTCATACAATAGTAAGGTATTGCAAGATGGAAGAAAACGTCAAAAAATAGTATGTGGCATATATGGCATGAAAATACCATCAATCGAATTGCTTAGTCGGAAATAACTGTTGTATAATGGAGTGTAATCAGTCAGCCAGTGGCAGCAACCATGTAACTTTCGGGCTAACAAAACAAACAACACTGATCCTTTTACAAAGGGTGAGTATTCAATCAATAATATATAAATACATACATAATTGGCACATGACTATGAGATTTAGACACAATATATTCACATTTGATTACATTCAAAATAATAACATAACGAATAAATAATTTGTAATTTACAGTTTTCTGAAATAACCAAAACAGGAAAAATAGCAGGAAACTTATAATTCCCTATGTTGGAAACACAACATCACACAATGGTAATAGTAACAGCAGTAACAGTAACATAGTGTGAGTATTTCTGGTAGATAGCGTTAGATTTAGCAGCCGTAGAAGCTGTTACAATGGTTAGAACTTCTTGCAACCAGATAATGATTATATTTTGTGAGTAAACATAGAATATATGTCTATTTCTTCATTGTTAATGCAATTATGAACTCTATCTAGCTATCTGTGTATCTATATATCAGAATCAGAATCTAGTTTTATTGCCAACTACATTTACATATATACAAGGAATATGACTTTTGGTGCAAAACAGTTAACATAAAGGAAGAATAAAATAGTGACATTAAATAGAATAGAACATAAAATGAAAAATATAGAAGCAATTTAAATATATCAAATGACAAAATAGAATAATAAGGACACAAAAAGTATGTTACAAAAGTTGCAATGGAGGGATTGTACATTTTCAGTAGAGTTGCAGTGCAAATATCTTAAGTTTAAATAATTAAGTTGACCTAATTCTATTTATCTATCTATCGATCTATCTATCTATCTATCACAAATAATCGATATCAGTCTAAGTGCACGTTTTAATACTTATTTCCTGGCAGCGCACAGACGCTGATCTGTCCCGTTGTTTTGAATGTATCACACGCGCGCATGTCTGTTTTTCACAGGATAAACAAAACTACAAGACCCACTAGCAGCAGTAATCCTGTACAGTCAAACAAAGAGTCGCGTCCAGGTAATCATTTCTGGTCCTTTTTCACTGAAAGTATGTGTTTGTGCAGCGTATCGCGTATTAATGTTTGATAAATAGGCTGTGGTTGCTGTGAAACTGTCCGGGTGAGTTAACGCTAGCTGTCGCCACGGCTAATTTGTTAGCTGTCAGCTAGTCTTAGCTAGCTAAAGTCATCTCGCTGTGGTTGTGATTTAAGGAGGCATTTTGACAGCTTGCAGCTCCACTTTGGTGATATATATAAAGTTTGTCGCTACACCGACAGTGACCGTCGCTTTCAGCTGAAGTTACAAAGGTAAACCGCCTTCTTGGCTTGTCAGGTCACAGGTTTTAACACAAAATACACAGGCCTTAACTAAGCTAACGATAATGTTAGCGGTATTAACGTTAGCGTTAGCCTGCTAAATAATGCACTTAAAATAATAAATTGGCTTCAGTTTGGATGTTGCTAACAGCGTTTAGACGAGATTTCTTTTACGAGACATGGCCCCAAAATTACCAAGAAATTTAAGAAAAAAGTCGGAAGAAAATTTCCTGGAAATAAGTAAACAAGGAAAGTATACAAACTAAATAAATAAATAAAGGTGTTGAAAATAATACATATACAAATACATTTTTTCTGCATCATAATTTGAAATTTATTAATATAAAATCATAACAATTAAAAAATGATGTTTTATGGATTTTTTTTCTCGTTAAAAATATCTAATGACTTAACCCTTTTTATGACTAATTTTCGCATCATTTTCTTGTCACCTTTTACTCATTTCCTGCATTTTGCGGGACATTTCTTGTCGAGTTGGTCATTGCCTTTACTCCCCTAGAAATCAAACGAGTTTGCTAAGGATGCCAAGGGTTAAAAAGCTTGTGACAGATGTCTGAATGCAGCTTGAGAAAACTGTTGTGAATTCAGGTTTCAAATTGTTATTTCCACACGTCATTTGATACCATTTTCTATCTGGTTGTCTGAGCCTGTTGACTGTCTTCCATGAATTTTTAAAACATTAAAAATAAGGAATCTTATGTAATATTATTGATAATTGCACTAAACCAGGGATGTGAATATAGACAGTGCAGGCAGTACGGATGCACTGCGGAGAAGTTCCCAAAACAGTGAGTGTGCTAACATGCACTATATAGTCTGGTTTTTGCCCTTACTCCATAAAAGACAATATTCCTACTTAGCTATTTACATGGTTAATGAAAATGAGGAGTGAAATAACACTCCCATTTGCATGCACCTGTGCATACTCCAGTCAATGTGCCCTAACATGTAATTTATCATGTCAAAATACGGAAAAGTAGAACGGCTAGAACCACTTGTAATTTTGCTTCTTTGCATCAAAATTAGCTTTTTTTTGCAGTTTCCTACAGTTGTTAGATTTGTTGGATCATGCAAGCTCATCCACCCTCCATGAGGTTGGGATTTGTTACGCTCCTCTGACTTTGTGGATCAGAAATCCAACTTTGTAGGGGTGTTGCAGTTTACATTTTTATATGGATCTTGGTAATTCCTAGTGCAAATAGAACGCACCTTCAGACATGGACTCAGAGCAAATAAGTCAACATGGACAGACCCATCCATCAATCACAGACTGTCCTTGTGTTTGCCTTCCAGGTGTGACTATGGGGAAGTCTTTTTCCCACCTCACCAAGCAGACAGGCCACGATGAGGGTCAGGACAGCCTGACTTCTCCTCTGGAGGACACCCACACTGAGGACGGAAAGGGTGGCGATGTGTCCCAGTTTCCTTATGTGGAGTTCACAGGACGGGACAGTGTGACGTGTCCCACATGTCAGGGCACTGGGAGGATCCCCAGAGGTAACACCGCCGTGAAAACATTTAGAGTGGGGGAAGTCAGTATGTTAGAGAGCGCCACGCTGAAGGCTAAAAAGTTAGCCGTCCTACATTGACACATGGTTTTACAATATCTAGTAATAATCGTAAATGAAACAAGGCAAACCATGATGTAACGGTTGGAAAGTAACACCTGCCACAGGCTAAATGCTGGTAAAATATACAAGTGGCTGCTCGATATGCTTCACTCACCAGCCTAAAAAGCAATGGTAATCTATTGAGTGGCTGGTAGATTTTTTAAGAGTCCACCAGCCACAGTCGCAGGTGGACAAAAAAGTCCATTTCCAACCCTTGTTTCAACACAGACTTAGATTTCAGGACAGCTGACAGTCACTCATGATTAACTATTGTCTGTGTTTCAGGACAAGAAAATCAGCTTGTGGCATTGATTCCGTACAGCGACCAAAGGCTGCGACCCAGGAGGACGTAAGTACTTTTATCTTTGGGTGTCCTCTAGATAGAGCCACCAAAAGTGTTGAAGGCCTGAACAGTTACATCTTTACATTAACTGCACTTAAGTTTTCTATTAGAAGTTGAATTAAATATAGAAGTTTATGAAACTTTAGCAAAGATACTCAAAAATAACTTTTGTTTGGAAACCTTTTTGTGACATTACAGGGTTCTTTGATAACATACACTATAGGTAGTTGTTTATCTATGTAACCTGTATTTTTTTTACCTCCGCCATTTTGGCCATAACTCAAGAAGTTAGAAGCTAATTATGACGAGTCAAACTCATTTGAAACTGATGGTCAAGATTTTCTTTGCTGCTCTGTCGAAGATACGTCTGAAACATCTGTGTTTTGGAATAAGCAAGTTTTTTCGTAGCATCATTTGAAGCATTGTCAGCTGTCGTGACTACATATGAGTCTGGACAGACACGGATGTAAAACTGGATTCGCAAGGTGGTCATTGTAGTTTTGCAGAGTTTCTGGCTTTAGAGCAAGTAGCCAGTAATGGTCGTTGAGCACTCGGGATGGGTGCCATTAGGAGTTTATGGATACTACTGCTCCTAATCAGTTTGGTTCTTTAACGATACTCTTATCACTATTTTTTCATTACTAAACAGCTGCTTTTTACCAAAAATATGTATTTGAAAAAGGAATGAATTCAGAACAGAGTCAGAATTGAATTTAAGTAAATATTGCCAGAGCAGCAACACAAATGTTGACTTCAGCAAAGTCACAAAATAATTTCAAAAGACAAAACATAGACATAACATATCAGTCACATTTATACGTTTGCGTTTTGTGTTAAGTATTAAATCATGTGGTTGTCTTGTCTCCTCAGGAAGTTGTATGTAACCGCGTCAGTGGTGCTCTGCCTGCTGCTGTCCAGTCTGGCCGTTTTCTTCCTCTTCCCTCGCTCAATCGATGTATCCTACATCGGGGTGAAGTCCGTGTTCGTCAGCTACGACCAAGAGAAACGCAGCGTCTATCTTAACATCACGGTGAGCTTTAGCTTTAGTCTAAAAACGAAAGAATGCAGCAAAAAAAGGGATATGGCTAATGTTGTAGTTTAGGAAAAAAAGGTTGTTTGCATTTGTGTAAACCATGGAGGTAAATCGTGGAGATAAATATAAATATAGCAAATGCAGTAACCAGAGAGGATGGTAGAAAGGTATTCCACATCAATGTGTTACACTACTTAAGGTTTATAAACCGTGTTTGGTGTTTTCATGAGAAGTAAGTAGACATTTATTGCCAGTATCCATTATTAAAAATCCTCCCTGCACAAGAGCATAATTTCCAAAGCTGTTTTTGCTGTCCCCCTGAGGATAGACGATTAGTTTTGGGTTTCTATGTTGTTTCTGCTCAGATCCAGTAGATGTCAGCAGCGTGTCTCTGAGAGGCTCATTCTGACAGGAGCTGGTGTTGTAATTTGGTGTTAGTGGGTGTTGTTTTTGATGCGTTGGGCCTTGTTGAACTGATGTAAAAAAAAAGAAAAGAAAAAAAAACTTTTTTTTTTGTTATCTGATAATATGATGTTTGCAAAACTGGTCAAATGTGACCAAAACATGAGCTGAAAATTAGCAAGGGGGATTATTACACATTGACAAAAAACTCGGGAAAAATGTCTAGAAAACTATATTCATATTTTGTATAAATATACACCTAAAAGGATGTTACTGAAAAAGATTAATGAATTTTAGCAAATTTTAAGATCATTTTCTTGTTTGTTGTTGTTTTTTTGAACTTTTCTCCCTTTGTGCTTATCAAAAGAGAATTTTCATGTAACCCTTAACCAATATCCTGCAAATATTTCTGATTATTTTCAGATCATTTTCTTGCTAATTTTGGGGGCATTTCTTGTTAAGTTGCTCAATGCTGTCCTCCTATGTTTTTGAAGGGAAGCAAGCCATTTTACTCACGTTTCACATGGTTAAATACAGTGTTTTCATGGTAATATGTGAAATGGAAACATATAATGGAAAGTATAAAACGTACTGACAAAACTAATCTCTTCCGATGCTGGTTCTCTCCCAGAACACTCTCAGTATCACCAACAACAACTACTACTCAGTGGAGGTGGCCAACATCACAGCTCAGGTGCAGTTCGCCAAGACTGTGATCGGTAAATCTCGCATCAGTAACATCACTGCCATCAGCCCTCTGGACATGAAACAGGTACAGTTCAGCGTCAGTTCACCACTTTATCGTGTGTCTGCGTTGGTACAACTCCCACTTTTCACTGTGTGTGTTTTCAGATTGATTACATGGTGCCCACCCTCATCGCCGACGAGATGAGCTACATGTAGTAAGTACTGTTACAAAGTTACAGATTTGCCCAAAATTTTCAAAATGTCGATAAAACACAATAGGCAGATGACTGCTTTTCCACTGAGTGATGTTATTCGACTTCTCCTCTCACGATAACATTCCAAGAAGCATGGCGATGGATATTCAAAACATTAGCAGGAGTTTTTGTATTGCAGCTACCGCACTAGCCGACATTATTTCCAATCGAAGGCGACGTAGGCGTGTTATGCGAGCGATTATAAAAAGCCAAGCCCCGTATACATGAGAGGGGCCACATATGAGGGATTCTGGGACGTGATAGTCCACGATTTGACAGAGCAATTGTGGATTCAAAACTCCAGATGATCAGCTCAACTTTTGAAGAGTTATGTGACTCCTCTTTTAGCGCCTGCTGCTCCCGAGGGAGCCAGTTCCTGCCGACACTGTGCTGTGCATCATGTGACCTGTAAAAGCGACAAAAGTGTTTCCATTGCAGTTTTGCAAAATATTGCTATATAGAATTACACGATATACCACCTCATGCGAGCATAAAAACTTTTTTTGCAGTAAATGGAAGTTTTAGACGCATTTCCATCAGGTGTTTTTTATATTCGCAATTTCAATTTGCGCAATTTAAGGGTTAATGGAAACCCGCCTAATGAAATGCAAGTGGTGGTCCCTTCATGCTACTCTACATTGAACATATACACTGAAATTTAAATGGATGTATTAGAGTAGAATAAAATTAAAATATTAGAGACAGTTTATCCAATATACACATTTACCAACATTGGTTTTATTTTTCAGTGACTACTGCACCCTGCAAACCATCAAAGTCCACAACATTGTCGTCATGATGCAGTGAGTTGTCTTGATCCACTGTCAGTTATGCTATTATCAATCTAAACATCTGTGCTCTCCGTGTGTTGTGTGTGTTTTTGACTTCACCTCGTTCCTCTCCGCCCTCTGCAGAGTGACCATCACCACGGTGTACTTCGGTCACGCCGAGCAGGTGTCGCAGGAGATGTACCAGTACGTGGACTGTGGAGGGAACACCACTTCTATCAGAGGGATGACCAAGCCGTTCAACATCCCGCAGCCTGCTGAGTAATCCCACCTCTGTCCTCCTTACCTGCTCTGACTCGGCCTCTGAAAACTGGCCTCAGATGGTTCACTGTGTTTCACCTTCTGCTCCACCTGCAGTGTCTAACAAGCTGCCGCTGCCACGATACGGCGGCGTTTACTTCCAACGTCAATGCTAGAAGAAATTCACAGAAAGAGAGGAAAATGATGTTTCTTGTGGAAGCACATTGCATTCAGCAAAGAAAAAAATATCTAGTAAGTATGACTTTTGGTGTCATGATTTTAAGATACTTGACAATTGTCACACAATCACAAGATTTATGTTTATTAGCACAATATAAAATCTCATAATATGAGATCCATATGTCATAATTGCAGTAAGATTCTGAAATAAATGATCTCTATCTTGTATTTACAGAAATACTGTCATTTAAGGATAGTTAAATGATTTGCACATTGATTTATGACATCTGTAATTTAAACGTAATTAAAGGATCTGTATCTCGCAAATTACTAGAAAACCATTGTATAATTACTAAATCCCTTCAAAATCTCCTTATTACAAGACAGCTAATATAATAACAATTAACTATAATCAGTAGGACCTTGTAATTCCAAGAAAATTGTCTCATAAATACAAGTTGTGTATCAAGTCATTATAAAAAGACCATTTTAAGATCAACATCTGTTAAAATAATTACAAGAAAGCTATATAATTATGAGATTAACATTTTGTGATGTTATTTCAAGTTAGAAAGTGTCACGATTTCTATCTAATAACTACGAGAAAACATCCCATAGTTATAAAATATATCGCTCGTAAAATAACTTTAAAATTTCTCACATATCTCACAGTTACACATTATGTATTACATTATTACAGAAATGACAAGTTATTAGCTTGAAATTACAAGAAAGCCATATGTTTGCATTTATTGTAATAAAAATAAATAAATGTAATAACTTTCCCGTTGTTTATTACTCACAAGAAAACTATTTCATAGTTTGAACGTCTGTAATTCGTAATTTTGAGATATGTGTCTCTTAACTAAAACTTAAAGGACTAATATTTTTGAGTACATTTTCTTGAAATGGTCTCATAATATCCTCATAATTTTGAGATATGGATCTTGTACTGATTGTGTGGTAACACTTTTTTTCTCTCTCTTGCTGAATGCAGTGTTGCCTCCGTATATTTGTCCAGTCAAAGTAAAACCAGTCAGGGGCTCTAAAAGTTTAAATCAACTGCTTTTCAGATGAAAACCAAGTTAAACGTTTGATCGAGCGGCTGCAACTCTGACTATCCGGCTCTCTTCCTTTGTCCCCTTCATGTATTTGTAGGCGAGTATGTTAACACCCTTTTAGGTGATGCTGATCATTTTATCTCTACCACTCTCTCGAAGCAGCCGTCGTTGCTGATACATTTTTAAGGCCTCTTATCTCGAGCTAACAGACCGACAGATTTGCTATCCAGATGTTGCCGAGATAGCAAATCATGTTTTTGCTCTGCTTAATTGTATTTTTCATTTCATCCCAAAGTCACTGCTTAACTTCTTATTTCAATTTCACTTTCACTGTTTGAAGTCTTGCAGTGTCTGTGCCAAAGGTTTTTGGCTACAATGCATTCCTACAGATATTTTCAATCTTTAGTTTAAAGATTATGAATGTGTTATGCTGCAGTTTTTCCTCATTTAGCAAAATAACAGTATTGGCGATTCTATGGATGTATTTTAAAAAGTATTCCAAAAATATTGAAGTTCGATAATTGGAAACTAGTCCCACTGCTCAGTTATTTTTGCCATTATACAACATACCTCTTTGTTAATTCTAAAAAGACACATTTATAGGCTGATTATAGGAAAACAATATTTGATACCTCAAGATAACCTTCAAATGTAAGTGTTATTTATGAGTAATCGGCTTAAAAAACAAATAATTAGCATATATTATCAGTCAAGTTAACTTAAAAAGTCATCAAACTGCTTTGTTTTCCTGCCACGCGTTTATTATTGGAATGGTTTTCTCTCGACAGTACTGAAATGGCATCATTTCCATTATCATTTACACTAATAAGTCGATTCCACTCCTGTCTTTGTGTTATTAACATTATCTATGATTTATAAAAGAGGAGGGAACCAAGGGTTATTTATTAGAATAAGAAATGATTTGAAAACTTGACATTCCACTACCTACGTAACCATCATGCACTTTATAAGTATATTTAAATAGCACACTTTATTAACTTTATTAGCAGTCTCAAGTTCTCATAAGCCTTTTCCTCCACCACAGTGTGTTAGGCTAAAGAAGGAGTGTTGTTCCTACATGATTACAGTACTCGGATACTACTGTTTGTGATTCTGAGATAAGCTCATGTTGGATAGTGTTTCTCTCTGACTGCACCTTTGCTTTGAATTTTGTACAATCTGCTGATTTGGTACTACTACTACTACTTACTACTGACTACTGCTATTGTTTTTATTTGTTGGGTGTTCATTGTTACAGTATACGTTGCTATTTTTTGTCTTTAACTTTGTGGTAAATTAAGGGAGCTCCTATGGTATTCCATTTCAAAGATAGGAGTGAAAAAAAACTTATAACAACACCTATTTCACAAAAATGAGTGTTGCTGCGTCACTTTTTGAGGTGTGGCTGGGCTTGAACTCCTCTGTAGATCTACACGACATCATCGCTGCACAGGGTGTAAAGAAAGCACCACAAGCTGGCAGTGCAAGCAAGCTCATAAGACTTTATAAAACTCTTAAATTACAAGAGGATTTATCAATTTAGAGGGTGTTACATCTTTGATCATTCTCTGCACTGGCAACTCTATGGAAGCAAGTAAGAGACATAAGTATTTGAATTTTAATAGCTACGTAATACCTAATGTTGAAATTTAAACTCCACTGAATCCATAGCATTGAATTTTTAGATCTGAATTTGACCATCAAATATGAGCAAGCTGAATATAACCTCAAAATATATTATCCATTAGCTGTTATAATATTCAAATACTTATTTGCTTCTATACAAAAACTTTCACTGGTTCATTCTTTTGAATTCCAACGGTTTGTCATTTTGCTGTTTGACATCATTGTATATTGTTATTTTTGGGTTTTGAACAGACAGGTTAATCCATCATCAAACTTTTGTTGTTTTTTTTTCCAAACACCAGTGCAACATTTTAAAAAATATGCTTTTTTTGCCATTTTACTTAGATACAGATGAGATTATTATATTTCTTAGTTTCATGGAAGCAAAAAAGAGACGTGTCTGTTCAAAAATCAAAGATGATAACTTACAATCATGTTAAGTTTCTCGAATGCAGCGCTATATTTGCACTCTCTATCCTACTGATAAGTGTTAAATTTACATTTTGGGGCACTCTGTGATTTGATGATCATAATGATTATGCATACAAATTATTACTAAATTACTCTTACTACTGGTATCTTTCTAGAAACAGTATTCTTATTTTTCTACCTTACATAAAAATATGGAGTAATATTTTTTTCCACCATTTCACACAATTTATTTTGTTGATGAAAAGTATTTTTTCATCTTTGACCAAAAAATAATCCAGCTGTCTAACAAATCTATTTTGCTTGAAAAACATCTTGCATATCCAAAATACTTTTTTTTCAACATTGTGTAAATACAGAAACTTTGTTTATATCATATTCATACAAACTGTAACGGTTGGAAAGCTACACGACAGCGATAACATTTGTACTGAGTGAGATTTGAAGAAAAGCACACTTTTTTATCATAGCTTTCACCCTTAACAATACCTTTTAACATTAAACATTTGAAATGCTATTTTAGACTCCTACCTCTAATGTCATTTTAAATATTTTGTTGGTCATTATTCATAGTGACTGTTGTGGGAGCATGAATAAAGTTTTAAAACTTGATTATGCATGGAGTATTTTATTTATTTATACAAATATACATTTATATTTTTTTTTAGCATTATGTTATTTTGCAGCCTTAAGCTAAATGTCTTTTTCCACTCAACAAAAATTGAAATTTAGAAAGTTGTGAAATTTAATTAAGCATTAAGCAAGGTCTCAGACTTTGCTATGACACATGAAATTTAACTCTCCCTTCTTCTCCCAAGCTGTGTGTGTGTGTTGTAATGCCATGAGAGGTGGAGTCAAGGGTTGCAGCAAGGACTACAAACCATCAAGGCATCCAGTAAAAGATTACAAGGACCCACAGTAAGCCAGCAGGCAGGCAGGACATTGATTGCAGCCCAGCTGAAACAAATCAGCTGATTGCCCCAGTAAAAGGATCTGGAGGGGAGGGGGAGTCAGTGCATGTAGGAGAGAAGATGAATAGAGAGAGGAGCAGTTTTAAGTTATGTTTCCCAGGAGGCAGTGGACTGGAGTTTTGATTTACATACCTTTTTTTGTAACAAAGAAATAAGTTGATCTTTTAATGAAGACTGAATACACTTAATTTAAGTTGGAAAGCAATGTTTGGCTTCATTTCCTCTACCCACACCTCCAAAGCTTTAGGAGAAAAGCTCCTGATCCTCTCAAAACGTTGCAGTGGTGGAGAATACGGGGAAGTAGGAGGGGTGGATTTGAACAAATGCTCGTCAGTGATTTGACTGTTCGCTTTGCACGATTAAGAACCAATGAGGACAGCGTGGAGGAAATGTTTGAATCCCCAAAGAAGATGACTTACTCACTGAGCTGCTTTTCACATATCTTCCCTCTTGAGGCAATAACATCACAAGTGCAAAACTGTGATAATTTTTGGCTTTTCAAGCTCAAAACGTGCACAACGGTCATATACTGGTGATAAAATGAAAAAAAAACATTTGGGTTTATTGCCAAAAACTTTGTTAAAAATTTTGATAAAAATGTGTTTCCATAAAAAAAAAGTATGTGCCGTACAAATTATAACAAAATATCAATGCAGACTCACTTTTTGACATATCTGAACACCATTAAAAATTAAAAATAATCTCCTATGCAAAGAGTGTCTCTGCCAAATTTGGTAGCATTTGAATGGAGACTTTTGGAGATGTTCATTCGTTCGGCATTTTTGTAAAAATATAGAGCGACGTAGCTCTAAATTGACCTTAGGTTGCAGTAAGGCAAATTTCTGTCACATTTAATTGAGGCATTGAACTTCCCGTAAGCTGGTTTTGCACATTCCTAAACCGCCGCCACATCACTACAATTACATATCAATGTACAATCCCGTATTGCAAAATTGCGATAATAAAATCCTTACAACAAGCTATATGTATAGTATTTATGATCAGCTGGGGCAGTTTGTGGGACAAAGGACCGAAGCAATAAAGGCTAAATGTACAGTCATTTCATGTCATGCCTGTAAATTTTTTCTTTTGTCTGTAAAGGGAAAAGAATCGACAGAACATCTTTATGCATTCTCTTTGCTTTAATGTTTACATTATTACAGTATCAATGTTCTCTTGTGTTTCCTCTACCCACTGGGTAGAGCATGTGCATAATATATTAAGTTATATACAGTCCTTTACAGATCAAGACTCATGAGTCAGACTGCTGAAAAAGCACCATTGGAAGTCAGGCACAACAGAGGTGGGGCTTTTAAGTGCAAGTGGTTCCCTGTGACTGATGCAGTGTCACCATCAGGCACAGCGTTAGCTCATATTTATTTAACATGCAAACCCACCTGAAAAACAAGTCAGAAAAACTGTCACCTGGAAATCACAAGAGCAAGAAACTTGTTCAAAGGAAAAAAGAAAAGCGGAATAAAAATCTACTTTTGATCATTTTTCCTAAACAGTAATTTGAGGATGTGAAATTGGGAAAGTGATAAAACTGACAGCAGCAGCTTGTAGCACAACCGGCAAAGACAACATGTACGCTGCATTCTCTGAATCAGACACAGCATCAAGGCTCAGGCCAGGCTACTCTGCGATATGGTAAAAACTCACTCAACTGTGGATCAAATTCTGCTCAAACATTAAGAGATTATCACAGGCTTTGCCGACCGTTTCCTTGAGCTGCAGGAGATGACCTGGGAAGCTTAAAGTTTCATGTTTCTTGTAAAAAAAAAAAAAGTAACATAACAAATGTAAGAAGATAACAGGTCAGCTACTAACTCATCTTTTAAATGGTTGTCTCCAGTCTGACCTCAGGCGCACAGCTGATAGCTACCTTTGTTTATGTGAAAAAACAGAAGTGCTTATTTACTGCATTCAGTGTGAAGTTGTGAACAGAAAGCTTAGATATTATGCAGTGTGACACGAAAGTCAGCTGCTCGATTGCTGTTATTATGTTTCACTCGAGAGCAGCTACTGAGTCAAGTGCGACACCTGTTAAAATTCAGCGTACCGGTCCTGTCCAGTGTTTAGCTTAATATTGAAAAACGGTTCGAATTTTTTTGACCGTCCCAGTCCTACTCAAATGTGTAGCTCATTCTGCTCATAATATGAACGGAAAATCTTAAAATTGAATCTAATGGGGTCTGGCAGTGCATCACTGCTGGTAAAAGCGGCAAAACTTTAAGTGCAGAACTGTATGGAAGCCTCACATTGCAAGCAACCTAGTTGCCTAATTTACTGTAGTATTGAAAATTAGCCATTTGTTGCTTGTCTGTTTTATGTTATTGTAAACAGAATATCTGGGTTTTGGAAAAGAATGGAATAGACATCTATTTAATAAATCTATCAATAACAAATAGAAATAGAAAATGTCTCAAAGTTAAACTTCTAATGTGAAGACTCGAGTTTTGTCACACAAAAAAAAACAACAAAAAATAAATAATATTTTGATCTTAGGAGCGTCAAAAACACAAGCATTCTCTGCTTTTAACAAGTTAGTGCAAGTTCAGGTTTGCTTAAATTACAAATACAGTACGTTCCCATCACTAGTGACTTATTTCTGGATTTATGAGGGGTTTGTGCACAGGTCTAGTCAATCTAAACAGAAAATTACTCACTTTCAAATAACTGGGCTCAGCCCCCTTTGCAACAAAATCAGACATCCACAATATCAGCATGTAGAAATGAAACGGATAAAAAAAATAGTCAACCACAAGCAGAGATTTGTAGTACCTAATAAAAAAATCTCGCAGCTTTAACATTACATAAAAAGAGTTCCTGCGATTAGTTCATGTTTTGTGTGGGAGTAGGTGACTGAGGAAATGTGGAGAACAGGGATTATTGAGTTCCAGCTCCCCTCTTTCTTTCCACACACCAAATCAACATAAGGAACTAGTGGCGATGAAGGCTGGCTGTTGCGTTGCCTCACATGGCCTGCGTCTTGCCCAAAAAGTTGCCTTTGAATACACAGAAAAGACTCCAGCCAACAGAGAACACTAGTCATGAGACATAAAACCCAGAAATGAATTTCCTCGTCTCAAAGTCAATGGGTTTTTGGTTAGAAATAAGGTCTGTGGTTAACAAGCTGAGGAGTCTTTCGTGTTTTGTTCTACAGCATAAAATATGTCAGTAAATACTCAACTCGGGAACTTTGAAGCTTTTATGTGTCCAAAAAAAGATGGTTGCTGACAAGTGGCTAAATGAGACCACAGAACATCGTCACACCAAGCCGTGCCAAACACGGTTTTACAGCCTCGTGGCAGTGACGTGACCTTAGAGTAGTTTGTTTAGATCCTAATAATAGCTGTTTACTTCTGCGGATTACATTTAGGCTGTGAAAAATCCAGAGTGGTGCTCATTTGTGGAGATGATCTTGCTGAACAAAACATGTAAATATCAAAAATGTTTGTTTACCACAGAGCTTATTTTCTGCAATGATCCAAAATCCAAGGGAAAAATCCCATAGGCTTTTTGACGAGGGAACCAGGGCGATGTTAGCTTCGTTAGCTGGCCTAAAGAAAAACATAATCCCTGTGCACTCTATACCTTAATCGGCCTAAAACCGTCGACAACAGCCAACTATGTGGAAAAGGATGCAAAAACTAGGGCGACAGACGCTCACCGATGGCCCAACATTGACCGACGGCCAACAGCAGGCCTGGTGTGTCAGGGCCCTGAGTCGGTAGAGGCCTTTGTTGTGCTTTCAGGGCCACTGCTGTCAGAGACTAGTGTCTGTGAGCTGTCCTGTCTGTTGTCTGTGAGTGGACGGGCATTATTGCTGCTCTGGCTGTAACAGGCTGTGGAGCCTGAGTAGTCCCTCATCACCTCACTGTAGGAAGGTGGGGGCCCCTCCATCCTGGCATTGGCGTCATTGGTCCCAGAGTTACTGCTGGGGGCCTGCACACTCTTACTGTGTACATAAACGTCAATGAGGTCACCATCAAAGACAGTCCGGTTCGGGGGAGCGCGCACGGCGGCTCGGATCAGCTCCAGCTGCTGATCTGGGTGGCGGAGCTGTAAGCTGCAGGGGCCCTTGTAGGGCAGCAGCTCTTCCCCATCTGACAGGCAGATGATCGGAGGAAGGTTGATGATCTCCTGTGGCAGGTAGGGGTAGGTGGGCTGGAAGCGACACAGTCGCTGCCGCTGCATGAAGGGTGGCAGGTTGCTGTTTGGATGGCCGCACATCACCTGAACATGGACAAACACACAACGCAATGGAGCCTATTTCAATCTCCAGACACAGACAATAAGGTTACTGACAACAAGTGATTCTTAGGTCCTGGAACTATCGGTCTAATATCGGTAAAGCAGCCTGTAAATGACTATTAAAAGTAAAAGTATTTCTGTAAATTAAGGTAAAGATATGGTACAAGTCAACTCGGGTAGGCCTTTATTTTAAAAATTCCATTTCCTTTTTTGATCTCACAGGGACTTTATTTTAAAGCCTCTATTGGCAGAAACAGGATGTTTGAAATGTTTGAGAACGAATGAAGAATATCAAACTGTTTCTTGTACAGTTAATGTGATATGTGTTTTAATGGAACTGACAGTAAGCAAGAATGCTTAAATTGAAATGTATCATTGTCATGTTAAAAAAAAAGCTATGTGCTTACAGTGATACAGGTTGAACAGTATTTGAAGGACAGGTGACGTCTGAATGAAATAAATAAAATAATATAATATAATATAATATAATACAACACAATACAATACATTACAATACAATACAATACAATACAATATAATATAATACAATACAATACAATACAATATAATATAATGTAACATAATATAATGGCAGGCTAGACTTACAGGAATACTCACCTTCTACCTCACTCAATGCTTCGTGAAATTAATGGTTTACGTGATGCTCAATGATGCTCATTACTCACCTCACTATTTCTCTGCTGAGTCAGCACACTGTCTGACCACACGCTGCCATCCTGAAACAGACAGAGAGAAAATTAAACGAATGGCCATTACAGATGACTCAATTATAAAATGATTAAAAGACTTTAATGAAGTGCAGGTTGTTATTTGTCTTTTCTTGATGGGTTGCATTCTCAAGAGGACAGGTCTAGGGGCAATCACCAGGGACTGAGAGACATCGACAATGAACACTCACCCCTGTCCCAGAAATATTTAGGTTCTGTTTTTGTCTGTTTGTAACTTTAATGAACTGAAGCGCAAACCGAGCTACCCGAGGTCACCTGGATTTCAGAGCTCGATATTGTTGGCCAGTTGTATCTGATTACAGATATATCAGTACAGATTACGATAGGTATCAGTGTCTATGCCAGCTGATAATCAAAAGATTTTTTTCTCTTCTTTACTCTTTTACTTTTTGTATTTGCACTTTATATTCTTTTTTTTAATTTTAATTGTTTTTTAATGTGTATGTGTTCACATACACATTAAATATATTCATGTATTAGCGTATGTTTACTCCTTATTGTATTTTGTAATTTATATTCATGTTTTTTTTCTTTTTTTCTTTGTTTAATAGCCCTTTGTTAATCTGCGGGGAGGTTAAAATCATGAATTGGGATCAGAGATATTTTTCCACAATTTCAAATTACAGTAACAAAAGATTTAACCCTGTCGTTATGCATCTTTATTTATCATTAAAAACATTAAAACCACTGGATGACACAACTATTCACATAACTTTTTCATTTAAAAAAAGACATGACATCAATTCATGAGATATGTAAAGAGTAAGGTACATGAAATGATATGAATATGAATATTTGTCACATATTTAGACAAAACTTAAGTCTAAATACTTCAACTGTTAACATAAGGCCCAAAAAAGTCCAACCATGTAGGGCAATTCTGATTTTTGCCTCTTTTCTTGTGAATGGATCTACTGATCAGAGGAATGATTAACCTATGAGCCTCTCTGAGTGTAGTGACACCTACTATCTGCGTAGCCCGGTCTCTCTGGGTGTGGCTGAGCCTGCTGAGGAAGGCCAGGGCTGGCAGCCAAAAGTGGTTGAGTAGGCAGATGATCACAACTATCATGAAGGTCATCACGAGCAGGATTAGTAATATCTGAACAAACTCCAGTTCAGCTGCAAACACACACACACACACACACACACACACACACACACACAGACGAAGAGAAAGAAAACAGAGAGAGAAGTTAGAGAAAAGACAGTTTCACATATTACTGAGGAACCTCATGGATGAACTTTAAGTGGCTCCGTCACGTGGTTACACTGGAGAGATGGAGCTGCAGCAGAAGCTCTACGAAGCCTCACCTTACCGACCTTTTTATAATTCTTTCAGTACTTTTAATAAAGTCATTCTAAATCTTCCTGCATTACTCCCAGTTAGGGTTAGGTATAGGTGCTCTATACCTTTAACCCTTTAAAACCTGGATTGACATCAGTTTTTCTATGCTTCAGACTTCTTTCACAAGTATTTAAACCTATTAAAAATATTTTTAAAAATTATCTTCAAAAACATGGAAAAGGCAACCAGCAATTGGTAAAAGGTGACAAGAACCCAATCAGGAATGTTTATATATATATATATTATATATATATATATATATATATATATATATATATACATATATGAAGACACAATGGGGTGCAGGAAGCTGTCAGGCGTCTGACAGCAACCTACGCACCTGCTGGTGGAAACCCAGCAGAGAGGTGTTTTCCTAGACTGCACCGGTTGGACTGAAGGGCTGCAGCGGAGGCAGTCGCCAAAGCAAAAACTCGGGTGTTGCTGGGGAGAGGGATGTCTGGAGTGCTCTGCTCCGCCTGTTGTCCCTGTGACCCAGCCTTGAATAAAAAGAAGTAAATGGCACAGGTAACCCTCTACGGGAGAGTCTGTAGACTTTTACTACCTTTGTTTCATTTCATCTGCATTACAGTGCAGATATGTTTTGGGTTTAGCTGAAATACCATCAGAGCGATAGCTGATTGGGTCAGAGATGGACCGGACGGTAAATAGTAGCTAGACTGTTGAGGCCGTTGTTTTAGTTAGGGCCCGAGCACCGAACAGTGCGAGGACCCTATTGAGGACCCTGTCATTTTTTCCCATGCTTTTTGCTGTGATTAAGCCTGCAACAGCGCTGTAAGTGGCAGATCACAACACACACACATACACAAACACACCTGCTGAAGTTACTTAGCGCAGCTCCAGCCTCAGTACTACAGGAAGGAAACACTAATTCACTGCTGCGTGCAGTGTTGCCCTTCCCAGAGAGTTACGGCCGCATCAGTCGGCGTCCAGCAAGTAGCCCCAACGTGCGCGGAGGTGCAAGGGCCTGTTCATCACTGCTTGCAGCTTTAATTTTCTTTTAAGTTTTTACAGATTTGTTCCTAATTATTGGGTCACTTCTTATTGAGTTGAGTTGAGTCCAGTAAAACATTATCTGCGTTCAGTCCTAGCATCTACAGTCTGAACCCGGACCAGTCCAGCGTCTACACTGAGTTTTTCCTAATTAGGGTTGCAGCGATATACCAGTTTTAAGGTATACCGTGATATGAAAGCTGACAATTATCATACCATGTACCATTTGCTTATCTATGATTTTGGAAAAAAAATGCAACTCAATGGAGAATATCACCTTTATTTTAGTTATTTTCAAAAGAGAGACATTTTACACATAGTTACATTAAAAAAAAAAATGCTTTCAAGTCTAAATTATAGTAATAAAATGTTTGTTTGACCATATCTAACCCTTCTGTTTCCATTCATTAATGGTATTTCTGACAATAATAATACCGTGAAACCACAGTATTTTCTGAAACGTTATCGTATGTTAAAAATACCGTTGCAAACGTAGTCCCTGTATACAACTGTTTTTATTTCAGAATGGAGCAAAGGCGATAAACATGGAAAACTGGCGAGCGCGTGCACATGCTCCACAGCCACTGTGAGAACAAAGAGGACAAAGGCCCAGACACAGTGACTGACAGGCCTTCACCTTTCACCCTTGACCCTGGGGAGGAGCGAGCGGAGACAGCAGCTGGCTGTAATGAGGAGTCTGGTGCATTGCTAATAAACCTGGGTGTGTGTTTGTGTGTGTGTCGTCTCATCAGCCCTTCTCTACACCCCCTTCACTAATGCCCCCTATAACTCACGCTGCCTGTGCTCCTCTTCTATGATCATACATCGAGACAAAGAAGAGGGTGAATGTGAGTATTCAGTTGATCAGGATCGAGCCAGGCACATTTTTAGTCAATCTCTCAAAACCCAAAATCTTTTATGATTCTTTGTTTGCTTCAGGTATGACGCGAGGCCTTATAAAAAAAAAAAAAAAATGAGCCATGGATGTCACAAAACAATCTGCACTCCACCCTTTCAGTTACTGAAATGAACACCTGCCCAGACGAGCTACTCCATGAAATCTGTTCATTCTTAGCAACAATTTGCAGCAGTATCATGGCTTTACAGACCTGCAGGTAGATCCAGAATGCAATTAGGCAGTATTTGGTCATTTTGTAGGCACAGAGAAGCACTGGACCTGTGCTGTTTCAATGAAAAACCTTTTTCAGCGTATGGCAGTTTGGAACAAATGCAGTGTCATATCAGACCACAGTATCCAGTTTTCCTAACAGATCCACGATCCAGACTGAAACAATACGACACTATTACAGGGATACTCGACCTGCTTTGCCCAGAGGCCACTTTTGCAAAATGACGGGAGGCGAGTGGCTTTTCACAGCAGCTCCACAGCTCAGGTGTACACAGGGGTGATTATAGGTCTTTAGGAAATTCTGGGCCCATACCTCTGTCGGGGGGGGGGGTCCTTCTCTGGCACTTTTTTTTGATAAACAAGCTGTATTTTGAAGCTTTTTTAGCGCAATCTGGCACTTAATTTACACTTAATCCCAGTGTCAGTTTATTTTCATTATAAATTAGAAAATGACTGCGGTGCCACCTGGCACTCTATCACGGGCCAGATTTGGCCCGCAGGCCGTAAGTTGAGCATCACTTCACTAAATCGTTGTGTGTACTAAAAAAGCAGTCTAACATGAAGGCACGAGATGAATATAGCACTGTGAATGAAAATCTTAACCCTTTTAAATGGAGGAAACTTGCTTGAATTCTTTCACTAATATGGACAGAAAAAAATCGCCTAAATATGTACAGGAAATTAGTAAAAAGTTACAAGATAATTTACCTGAAATTAGCAGAAAATACATAAATTAAATAAAATAAAAATGAGAACCCATGTTCAGCACGGTACAGCACCAAATAAAAACAATGTAAAAAAAATGATATTAAATATATATTTTTGTACCATAATTTTAAATATATAAACTATAATAATTATAAACTTAGTTTTCTTTATATTTTCCCTAGTTTTTGATGACTCTCTAATGATTCTCTCACTCTTTGTTTTTAAGCTCAATTTCAGGTCATTCTGTTGTTTGTTTTTTTTTATTTGCGAGACATTTCATGCCGAGTTGCTGTTTCCCATTTTTCTAATGTTTTTGAAAGAAATCAAACCAGTTTGCTCACATTTCAAAGGTTTAAATACTAGACAGAGGAACACAGCATAAGAAAACTGATGTCTGTCCAGGTTTCAAAGGGTTAATTAAGATGAGTTGTTATCATGTGACCTGATTGTGGCCATGCAATAACCAAACATACTGTATATGTGATGAAAAAGCTCTCTGACTTTGATTTAAGATTGTTTTGTCAAACTGCTGTTTCCACCACCTTATTCACTTTATACCTCCAGTTATTAACCCTTAAAAACCTGGAGCGACATTACTCTACTTGTATTGCGTTCAGACGCCTTTCACAAGCACTGAAACCTTTGAACTCTAAGCATATTGGTGCAATTGCTTTCAAAAACCAATGAGCAGCTTAGTAAGAAATGTTTCACAAATTGCAAGAAATTAGCTGATTTAGGGAAAAAAAAACTAATGGTAAATGTCTAGGGAAAAAGGAAAATAAGCAAATATTTTATAACTATCATATTTACATACTCAAAAATATGTTACAAATTGCCATGTTTAAAGCACCTTTTCCAGGTAATTTTCCTACATTATTTTTTTTGCAAGTTTTTGGGTAATTTCTTCTTTTTTCGCTCATTGCCTTCTTCCCCCGTTTTGTTCATTTTATGTCTCCAGTCATTAAATTACAACTTGATGTTGGTAACCTTGATGTCCCACCCACCCCCCTTCACATGCATCATAATATCCAGACTGACCCCTGGCCCTCCAGGTTTCATTTGCATATATATTAAAATGCCCCCCACCATTAACGTCATATGCTTTGCACAGTAAATATTATATAGGTTACCAACAAATTAGCAAAAATACAACACCAATCTGCTGTAGCTTTAAATATGACCGTGCATTTGACTACTTGTCAGCAGTGATGTCTCACTGGTCCCCATGAGTGTCTTTGTGCTGCAGGGACTGTGCTGTCAGACAGCAGTCTGCCGGCGGAAAGTAGATGATGTGGGGGAGGGTGGATGTCTCATCAGCCGGCCTGTCCACACAGACAGACACACCAACCAGGAGCAAGTCTCTCAGCCATCTGGTTGTTTCTAAGCAGCTCTGAACCCCATGCAACATTAAATTTAACCCTTGCATCATATCATCTTGCAAATTCACATAATCCTAAATACTGACAAATAAGCCGGCAGACATCACCTCATCTTTTCCAAACTCCTGCTGGCTGCACTATCATAATTAAAACAGAAGCTCATGTCAGAAGCAGCATTTACAGCCATTATGCTACACTGTTTAAACTGATATGAAAACCTTAAGAGATTGACTTACATATATCCATGCCCTGTATCTGGGGTCCAACGCAGTTGCAGCAGCAAAAACCATCGGACCTTGTGTTGCTGGAGCTTCCCGGGACCGCTCTGTCCCGCATCGGGCAGAGAGCAGCGGGATGCCGGAGAGCCGAGCCGGCTGCCGGCTGCTGAGGGCCGCAGAAGAGCGACCGGTGCAGCAGCCTGTCAGCGCCCACCCCGAACACACAGCCTACATCACGGCCCCGGAGCTCCGCGCTGAACATGGTCCTCATCGCATCACACTGTGGTCCTCTGTCCGTCACTGCCCGCTGGTCCTGCAGCTGAGCAGCAGACTGATGGCTGCTGGGAGTCAGAGTCCGCCTCCAGATACACGGGGAGGGGGCGGGGCGCGCACTGCTGACTGCTCAGAACGGTTTACTTTTTTGAAATGTAATTAGCCTAATTTTATTTCAAATGAATTCATTCCCAGAAAAGGTCATTAAAGCATGCACAAGAGTTTAGGAAAGTGGGCTACACATTAAGGACAGTTTAAAGCAGAGATACTCAATGTGCTTTGCTTGGGGCCCACTTTTGCAAATTGACAGTGTAGGCCAGGGGCCAGTCGCTGCAGCCTAAAACTAGAATTTAAGGATGTTTGTAGGGATTTAGGACATTTCTTAAGTGTTGGGACATGTCTCAGATTTTACGACGTTTCAAGGAAGATGCTTCTTGGATTTGGGGATTTTTCTAGATTTTTAGGATATTTCTCGTATTTTAAATAATTTCAAGTATTACAGAACTTTTTTTTTTTAGTATTTTAGGACATTTCTAGGATTTTAGGACATTTCTCCTATTTTAAGACATTTCTAGAATTTTAGGACTTTTCTACGATGAGGACATTTCTTAGATTTTATGTTTCTAGGGTTCTGGGATGTTTCTAGGTATTTTAGGACATTAGGGGCTTAGCATGAACCTCACCAAAGTAAAAGCAGTTGTACAAAAAAATGTCTTTCTCCACCTCTTGGCTTTTGAAACACATGAAAACATCTTTATTCTGCAATTGAATTGTTTGTCCTTTTAAAAAAAAATCAAGCAGTCATAATTGTGAGAATTATTAAGTTTATTTCTGCGTACACCTCTGTAAAAACTGAGCCTATAATACTTGAAGAAAAACAGATTTTTTTTCCCCTAAAGGATGTAAAGAACCAAAATCCTGTTTCCCTTTACCTCCAAATCCATCACGTGTCCGTCTGTCTGTCCCTTTCATCCCCACTTTGCCTAACTAAAAATGCTTAGAAGAAATATAGTGGAATAAAAGGACTTAAACCATTCCTTTATAGCAGAACTTATGACTTTTTATTAATAACTTCTTGCTGCTTGTTCTACTTGTTTTTATGCTCTTATTTTTTGGCTTTTTTTATTTTGGGTTGTTTTTATCTGTTTTTTTTATGCTGATGCTTTTATCTTGCAGCACTTTGAGAGTTTTTCCTAATGTTAAGTGCATTACAAATAAAATATATTAATATCATTTTATTATTCTGATTATTATTAGTAGTAGTAGCCATTATAAAGGCCTACACATTTGATTAAGGAAATGTAATAAAGTAAAAATGAAAGTTGATGGAAATATAAAAACTCAAGAAAAGTGTACTGTGACAAAGTATTATTACTTTGTTTCATTACACCACTGCTTTGTGAAACTGGTAGGCTGAATTTGTCATCGTAAGTAGTGATACTGAGATTGTTGAATCTCAGATGCTGAGATCGCTACTGGTTATTATGGTTATGGTTACTGTGAACATTCTTTCTTTATTTAGCTGTTGAGTTTCTCAGCGTTGTAAATACTGTATATATTGTTTGTTTATGTCGTCCTCTGTGCTTATTTCCTTCATCTTCATCCTGCACGTTTTTGTACTTATTTATTAATATAGTTTATTTTGCACAGTCTTTGCTATCCCTTTGCTGCTGTAATGTTGGAAATTTCCCCACTGTGGGACTAATAAAGGATTATCTTATCTTATCTTATCTTATCTTATCTTATCTTATCTTATCTTATCTTATCTTATCTTATCTTAGCTTATCTTACTTATCTTAGCTTATCTTATCTTATCTTATTACTTTGGTTTCCAAAAAAAAAAAAAAAAAAAAAACAGGGGGGGCTGTGCGGCACTTCTTCTGCCACTAGACGGCAATACCTGTGACCAATCACACCTGAAGCACTTTTTGCACTTACTAAGGGTTTTTTCCTTAAGTCTAAATTTTTGCTTGTGTTGTACGTCGCTTTGGATAAAAGCGTCTGCTAAATGAAATTGTAGAATTGTAGAATTTGGAGAGGAATTCATTCATTATAGTCGCGGTGTCACACACTCCGGTACAGTAGGTGGCGGCACTGATTTGATGTCCGCAAATTCAACCAAAGAAGAAGACAGACTAATAAAGTTTTATGCACAAAAAAAAGGAGGTCGAGTAAAAGGAGGAAGAAGGTGGACGAAGAGAAGATCAGCCATTTTCGTGAGGTCGAAATCTGCAGTGCAGGGTAATATCTTTCTGAATCATCATGAACTGCAGCGGGTTACTGAGCCCAGGTAGTGACCGAGTACCGGAACTTAGCGGGTTAACGTTTTAGCAGCGCCGGGCGGCACTGTTGTCCAAAGTTAACGTTAGCAGCAAGAAATAACGACGAGCCGCTCCTGACAGTAACAATATAATTACCGGTTTCATACAAATGTATCAAAGCGAATGAGTGTAAATGAAGAGTTTAAAATACAGTCGTAACCAGGAGGCTGTGAGCTGCACAGCAGCAGCATGGAAACAGTTAACATCCGTCGATATTACAGCTGTTTTGTCTCCTTGACATTTAGCTTGACTGCAGTGTAACACAAGAGATTTAAGGACAGTGAAAAGTGTTTTTTCCCCTTCAGTGAGAAAAACTTTATTACTGAAATCAAGAATAAACAAACCAGCCAACAGTGCCATCAAGTGATGATGCAGGAAAAAATAGAATATATATGTGTGTATGTATATAATAATAATAATAATAATAATAA
The DNA here is from genome assembly GCF_008729295.1 of Plectropomus leopardus. Classification (NCBI taxonomy): domain Eukaryota; kingdom Metazoa; phylum Chordata; class Actinopteri; order Perciformes; family Serranidae; genus Plectropomus; species Plectropomus leopardus. The sequence continues at coordinate 12,716,145 of NC_056480.1, forward strand.
TAATAATAATAATAATAATAAACTTTATTACAGACTCAATGGTCCAGATAAGAACAAGACAATACATACAAAAGATATAAAAGACACATAGAAGTACCATACACAACATATTCACAATGCAATAAGATCACTTAATAAAAAAAAGTAATAATAATAAATAAATAAATTAATAAATAAAAAATCCCCAACACAATATGTACAGATAACTTAAAAAACAATTAAAAAAGTCAATGACCATATATATATATATATATATATATATATATATATATATATATATATATATAATATGATGAAATCTACTTTAAAATAGGTGACAGTTTTAGATTACCTTAATACTTCTATGAAGATGCAATAAAAGCATTTGTGTTTGTTTTTGTCAGTACATTTACATTAGTGAACATGGCATTTTGTTTTTATAAATAAATTAACCTTTTGAGACCTGGAGCACTTTTCTTGTGCTGCTTTCAGGTGCCTTTTACAAGTATTTAAAAGTTTAAAACCTGAGTAAATGGATGCATTTTTTTCAATAACATGGGGAAAAAGGGTAATAAATGGCTTAGTCAGAGATGTTCCACATACTGCAAGAAATTAGCGGATTTGGAAAATTGTTTTTGGAAAAGCTATGGAAAAATGTCTAAGAAACAAGAAAAAAACTTTGTGGGAGTTACTTTATTTTTTTAATTATCAAAGTTACACATTTAAAATGATGTTACAGAATTATTTTAATTTTTGAAAGCGCTTTCTTCAAATCTCGTTTGCTTTTTTTTTTCTAAAACTACTTTTCAGGTCATTTTCTTATTCATTTTCTTGCTAATTTTGGGTCATTTTTTTTCTTTGTTTGCACATTGCCTTCTTCCCATGTTTTTGAAAGAAATCAAGCCAGTTTGCTCAGGTTTCTAAGCATTAATAACCAAACCTGATACCGAACATTAACCTGCACAAGCACAATTTGTCTACCATGAGATGTTGCAAGCCTGCACAGTCTGACTATCCCAACAGGGACTGAATTTTTTTCATGCTTTAATTATTATTAATACTTGTCAAAATCTATAACTGACTTCTCTCTTCACTGTATCCCTTTCAGATGCCAAGACACTGCTCAGCGGGCGGCTGCAAATCTCGAGACAACCGCGAGACTCGTAATGCTGGTATCACCTTTCATAAGTGAGCATTTTGCACAGTTTGTATAACATCTGCGCCGTATATCTGTATGTTTTTTAGAGACTTTCTGATTTCTTTTGTTTTTACTTTTCAAGGCTGGTTACCAATATTGATGTGTCTTTGTAATAATTGTAATAACTGATTTGTCAGCTGATAGAAAAGTGATCTCGTTGGAAGCAGGGATAAACTTTTTGCCTAGCTCAACCAAAAATGAATGAATGCAACTTTAAACAACTGCAGAGCTACAGTGTGTTATTTACGTGCTGTGGTGGATATTCTTATTTAATGTATGCACACATTAAAAAAATACATGGAAAATGGTGTTTGAAAGAGGTAGCTCAGTGGTTTACCGCCATAGCACGGTAATATGTATGTCATCGTTGTGACAAAAATGCCACACCGTCACAGCCCTAATCTCCCATATCCATATTTTCATCAGGGTAATTGTAATGCCACAAGTCTTTGGGTAACAGAGTATCTATGGTTATTGTCAACAAACACACTTTTCCTTCACCTTTTATTGAACATTTATGAGAATAATTCAGAATTTTATATTATAGATGACTGAGAGTAGAGAATGATGACATTAAAGAGACAAAATGTTGTTTGATCAATAATAATTTGACAATGTGACGGTCAGATTACCAAAAGGAGAAACTCGGAGGAGCCTCTGGATCACCAACTCCCACCGTGCGGGCTCCTGGGATCCTCAGACGGACTTTGTCTACTTCTGCTCCAAACACTTCACTGCAGAGAGCTTTGAGCTGACTGGATGCAGGTCTGTACACTCAATCCGGACATCAAGAGATTATCAGTAGTTTCTGTTATTAACCCTTGGTGCTATTCTAGTGCAGACGATGTTTGGATAACAGCCTAAAATGTGTTTGACCTTTTCACTCACAGTGGGATCAGAAGACTAAAGGAAGATGCGTTTCCTACAGTATTCGATTCGTCTTCAGCAGCCAACTGTAAAAGACAAGGAGCACTGCAGACACAAGAGGACGCTCCTGTCAGGTACACTGAACCGATACGGAGTCACGTTTTGTCAATGGTCATTAGCAGCGTGTGACGAATCACCTGCCAACCTTTGGTCAGCAGCTCATGAGCCTCGTTGGTGTGCTTTAAGACAGAAAAAAAAAAATTCTGATCCTGTAAAATGACACAAACACGCACACTCACAATTTGTCTTGATCTTTTTGTCATTTTTGGTAAGTATTGTAATTCATTGCATTACTTGTGATTCATTGTTTTACCTTTGGTGAGGTATTTCTGTGATACCATTTGGATTTTCTGTATTCTTTTTGACCTGTTTTCTGTTACTGTTTTTTTTTTTTTTGGTGCGAGTAAATAAAATAAACTGAAAATGAAATTATGTCACAATGTGGGCGCAAGAAAAAACAGAAAAGACATTTTCAATAAAACCATGTAACAAACATTGCCCACAGGCAATTATAGATACACCGTACTTCACAGCATCAGTGCTAATAATTGAATGTGCAAAGGCTTGTCCTTTTCTCTGTCACCCTTCTGTACGTTCTGCCATGTGAAGGAAACAATAATGGAACAAACGGCCTTTGTCATTTTATCTGTTTTTTTCTGTAGGAAGAATTCCTGCTCAGGTGACCAGGACAGCGCTCAGCAGGAGGCAGAGCGGGGCCAAACCTCAGAAGAGCCCACAGTTCAGAGGTCAGTGGCAGCAGCTGATGAGACTAATGAAAACATACCTGCATCTCCTCAAGAGGCATCAGGGGTGGAGCAGCTCTCACAGCAAGAATGTCCCTCACCGGTGTCTCGTCCCCCCTCTCCGTCACGTTACATGAGGCGTTTGCCCCCTCCTCCAGGCTTCTACCTGTCCAAGGAGCACAGCTACGCTCAGCTCTGTCCCCTGCAGTGGAGGAGACGTTACGACCAGGCTATTGACTGCTTGGAGAAGGCCTTGCGACAGCTGCATGCAGCCAGGCGGAGGGAGAACCGCCTGAGGAGCACTGTGCTGAGGCTCCGTGATAAACGGCTGAAGCACACTCTGCTGTTATCACAAGACGGGTGTAAAAACAGGACAAGCTGGACACCGGGTGGGGAGAAGAGACGAAGCAAAGGAGGTTCCAACCAGGAGGAGAGTGAGACTGATGGTAAATCTGAGGATACGGGGTTGTTTGAGGACAGATGTGTGGATCAGATGGAGTTGGGGGATCGTTTTCTTCCAGAAACAAACAGCTGGTCTGAGGAGGAGAAGGGATACTGCTTTTACTGTGGACGAGGGCAGGTTGGTGCTCAGGTAGCTCGCAGAGTTTCAAAGACCGGCAAAGATGTCCAGCAAACACTGCGGGAGGAAACAAGGACTTGTGACACAGGAGAAAATGCCAAAGACACACAGATTGTCAGACTGGTAAGACCACCTGGGAAAAGTGAAGAAACCAGTGACTCAAATGTAACAAACTCCCAAGTCCTGCTCCAAACTCAAAGTCTTCAACATGCGATCCCAGCTGCAGTGTCTCTGCCTGATATTCGTGAGCAGAGTTTGCAGTTTCCAGGCTCTCAGCAGAAGCTGCTGCTCTCTGACGTGTGTGAAGGGGACACAGACGCTTTGGGTGCAGAGCATCACCTGGACCAGCAGCAGCTGTTTTGGATACAGGACAGCGCTGAGGGACAGGTCATTCTGGTGCCTGTCCCTGCTGAAGATGGATTACAAAGCTTTCTGAAGATGGACCGAGTTGTCGATGAAGCACAAACAATACTTGTGTCAGAACTGGATCTTAAAGGAGACTTGGGGAACCTGATGGAGAGCGGCGGATGTCTGTCCAGAGTTGAAACAGCCAGTGATGATGGACGCAGTGACCAGCACTCTGTTATCAACACTACACCGGTGGAAATGGGAGAAGATGTGAGGGAGAAACTGAAAGAACACTTGGAGGGATTTCACCTTCAGCTGAGCACTGAGTTTATAAACTGACAGGATGTTTTCAGTGAACACAACAGGGTCGCTTTGATACCTGAGTGATCCATTTGTCATTTCTGCCAGCATAGTTGAATATGTTGTGCGTTGGTTAACCCTAAAGGTGTGTTTCAGCGGATGTTGACCTCTTGAATGTATGGCACCATTTAAGAATCAATCTGGCAAAACAAACCTTCAAAGAAGCTCGAAAGAGATATCCAGAGCGTATTCACCCCAGAAAGGTAAAAATGAACGGATAAATGGGTACTGTTAGGTCTCAAACAGAAAATGTAACAAGTATTGTATGCGCATCCAGGCTTGATACATCTTCTTCTTCTGTGCTATTTGCCTAATTCACCGACTTCATCATCTTAAACTAAAATATGGCTAAGGAGGATGGAAGTAGTGCTGGACTGTGGGATGCCTGCAATGCTACTTCACTGCTGCTTCCCCAAATGTACCTCATCAAAGAAAGAAAGAAATCCTGTCGAGCCCAGACCTTTCACCGTTTCCCCAAAGATCCTGTCCTTCGCCATGAATGGAGATCCTGATGGCCATTTCGAGGTAAGATGTTAGGTACAGCGTTCCAGAGGATCCTTAAAATACATTGAATTCATTTATCTAAAAATAAAGCCTTAACTGGTATTATAATGTCTTAAGTCAGTCTTTCAAAATGCAGAGATATGGGAAATAGGATTTTATTGTAATTTTTTGGCGTTTTGTAAAATCTCAGAATAACAATTTTTAAAAAAATTTTATGTATTTATTTATTTTTACCACTAATTTAACAAATGCTTTTTACTTCGCTTTAACTTTTTGGTGGCTACATCAGATTTCCAGAGGGGTTTATGTTGGAGGTTTCTGCTACTGACCTGCTCTATCTGCTCTAAATATGACTTGAAAGGTGAAATCTATTATATTCAACTGAACCCTATTTCCCATACTTGTTTTTTAAACTGGTCCAGTATTGAAAGAGCAGCAGCCAACAGAAATAAACCGCTATTCTGAGACTTTTGCTTCTTCTGGTCTATTTTGTGTTCAAGTCTTGTGAAAGAAGAAGTCTGAAATGGTGACTTTTTGCAGGAAGAAAACCGCAAAAGCAGAGAGAGGAGTGCTGTTAATAGTCTGTTGTATTGGATTCCAGAAAATCTATCTTACTTTCATGTAAAAGATTTTTTTTTTTTGGAATATTATATTTTTTATTTTTCAGGTAACAAGTTCTTGCGAGCTTTACATATGTCAAAATGATTTTTAATGCCATGGATGAATATGAAGTTGATTTCGACAATGTGAAATAGTCAGTGTAATAAAAGTTCTTTAGTGAGATTTGGACACATAACAAACTTAAACAAGCAAAAGCACAGGTAAGTAGTTTCATTTCTCTGTAGAGTTATTTCTGTTTTTCTATTGTAAGACACTCATAATACCAATTTGAGACTTTAAGTGGCAAAAACAAGCACTTTCAGTGGACTACCCGCAGAGGTTACATTGTAGCCTCTCTCAGTTATGCTGCACAGTACTGGACCAGTTTCAAAAAATGTTGTTCCACAAGTCACTTGGGCACTTGGGTCCTGGTTGAAATTATTGGAGTTCCCCTTCAAGTGAAAATCATTGTATTACATATGAATAACCTCAGATTTAAGGATCGGTCACTTGTTTAATTTTGCTCTCCTAAAATGTGTCCCTCTGTCCCCTCATTCTTCCAGTGAACCGACGGCCCCTCAACACCCTGATCACCATTATGCTGCAACTGGAGGAGCGACTTGAGGAACAACACCATCACTGACCAGGCAGACCAGCTTCATGATGAGCAGGTTCACCTTTCAAGATTCCAGGGCGACAGTAGGCGCATCGTGTTTTCACAGGCTGTTTAGATTACAACACACTCAAAGCAGTGTTTACGGCCCCACAGCTCACTGCCAAGAACATGTTAAGGTGGAGTCAGGCACAGCGACTAATGCAAGCTGATGAAGAAACTCTAGCATTCCTAAACTGCTGATCACAGAGCACATATACATAAACAAAATAGTCCAGTCTCTGCCTTCAAGGTGATATTTCTAATAAGCTGTTTACATTCTCACGGAAATGAATATTCCACTGACGCTCCCGTTCACATGCAGCCGTTCACACTCCGATAACGTCTTTTAACCTGTCGTTAATGTAAAAATATTAAGTAGAAAAGCTGGAGCCGCTTTTCATTCTCTTCTTGCGTCATAATAGGATTTTTCACAGTTCCACCGGTGGCGGACGTGTAGACCTCTCTCCGGTTCCTTCCTTCACCTTCTTGAAAAGGTGCTGTGATATTTGCACATATCCAAAAACCTGTTGATGTCTAAGTCTTTTTCGTGAAGAGGCTGCTCCTATTTGCTTTGTTTGTGTGCGTGCAGTTTTTCACGTCAGCTGTCTAAAAGAGACTCATCCTGGAGCAGATTATCTTGAGTGGTGATGATGTCACTTGTTTGGCTCGTACTTGATGCCATGTCTCGCTGTTGTTCTGTCCTCTGGTTTTCATTTATGCTCCACAGCTAACTGTGTGGCAGCCAGGCTACTGTAGTGGTATGCTTCAGTATCTTTTAGGACAGTGATAAAGAGACATGGCTGTGGTGGTAGGGGACGCTGAGGTTCATTTTTACTGGAAATGGGCAGTGAACTGTGAGTTTGGCAACATGGATCAGAACCTTGTGAAAAGTCTCCAAAATCTGTGGCGAACAGGAGGACTAAAATTGGACCAAATTGGAGACAATTGAACGCTGATTTTTCTTTGGTGGTGCATTGGTCATTCATAGTTTGATTTTGGATACTATCTCAGTGCTAAACATACATTCATATGTGTATGTATCTCCCACTCCTGCAGGGAGGAAATATTTGGCATCTTGTCACTATTTTCTGAAATTATATAGATTTATGTTTTAAAAGCAAAAGTAAAGCATTCTGAAGGGAAAACAGCACAGATATCTTACAAAAACCTTAAATATACTTCACATAGATTCATGAGCAGCCCTGTCGTGTTCCCTAGGCCTTTTTAAAGTCATCTCTTGCTCGTTCAGTCACCTGGACGCTTCGATTCTTTAACCCACTGAGCTGAACCCAACCACTGTAATTTTTTCTTTATAGCTGCTCGGCCTGTGACGACTGTTTACACAACTAAAGGTGTGATATACTGTATCAATAACATGCTTAAATGGGTAGCTCAGATCTTTTGAAGTGGGTTTGTTTGAGGTACTCATCCATAGTCTATATATATATAGTTTGGCTTTGTGGAGAGTGATGTAACTGTTTCATCTCCCCCGTCGGAAATCACCGTCTGACAGCAAGATAAACTGGCGAAATATCCTCAAAAAAGCGTACACTTACGCTGATTCAGATTTTTTTAAGGTCGGACTTTTGTTCTATGCCTTAAATACATTTAGAAGCTACACAACGCACATTGTGTAGCTTCTGTGTCATTACTCCTCCCTGCTTTTCAAAACTGAGGACTGACTATAGACCTCATACAACCCCACTTTAAAAGATCCAAACAATCCTTTTAAATCGTATTTTACTGATTTTACATATCAAGATGTGTTTTGTGGTCGTGGTTAGGTCCGCTCAGCACGTAAAAACAGTTGTGCGTCCTGTAGGAGCTGAGATGTTGTCATCAGGGTTATCTCGGCTTGAATAAATCAAAGAAAAGTAGAGCTGGAAAGATGCGGGTTTTTACCAGGCAGGGAGGGTCTAACAAAGAGATGCATTATGGGAAGTGTAAGATCCAGCGTTTTTGGAGTTTGACTCATACCAGGGATTTTGGTGACAGAGACTTAACCCTTTGCAACCTGAACAGAAAAACACTGGGAGAAGGCAATAAGCAACTTAACAAGACATGGCCCGAAAATGAGCAAGAAATAAACAAAAAAAAAAAAAGAAAAAAAGAAAATTAACTGAAAATTACCCCCGCAAAAAAAAATGAAAGAAAAGAAAAGTAATACCAAAAATAAAATGACTGCTGAAAATTAAAGAAGAATATGCATACTTTATTTGGAAACAAAATTTTAAAATATAATTGTAACAATTATACATATAGCTTTTTGGACAATTAAAAAAAAAAAATATGGGTATTTTCTCGTCACCTTTTTACTAATTTCTTGTTATTTGTGGGACATTTTTTTTGTTCGGTTTCTCATTGTCTTTTCCCCTGTGTTTTTGAAAGAAACCAATTTGCTCAGGTTTCAAAAGGTTAACTTAATTTGTTGAAGTGACTTGTAAGGAGCGCTGTTTGATATCACAGCAGCTAATGTGTGTTCCAGCTAACATGTGTTCATGTTTGTGTGCCTGTTTATGCAGAGCATGTATGAGCAGCGCAGTGCAGTAACGCTGAGGGAAAATCAAAGGTTGATGGTTTCATACCGAAACAATTCAGTGTGACTTCTTTAACTGGGTGTGGCATCAACCCTTCCCAGGCAGATACTCCAGGACCTGGAGGAGAAGGAGGGGTGGCAGTGGGGGTGGGACTCTAACCATGTAAATCATTGAAATCATATATTCGGACACACCCTTCCCCTTGAGGACATCAGCTGCTCTCTACAGTAAGCTCTCTTTTTAGCTCCGGCCGAAGATCCGCTATCAACTGGATTTCTGCTGATTTTTTCCCTTTAGCAAAATTCTTGTGGTTTATTTGAACCAAACTGTGGCTTTCCCCTCACTTGTACACCCACCCCACTGACTGTCTGAAGTCATAAAACCGGATTGAAAGAATGTGGTTGTGCCTGTTTCCTTCTCCCGCTTCGCTTTCCCTTTTCCTTTTTCGTTTTTTTTTTTTCTCTTTCAACAAAACTTTGGAGTCATTTCTCATTGCTTGATATTTTTTCGTCTTTATCCTTTATTTACCCAGCAGAGTCTAACAAGAATCCAGTATATAAACCAGACAACAGCAAAGAGCCAGGGGGATATCACATTAAGCATTGGTGGACATACAAATATCAAGTGTTTGATAACCTTTTTGTTAGTCGAATCAATGAGTGGTTTCATATAATGTTTAATATCCTTCAGAAGGACGAATACTTGGTCTTTTTTATCACTAAACTTAGATGTATGTATAAAGTACTTTGCTAAAATAATTACCAAATTTAAAAAAAAGAGGGTTTTTTTTCTTATTTTCCTGGGTAGTTGAGGAAGACAAACATCACATTTTCAAAGTAATGTGAAGTCTTTAAAGATATGGACCATGATGAATCTGCAAATGTCCTTCCTGACCTTTTCAGTGTGTGTACAATGCCAAAAAAGGTGTGTTTCTCACAAAAGAGCAGTTTGTATTGATGTCTTTTATATTCTGCATGTATTTATCGGCGGGTTAGTCACAGCTTGAATGTTTCATAAAGTGTGCATGTAAGCCTGACGTATCAAAAGTATCTGGCGCCACATTGACAGTTGATAGCAGGGTTCCCGCAGAACTTTAAAAAGTCTTAAAAGGCATTAATCCAAAATAAGGCCTCCATTGGTATTAAAATGTCTTAAATTAATGTGGCAAAAATCTTAAAAATGTTAAATGAAAAAAAAAATAGAATTGTAATATTTTTTTCTGATGTTCTTTAAATAATTGGTAGTAATGAATAATTTGAATTATTAACAGAATGCCTCTTGTATTAACATCACACCGAACCGTATGCCACATAAATTATATCTTATGTATCCACTTTTTTTTCATATGAACTTACATATATGGACTGATTATTATTATTATTAATTTATTTTTATATTATATGTTTCATTTTGTATTTTTATCTTTCTGTATTTTTGAACTTTCTATTTTTTTCTTTTCTGTTGTGATCAGAAACTCCAGTCAAATGACATAAAGTTGATTTTTTTCAAGGCAAACCAAATGGATACTTCTATGCTAATATGTGTTTTGCCTTAGAAGATATTAACTTTTTTTCAGCATCTTAAGTTCATCTTCCAACTATTTAACTTGACCAAAAAAGTCACATTTTACAGTACTGTGCATAAGTCTAAGGCCGCCTTAAACTTTGTAATTTTAGCAAGGTTATAATGATCATGCATGTTTATTCCTCAGTAATCACTTTACGAAAATACAATCAGAACATACAGGCAAATTGAAACACAAATATTTCAGAACAAAACAACTTCAACAAGCTAAAGTTGCAAGTATTTCGTGTGACCTCCTTTTCCTCTCTGCATGTATTGAACTCTCTCGGGCAGAAAATATGAGATTTACAGAACTAATCTTCTGGTTTATTTACATCAGGTTGCATTCAAGACATGTCCAAAGCTCAATATTGATTGTTTGAGCTACCTTTTGTTATGGTTGTACAATGTCATGTTTTACACTTAAGAATCCATTTTTGTTCTAACTTTTTGCTGTTTTAATGCATTGTACATGTTCTCTGTATTATTTATTTATTAATAAATAAATAAATATACATATTCTCATTTCAACTTTGCTAAAACAACAAATCTATGGTGGCCTAAGACTTTTGCACAGTACATGTTTACATAAAACAAAATTATCCCTCACCCTAAGGTATTGATTCTTTTTTTTTTTAATTGTTATTTTTGTGAAATAGCTCTTAAATTTCATTCTAAATGGAATCAAAAGTCTTAAAAAAGTGTTAAATGTATCATGTGCTAAGCTGTAGGAGCCCTCTGGTAGTGAAAAGGTTAACACTGTGACAGTCTGGAGGAAAAGTAGAATACCAGCCTCAACTTGCAGGCAGTTATTGCGCAAAACAACAGCGTCCAACTTTGACTAAAGGTTTCCAGATGTGGAATGAGCTGTCTGCTGAATGTGAGCTGCGCCTCACTGCAGTATCCCAACACATCACTTTCGACAGTATCACACTTAAACAAGCTGCTGTCCACACAAAAACGCTACTGTTTGTGCCATATTGTAACAAATGGAAGAGTTTAGTTGTGTGTGTGTGAGAGAGAGTGGAGGTGGATGTTAAGGTGGTGCCTCATTGCTCCTTCTTCCTGGCTTTTCTCTCGTGCAGAGGGAGGATCCGGGCGCGCGGCCAGCTGGTGACTGTCAGTAAAGTTAATGCTCCACTGACACACAGCGCGAGACACGCAGCGAGACAGAGCGCGAGACACGCAGGAAGAAAATTTGAAACAGTCGACATGCCTCAGGTAAGAAACTGTGCCAGCTATTTTTTTTTAATTTTCGCTCCGAGAAAAGCTCGACGCACTTTAGTAAAGTCGACTTAAAAAAAAAAACAAAACTTTAGTCTTCACTTTTGAGTTCGCTGTGAAACTAAACATGTACACAGGGAGTGACAGAGTGGAACAAGCCATTAAAAACGGTTTCCTGCTTTCCATTTAAGAAAAAAAAGTCTCCAAGGAGGAACTTTCCTCCGGATAGGTCGAGTTTATCTGCTTGCGTTTCACTAAACAAGCACGGGAGCCATTGTGCATCCCGTGTTAGACTCTTCTCTGCTGGCTGCCCCTCCCTGAGAAGAGCCTGCTGTAGCAGTCAGTCCTGAGATACATTCAACAACACTATACACTCAGTGTTATGGCTTGTTTTGGATCATGGAGAGCGTTTGTGCAGCTCTGAGATTAGCTTTGTAAGGCCCAGGTGGAGAACTTCCACCTGTCTGTGTGTTGAATGCAGAACATGGCCTCCTCTGTGTTATGGGACCTCTCTCATTGTGTTACATGTTCTTTTTTTTTTTTTTTTTATTAATAGTGACCAGTCTGCCATGCTCAAAATTTGGAGGGAAGGGGACTGTGTCAACTCCCAAATTAAAAACAGGACCAGCCCTTATTAAACAATAGACCACAAACAGTGACATCATTATATCAGAGCACATGCAGAGCCAGCGGTGGATGAAGTACCTGAACGCCATACTTGAGTTAAAGTACAGATTTGAAAATGACTTGAGTAGAAGTTAAAGTCACCTATATTAGAATATTCAAGAGCAGAAGACTCAAATGTTTCCTGCAGTTATGGATCAAAAGTATCTTTTTTTATAACTTAAATAATAAAATTTAGTGTTTTTTTTCCCTTCCATTCCTTTAATTGTCCACCCTTTTCTCCTCCTTTCCTTAACTACTTTATAGTAAATAACTACAATGCTTACTGGAAAATTCTAGATTTTATTTAGGAAATGTAGTGGGTAAAAGTAAAAGTTGACAGAAATATTAAAATTCAAGTAAAGATACTCCCAAAAAATACTTGAGCACTGTAACAAAGTATTTTTTGTTACTTTACACCACTTTGCAAAACAAATATGTATTGTATTGTAATATGTGAATTTGTGGGATAGTTTTAAAAAGGAAATTAAAACATGTAATACACTTAATGGATTTAAAAAAAAAAAAAAAAAGATTAACAAATAGGCCTACAAACTGAGCTTTGAACTCTTAAGTTTGTGTATGATTTTTTGTTTGCGACTTTTGGGATGTATTTGTATATTTACATATTTGTTTAGCTTGGTTGTCTCGTTTTCATTGTTTAAAAAAAAAATCAAAACGGAAAAGTACAAAAGCCAAGAATGTGAAACAGGTAAGCTAAGGCTTTGACTGCACCTTTTTCGGTCAGCAAAACCTGTTTTGGTTTATCACTGCTTTAAAAGTAATGACTTATCATAGTTTATATAAAAATTTGTTCGTGTGTGTATTTGAGTTGTTTAAGTTGGAAAATGAACAAAGCGCAGTAAACTAAACTAAACATTGTGCCACATAAGATAAATGATAAGAAACCGCTGAAAACAAACAATACTCCACTGCAGCCTGTGGTCAGCATGATGTTGTCACTGTTTTAAGATGCATTTGCATTTATTATTAAAGGTCTCAAACAAACCAAAATCCCCAAACTTTGTCTCACGTGACTGTTAAGAGTGATCAACAATGAGCGGGAAAGAAATGTCATGATTTGGGTGTGGTAATGAGTGCTGACTAACCGGGGAGTCTGTCTTTAATCTTTCTCGTGTAAACCAAACATATCTTCACTACTAAACGTTGCAATAAAAGTTTGAAAAAGTGTCTCTTTTTGAAAACAGCAATTTTCTGCCGTTAAACTGAGGCCCGCTGCTCTTATTTCAGAAGCTCATTGACTCGATCGGTATCTTTGGGCCGACACAACGTTTATGCAATAGCTGAGTGAATATAAAGAGGTGTTGGCATGTCCTGCAGTAGTAAAACACTGTGCCTTGTCTTCATTCTGTGGGATAGTTTCTGTTGAGGTGAAGTGGGCTTGCAGCAGCATGTGCACATCAGTCAGAAAGGGTGTGGCTTTCACAAAGCTGTTGGCCCACATGCACTGAATAACTGTAGCAAGACAACCATCTTTATCGCCGCTCTGAACCACGTTAACAATGAATCAAACATCCGCGTGTGTAATGTGAAAGCCGTTGCTCACAGTGGTGAGATCTGCACTTGTACACAGCTTTTTAGTCTTTTAGCTCATAGTGTTGGCTCCTGAGCATAAATTTAATGTTTGTTTTAGTGTCACATTCTTAACAGTGTTGTCTCTGTCCAGAGGAAAAAGTCCGACTCCTACTGTACCTGCTCAACAGGAAACAGCACACACAGTTAGAAACTAGCTGGTGATCATAGTGGGGCATTTAGTGGGTAAAGAGAGACGAGCGCTTCACTCGGGAGTTAGTAGAGACCAAAAAAGAGCTTAAGGAGAGCGAATTTTGGCTTTATCAGGTAACACAAACACAAATCCCAATGGAAAATTTTCTCTGAATGAGTATGTAATCAACTGTGGGCTAATACGTTCATCCTAAATAGTTCATAAGGAGATAATATCAGTGTTCCTGCGGATCCTTAAAAAGTCTTAAAAGGCACTGAATTCATTAATCTAAAAATGAGGCTTTACTCGGGATTAATCCGACTTAAATTTATCTTTCCAAAGACTTAAAAGTGCGCAGACATGGGAAGTGAAATTTTATGAGTCGTTGCATTTTAATATCTCAAATTAACTCGTCATGACGGGAATCCAGGCAGTGGAATCTCACATGCAGATTGAGAAACACAAAATCGCCCAGAAAAGTGTGCAGAAATGCCAGACATTTCCCACTTTTGTTGGTAAACCAAACAGATACTTCTGAGATGACGACATATGTTTATTGTCTCCATGTGTTCCACTTCAAAAAGGTTGTTTTTTCAACATTTGACACAGATAATTGAGCTTTTTCACTGGACAAAAAAAAAAGTCATGTTTTATGTTACAATAAACATTTAGGCAAAATAAACAACAAAAACAAAAAAACCCCAAAAAGGCAGTGTCAAAAATTTTGATTTGAAGGTGCATTTTGTTGAGTGAGCTCATGCGATGCCATTGAAAACTCATACAGCCACTAAATTGACCTTGTGGCATCGTTTGGTGGACTCAGTTATAAAACTTAATAAACTTGTAAACAGTTTTAACAGGCTTTGAAACAAATATTTCACTCACTTTTGCCACTAAAAAAGATATGTGCAAATCAGAAAAATTAATTATTCAAAAGATTAAATAAACCTACCATAGTATCTCCCCGCTGCAGCTGCTGCTTCACAAACGACAAGTCCCACAATTCCACAAGCCGTAATGCGCCAAGCTTAATGTGGCGATGTAGCCACTGTCAAGTCACAGGTTCATCTCTCTCTAGAATAAAAAAGTAGAAAGATAAATAAATGAATAAAGAGGAAGAGGTCGCTCAAAGCTCTGTGGGACTTTTTCTGAGAGAGGCTTTTTCATTCTGTTCTTCACATGAAATGTAGTTTCATTGTGCCGGGAGTATTTGATTAATGGTCAAGGCAAAATTGTAGTTTCCGTATAGTTCAATCTGCCAGTATGTTAGCAGTATCCTACTTTGAAAATTACATTACAATTACAATACATTTTATTGAAATAATATGGAAATGCATGTTGATTTTATTTGAAAGATGTAGGGCGAGGTCATGGAAACTCAACTTGCTTTGCTCGGGGCCACTTTTGCAAAATGACAGGATGCCAAGCCAGTTAATAAACAAACATTAATAATGCTGATTAGTATATTTAATAAATGAATTGCCTGTTTTTAACCTTTCGATGGTTGCTGTTCTCACTCATCTTTACCCAGAGGCAAGTCTGGTCACAGGGGTCAGGTGTACGCAGCGGTGTTTCTAGGATTTGAGGGCATTCAGGAATTAGCCCAGACCTCTTTTGGAGAGTCGGGGATCCTCAGCAACTTTTTTTATGAACGGTCTCTATTTTTATTCTTTTTAAATACTCACCTTATTAACATTCAGAGTACAAAAATAAATTCCCAGTGTGAATTAATTTATTTTCACTGTGAATTAGTATTAATGGTCGCTGGGCCATCCAGCACACTATCAGGCTGTAAGTTGTGTATCACAGAGGTGAATAAAGGACTAATTCTTTCATTTAGGAGCAAGTGTACTCCCTGTGAAAAAAAAAGTTTGCCATGACAGATATAGGTACTTGCGTAAACTCACGTAGCTCAAATGGTACAGGGCGGATGAAGTCTGTGGCCTTAATCAAATAGATATGGTATTTGTTTAACAGCTCAACTGTCTTCAGCCTGTCCGTCAAGTGCTGCCAGTCAACTGACGTCTTCAGTCTGACTTCATCTTCTCTAAGAAGCTGTGGTATAAGTGCTCCTATAAGTAATACACATTTATTTATTCCTTGTGACAGAACTCGGCACACATGAAGTCCTTAAATTGATATGCGCAGGATGACCTGCTGTCTGATTGATACTGATACCAATACTAGCCTGAACTCTGTGTCGGGTCTGGTTCTCCGTACTTTCCTGTCGCAGCTCAAAGTTCTTTATTGTGGTTTTTTTCCTTTTTTATTAAGCCATCACTGCTATTATGTGGTTAAACTAGTCGGGGTGCAAGCCGCAGTTTGCTGCGGGTTGCAGTGAAATACCGCTTATATCGTGATATGAAAGTTTACGGTTATCATACCGATTACGTTTGCTGTCGAAAAAAAAAGCAACTGGTTGGAAAATCTTACTTTTTAGTTATTTTTTTCTAATCCATCCATCCTTCCACCAAAAAATATTTTCAATTTTAGTAATTAAACATTAATTCAACTGTTTTTATTCCTTTAAGGGTCATTCTGATTGATGTTTTCTTACATGATTATAGATCTGTGAAAATCTCATGGTGTTGTAACCCTAGCTGTGCGTGTGCAACATACTTTCCGTATTGAGCATTCGCAGTTAACTACGGTCACGCAGATGCCCACGGCGAGTCTGTGTCAGCCCCCGGCAGTAAACAGGAGGGTTGGTAGGTGAGCTTACGGTTCTCCTACTGCAGGTATTGTGTATGAGTGAAACTAAAAAGGCACTGCTGGGTCTGGATTAAGCTGTTTGAGTGCAGACAACACAAGATGTGTTCACGACATCGGGACATAGTTTACGACAGTTTTACCACTGAAATACAAATGGGTCATACAGATAAGAGAAATCCATTTTGGTACTGATCTTTTTGGTGCTAGGATCGATCTTCACAATGAAAACATAGTATTGAGGGTTTCGATATTTGGATACATCGATCCGCCTACTCCTACCAGAGGTTGCTGCTTGGAGTCAATCAGAGCAGTTACGTTGCTGCCATAAAGCTAAACGAAGAGCTGCAAGTCATTATAAAGCTCTGTAAAGCGATGTTTCTCTGTAATTTCATCACCACGAGTTTCACATCGTCACATTTTCCCATTTTCATTTGATATGAAGTTATTAAAGCCATGTTGATGACAGTTGCTTTAATGTAGTAGTTTTATTTGCCTAAATGAAACTAAGCTGTAATCATAGGGAACAGATCAAAATGCTAATTGAGATTGTTATCGAAGGCAATGAAAAATAATATTTTTGTCCTTTAGGGTGAAAGTCTCTTTCACATTGTCCCTGCTGATTGGTCAGCAGCTGGATTTGTTATGTGTGCAAAGCCTCTAATCATAAAATGGCACTAGGTGGTGGTGGAAGAAGCATTCAGTTTATTTACATAAGCAAAAGTACTAATACCATACTGTGAAAATGTCACAAGTAAAAGTCCTGCATTAGAAATATCACTTAAGCAAAAGTAAGTAAGTGTAATCAGGAATGTACTTAAAGTATGAAAAGTACCTAATGCACAAAAACCTCGAAAAATTGGACCCCCAAAATCCAAAGCCATTGAAAAATGAACAAAAACGTAATTAACTTAAATGTTTTTGAAATAATTGCCAAAGCGCCCTATTCATAAAAATAAAATAAAAAGACCCCAAACTCAGAACTATTTAAAAACAAAAAAAGAAAACTACTTATGTGTCTATTAAAAAAATGTCATGTACACAATTCAGAAAAAAACACCCCCCAAAAAACAAAACTATTCCAAACAGAGAGAAAAAACAAAAAAATGATTAAAAGTCAATCAAAATAGCTGCCAATTAATTTTCTGTTGATCAGCTAATTGATTAATTGACTAATCAGAAGTGGACTTCTATAAACTATTGTGTAGTTTGATATATATATGTGTTTTAGTTGAATATATAAAAAAAACACTGTTTATACACTGTTCTCAGGTTTTGTGCAAAAATCTTAATTATTAAAGTTACTAAGGCTTTCAGATAAATGTAGCAATATAGTGATGTAAAAAGTACAATATATTCCTCTCACATGTAGTCCAGTAAAAGAATTAAGTAGAATGAAAAGAAAAGACTAGAGTGTACAAGTACTTCGTTACATCCCACCACTGGCATTAGATGGAGGTATGACTGTCCTTTTTCTGTTGTTTTGCTTCTCCCCAGTATTCAGACCTGGAGACTGCCATCAACACGCTGGTCAGCCAGTTCCACTCTGCTTCAGCGGACAACAGTGGGACGCTGAAAACTGATGAATTCAAAAATCTGTTGAGCTCCGAGATGCCAAACCTGGTCAAGGTAAAACCGCTCCCAGTCTCCATGTGCTGCTGACTGCAGCAGTTGGGTGTGTCAGCACAGCTCACCTCACTCACCTCACACACACAGTCAGACACACGCTGAGCAGCAGAGTCACACAGCCTTGTGCATACACCAGTACACACACACACATATAAGACCTGTAGGTTATGTAAACTCAGTTGACTGTTCATCAATGCTTAAATCAAGACAGGTGTTCATTTTTTAAAGTAGTATACCGCTGAAAATCTGGTATTTTAATGTCAGCAGCTTGAAAGATGGCTCTTATATTTGTTTTTTGTAAATATATATGTATATGTGGCTTATTTATGTTGGTTGCAATGTGAAACAGCAGCAATCACAAGCTATGCGTTCACTTCAATTACTAAGAAGAGGCAGAGAATTTGATTATGTTTTCTGTGGATGTTGTGATTTTTTTCGTACGACATGAAAGTGGGTCACTGGGTCAGATGACTTCAGCTGCCGTCTTTCGTGAAGGGAAAGATTTAAACTTTTCAGAGTTTTTAAAACCTACATTATTAGTGAAGTGCTCCTTTAAAGGAATAGTTTTTCCCAGGGGACGAAAGAGTCCAATATGTCCCTGGAAAAAAATCCACATAGAGTCTGACATTTTTGGAGTTGAGGCTGCAGTGTTAAAGGAAAACTTTGCCAATTTGTAAAAGCCAGCAATACAAGGAGCAAAAATCAAAGTATATTTTCGTAAATCTATAAGAAAAAAAAATAGAAAAATCATCTCTGTTTGAAGTTACAGTTAGGTGTAAGGTCTCCTTTAGGTTTAATCTTGGGGTTAATGTAAAAGTTATGTTAATAAACAACTTTTTAGGTAATGTTTTGGTAGCTTATTGAAAAAGTGATGGGCGGCTGTTCTATAAATAAAGCAATAAAAATCCACTAAAATAATCACTGGAAAAAGCAACAAGACAACCTACTGTGAGCTGATGAAAATGAACATCAAATTCACAAAACTTTATGACACAGGATTTGACACAATGTGTCAAAATTTTAGGAAGTGCCTCATCAGCACAAAATAACAACTATAATGTGAGGAGACATTTCAGTAATTTTATTACTGTATAAATATGAAAACTTGAAGTGCATTAAGGAACATTCATGTTTATTACAATTTGTTAGTTTTGTTCATGATAACATTGTACTGACTACGTTAATAACTGGACATGGTGACATCACTAAAAATAAGTGTGGCTGATAAAAACAGACACGAGGTAATGAATGGGTGTTTGAAATGGGCAGTTTGCTTTCTCTTCCCCTTATTGATCATTATTAAATTTTCCTGTCTGGGATTCAAACAACGTTCTGATCACAAACCCACTTCTCTCCTTTAAGTCACCGCCACCTCCACAGTAATGTGTACATTACATAAGTACACGATTTACACATGGCGGGTTATTTTAGGCTGATACTGATATACTGTATATTTGTTCGTTAACCCTTTGAAACCTGAGCAAATGTGCTTGATTTCTTTTAAAAAAACAGAAGAGGGCAATGAGCAACTTAGGAAGAAATTTCCCCCCAAAATTGGCAGGAAATCAGTAAAACATCCAAGAAAAATACCTGAATGCTTAAAAATTGTAACAATTCTGTAACATAATTTCAAATATGTAATTATGATAATTATAAACATAGATTTCCAGAATTCTTTCCCTAGCTTTTTTTTTTTTTTTTTTTTTAAATCATATTTCTTGCAATTTGTGGAACATGTCTTACTAAGTTGCAACTTGTGAAAGGAATTGTGGATTTCAAACTGATTTTAGATTATCATATAAGAAGATAAAAACTCATGTTTATGGTGTCTGAAGTCTGGGGAGAATTCTTCTGTTTCTTACCTCAACTTCTCCTCAGCGATGTCACTATGCTCTCAAAAGTCAGCTATAACTATGATGTGTACAAAGTTAGGACCAGCATGATTCTTTAAAGTTAAGTTATTTTTAGTGGCTAGCACCTTCACTTTCACCGTGGACACACAAATCATTTCTCACTGTTTTTGCTTTGCTCATTATGTCACAACAGTTTGGCTCAGACCAGGGACTGACTGACATATTGCGGAAGATGGGTGTAGGCGACGGCGAGGGCATCTCTTTCAAGCATTTCTGGAGTTTAATCCAGTCAGTAGCCACCCAACAGCACGGCCTCCTCAGCAGCCAGATGGGGGGCTCCTCATGCAGCTGCGTCCTCCTGTGAAGAGCAAGCTCTCAGCCCAACACATCAGCTCCAACCTGTTTCCACCCTGGAGTTTCACTACACAGAGTAACCATATGCACATCACTCTTATAATCAGGTGTCTGACAGAATACAAAGGTACAAAGTCTATTCTGCACAAAGCCAGCGGTTCCCAACATTTCTGACTAAAAAATTTACAGTTTTTATATGCTGTGATCTCTTTTTTTGACAGTTTACTACATCATGCTTCTGCCAGTATACTGCCCAGCATCCTTTGCACCCGTTTAAACTCAAATTCAGTCTATCTTGCTTTGAAATTTGTTGCGCTAGTTAAAGAAAAACACCCAAAAATTCCTCCTAGATGTAAGTCAAGAGTGATTTGAGGTAAGGTTTAAAACACCTGTGAGCTAGGAGAAGATTTGGGGAGTTGAGGTGCAGTCAACAAAGGCACAGCTTCAGGGGAACACTATTAGGCAACTCGACAAGCAGAGGCACTAACACTCATTTTTAATTTAATTGGTGCAAAAGGCACTGGGCATTGTCATAGTCATAGACACTAAGAACAGTCATTTTCCCTCATGTGCTACAATTTGTTTTCCATGTATTATAATGATTCGTGATGCCTTCAAATACTGAATGTTTACTTCACTAATAATAGAAAGAAGAACAACCCTCTGTTGTGGTATTCACAACTTCATAGATGTATTTTCTAATAGTTAATAGAGGGTTAACAGTTTTGAAAATGGTATCAAATGGAAGCATGGCCTTAAAATGAAGATACTACATCATTCACCATTTTCCAAAAGGGAACAAGGGCATAATCTTAGGGTCATCTCACTATTTAACCACATAAACGTTAAGAAAATCGTTTCTCTTCAGTAATATTGTGTAGTCAGCTTCGCATGGAAACGTTAACTCACAAGTACCATTTGAAATCAGTATGACAGCGTGTATCAACAGAGTTGACCTGGAGAAACATGAGTTTAACTTTCAGAAGCTCCGAAACATTTTAGAATTTCTTACTTTGTGCAGACTCCAGTTCAAAGTATGTGTTGTTGTGTTGGTAATGATAGTTTACAGTTGTTTCAAGTTTAAATCATGCCTTAATCTTTAAAACTACGACACTAATCATCTCATTTTGACCTTGTGTCAGCATCAAAAAAAAAAAGTGTCAGAATGTTTGACTTTGCAATCATCTGATGAAACAAAAACTGCGTGCTTTATAGTCTCTTTATTAAGTTTCTACCCTGTAATGCTTTACCCCCTGTGACTCTGCAATTTCTACGTATTTATATTTTGTAATTCTCTGTATTCTGACCTGTGTGACACCATAAGAAACATGACGCAATAAACATACAAACAAATCACCGGCACTGCCATTTTGTTATTGCTTAATCACTGATTGATTTATTGAGAAAAGAAATCCCTTAAAATGTGAAGAATCTGCTGTAACAGTTATTGATTTAATTTAGTACACTATAACCCATTCTCTAGTTATTTAAACCATCAAATATGTTGCTGTGTCAGCAAGCTGAAGCAGTAGATTATTTAGCACTTTATTGCAGTATCCTATCAGTGTGAGGCAGAACACAGCATCTTTGTCAGACCTTGTTTGCTCGGAAGAATACTAGTGCCAACTATGCAATGAATACACAAATGAGATGAACCGTAGTCAAACATTACGCCAGTATCATGGATTATAATTCTGATGGAAAGAGGAACTACAACCTATCTTCAGTTTCTTTCCCTCAGGTGTACCTCGAAAGAATTCTAGATACGATGAGAAAACATACTTATTCATGACTTTGACCTTCCCAAAGATGTCCAGCTCTGTTTGTTCATCATGGTCGACAGCATTCATCATCAGCTTTGATTTGATGTACAGGGCGTTTTCCTTTGCAACCACCTCATCCAACCAAATCTGTCTATTTTTCGGTGCCATTTCATAGTTGTCCACAGTGCAGCCGTAGAATCCTCGTCGCAGATGCTCAGGCCAGGGCTGGTCAGTCATCATGGGGTGGTCAGCGCCAACAAATGCTGTGCACAGGGGGCTGTCGGTCCCTCGCGAGCGGCCTACTTCACAACCTATGACGCTCATGAGAAAGAGCGAGAAGGTCCGGAAGTTGTACACCGACGCAGCAAACACTGCAGCCATGAAGTAACGACCCCATCTCTCACAGTTGTAGTTACACTGCTGGAACTGGAAAGTCTGGCGACAGAAGTCATTAAATTTAGATGGTTTGAGACCCTGTACCAGCTCCTGAAGGGAGGATGCATCCTGCTGATCATTGAAATTGTGACGGAAATATTCTATTTCAGCTTGATTGTCAGCGCTCATGAACTTGCCCACCAGACTT
This sequence comes from Plectropomus leopardus, assembly GCF_008729295.1. NCBI lineage: Eukaryota > Metazoa > Chordata > Actinopteri > Perciformes > Serranidae > Plectropomus > Plectropomus leopardus. Next base: position 12,738,643 of record NC_056480.1, read on the forward strand.
ACACTTAGATTTTTCCCATGTAGTTTGTAAATGCATTCATTGAGAACATAGTAAAGGTCCAATGCAACTTCCTCCTTGGCATTGTATCGGATCTCCACAAGTAGATCTTGAATGTTACTGATGTGCTTGAAGACAACTTCTTCTGGACCTGGCTCCGTCAGCCAAATTGCTTTCAGGAGGTTTTTGTCTGGGACATAATCAGGAGCACGCCTTCTTTCATTCTCCTCAAAGAACAAGCTCCAAGTAAGCCCCTCCAGGCAATCAATAGACGGGTACTTCTTGCGCAGCTCCATTGGAACAAACATTTGAGGGTGGCTCGGCCACTCCAATGTCTGGAGATATAAAACATTTCCTTTGTAATCAGAAAACACCGGCCCGGCACAGCCAAGTTCCACTTTGGTAAGTAGGCCACCTCTTTGGTCCAGCTCAGCAATAACTCTTCCGCTGTGATCATGGGACCTCCAGACTCCCTCAGTCCTTGTCATTATTTCTCCGTCAGAACTAACAGACAGGAAGGAGTTGTGTAGGTGGAGTTTTGTTTCCACATCGAGAGACCGGAGATTTTGTAGCAGCTGCAACATAAAGCGCTGTTCATTTCCAAGGTTGCAGCTGATGAGGGTGACGGTGCCAAGAGGTCCAAAAATGCTTTTGGTTTTTAAGGTTGAAACAAATCTAGCAAGTTCCTCTGGGCCATAACCAGCAAGCTGGACTATTCCATTGGAACCATTGCTGCCATGGCCAACCAGTATGACATTATGATCTCTTGTAGAAGAGACATGGCGTTCCCTGAGAACATGTAGCACCCCCTTGTGGTACTTTAGCAGAGTGGATACTATGAGATGCCTCTCAAATAGGAAAGTGGCTGCCTCAATTACTGCAGGGTCATCCTCCATGATAACTACCGTCTGGTGGCTGTTTGTAGTATCACTTCCTTCGCTAAGGGTCAGATGTTGTTGGTTAGACATCATTACAATCTCAAATGTGTCATTGTGGCTGGATATTAAATGGTCTGCCTGCCATGTATCTACACTTATATGGATTTCACTCATCAATTTGTAGATGGTCTCTTTGTAAGGATCAGTTGGCCACTTTCCATCATCTTCAGTGTCAGGGTGTAGAAACTGTGGTTGAATCCTCTGAAGATATGCACTAGAAATAGATAAATGATGGGTGAATAATGAACCAGTGGATCAAATACAAGCACTGCCTGAATATAACCATGTTTCACTGGAGTAAATTAGGAAAAAAAATATAATATCCTCATTGATAAGCACATCTTCCAGATTGATTGTGTAGATTTTTCAGTGACAGACATTTGGAATTAAGATGTTGATGAAAGAGTTTGTACATCATGGCAAACTCAAAAGTTCAAAATAGTCCAGTGTTAAAAGTTTTGGGCTGCTAAACTTTTTGGACAAAATTCCTGGGTGTTACAAAATGTGAACACCAACTTCAGGGATACCAAATCTTTCTTCAAACTAAATTGAAATGTTGGCAGCCCCCTTTGTACACTTTCACAGTGGGAGCTGTTCTTTGTTGGTAATTGGATTTGATTGTTTTTACACAATAAACAACATGTACAGTGGAATGAATTGTATGTATACATGCAGTGTAAAAGGGAGCCTGTTTCACGTCCCGTCATAGCTTCTTCTTCCACCTGAGACTCTATAGTCATGCTAGCAGCTCTCTGAGTCTGTGCTGCGACACATTGGTGCTTTGAGCTAAATGCTAAGATCAGCCTGCTAATATGGTCACAATGACAAAATTATTTTAGATGTTCAGCAAAAAATGTTTGTTCACTATCTTACCATTACATTCGAGTATTGAACAAATTTTGACTTGATGATGGCAATAATAAGAGGATCTCCAGTATTAACACTTCATCCTGTCTGGGAATGTACTAAATTTAGTTGCAAATCATCCAATAGTTGGTGAGATATTTTAGTCTGCATTGGCTAACATCATACTAATCTGGAACAATTAAGAAACATACAAAGGACATGACTCTAATATGTGCCTGATATGACTTGTCAAATGTAACTGGTAGAAACTGGTGCTTTTTATCTTCTCTTTAAGTTAGTATTGACTTTTTTGTAGTATAAGGCATTAATACAATGTTACATTTTACAGCGGTAAGACATAATCTGCACATTCATGTCAGCTTTATCACATAAAACCAGCAGTCTTTTGCATTATGTGGCATCTCACCTGTTTGCAAGATTAGAGCTGAAAGGAGTCCCCTGGACACTCCAGTCTGTAATGACAAGCAAAACCCTAAATAGTTAAAAAGCTTTTATCTGACACCTGTTCCACTGGTTTTTAGACAGTGTAAAATGCTGCTCATCTGATGATCTCAGTAAACGTAAGAATGATCCACTGATGCATTGTACTCCAAAACAGTCCATGTCTAGAGCATACTGAATCACCAGAATAGATGCTGAAACTGTACACATGTTGATATGTTACACATAAAATATACAAATGTTGCATGCCCATGGTTTGCACAAATGTACAAAGCCACCAAATATGTGACTCATTTGGTTTTCACTAAATGCCACATACAAAGAGACAAAACGGCAGCATTTGTGTCTATTTTAAACTAAAGCTTATTTTAGTATCTCCTTAAAAAGTACGTAATTATCTTACCAGCATTCATTCCTGCTGCCAAAGACAGCTGAACAATAACAACACAAAATCCACTGGGCTTCAGCATGGTTTCTCTGCAGAGCAGCTGAAGTAAGATCACTGTGAACTCAGCGGGCAGGAGCTTCAGGTCATATCTCACTACACATTTGGTTAGATAAAAATGAAAATGACAAAATAACAGTTATGACGGTACAGTTCATAAGTTAAACATTACAAAACTGCAGGCTGTGAACATTATAGTGTGACTGCTCCACTTAGGCTCTACACCTCTGTGTTAAATGTGTAGATTAGCATGCTTTTATCTGTTTTGACTGAATATGTAGTTTACAGAAACATATTCACACATCCAAAGGTTTTACATGCAGGTGTGCCAATGAATATCAAAATGACTGATCCAGCAGAGTGCTCCAACTTGCAAATTAGCTACACATGAAACTGTTTACTAGATTAATTCAACAGTCCAATGCAATTGAATATTCAATACATGATTTACTAGAAGGATGTTGAGATACTCACCTCAAAGCAGAGGTGGAGGACCTGAGTCGCAAATTTGAGGACTTGAGACTTGCTTGACCGATGATAAAAACTTTGACTAAAGTTTGACTCGGTATTCACGGCTTGAGACTTGATCTAGACTCGAGACGGATGACTCTAAAGGACTTGACTTTCTAGATACTTAGAAGTCATCTTGTGTTTTAAGCATGAATGGGTGATTTCATGTGAAATGCCTGCAAACCTGGCAACTTACTGGGATGCAGCGGACCTGCAACACCATGCATTGCATTCTTGATTAACTGAAGAACAAAAACCTGAATGACATCAGTTCTTAACAAATGTTCTCCGTGTTGAATTCTTTCTTCAGCAAGGCATGCAGGAAAAACAACATTTTCTTCACAAATACAGCATAAAATGGACTGAGTAATTGATATACAAATGCTTATTTGGGGGGTTAAGTATTCTTTTATTGAATGCGCACACACACACACACACACACACACACACACACACACACACACACACACATTTTGTTGCAGGTGTTGCACGAACTGAATTGCCTCCAAACGATTGTAGTCAGACAAAGTTTGGCCAGCGACCTTTACTTCACCACCTGTTGTCTTTCGGATTTCATCTTCAAGCTCATCCTCTGTCACTGCAGTGTTTTTCTTGTCTCATGCTCATTGCTCAGCATCGACCTGTGTGCCAGCAGCTTCATGTTTGACGCTGGGAGGCGTACAGCCTGTTACCACATGGCTCTTTCCAGGTCACTGCTAATCCTCTCCAATCTTCTTTTCTCCTCATTAGCCATCTTACCCACTCCTTTCTCCGCCGCGCTCACAATGAAACCTGCCTATGACTAATTCTGCAGTCTAATTTTACATGCCATAGTTTAAACCTAAATTTGGTACTGGAGTTACTGCTTTGTTCTAATCTGTAAGGGTTTGACATGAGACATTAAACACACATTTTGATGAACAGAGGAACTGGAAGCTGAAGCTGGGTGGAGAATAAATAGCAGTGGCTTTAAGAAGAGCCGAAAATGGACCGTCTAAGCGAGCAAAATCCTCAGTGTGCATAAAGTTGTTTGACCAATTCAACAGGAATAGCTGTTTTTTTTAAACGAAGGAGTCTGAGCAGATGAGGTAACCCGGTGGCGACTGTGAAGCCAAACATCCGAAGATTCTTCAATAAAATATTACAACGGATACCCAACAGGTACAGCTTAATAACTGGTTTTAACCCTTGCAACTTTCTTTACTTTTTTCCTATCAAAAAACACTCTCCTTTATGCACGATAGCATGGCATACTATTGTTTCAATGTCGTATTGCAGCTTTTTTTAGTAAGTAAAAAAAATTATCAAATGGAAATATTTTAGATGTGTTATTCAGCTGACATATCTTAGGATCTTGTGACTGTGGCTTTGTGTTAGTCTGGGAGTCAGAAGAATCTGCGAGCTTGTGCTTTTTTAGCTTTGGCCAATGCATCTGGCCCGCCTTCGCTTTGGACAGATTTTCAGCCACTTGAGATCTGACGGGCCAATCATAACCGTTCATCTAATTTGAGGAGAGTTTGAGACAATGACTGTAAAGAGATGCCATCCATTGAAACACTTTTGAGGATCAACAAGTCAATCAATCCTGTTTAAGATATTTTAGAGTGAGTAAAAACACCTTCAAATTCTAATAGCAAAAACAGCCGAACTCATTCACAAAAATAGTGATGCTACATTATCACGGCTCATTCTTGCACGCCGTAGTCTGTTTGCATGTTTTATGTTGCTAAGCATTAAATCACGTTCTGTTGCTCTGTCTTTTCAACTGTATCCAGTGACGTTTTCGTCTATAGTCAAGGAAATCCGAAATGAACTCAGAGGTACCAGACTAACTGGCATTTTGGATTTGGTCTGGTGATGTCAAGTTAGGTTTGTGTCCACTCAAAGTGAATAAGGACCATTGTTAAGTCTGTTGGGTTTATTTATTTATTTAGATCCCTATTAGCTACTACCAGGGTAGCACCTAGTAAACATTACATCATAAATTAAAACGAATAATTCAAAATCCAAGGCATAAAGGAATGAAAAACAACAAGAAATCAGGAAAACTACACATAAAACAGCAATCAACAAAGGAAAAACAACAGCACAAATTCATAACCAAGAAAATAATGACAATAATTGTGATGGAAAACAATGAAAAAACAGGAAAAACTGCAAAACAAAACAAAAATCAACAACAAGGAGAAGTCCTATATTTAGTATCACCACTCCGTAAAGACTGTGGACCTGCCAAAGACATATTACAGATATGTTACTTAAAGGTTTTGAAAGATTTAGAGGGACTTTTAGTCCTGCATATGGAGCAAGCTCCAAAAACACCTAAAATGGAATGGGATAACATCTTCCTGTCACAATGTGCTGAATAAAAGGAAGATGGATTGGACCCAAACGCTAACAAATCAGGCAGACAGGATGAGCTCAGTGATTCAGTCTGGGCATGTGGGTTTACTGGCAGGTACAGGGCAGGCAAAGGGCAAAACAACGCAATCCAAACAGGCAAACAAATCCAAAGGGCCCAGCAGGGGAACCAAAGATCAGGCAGAGGTTCAAAACAGCCAGGTGACACTTTACAGATTCCAGGCAGCAGCTAACAGAAGCTACAGTGAAAAGGCAAGACGCACATTGAAACTTTGATGGTCTGGAAGGTAAAGGAACCGAGCCGGACTGAGAGGTCACTGCAGGGTTAATGAGTAAAGTGGGAACAGGTGTGTAGATGGGCTGGGCAGTCAAGTGATGGAGAAAAGAAATCAGAGAGCACCAGTGAGTATTTCTGTGGTGCTGACTGTCTTTCGTGGTCTGTCTCTGTCCCCAAACTGAACTGTAATGTGCATGACTATAATGTGTGTGGTTGTGATGTGTGTGACTGTAATGTGTGTCGTTGTAACATGTGTGCTTGTAATGTGTGTGACTGTAATGTGTGTGGTTGTGATGTGTGTGACTGTAATGTGTGTGACTGTAACGTGTGTGACTGTAACATGTGTGACTGTAATGTGTGTGGTTGTAATGTGTCTGACTGTAACGTGTGTGACTGTAATGTGTGTGGTTGTAACGTGTGTGACTGTAATGTGTGTGGTTGTAACGTGTGTGTGACTGTAATGTGTGTGGTTGTAACATGTGTGCTTGTAACGTGTGTGACTGTAATGTGTGTGGTTGTAACATGTGTGCTTGTAACGTGTGTGACTGTAATGTGTGTGGTTGTAACATGTGTGCTTGTAACGTGTGTGACTGTAATGTGTGTGGTTGTGATGTGTGTGACTGTAATGTGTGTGGTTGTAATGTGTCTGACTGTAATGTGTGTGGTTGTAATGTGTGTGGTTGTAACGTGTGTGACTGTAATGTGTGTGGTTGTAATGTGTGTGACTGTAACGTGCGTGACTGTAACGTGTGTGGTTATAATGTTTGTGATTGTCAGGTGTGTGACTGTAATGTGCGTGACTGTAACATGCGTGACTGTAACGCGTGTGGTTGTAATGTGTGTGATTGTTGCGTGTGGTTGTAATGTGTGTAACTGTAACGCGTGTGGTTGTTGTGTGTGTGATTGTCAGGTGTGTAACTGTAACGCGTGTGGTTGTTGTATGTATGATTGTCAGTTGTGTGACTGTAACGTGTGTGGTGGTTGTGTGTGTGATTGTCAGGTGTGTGACTGTAACGTGTGTGGTGGTTGTGTGTGCGATTGTCAGGTGTGTGACTGTAACGCGTGTGGTTGTAAATGTGTGTGATTGTTGTGTGTGGTTGTAACGTGTCTGACTGTAACGTGTGTGGTGGTTGTGCGTGTGATTGTCAGGTGTGTGACTGTAACGTGTGTGGTTGTAATGTGTGTTGGTGCCCTGTAGGTGGAGGCTGGAGCCTGCTGGAGCCTCAGATGGGAGGAGGCTCATGGCTCTGAGGCTTTGTTGTTATAGTAAAGGCTCAACCGCGGTCAGCGTTTTCCTCACCGGGTCACGTTTCTTCTGTTCAGTTTTCACCGGTGCAGAAACGGACAGTCACGAAACTGTGGATTTTTCGCTTTGAGCATTGAGAGGAGAGCAGAAAGGAAACTACGCGGTGAAGGAAACCACCCACAGAGATGTAAGATCACTTTAACTATCTGTTGGATGAGTGCTGTTTGTCTCTGAGGTTTACAAAAAATGACGGCTCGTTGTAGCTTGTTGCACAGAGGAGAAATACGAGCCCCAGCTGTGAGTTTCAGCACGTAAAACACCACAGCTCGTCGCTTTAACACTGGACGCTAACGTGTTGGTTGTAAAAATGTTAGCAGCAGGATCTGACTGCAGCTGAACTTCGGATACCACGTGTTTAGTTTACAGATAATTGTTAACTGTGTCTGTGTTTCAGCCCAGAGGAGATTGCTATCTTTGCTAATGTTTGCTACGCAGTTATCTTTTTGTAGTGTGCCCACAGTGCTGCAACATATAAATGACATGCAGCCAAACAAAGACAACAAAGCTGAAGCTAATTTAGCCATGTTTGTTGCTGATGTTTTACTAAAAGGTGTTTGGATTATTCCTTTTCAATGTCGGTATGGTATCTGTAAAAAGCGATGTTTGGCAGAACATAAGCATACATGTGTTTGTTTATAAATAACCATAAGAAGAGGGATGTACCAGTAGTAAATAGGTAAACACGCCAGGGAGTCTTTCATTCAATTAAAACATATATAAGTCATGAAATACTGTTAAATTCTCATTTCTGAGGAGGTCTGAATTGCCACAAACAACATCTTATCCATCTTTTAATTTATTTTTGTCAAAATGAGTTTAGAGCTGCAGATTAGTTGATTAATCGATTAGTCAGAATTAGCAGCTGTTCTGATAACCATGTAGTTGTTGTAGTCTTTTAGGCAAAAAAAAGCCAAAAACAATTGCTGGTTCCATGCCTTTTGGGGAACTTTTTATTCATTCAACACATATCACAAATGCAGTACATGCAGAACACACAATGTAAAAGAGCTGTTCAATGAAAATGACGAACATTTATTTCAGACATATAAAAACAAAATAAACAAACTAAACATTAAACTAGTTCCAACAAATAAGCAGAATAAGGTAAGTGTTTACAAAAATGTTCACATACTTGTCTTACTCTGAAACTTTTCATGTACATATTCAACAGTGATAATTTTGTCTCTGATGGTGGTGTAACTTTCCAAAACTATATTTGGATCATAATCCATACTTTACCACCCAGTCTAATGAAAAGAACACAAGAAATTAATTAAATAATTTAATGCTTCCTTTGTCCTAGATGACAAACTAAAATAGCTTTGAGTTTTTGGACGTACCATTTGAAGATGTCACCTTGGGCTCTCCGAAATTACGCAGAACATGTTTAAGTATTTTCTGACATTTTATTGACAAAATCAATTAATGGAGAAAATAATGGGCAGATAAATCAATGATGAATAATAACTCTTAGTTGCAGCCTTAAATAAGTTAAGCTCACATCTGCATGAAAGTCCACAACATACTCTAAAAACCATATTTCTACATAAAACTTACCTCCTCATGGGACTATATTTATACTTACCTTTATACTTACATGTGTTTGAATAAGAAGAGAATGATTTGTCCTATAATCCGTCTTAAATTGGTTTAAAGATCACCTTTGAAAAGGTCTTAAAAAGCAAAAGATTTAATCAATATTGAATCTTTCCTTCACTTAAACACAAATGATCATGATAGCTTTTACATGGGAATTTTTAAATTTTTTATCAGAAATGGTGCAACTTGTTGCAATAACAGACTTTCTAAATCAATAAATGACCCTTTTGAAGTTGCAAATAAGTACCGGGGTGGCTCAGGAGGTAGAGCAGTTTACCAACTGAAAGGTGGGTGATTTGATCCCTGTCCCCTGCAGTCTGCATGTCGAAATGTCCTTGGACTGTCGGTGTGTGAGTGCATGTGAATGTTAATTTGATGAGCAGGTGGCACCTTGTTTGGCCGCCTCGGCCACCGATGTGTGTATGTGTGTTTGAATGGTGCTTGTGTTGTAAATCGCTTTGAGTGGTCGCTACCAGGACTAGAAAAGCACTATGTAAATGCAGCCCAATTACCATTTTGGACACTTGTCCTCACAACTTTTTACAACCCACAGAATTCTGATAGACAGCTGATGGCTTTAGTTAACATAACACATAGTCTAAAATGACAGCTTGTAAAGGACTGTGTGAAGAAACATGCTTAAGATTTTAAAATTCTGTGTAGAGTACAAATAGAACCGATACATGAAGCAACTTAGAGCTCTCCACACACAGACATACAGCAAGTTTTATACAGCATCCTGATACCCAAAGGGTTAATGCACCGCCAGCCTCGAATCACGTCTGTCTGTTACTGATTTGCGTGGACATTTCGGACAGAGTCCTCTTCAGCATGCTTAATGTCAGACAGAACACACGTGGACGACAGCGGTATATAAGCATCAAATTGGATAAAGATAACAAGATGCACCCCGGAGCGATACGCAGCAGTAGGATCAGGGAAAAAAAGCAGCCCAAAAAAAAAAAAAAAAATGAGGTAAACAGAATCTTCTGGGCTCTCTTTCCTAACCCCCCATGTTCAGGCATGTTATGTTCTGTAAGGAGCAGCTGGAGATTTGATGTGTTTGTTATGAAAAGTGCACTCATGCTTTCAGATCATTGGCTTTAATGCTTCATGTTTGCTTATTTTTATCAACGTAAATGACATCTCAGAATTTAAGCAGCATAAAATTACATGTGGGTGTGCAAATGTGTTTACTTTAATCACCACTGAGTAATTGGTAGCGGTGGAGGGAAAATCGATACATTATACTATTGTGATGTTTTTGGTGGCAATATTGTATCGAAACACCCTTTTTTTTTTTTTTTTTACCTTTAAGTTTCCTTTATTGTTTTTTAATGATTGTTTGCCTTTATGATCTATGGATGCTTTGCTGCTTGTTTTTAACTGTGTCTTGTAAGGTGTTCATCAGTGCTTTGAAAGGAGCCTATAAATAAAATGTATTATTATTATTATTATCATTATTATTATGAAAAGAACACCAAGTATTTATGTTACATTATAAAATTGTTTAATGTTGCAAATAGACATGAAACTTTTTGTTACTCATTAGAACAATAAAATCAGTTGTTTTTTGATCCACTAGATACATGTTGCTGCAATAAAAATGATTTAAAACTCTGTCTTACTAGATAAAAACAAATGTTTTTTTCTTAATTTGCAGCTGAAAAAAAAGTTTTCAAGCCTAATATATCGCACATTATGTAACCCCAATACTCAGTATGTTGCAAAAAAACCATTTGAAATTGCAATATTGTATTGTAACCTAAGTATCGCAATAGTATCGTACTGGGAGGCCACTGTTATTTCCTTCCCTTGTAACTGATGCGGTTATGATGGAAATGTACGATGGGGAATGCTCAATGCTGTCATAAAAAAAACATCCCATCTGAAATGAATCTTTGAAATTTAAGGAATTCTTGCTAAATGAAGTCGATGGTGGAGCACAGAAGACAACATGTTTGTCTGTCTTTTCTCAGATCCAGTGATGGTCTGCTGTAGAAACCAGAGTTTGTGGCTTCAGCTACGATCTCCACCCTTTCTAACAAGTCCTGGACACTCTGGATGAACATCGGACCCAGTGCTCGACCTCTGACCTTAAATGTAATTAAGGTCAGACTCCCTCATTCCTGCTGTGATGGAGAATCCCAGCCTGCTGTCCGTCATCGTGGCCTTGCTGGGTTTTCTGAGCCCGTGTCTGTCCAGACTGACCCCCAGAGTCTCCTTCCCCATGGGTGAGTTTGTGTTGTTTTTTTGTTTGAAACCTGTGAGAATTTTGTTTGATTTATTAAAAAAACATGGGAAGAAAGCAATGAGCAGCTTGAAAACAAATGTTAGACACAAGAAAATTACCCCTAAAGAAAAACAAGCATGAAAAAAGAAAGAAAAGAAAACGACAAACAAAAAACTCCCAAGAAAATGACCTAAAAACTGTGTCTTTCTGTCTTTTTCTTTCTTTGTCTTTTTTTTCTGTAATATAATTTAAAACATAAAATTTAAATATAGTTTTCTGGACACTTTTCTCTATTTTTTGGATAATTTTCTAATAATCCTAATTTGTGGGTAATTTCCTTGTCGCATTTACTAATTTCTTGGAATTTGTGGGACATTTCTTTCCAAGTTGGTCATGTTGTTTTCCCCCTGTGTTTTAAAAAGAAATCAAACTAACCTGCTCATGTTTCAAAGGGTCTAATAGCTTGTGAAAGGTGATCAAATGCAGCACAAGAAAACCAGTGTCGACGTATTCAGGGATTTTTGACATCTGGGCAATGAATGCTCTATGGTGGTAATGGTGCTTTTAATTGTCTTTGGTAACTGAATGAAAAAAAACCTTATCCCTGTGTTAATTGCTGTGAAACAACAGGTAGTCCTGGGAGACATCTCACACGCTTCAGTAGCCATGATGTCAGCAACACCACAACGCTGCTGCTCAGTGAGGACGGAGACATGCTGTATGTTGGGGCCCGGGATGCTGTGTTAGCGCTGGATGTTAGCCACAAGGACGGCATCATAATGAGGAGTAAGGTAGGGAAGCGACCACTTAAAAATACTATTTGTTTTAACCTAAAAAGAGTTAGTGGTTGCAAATCATCTCATGTCAAAATCATGTCAGAGAGGAGATGAGTTTTGTTTTGAAACAAAAGTTTGAACTGGGTCGTGTTGGTTTAAAAAAAAAGCTGACCTTTCAGAATGATACAGACCACTTAAAGTTTTAAGTTGAATGAATTTAAGAGGATAAGTTGAATCACTACAAAATTGCCTCAGAGAGACCATATCTCTGCAATGTTTTGGTCCCCAAATGAAGCTGCAGAGTGAGCGCTCCTCACTTTCACAAATTTACAGCTCATAGCAACTTGATTGGATATGGTGTCTGTTTTTTGTTTGATATCTAGTGACGGCAAAAAATGTTGCACATTTTCATTCTGCTGTTGTGTAGTTAGCACGCATTAGCTCGGACAACAAACTTGGTTTGTGGACAATATTTCGTGATCGTCGCTGTCACGCTGAACTTCCTGTTGAAATTTCTGCGGAAATTCCTTCCTCAAACTTTAAAACAAAAAAATAGGAACATATAGTTGACTATTCAAATCTGGTTTGTCTGACACAATTTTGTAGAGCTCTAGAGATTTTTTGGAAATGACTCATCTGCCTGTATGAGATTCTTCAAAAGATGTAAATGGAGAAAAGAACAGAACTGCATAGATAAAGTGGGTGGCACCCTTTTCAGTATTAAACATATAGATGGAAGAAATCAAGACCTGCTACATTTAGCTGCTATGTCCTTCTGAATTGATTTCCTCTCGCCTGCACATAAACCACAGCTTTGTAATGGAAAATGCAAAGTTTTTAATGCGTCCTGGGAGTTTCATTGTTCAGCTGAAGTTTGTGGTTCAGTTGCTTTTCTCTTCTTTCAGCTGGACTGGAGCCCTTCAGAGAAAGACCTTGAACAATGCTCCATGAAAGGCAAAAAAATGGTAAGTAGTTGGTTTGATGTACAAATACTGCAAACTGATTCAAGTTCAAACTTCAAAACATCTCCTTTTGACTTAATGTACCAACCAAACAAGACCAGGCTGTCATTAACATACAGCTAATGCTTCTTTTAACAACCAGAAGCACCACAATGACTATTTGTTTAACGAGCAACGTTTATGAGTGTCTCATAATCTTTTATTTAGTGGGTGAAGCTTACTTTGACGAGATCTTAATGTTCTGTAAAATTCAAAAGCCCTGCTTTAGGCACACACTCTGCTTGCTGTACTTCTTGGTTTTACTGAAACGTCTAACTTAATGGCCTCTGTGTGTATTTTTTTTAAAATTTTTTTTAGGCTGACTGTCCCAATTTCATTCGTGTACTGCAGTTCTTGAACACCACCCACATCTATACCTGTGGAACATTTGCCTTCAGTCCACGCTGCATGTACATTGTAAGTTTGCTTGTCCAGAGGTTTAAAGTTATTGATTTGTTTAACATTGTGACAGTATGATAAGGCTCACTGTTTAAGGACTTTAGCATACATCTGATGTGATCTGGTTGCTCCATACATTTTAATTTAGTAAGATATCAGCTCCGCTGTTTCCTCTTTTTCTTTCCAGAATTCAGAGACGTTATCGATGAGCCTCAAGACTGATGAAGGAAGAGGTCGCTGCCCCTATGACCCCTACCAACGCAACACTGCTATCATCGTAGGTAGGTAAGGCTGCAACGCCACAGCTGATGTGAAAATGTTAGCTCAGGCAAGCTGAAAGAAAAATGTGGCTGCTTCTCAGTGTATGTGGAGAGATTTACTGTAATTCCAAACATGCAGGGAAAATTGATGATAGAAGCAGATCGAGTACTTGTCACCAGTGGTGGAACTTTTCCTTTCCAGCAGATAATGAGAAAACAAATGTCTTTTTTTTCATACAGAAAAACAAACAAAATTGTCCCTAGTTTTTTTGTTTTTTGGGTTTTCCAGAAAGAATTGAATAATTGAATGAATGGATGATACACGGACCGCCGGGGCCCATCATGGACCGGCTGTTTTTTTTAATATGCTGTATTTGTTATATTCTATGATTTCCTGCCAGCAAACTAATAGTAGTTTGTTTTAACGGTACATGGCTTAATATATTTTGTGATATTCACCGATGCTCCTCAGTATTGTTTCAAGTGTTCCTCTGTTTCTCAGATGGAGAGCTGTACACGGGCACGGTGGCAGACTACAGGGGGAACCGGCCCGTCATCTCCCGGCACCTCAGCGAGGGCAGGCGTGTTGACCTGAAGTTAGATGATACGTTAGGATGGCTGGAGGGTGAGTTTGATGTCTGTTAGAGTGAAACATATGGTAGTAATAGCAGTTGTGAATACAATTATATTAATGAATAAACATGTTGCACCATTCAGATTTTTGTATTCACTCAAATTTTAAAATTTTTTTTTTACTCTTCGTCAGTTGTTTTGTCAGTTCCTGAGCACTTGACAATGTGAGAGTTCACCAGCTAGCTTGACATTATCCAAAAGGCACAGTTTAACAGGATCACACTGCAGATAGCATGTGAGGGCCGTGAGCTGCCAACAGTGAAAACACAAACAACATGTGTTGGCCGCGGTTAGAAAGACGAGAACAAACCCAGCTGGTGTCCCTCAATGGCCTTGTAATGGAATATACACTGAGGTAACTGAATTCAGGAAGTAGTATCAAAATATAATTTGATCATTTTTGCCGTCGTGTTTAATGTCCACCACTGAGCTCACATATGACACACCCATTGTTTGTTTTGGTTGTTGTGGTAACTTTGAAATGTCTCTGACATCACTGAAAAGATTGTTCCACATCAACAGGGGATTTTTATGCATGGCCTCAAAGGGTTCAAGTCACAAGAAGTTGTTTTATTATATCAAAAGCCCTACATTTGCATATTCTGACAAATTTAGATTGTATGCATACTTCATGCCACCTGTTTCCTCTAGATCCAACCTTCATCAGCTCCAGTTTCATTCCCGATGAGGAGAAAATCTACTTCTTCTTCAGCGAAGTGGGCCGAGAGTACGACTTCATCGACAAATTCATTGTTTCTCGTGTTTCTCAGATCTGCATGGTAAGGGTTAAACGGTGTGCCGCATGCAAGATCTCACACAACCACACTTGTGCTTCAGCGGCACATACGAGCAGTTTAAAGGGACAGTTACGTTTTTTTTAAGTGGAGTTGTATAAGGAACATAGAGAGTAGATGTCTGTCGGCGTGCCCCCAGTTTGGAGCACCAGATTTAAGTCCGACATGGAGCAGTGTCCTGCTGTGCAGAGGTCAGCAACAAAATCCATTCAAGCCACCTAAAAAAGTCCCACCCAAAATAATCAATATCACTTAACATGTACACCATATTACGAGTATTTTCACTTCTTTACCTTAAAGTGGGACAGTGATTTTCAACAGGAATATGAAGCTGTTATATAGGTGAGACTTCTTTTTGGTGGCTAACCGCCAACCACAGCAGTAAACTGCTTAGCTACCGTGTTGTTGATGTAGGTAATACACCGACGTTTGGTAAGTACCCAGTACAACCTCACTTCAAGACATATGAACTATCACTTTATGTCACCAATTTTATTGTTATTTTTGTTATTAGAACTTCGTTTTTTGTCTGATGCCTTCTTCTCCTCTCAGAGTGATGTTGGAGGTCAGCGGACTCTGCAGCGACGCTGGACCACGTTTGCCAAAGCTCAGCTGCTGTGTCAGGCTGACAACGAGCTGCCCTACAATGTGATCCAGGACATAGACACCCTCCCACCAGCAGAGGGAGCTCCTGCAGATGACACGCTCTTTTATGGCATCTTCACCTCCCAGTGGTCAGTTAACCAAAGGGACATGATCCATAACAGTGCCTAATCTACATTTCCTAATTTCTCCATAATACCTCCATGACATTCTCCAGAGCTATAGGTGGCCTGTTTTCCCACAGCGTTGTGTTTGTGCCTCTCACAAGGTTTTTCTTTACTCTTTTAAAAAGGGCTTTTCGGCTTGATTTCATTGCAAAAGTGCAAGAAAATTACCTGAAGATTAGTAAAAAATAAAAAAAGGAAGAAAAAAAATTAAAACAACAACAACTAGGAAATGACTTGGAAAAAGTGCTTAAAAATTATCATTTTGTAACATAATTTTAAATATGCAATTATATTTACCTCCTAACTTTTTTAAAATCATTTTCTAGTAATTTCGTGCTATTTGTGAAACATTTCTTACCAAGATGCTCATTGGTTTTTATTCCATGTCTTTGAAAGCAATTGCACCAATATGCTTTGAGGTCAAATGTTTAAATACTTGTGAAAGGTGTCTGAAAGCAATACAAGAAAAGTGATGTTACTGATCGTTTTTAATTACAAAGCACAGCACATTGGAGCAGGTGGTGCTTCAACTCTCTGTCTTCATTCTTATTTATCTCCACATGTACTGCTGTATTGTGTGCATCATGTGGATTTTGTCTGTAGCTCTCATTCAGCATCTTTCATGTTTTTGTTTTTCCTCCATAAACTAGGTCTGTCAACTCTGGACGGTCAGTCGTGTGCTCATTCCGCCTGGCTGACATCAAATCAGTTTTCTCTGGTAACTACAAAGTTCTGAACCGGGACACGTTACAGTGGAGCACATGGGTTCAAGAGAAGGTCGCAAATCCAGGAGAGGTAAATGGCCGGTTATAATTGGCATGACAATGGAACAGCAAGATGAAACTTTATCCTGAGGGGCATTGTTGTGCAGCAATTACAGTACATAGTTGGAAAAGTGCAAATATATAAAGTTTATATCAAAGCTCAGCTCTGTCCGCTTGTGAAGGGAAAGAAATATGAACAGGAATTTAATCAGTGGTAAATAGTGGTTAACCCTTTGATACCTGGGCAAATTTGCTTGATTTCTTTTAAAAACGTGAGGGCAATTAGCAACGTAAAAGAAAAGACCCAAAAATTAGCAAGAAATTAATAAAAAGTACAACAAGATTACCTGAAACTTAGCAAAAACATTGAAAATAAAATAAAAAATGTAAAAGCTAAAAAAAACAAAACAAAAACAAACAAGGAAATTACCTCCAAAACAGCTTAATGATAATAATAATAATAATGATTTTGAAAATAATTTTATATTATTATAATTATAAATATAGCTCTCTTGACATTTTTTTTTCCCAAAATTGTCTGAATCAGCTAATATCTTGCAGTATGTGGGACATTTTTTGCCAACTTCTTCTCTGCCTTTTTTCCCATGTTTTTGAAAGAAATCAAACCAATTTTGCTCAGAGTTCAGAATATTAAATACTTGTAAATGTTTGAACGCAGCACATGAAAAGCGATGTTGATCCAGGTTTCGAAGGGTTAAGCGGTTCACCTTTCCTCCATGTATCTTTTAATGTAATTAAATTGTAAACAGTGCGTTCAATTTTTATTAACGTCAAAATGCCTTTGTGCATTGTAGTGTGGTCTGCACAACGCATCTGACAACGCTCTGCGCTTTGTCAAAGAAAACTTTCTGGCGGACGACAGCGTGCGACCTGTGGGACGGAGTCTGACGATGGTGTCTGCTGAGCACAGCTACAGCCATCTGACCGTGCAGAGGGTCCAGGCTGCCAACAACAGAGACTACACTGTGCTGTTTCTACTGACAGGTAGGTCAGGAAGAATCAAATGTGCTATCTGGACTGTGCTTTCTGGCCTTTCTTCCTTCTGTCTCTCTGGCTGAACTGGTAGGTGTTTATATCCCAGTGTCCACTCTTCAGCTTTGTTGCAGGAGATTTAAACGTTTCAGTGCGTTTTTATTGTTTATCTGAGAAATCTGGCACGTCAGACAACTTATTGTCACAACGCTGCAACTGCTAACTCCACAAGGGCTGTAATTGTATCAAATCTGACCATTGCATAAACCTCTAGCGTTTTCTCCGTAACTGCGTTTCAGAATCTGGTTACCTGCATAAAGCAGTGCTGCTGCAGAGCGGAGCACACATCATAGAGGAGGTCCAGGTGTTTGAACAGCCTCAGCCTGTCAAAAGCCTGAAGCTCTCCGAAACAAAGGTACACACTGAGAGCAACATTTACATTATTCCCCTTAAACTCTATCTTTAAGCTAAATATAGCAAGTATATAGCAAGTTAAGTAAGCTGACTAACATTAATATATTGAGTTGTAAATAAGACATCATCATCTCAGTTTTTGTAGCATGGACGAATGTGATCAGTCTTCACAAACATGTTCATGTGAAATCATCTGAGAGTACTGCGCTAATTGTTTGTCCTGCTGCAGGGTGTGATATACGTTGGCACATCAGAGGGTGTGGTGAGGGTCCCAACAGCCAACTGCTCCTTCTACTGGACCTGTCCTCAGTGTGTTCTGGCCCGAGACCCCTTCTGTGGTTGGGACCCTGCCAGCAGGGCCTGTGTGGAGGCCTCCAACACCCACAGCAGCCTGTGAGTACCACAAGATTGTTATTGACATTATTAAGTTGAAAATGTGGCATATATGTTGCGCAGAAACAATACAAGTCATTTGAGGAACAGGGCGTAGTTTATGACCTATACTGCAGCCAGCCACCAGGGGGCGATCGAGATGTTTTCGGTTTACATTTTCGGAGCTGTTATGCTGTCCATGTTTCTTATACAGTCTGTGGTTGTTGCTACTATATAGGTGAAGTTGTCTGATTTTAAATAAAGACCTACAGTAGTTGAAACATTGGCTCTTTTTAGGATTTAGCCACTACAATAAAGGCTTTTCAATATTTACTTCCTTGTTGATATATTTCTTCTTGGATTTTGAAGTACCTTTGTTGCCATCTTGTTTATTCTGGGTATTTTTCCTCCAGTTTTCCATGAACACTGGACCAGTTTACATGCCTATGAGCTGGCAATGGCTGTAGCAAGATGCATTATGTTTTCGCGTTGTTTGTCCTCAGCGCTCTCATGAAGCGATGTCTCAAGAAAGCTTGGAGGCTATTTCTTCCAATTTGCAATAAACATGCACTTGGGCTCAAGAATGAACTGATTGGATTTTGGTGGTTGAAATTCAAGGTCACTGTGACCCACAACACATGTCTCCCCTGAGCTGAGACTCCTAGTTGAGACTCTTTAGGCTGAATTAAGAGCTGTTTGAGAGACAGGTTTCTGCAAAGGGAACGAAACAATAATGCCAGTTAACTGTAACAACAGGAAATGGAAGTTCCCTGTGATGGTTACCTTTCAGGTTACCAGTTGTTTCAGCCTTTTTGTTGACTGTAGTTGTCCCTCCTCAGACGCCAGGACATAGACAGAGGGAACGTTGAAGAAGCATGCAACAGTGTTTCAGTCACACATACAGCCAGATTTGGTCCAAACAAACTGCCTCCGGGTAAGTGTCACTCACTCATTGCAGCTGCTTTGCTTTGCTTTGCTTTGCCTACACTAATCACACACTCCATATAAGAAACATTGACATGTTCTTCAGAGTATCATGTATTGTCCAGTGTGGCACTTAAGCTTGTGATATGCTTGTTTTTGCCAATCACAGCAGCTTACTTATGTACTTTGTGTCTTTCTGGAAGAGGATCCATTAAAATGTAGTTTTATGAAATTGTGGAATTATGAAATAAAAAAAAAACACCAGGCAAGTTTGGTTAGAAAATGGGTCCCTGAAAAGTCATGGAAAAGTTTTGAATTGTTGTCCATGAAAATGTGTGGGAACCTTGTACATATTTGTGTTACAGGTTTCGCGCTTTGCATAGATTATGTAATCAGCATGAAAATAAAATCAGTGTGCTTGAAGCCTTTTCGCTTTAATGATGCCTTTTAGACATGCTCATGTAACATGCACATTTATGCATTTACTTCCCGGCGAGCAGATTCTCTAGCAGGTTGAGATTGCTTTAGGCAGCTTTCTTGATATTTGATGATGTTGTGTAGTTCTTGGTGTATTGGGGTTTTTGGTGAGTAATCTGTATATCAGCCTCATGTCCTGCAGGTGAGCTGCTGTCAGTGTCTCTGAATGAAGTGGTGCGGCTGCAGTGTCCCGCTGCGTCGCAGCTCTCCAAGCAGCTGTGGGAACGTCCCAACAGCCGGCTGTCCTCGGACCTGTACCTACACCTGGAGGACGGGAGTCTGAGCTTTGTGGCCACCCCCGCCACACTGGGCCACTACATCTGCCTGTCCACAGAGAACGGCTACCAACAGACTATGGCCATCTATCATGTTAAACAGAAGAGCAGCCCTGTGGCTCAAACTCCAATCAGCTACACTGGGCCTCAGACACACCCCATACCCACCACAAGGGCTGTGGCCAGACCAGGGCCCGGACTTCAGACCTCCGTGGGGACTAAAAGAACAGAACCAAAACAAAGAGAGACTGAGCCGACGCTGTCCAGCAGGGACACTCAGGCCACCACCAGGCAGCGGGGCAGAAATGTGACCCAGTGGACGGAGGAATCCGGGCAGAAAGAGGCAAAGTTTCTGGACGGGGAGGCCCTGCTGTCGGCCAGAGGCCCCTGCTACCTGAAGGAGCTGGTGGTTGTGTCAGTTCTGCTGGTGCTCTGTCTCAGTCTGCTCATCACCACGCTTCTCTATGTCATCAGACAGCGCTGCCGCAGCCGAACGGCACCGCAGGCAGGAACTCCAAGCAGAGACTCTGACAGGAGGACCCCTGTGGAGCAGGAGGCCCTGAGGGGGAACCAGTTTCTTAGCAAACGCAATGGCCAAGTCCCACACAGCGGACAGGCCAGTGGGTTAGTTTGTAATGGAGCACTCACAGGCTCGAATGGCCATTTGCCTAACACCCCCATCTGAACATTTAAACTGTGTGAGATGACATCAGTGGTAAAGGGAGGTCATCCCAGGTACCAGAATCACCATGGCAACTGTTAGTCAGCAAAGTGGGAGGTTCTGTTTGCACAGCCAGTGATACTGCACAAACTATGGACTCTGCTCCTGATGTGTAACATTTGGTTCTAAAAAGAACAAAGACAATATTCCTGTGGTACTTAAATGGAGTCACACGACTGTTAAGATGGGACTTTTTTTGTTGACACTGACACTGTTCCATTGTGAATGTTCTGTGTTTTCACTTTGTAGACGGTGACATTTGAGACGGAGAGGTACAAGTTGATCCAGCACAGCTGGATTTTTAAATATTTTTATAGACTAGTCAATGTTTGTTACAAAGCCAGTGACTGCCACAGATCTCTTTTGGGGAATAATTGCATTGTAGAGAGTTTATTCAAAACACACATGACCAAATGTTGTCTCTCGTTTGTAAGAGAGAATGTGGGCACGTGCTGATTTTACATACAGGCAGATCAGACATGCATGTATATGCAACTCTGCCAATTTGCTCTGCCAAACACATTTTGGATGAAACATGGTTGCGTCCTGGTTTGGAAAAGGCCACAGAGGTCAGGCCAGTAGGCTTGTTTATCTTTTGTTTGCGAGATAGTGTTACACACATAATGTGAACGTGCCTTGGCGTCAGTTTAGGTGATGCTTTGATGGAGCTGTTGGTTCATTTTCACTCATCTCCTGTGCTTCAAACACTTGAAATTCAAAGTCTGACTAAAACATAAACTTGCACTAAGTCTCCAAAGTGCAAATACATTGGTTTCCAGCAGTACCCAGCTGACTATTTAAAGGCACAGTTCAAAAAATGAAAAAATACAAAAAAAAATAAAAATTCCATATTTTTCCTCTTACCCGTCGTACAGTTTGTCATATTGGATTGTTTTGGTGTGAGTTGCAGGATGTTGATATCAGCCATAGAGGCGTCTGCCTTCTCTCCAATATAATACAGCTACATGGCACTCAGCTTGTGGTGCTCAATGTGCCAAAAAATATATTTGAAAAACTCATCAGCAATGTCTCTCTTCAGAAATCATGACCCGGATAATCAAGATAATTCACAGGCCTTGTTGTGAGCAGCTTCATGTAGCAACTTTCAGCACTTTGAGCACCATCAGTTGAGTGACATCAAGTTCCATTATGTTTGAGAGAAGGCAAAAATCTCAACACTCAGCTGCTCGCAACAAATTCAGACTGGTTGATGGCACTACAGGTAAGAGGAAAAATGTGTATTTTTGATTTCGGGGTGATTTGCCCCTTTTAAAAGACAAAACCCAGGCATATTTGCATTAAGGAAGCTGATGTTACAACAGAGCCTGACCTCTCACTGCACTGTCAGCCCACCACGTACACACAAACCAGGGGGCGTCGTCTTGTATCACCACAGTTAGTAATAGTAAACCACGTTGTGTATACATGGATGTTGCAGGTACAAGGTCCCAGTGTATTTGTCGTCTGATTTCCTGCTTAATCTGAAAAATGCTTGCCTTTGTAATACCGTCACAACAGTCATCAAGTTTTTTTATATTGTGTTGGGCTCACTGCCAACATTCTCAGTGTGGATACTGGATTTTTAAATGACATCACTGTGTCATTGAGGTGTATGGCAACGTGACGACCCATCCACCTCAGTGCTCATTGAGGAGACCAGCTCCATTTTTTTTATGTTTTAAAAGTCTAGAACAAATAAACTTTATCTATCATTTCAACAAACAAGGTAATTTGAAGTATTATTTTCTATTTCTGGGCAAACCATGCAGAACTCTGCTTTTATAGTAATGCAGCAATCTCATCTAACAGTGCTAACAATTGATGATAAAGGTGGAAAAATATTCCTCAAATAGGTCTTTAAATTATTATACCAGTTTTGTTTAAGTTTGTCCATTTATTTATCCTTGCAATGCCATGATTTTGTTGTACATTTTGTAAGAGGCAGATATCCCGGCAGTGACATCATGATGCTTTGATATAAAATAAGGTCAAGAACACAAACTTTGGAAGAGCAACCATCCGAGGAGTACATGAATGCATCCTTGGCCTTGACTTGAGCCCGAATTAATCGGTCCTCGATGGTTTGTTCAGTGCCGTTGCTGCACTATGATATGACACGTTACAGCTTCATGAGTACTCGGACATTTGACAGGCTGAACAGTAGCTCTTGAATTCATTAGACACTTTATTAATTAACTTGGGGAAGGCAATGTCCGTATTTAGATTCCAGTATCTCACCTGGACAGAGCTATTCTTTCAGAGAAACAGATGCAAGAATATATTTCCAAAAGAGGCATAAGATCATGAAGTAATCAAAAATACAGGATGATATTCAAAAATATCTTCAGGGTTAGGGCGGTGAATGCCACAATCTATCTGGTTGTTGTCTGGTATTATGAAAAAAAGGAATGTGACATGTTATGGAATGTGATATTATTAAATGTGGACAGACTCCCACCAGCTGCAGCCTTGACATTGTGGACTGTGGAAAAAATGCATTTCCTAGTTCCACCATGTGACTCTGAACACAGCTGCCACAACAAGACCAAAAAGTGCTGGCTGAGAGAGATCAGTTGGTTGTGAATCTGAGATTCGTGCCACTGTAACACATGCAGTACATGTAGGGAATTAGGAATGCCCTCAACAATGTTTTTAGTTAATTTTTTTTAAGGTCTAATGTTAGCTATATTTTGTTAAAATGTGCGTAACCAGCTGTCCTCCATTTCCTTCGAGCATGTGGATTGTTGTAAAGTATATCAAGTTTCCACTGTGTGGTCTCTTTCAGCTTAAAGAGTGATGAAGCTATTGTGGCTCCACTGCTGTACCAGTGCCGTCTATCTGCTTATCTATCTGTCACAACGAGAGAAAACCTGGTTGTCTTTTGGCGCCACCTCCTGGCAAAATCTAATTCATCCCAAACTGAAGTCCTGCATTTACAGCTTTTCTTTTATTTACACTATAACTGGCCATATTAACCTTTAAACCCTGAGTAATCAGTTTGATTTCTGTCAAAAGCATGGGAAGAAGGCAGTGATGAATGAATGAAGAAATTACCCAAAACTTAGCAAAGAATTTGTTAAAAGTACAAGAAAATAATGTTAAAATTCTTCAAAAATAAAGAGAGTTCACACACATCAGGGAAATAACCTTGAAAAGGTGCTTCAAAATCTGTAAACTTAATTATTTATTGTATATTATGATATATAGTTTTTCCTTGTTTTGCTCAGGGTTCAACGGTTTAAATACTTGTAAAAGGCATCTAAAGCAGCAGTCCAGCTTTGAAAGGTTTAAAATGAATACAATCGCTGATTTCGGTGGATGCATGCAAAAAAAACCCCCTTTTTTCTCACAAATTTAAGGTAACAGGACATGGCTTATAGATATGGTCATTTTGTGGGTGAAGTGTTCCTTTAAGTGGCATCATCCTACGTCAAAAAAAGGTACAGTTTTTCCACTTAATTTTTTTTTTCTTTTGCAGTTGACCACTAAAAATAAATGCACAAAACAGTGCAAGCACATACATACATTATTCTGATCATGGTTTCATCAGGGCAGTAATCAGTAACACCTGCTGTGGTTGTGGGGTGGACTGGGGTCCCAAAAACTGTAGGTCCATTCCTGCTACTTCCTGTGTGCCCTCTGACAGTCAGCTGAGACTAAACTTGTATTGATAAAGTATTATTTAGAGAAAGCTGTAATCTACCTTTTTTTTTTTTTTTTTTTTGAAGGTACATCTACGTAACGTGAGCCCAACCGGGCAGTCTCTCCTGTCAGCAGTCGTGCATGTGAACTGCATCAGACAGCAAGTCTGCAGAACGAAGTGTGCACATCAGTGTGCTGCAGTGAGATCCAGCTCCTGAACACACCCTGCTGCAGCCCGCAGAGCACCCACACAGCACCGACAGCGCACCGGCTGCACCCCGTTACCGAGCGCAGAGGAAGAACCGGCGAGCTGGTGTCACGCAGCTGAGGTAAGATGGTCTGCTCACCGCATTGTGTCCCGCAGGGAGTCGTGAGGACAGGTAAGCTGCGGGACGGAGTGACATTGAAAACAGCGCCGGGGAGGCGAAACGTCAGCTTGCGTTTGGCATCACTATAGTTTGTATCGACACAGTTGAGAGGAAATAAGGACATTAGGCCAATACGGGAGCCTGTCAAAACAAAAACATCCAGGAGTCCTGCACGGAACGGCCCGGCTCGTGTTGGGGCGGCTCCTGCAGCTGTGCAAAATTCACTGCGGTCCCATCAGCGTCTCTGCTGCACCAACTACATGAAGCTGTCCGGTCTGAAATGGATGCTTTTAGCTGCTGCTGTCTATAATTAAACATGTCTGAATATCCTTCACTACTTATACAACACTCAGCCGATAATAATGAAGGAAATCACAGTGTTTTTGTAGAGGTCCTGCAGTTTTGCTGACTCAGTGATGTGTGTTGGAATTTGAAGTCAGCCTCCAGGCTTTGGCCTGTTAGCTCATCATATTTAGGGGAGACCGGGGATGATTGTAACACTTTTGGTCTCAGCACTTAGTTATAACTTTTGTGATGGAGCTCTTAAATGTTGGCCGAAAGTACCCTTATTTCTCAACAGCATATAGGAATTTTTCAAACTTCTCCAACTGAATCACAAAAAATCACTATCTGCTGTCAAATGCAAGGAGTTACATTGTTGCAAGCTGCCCCACCACCAGGGCAAGTGGTAACAACAAGAGTGAAGTATTGAAAATTACACAATAACAAAAAATACACATAAAACATGAATACATGCATCAGTAACCAATTCCTACTAAGGTCTAACTCGCTGACCTACACGTGTCAGATGCTTAGTACCTCACATGGAGTGAATCCAAAATACAAGTCTGTTGCCCGAGTCAAGTAACTAGTCAGTGCTGATACAGAAAATGTATCAGTAAATAGTTGAAGTTGAAGCATTCATGTGACAGTCATCTCTGACTAATTACAGGAACCCTTTGAAACCTGAGCACCTGGCTAGATTTGTTTTTAAATTCGGAGGTAAGGCAACAAGCAAAGCATGGGAAAAAAAATATTGAAGAAATGTGTCAAAATACAAAAAAAAAAAGAAAAAAAAAGCACATGGTTGTTAAAAAAATGACCTGAAACTATTATTTAAAAAACTAGGTGAAAAGTGTGTGGAAGACTATGTTTATAATTCTTATAGTTAGATATTAGATTATTTTTTTTTTTAGCAATTTCTTAAGGTCATTTTCTTGTGTGTTTGTTTTGTTTTTTTGTTTTGGGCTTATTTTCAGGTAATATTCTTGTAACTTTCTACCAATTTTCTGCTAATATTTGGACCATTTCTCACCAAGATGCTCCCCAACTTCTTGCTGTGTTTTAGAAAGAAATTAAGCCAATTTTGTCAGGTTTTAAAAGGTTAAACTATATTAAAACACAATATTTATGTATTACTTTAACGGTTCATTTATGTCAAAACAGATCAGCTGATCAGGATGCTATGGAGTATTCTGGAGATGAGATTCATTCAGTGTTCTGTAGATATTTTATTCCATTTTGGAAATCCCCTGTGGATTGAGGTATGGATTCCCGTCATTTTTTAAAATTAAACATGCACAAAATGTAATTTCCTCCGTTCTTTGACAGGTGAAATCGGTACATCATGAGTTTCACCTCCTGTTCATCGTTGTGCATCACTTACATTATATTTATCTTCATCTCTTCACAAACCTTGTAGCTTTTCTCTCCATTCTTAAGCTATACTCTTTCTCTTTGACCAAATCTTTTTCTACATAATGTTTGTTTCTCCATCAGCACCAGGATGGCTCAAAATGACAAAGACCCGATGCCCGCAGTGGGGACGCTCTCCCCGAGCCAACTGCAGTCCCACCTCAAGATGGAGCCCAAGACTCTGGGGGTGAGCAGAAGCACTCAGAGTTCATTAACCAGACCACAAATAATATACGTTGTCCATTAGTGATTCAAACTCACATACACACACACACACACACACACACACACACACACACACACACACATACTGAATATGTATCCCATACAAAGTAACAGCTGACATAACATTCTATAAAACATATATTAAAAAGCTTAGAAGGCCTGGTTTTGGGATTCCTGTTTTCCCAATAGAGAGCTCTGAATTTTTGACTATTTGTTGCACTTTGAATGCTTCTGTAGGACTCTATGAGCTGATCTCCTTGTCTCCTGCTCTTTACCTCCCTTTCAGGCGATCCAGGTCGTTATTGGAGCTTTGATTCTCTGTCTGAGTGCCTCTGTGCTCCAGATCCACGAGGTCCACTTCACGGGAGACGTGGCGCTCTTCCTGATTGTTGTCATACAGGTCAGTGAGAGGCTAGTTAATGAGAAGTTTCGTTAAACACATGTCATGCTTTTCTAGTTTTCTCATTATTGGACTTGTATATTTCATATTAAAGGAGGACCTATTATACTTACAACAACAGGTTCATACTTGTATGTCAAGTTTCTAATTGAACATTTATTTACCTTATAATGTTTAGCCTGTAAAATATAACATTTCTTCCAAATGCTGCGTCTAAGACTGTATTGTAACCCACCAGGTGACGTTGTCTGGCTCAGTGTTGATCCACAGTGGGAGGAGACCCACTCTGTTTTGGGTGAGTGTAGTGATACACAGCACTGTTTTACACTAGCTTCATTCATTTAGTCGTAATTAAAGGAGCAATCCACCTTATAACACACAATCACATCAACACACTATAACACCGAGGACTCTAGTTTCACACTGGTACACTGGCAGTGACAGCAGATAAGGCTGTAGCGATGTGTGTGTGTGTGTGTGTGTGTGTGTGTGTGTGTGTGTGTGTGTGTGTGTGTGTGTTCTGATGTGGGTGTGTTATGAATTGCATTGTGATATGCATTATGTAACACTCTTTCATTCTTGTGCATTTTTGTTTGTTTGTTTGTGAGTAGGCTATTATTTGTATGTAGGATATATATATATAGGATTCTTTTTACCATCAAAAAACAAAACAAAATACAACTGAAAAACAAAAACACCATTTTCTCATCAATTTCTTAAGTAAATGTCAAATAAAAGAAACAAAAAGCTAATAAAGGCCTCTTGTTCAGGCAAATGTGAAAGATGCTGCAGAGTAGTTCATGCAGGCATGATGTAGCTCTGTGAAACATTGCGTTTTTTTCTATGCTGGTATAGCTTTTGTGTAATCACCTTATTGTAAATGAGCACTTCTGTTAACATTTGCAGGTGAAATGTGTCCTGGTTCTGCACCTCATCAGCGCAGCATTTGCCACTGCTGCCCTCGGTCTGATGTCCAAACACCTGCCCTACCGCCAGGACTCTTACCACTGTGAACACTGCCGCAGGCTGGAGCTACATGCTGTGGTATTGTCTTTAAATCCTACACACAGAGGCCATTGTATGAAGTTCAATAGTTTCAAGGTTTCGATTATCATAAAAGAGAAACGCTACTACTGTACCAAAGATTTTCTGCTGTAAACGTGAAGTGAAGTCCGGTTACAGCCTGATTAGGACGTAGATGCACATGTTTGGAAGATGTGAGTCTTGTCTGGTGCAAGACTGAAACAATGTTTGCAGGACAGAAATATAATATTAACCCTCTCAGGTTGTACTGCTATACTTTATTTGAATCAAACTCAGGACACAGTTACCACTGTGTAAATATGAAAAATACATTTACAGACCAGAAGTGGCGGCGGCTGTGCTGCTTCAACATCATCACAGATATTTTCCGGCCACTGTGATGAGTTGATAGCTTTGACATTTCTCATGGCCTCTTTCTGCTTATTAATATGTCATCTGAAGTGATACAGTATGTTTTGACTTTACGAGCACATTTGAATGTGTCAGCCGGACTTATTATTATTGTTTTAGCCATTGCTGATCCTTTTGTAGAATCACATGATTCACAGTTGACACTACATGTTGTGAAAAAAGCAGACTCCATGATTCTTTGTTTTTACTGTCCACTGCAGCAACATTGTTTCAGGAAATGCACCGGGCTGATCGAGCAAAAGTGTAAAGTAAGTGACTGAATACTGTTATAATTAATACTTTGGTCACATAGATTATATTGTCCTGTCTTGTAAAGTGCATGTAGAAGACAGAAATGTCTTTTAAGGTCCAGTGTGTAAGATAAGGGGGTTTTAGTGCCATCTAGAGGTGAGGATTTCACATTATAAACAACTGAAACTTCTCCAGGTTAGAATTCCCTCAGTGTTCATTATTCAGGAGGTTTTTTTACCAGGAGCCGAATCATCCGCAGAGGTCTCCTCCTCTTCAAAACAAACAGACAGGGTGATTAAAACCAGTAAAAACACTGAATTAAGCAGTGTCATGGTAGAAATCATTTTTTCTCCTATGCTGTTTGGTAAGTCACAGATGAGCTGCTGGCCGAGGGCCTGCTTATGTGTGTTCACCTGATCCAGAGGTTCAGGAGGCTTTTACAAGGTGCCATAGTATTTGCAAAGGGGCCCATTTTTTCAAAGCAAAAGGACCTGCGTAAAAAAGAACAAAATAAAGCAGTTTCACATAAAAAAAATCTGTTTCTCCCACGCTGTTTGGCTTCTCACAGACAGAATACCAGCCTAGCACCTGCTAATGTGTGCTCACCTTTTTTTTAATAATTTAAGATCCAAACATTCAGGTTTGTTTGTTTTTTATTTACCAGGAGTAGAATTATCCACAGATGTCTCTCCAGCTCCAAAGTGATTTCTACCAGTAAAAAAAAATAAAAATAAAGGAGATTTATGTTTAAAAAAAAAATTTTCCGACACTGCTCATCACAGATGGGCTACTAACTATGGTGGGCGATGTGAAAATACCTGTCTAGATGAATGTTTGATTTATCTATTCTGGGCTACTGTAGAAACAACATGGCAATCTCCATACACAAGGACCCGCTCCCTGTGCAGATATGAACATATTTCAGGTGATCATACACTAAGAAAACATACTTATTATATCATATTCAATTTCTGCCAATATATCCCCCTAAATCCTACACACTGAACCTTTAAGTAAAAGACAAAGTATCCCAAATCTTCTTTTTTTTGTATCATCAGTTTAACAGCTTGAAACACTGTTGTATTTTACAAAGTCTTCCTTTTTTCTCACCTTACATGCTCTTTGATTTCTCTGGCCAGCTGTTGATTGACGGGATCCTGGGGACGCTGGTGATCTTCCTGGTGCTGGAGCTGTTGATCTGCATCACTGCCATGCTGTTCGGACTCAGTGTCCTGGCTGCTGGTGGAACCCAGGTGAGCTCTCATAAACTGTACCCAAATAATACATGGTTGTAGTGTTTATCTTAGATAGCGGTGACTGGGGTAGTTCGGTAGATGATTAGGTGGCCCAGTTAATGTTACAGGTAAATTTGTTATGTGGCTGGGGTGTATGATATCCTTAATTAGTGTGTTACCAGACTGGATGGGTGAAATAGGTGGTGAAAAGGATAAATTTGTGCAGTGAAGTTAGAAAGCAACAGTACATTCCCCCTCTTTACCGCTGGGGTGAAGACAAATCAAAGCAGGTAATAATGTAGTTGAGCAGTTAGAAGTAAAATTGAGCCTGCTACTATCAGAACTGTCAGATTTAATTTGAAGAAGGCCTGAGATGAAACTATTACTTAGAAGCATAGAAGCTGTTAAATGTTTTTGTGTGTGTGTCCTGCAGGCTCCCAGTCAGAGACCTGTCTATCCACAGACGCGCCCCCCACCTGCTCCAGCTGTTCAGGCTGTTCCAGTTGCAGCAGCCGCAGCAGCTGCAGCAGCGGTAGTAGCAGCAGCCGAGCCGTCTCAGGTACCAAACGCACACTGTGTTAGGGCCGGTGCATAGTGCAGGGTGCTGCCTAACTGAGGTTGTTTCCTCAGTTGCTTCATTGGTGTGTATAAATAATTTGCTGATTCACCATTTGAGGAAATAGCAGGATCAAAAATGAACCAATGGCATATCTGTGGTGTCATATATTTGAGCTGTGATATATGTTTTGAACCTGTGCACCTCCTGTACTGAAATATTTGTTTCCTCTGTGGAGAGGTCAGTGTGGTACTGTACTATTAACAAACACCAGCTTGAAGTTTGTTTTTTATTTCCCTGTGTCTGATATGTCTTTAAAGTGTCCTCCACAGAAACAAAAAAAGCCCCTGTGCACTGCACATAGTTCCATATGATTCTACAGTTTGTTCTGCGTGAAAATACAGCTTTTAGGTGTTTATATCTGTTTTATGGGAAAATGAAGCATTTTTTACTAAACCTAAGCTGTGTAACTTTATTTGTCTAAATCTTACCGACATAACTTTATATTAATAAATACATAATTTAATGTTATGTAGGCTACGTGAAGTGACCATGTTTCTTTCCCTGAACCTTACATATGTAAGTTAAGTATGAAACTTTACATTAATGCAACATGATGACATCATTCATGGAGCGGTAATTGCAGCAGAAGGAGATGATGGAGTAATAGGTGTCCTTATACTCAGAGAACCAATCATCTCAACCTGTTTAGTTAAGTGTGGTTATTCCATATTATGTTTACCACAACATTCAACAACCATTCAACAACCAAGCAATGACCATTTAACATTTTCTGTGAGTCCTGTTCACGTTTTACTGCTCTCTGTGTGTCAGCAGGTGGCTGTAGTTGTGACTGAACCAGATTCGGAGCAGGTGGAGGACATCTCCACCCCACCCACTGAACCCCAGGTGGAGCCGATCGAATCTGTGACCACAGAGCCCTGAAGTTAACACACACACACATACACACACACACACACACACACACACACACACACACACACAGAGTTCCCTGTGCTGTCATGTCATGTCAGTTAGAGTGGAAATACAGATGTCAACTGAGAAAAACTTTTCTAGACAGCCGTCTTCTGGCCGTTTGAATAAGAACTCAGTAATCTCCCATTTAGGTTGATGACTCATGTATGTAAGTGACAACATATCAGTCAAAGGTAACAAACAGAATAAGAATTGGTCAAAAATAAATGTGAGTGTCCCAATAAGTTGCCATCCTGTCCTTTCACTTCTGCCATGACATGACCACAAAATCAGTGTCAGCACCATTGGACCTACAGCGCACTATATTGTGGTTATGATATGGATCAGTGTTATTAGTGATGTTGATTTATTCTTCAAATACTAAGATCACTAAAATAAATCGAGAGAAATTAAAAAGTCGCAGAAAAAGACAACCAGATTCTTAGCTTCGACAGCGAGGGGAAAGCAAAGATCTCTTAGGGGTATGTCGTATGTATTCACTTCACTAGTAGTCTGTGCGCGTTTTGTGTTAATTAGACTGAAGGCAGATATAATATGTGATTCATATTATTTTGCCTTTCAAAGATCTTTAACCTCTCTTGCCTAAAACGTATTTGACTGTTGAACTAAGATTTTCTTGTTGTCTGGTTATAAAACTAACCTTTTACTGAGTATATGCTATTTAAAACTTGTCTTAATGCCATTACAGAATTTTATAAGTATCACAGCAGCTGATACTACTGTTTATATGATCATTTATTGTTGATTTTTAACATTTTAGACATGTTATCAACTATATACTATATCTTACATTTCCCATAGTGCTTATAAACTTGTAAGCTTCTCTTTGTTAGACCTCCACACACACTGACAAATACCCACTTTTTCAATCTGCAGTCAGCCTCTTTGTAGCATAATGCGTAGTCTGTGGAAACAAATTTCCACTTTTGGGGACAATCAAATCAAACAATCTAAACGAGTTTCTCGTCTCCAAGCCACAATAATCGTGCTAATAATCCTTCCGCTGTTGGTAACATCTGTGTGTGGAGTTTAGGGAAGAGTTGCTCCTTCACACTGGATAGAGATGTCTGCTGGATGCCTTTCTAAACAGCTGGAAGATGCATACCTCATTTGTACTTGCAATGATCCGAGATGCCACAGAAAGTACTGTGGGACATTCGGTCCACCATTAGGATAACGGAGGCATACCAGCAAAGTAATGTTAAAGCCATTTTTGAGGCAATTTAGCCACAAAGCATCTATAACAGAGTCAAAGTTAATTTATTATGAGCTTGCTCTCTGTCATTAGACTAAAGTGTCTTTGATTCATTAATCAAATTGTCTCTCTAAGGTAGAATTCTAGGATTTCATAGAAATATGCTGAACCCTGTACCATTATTGAGGTCTATGAGTTTCACGCTGAAAACGCATCAAGCAGCAGAGAAGTGCAGCCCGACATAACGTCTTTCTTTCTCGGCCAGCAGATGTGTTTGTTTGATTCAGGCAGATGTAAAGTCTTTGTAACATAGGTCGACGTGTCAAAAGAGCCACAGGGCTCTTTTATTGGCTGCGATTCAGCTTAAACCATCCCCGACTTTAAGTCTGTCCAGAATTCACTGCAGAAGGAAATGGCTGCAGCTCAGAGCAGCTTCAGCAGCTTTCCAAAGACCTTGCGCGGTAGTTCGCCAGAAGCCACACTTCGCTGCTGCTTTCTGTGTTTTCGGTGTAAGACATACATCTGAAAATGCTTTTGCAACTGTAATCCCTGTCGTTGCTCATTGTTCAACGCAGTCTTGGCAAACACTCCATAACATGGGATTGTGTTTGGACTCATGAGATTATCATGGAGGCCACAGTTCGTTTTCCTGTTCAGATCCTTGTCAGACACGTGATGACAGTGCATGCTCTCCTGCACTGGCTTCTTGGTAATGTTAGGATTCTTTGTGGAAACCACAGGATGGCATGATTAACTGTAAATGAATGTATGAATATTTTATTCACAGGGAATAAACTTATAATCACCTTCAGTTCTGGAGTGTTATTAAAGCATTTCATTTTCAAATATGTCTTTATATAGTTTCATACACACAGTACAGGCAAGACCAATTTCCTTAAGTGAATATTATTTTAAAGAAGGTCACTATCTATTCTTTCAACCCTATTTTAAAAACTGTTGGCAACAAAGCCTGGCTGCATCCAATCCAATTGTATTTAGCATACACATTCAAATCCCAAATTCATGCATTTTCGTTAGGATAAAATTTGTTATCTCAAGTAATATTTACATCACATGTTTTCTTCTCTCTCTGGTGGTATTTCTCCAGTTTTTGTCTGTGTTACTCTCAGTATAAAAACTTTACAGACGTAGTGTCCCTGTTACACCGGATACCACAAAACACTTGTTTTTGTACTTGTTCATCAAAGTTCATGAAACGGAGGCAACCTGATCTCACAGAAATGCGTAAAATGACCTTGACATCTTAAAATTGCATTATGTAGTGTAGAATAGTTGCAGTTTTAAATATGTGGTTAATTGTATTAAATGGTTGTTTTTTTTTTAAATAAGGTTTGGGAACCAAAATTACTTGGTTTAAGTGTATCAAATTAGAATAAGTCAATACTGGTTTGTGGTTTCACACAGGGGTCTCCTGGGGTGAAGTCCTGTGTTTGTTTGACCCATTCCTACACAGACTTTCTCACTCCTTATTTTTATTTTTTAAAGGCAAACTCAAGACCTACCTTTTTAGCTTGGCTTCTAATTGAACTTCATTTATTTGTTGACTATTTATATATTTTAGTCTGGTTTACAGTTTTACTACTTTATTTATCATTTTATTATTTTTACATATTGATTCATTTTACTTTCTGTTTTTATCCTTAGTTTACCTGTTTTTTTTTTTTTTTTTTTTTTTTTACATTTTACGTCTTTTACCAATTACTCATCTGCTTATTTATTTATGTATTTGTATTGCTATTATTATGTTATTAATCATTTTATCTAGTTCCTTATTTATTTTATCTAGTTCCTTATTTATTTACTTTTTCATGTTTTAGCTATTGGTTTTATCCCGCCTCTGGTGTTTCCTCACTTATGGTAGTGTTTCCACAGTTCCCAGTTTAATAAGTACAGTTTTTTGTTTTTTTATTTACATGCTTGTGCATGTGTGCATGGTTGTGTGTGCGTGTGTGTGTGCGTGTGTGTGTGTGTGTTTTGGGGGGTGGGGGTAGATTTTGGTTTTATTGTAAGCACTTTGTGTTACGGTTCACCTGTATGAAAAGTGCTATACAAATAAAGTCTGATTGATTAATTGATCGACATATGGGGTTGTTACATAGAGTAGAGTCAGTTACATATGGAGTGGATGAGTGGAAATGTGCTGCAGGGGTGTTGTGCTGTAAAAACAAAGAACACAAAGTAAAAAGGTCTGATGGAGAGGTCTGCTGGGCCCAGGTGTGTCCAATGTCACTGATTGCACTTGATAAAATCTGCTGCCCTGGAATAAGAGGACAGCACCAGAAACAAGCAGAGGGACCATCACACAGGCAACATCAGATAGGACCTGAATGCAAACCACAGCAGAAAAAAGACAACTTCAAGTGTTTTAAAAACTATTTAGGTTTACTGACAGGCACAGGAAAGTGAGGCAGGTATGGATCAAAATTAGAGGGGCCATCCAACCAGGCAAACAAAACCAAAAAGGTAAGTAATAACTCCTCATTTTAGAGGAGGAAAATCCTGTTAGATCCTTTTTATTTGTAGCTCACAGCTGAGAGCAGTAGAGGTCAGCAGAGAACAGCAGTCTAACAGCATGGAAACATATTTGCACTCCTGCTGTTAAAAGACCTCAGTGGAACGGTCTTTATTTTGTTTTCTAACTACTGCAAATTATTCAAAGACTATTTTTTTTAATTATTATTTTTTTATTAAGTTAACCCTTTAACACCTGGATTGACACCAGTTTTCTTGTGTTCACATACCTTTCACAAGCATTTAAACCTCTGACACCTGAGAAACTTGGTTTGATTTCTTTTGCAAACATGGGGAAAAGCAGCATGCAAACTGCAAAATATATTAAAAGATGACAATGAAATGACCTGACAAATAGCTGCAGGGGATTATTATATACTATCAAGGGGAAAATGTCCAGAACACTACATTTAGAATTCCTGTAATTACATTTTTAGAATTTAAAAAATATATATATTTCGCCATCCTTTTCTTGTTGTTATTTTACTCTTACTTTTTCCTCTTTTTTTTTTTTTTTTTTTTTTTTTTACATTTCTGGTCACCTTCTGTTCATGTTTTTGAAAGAAACCAAGCCAATGTGCTCATGTTTCAAAGGGGTAAGGGACTGTGATTGAAGATTATATCAGTCAAATTCAAATGGATTGTCTCCTGACGAGTCATTTTCTTTATGTAAGGGTTATATACAATTGATATGCACAGAGCCTAATTATCTGTTCATTTTCTCACATCATCTACATTATTTATAGCTGTTGCACGATGAATCAGTGTTTACCACTATGAGTCATGTGTACAGTAATGTGAATTTGAGAACATGGTAGTGGACGGTGCCACCATACACAAACTGTCTTCAGACACTCCCTTTTTAATGGTCTTTATCTGAAAAACGTAGTACTGAATGTAAAATAATTTTTGTTTAATAGAGCACTCGATTGATTGTACACAGATAAAGCATTTGTGTGACACTTTTAGTCATATGACGCTGGTTAGCTTAGGGTACGTCAGCCACTTGCCCTGCCTAAGTCAAGCTTACAAATACAGATTTACAGTACACTCACACATTAAAGGGATAGTTCAGATTGTTTGAAGTGCAGTTGTATAAGTTATTGGAGGGTGCTGCAATATAACATACCACCTACAAATAAAGTCCCACCTACAAAAGTCAATATCAGCTTAAGTGTATGATATAATAATATTCCCACTTCTAGCTCTGATCTAGGTTTTTGTTTTTCATAACTTTTTGTAATGTTTACTTTAAAGATATCCCTATATTATTGTTTTTTAATATTTTATACTATTATATAGCTGATATGGATTACTTTAGTATTAGCTGTGCCTACCGCACAGTTTGAAGTCTGTGGGCACTACCTCTAAAAAGGTTAACTTAGTTTATTCTCCGAGTTGTTGCCGTGGTTTTGTGGCAACAACTGCATTTGCCCTTTACATTGCAGTCTCTCTTTTGGAAACAATTTTGTTTTGTTTTTTTTTGTTTTTGGTGTGTATGTATGGGGGTATGTGGGTGTGGGTGGGGACCATGCTGGCTGTCTTCTGGTTTCTTGACTCACAGATAAATGTGTCTTGCTAGTATGAACCCCAGCATTTTTGTTTCTGCCATGTCTATTCACTTTGTTAGTTGGAACATGCGTGGTATGGGTAATCCTACTAAAAGATCCTTTTGGACGACTCCTCAAAAAAAAAAAAAAAAACATTTTTAAAACTTAGGAGTGGACTCACTATGGCGAACTTTTGATTCTATTACTGGGGTACACACTTATAAAATACTTCCCTGGGTGGACTTTGCTCATTTAGCTTGGAGCAAACTAGAACTGAAACTCATTTAACGCTCCATGATGAAACAAGGAAGGCTTAATAGACTTACTACCTCTCCACTGAAAAAAAAAAATGGCCAAAAGACATGACTTCAAGGATTTAATGTAAATTTATGTACAGAACAATAAGATGTATACAGTAGGTTTAGGGAAAGAAATATGGTGACATTGTACCTTTAAAGAGCAATTTAAAAGAAAGTACAAATCCAACATTGAACAAGTCTTCTTAAATGACAGTGCACCTGATATTTTTTTTACAAAATGAAAATCTTTTCCTGATATTTGCATTCAAGAAAATATCAGGGGCTCTACAAAATTATTAAAAATCACCCTCATCACAGTTTTTTACAATTCATAACACATTTTTAAATACTTCGTTAACTGTTTCTTTCGCAATTTCACCATTCTCCTTAGTCACAGAGTGGTTTATCGCTCACTTTCTTTCTATGTTACTTTCCATTCCTTTACCTCAAGGCTTTATGACCACCAGATGTCACTCTTAGACACAATGAAAAACTCGATGTCTGGACACATTTGCAGAATATTGCCAGGGATGGCTCGGGTATGAAAAAAGATTATTTCCGAACTGTAGACCTATTACAAGAAACAACATGATGTCTGTTGTGGATAAGAACTTAGGGCCAAATACAGAGGACAGGTTATCAGCTCTTTTGTATTTCTATAGAAGTAGCTGCCCTTAGTAATTATGTAGTTTTATATTGCATTACTGTAATGGTTTTAGTTTATTTTTTCTGCATAATTTTAACTGGAAAAAGCCTACAGAAGCATTTTGCAGCAGATCTGACTCGCATCTGAAAGTGCATTTTTATGACAAGATTCAGACAGAAAGGCTCTATTTGTTATTCTGATCATGTGGCATGCAAATATGTGATCACATCCACTGATTCCTTTTCCAGAGCAGATTAAAACATGCCTTCTGATCAACTTAGTGTTGTTAAAGAGGGAAGACCAGCCTGCTCAACTGCGCTCCAACGTATACTGGCGATACTGGAATCCTACATTAGCACAGTGCAGGTAGCATGCATTTTGGTGTGTGTGTGTGTGTGTGTGTGTGTGTGTGTGTGTGTGTGTGTGTGTGTGTGTGCGTGCGTGTGTGTGCAGGAGTGTGTGGTTTTGGCACATTCATGTAGCCACATTGCACATTGCATTGTATTTGGTTACACCCTGCATTGTGTTGTTACCTTTTTACAGTGCCATTGTGCGCCACTGTTCTGCTGACAATGCAGCAGCCATTAATCTCCCTATTAACAGCTCTGAGTAAATGTTGCTTCTCAATCATGAAAGAAAGAGTGGAGTTAATCATGCAACTGTATACACAACACTCTATTTTATCATTGTGATTTATGCACTTACAAAGCAACTGTACTGTTAAGAGTCGAGAGCAAAGTTGTCACTAGTGTTACCTGCCCAGTACTGTGGTACCACAATGCCATTTAAACAATGGCTGGGATTAGACAATGAGTTCCCAGCAGTTATATGTTTGTATGCAAACATCATAGATGCCTGCACAACCTTGTGAAATGCATCACCATCAAATATTTACATTCTTCAAAGCAGGATGCACCTTTTTACTTCACCTACAATGTTTTTATTGTTGAAGAATTTGGTGGTGACTGATAAATAATCAGGTTCAATTTAGGGCAGACAGACTTATGAGAGAAAGGGCCACTTAGGCACACATATTGTCCATCAGTATCAGTGGGACATATGGGTAGGACACCCATTGCTTGCCCTGGACCACTTCATGTGTGGTTACCAGGGCCTTGTCCAGCACTTTAAACAGCTGAACAGCCTGTTCATCTGTCCGCAGAGGTCCACTAGGAGGTGTGTGTCTGCTCTACCTGAGATTGTTCCGATCGTTTCCGTGCGTTGATTGGGACAGCATTTATGATAATTCCCAGTTCAAGTTATACCCCATTGTTTCTGTCTGTTCCGCCTGTTAAATGATTTGAATCCATTTCTCACCAGTGCGATATAAAAATAAGATAAGATAAGATAGAGCTTTATTAATCCCCAAGTAAATTATTGTGCCAGATTGCTCCAGAAATACTGTAGCAAAAAGGAACACAACAACAAAGCATCAAATAAGTGAAAATAAAATGAAATAAAATACAAAGTGTCTGAAAGAAAATACAAAGTGTTTAGTAATAATGATGTTTAAAAGTAAAAGTAAAAAAAGAATCATATTGCACTTGAAGTTTAAAATTGTATGTTAACATAAGCACAGTACTATTGCACAGAATATACTTTAGTGAAAATGGGGTGTGGAAACAGCAATTTCACATTCAGATTTCATGCATTACAGCTACTGGGTCTATTGTAATTTTTCATGCATTTGTTGAAATAGGCCCAATAAAAGAATGGCAATTTATTAATTTGGCTGGTAAAAAAATATGCTTGGTCCTCACTAGCAACAATAAGAAAACTACTGCATTACATTAGTTCTATTAATAATGGCCGGCTGCAAATTTGCTTCACTCCATTCCTTCTGTTTTCAAATTTAAAGCCACAGTTACCAATGAGGTAAACTTAGAAAGACTGCTCTCTGTAATTTACTCCTTTATAAATGGAATAAATTTCAGAGAATTTAAAAACTGAAATTCATTCAACTTACTGACCAAAGTTAAACTTAAACTTCTGATTTATTTAGTAATCTCTGTGATTGGCTCTGAAGATGTATATTCTATGTGCAGCTGTAATTGTTATATACATATGGATAAAAAATAAAAAACAACAACAAAAAAACAGCTGTCTGGATGGTAGAAATACACATTAAAAGGCATAAACGTGCACAAACATTAGAATGTTCCTTTAATCATATTTCAGACAGATTTAATTAAATATTAATACACAGAAAACATTTGAAATGCTAAACAAATATGGTAACAATTTACATCAGCTATTGATCATTGGCTTGTAGTGAATAATTGCTATGCAGAAAAATAACATTTCTATTTTTTTATGTTAGTATATATAATATTTTAGAAATTTATACGTCAGTGAAAACGAATGACATTTGGCAAAAAACTAAAGCAATAAATGCAATAAATAACATCTAGATAACTGTAAATCTGTGCTGTTCTTCACCATTGATGCAGTTTTTGTTTCTTCGCTCTGCCTCTGCTCACTGCAGTGTGCCTACAAGGACATGCACAAATGTGATTTAGTGTCAATGATAAACACAGACTTTTGACATGATTAATATTTAGAGCTTGTCCAAGTTTGGGGCCTTGAGCTGAATGAAGCTGTTTCAAAATACAATTTGCAGTGTATTTTACCAGGTGTTTATATGTCTGTCTGCCTTTGGGCAGATTTTGTCAACGTGATAATGCCACAACTGTGTAAAATAAAAGTCACAAACCTTAACAGGTGTGTAGCTGAGATCATAATAACAGCCGAGTTTGAGGTGGTTGTGTGTCCAAGCAAAGGGGCCACAAGTATAAAACTGGCCCTTCCACATTACGCACCTGGCTGATATTCACTTTGGATCATGGGTTGCTGTATTTAAGCTGGAGTGATCCCATTATAAGATGAGCTCTAATTCAGTTTAGCTTTGAAATGAAAGCATGAGTGAAAACGTTTTGGAACCGCTGGCATTAAAGGCATGGCCATACCAAAGAAAAAAAGTCTAATTCATCGTTTAGCTTGACAAAATTGTAGTAATCTACTGACCTGAGCCATGTTTAGTACCCATATCATGATTTTAACAGAAACCTACAAGCTTAACAGAAATGACAATTTATTGTGGAACCTATAGCACAATCAGGCAGTGTCACTTCAAAATACCAACAGTTATCCATAAGACATGATTGCTCACAACTTTGTCATCTGCTATGTTAAGTCTTAGCGACATCTGAATTGTGGACTTGTTTGCTGAACTGCGCCTGTTACTGTAAACCCTTTTGTTAGTACATTCACATAGAAAAGCATGTCTTTATCCTATAAGCAATACATTCATATAAAAAGACATAAAGCCAAGCCTTGTTGTATTGTCGGACAGCGCCTTGGTGTGAGTGTCAAATGTCAAATGAGTAAGCTGCGATTGTGATCTACTGTTGAGAAAGTGGGAGAGGTCCGAGACACTTCACTTCCAATTACAACACAAGTTTAGATTGCTATCAGTTACAAAATGTGATGTCCGAATTCAACTGTATTTATTTATTTAGCCATTTATTATAATGTTGCTGTAGATAAAGACGGCTGTATCACCAACATGTCAATGCTTCAGGACCTAGCCAATAAAAAGCACGTTGGAATGATAAAGCAGAACTAATTATAGAACCTCAGAGCACACGACAATACTCATCACGTGTTTATCACTATCAGATTATAATGTTTCAGATAGCAAAATTCATCACAAATCACATTTTAAAACAATTCACCAGACTCAGCATCTACGCTATATACACACACACTTTTTTAAATTGCTGCTCCATTGCTATGGCAACAGCTTTGTTTCCTGTTTACTTCCTATTAGCTACTACTTTTACAAAAGGGTGTGTTTGGAAATACTCTGAGTACCGAAACACACCCTGGCACAAACTGGACCATTTGTAAATTGGGAGTGCTGTCGGAAAATATCGTTAGGTTATACAGAACACCACACCCTTCGAGCATCAGAGCCCACTGTGAGCACTCTTGTGTGAGTGAATGTGTGTTTAAATTAGCATTTGTTAATTCATATAGAAACATAACGCAGACAACTTTTGTAGTAATGCGGAGAAAATATGTTAAATGTAGCATACACTTAAAGATAGATACAGATTATTTATTTTGAATAGATTTTTTTAGGTGCCTAAAATATGTTTTGCTGAGCCTCCATGCCAATAGATTTTTTTTTTATCAAAGACACTAGCAAAGCAACATAATACATAAATAAAGCAAAAACGTCAAACAGGTTTGACTAACATGTTTGACATGTACCTTTAATTGTTAGTTACAGCTGCTAAAATCAGTTTATTTACCCAGAAGATCATTGTTGTTACTGCAACGTCACAGTGATTCAGTCTATATGTGCACGTATAGTTTTGTGCGAACTTGAAAGCTGCGGACAAGTCACTGAGTCATAAAAATCAAAACTGTTTATTCTTTTTAACCTTGGCAACAATCAATATACTTGGCTGAATTAAGTGTCAAATGAATTACCTGTTGCTTGATGGCTCCAATTCATCCCGTGAATCTTATGGATTTACCGCATAGAACCCTGTCTTATTCTTCCTGGGTGTGTCCCCCTATTGAAAAACACGAAAGGACCACATTCAAACATCCTATCAGGCCATCACTAAATAAGACAGACCTATCAAGCAGTGTTTACATGCATGTAATTTTGAATACATAACCGAAATATAAACACTGCACTGGTCTTACTGTACGTGCAGTACTTACAATAATAATAGGGGTTGAGTCCGGTCTCTGTGCCATAGGG
Organism: Plectropomus leopardus; assembly: GCF_008729295.1. Classification (NCBI taxonomy): domain Eukaryota; kingdom Metazoa; phylum Chordata; class Actinopteri; order Perciformes; family Serranidae; genus Plectropomus; species Plectropomus leopardus. The sequence goes on from NC_056480.1 coordinate 12,780,992, forward strand.
GGTTGAGGTGAGTACACTGGCAGAGGATGCTGGGGCGGTTGTTTCTTTTCAGTGTAATATGGGTCCGCAGCAGTGTCCATTTGGTCACTTTCCGTTTTCTTACAGCACCATTGAACCAACTGAAACAACAGAGCATCAAAACAGATTGAAGAGAGTGGAAAGTAGAGAGAACAACAATTTCATGAAACTGTCCCGATGCAATTCCTCCAAAAAATAAATGGCCTAGATGTAAGTGATCCTATACATTATCCCAAAATCCTGCACCCGTTCTCAGTAATGTACCTTATTATTTATGTTTGTGTTTGACAATCATGTGAAATGTTTATAGAATAACTTCTGTTTGATACATTGGTGTTTTTTTCTTGTTTGCCTTTAATTGCCCGTAATATGATAACAATAATAAATTTGTATAGAGCTTTTCTAAAACTTGTTACAACCAAGTAACAAAAACTGGGGAATAAATTAGTATACTGTATTATACCTGCCGGACTTACCATCATGATAAAGATGATAATGAGTAGTAACAAGATGGCAGCGGCTAATACTAAGAGGGCAATACCCCATCCAGGTACCCAGTCACTACTCCCATCACTGCTGCCTCCACCTGATGTTGGGTCTGTGTTTCTGCCATGTGGATTCACTGTTGTGTTGTTCACAGCTGGATCTAGAGTGGGATTTCCACTTCTATCCGTTGTGGAATGGTTTTCATGATTTGCCTTGGTGGTTGAAACCAGCGCAGTGTCATCAGACAAGTTTGATTTGCTAGAAGATGTAGGAGGATCTCGGGTTGTAGTCGTAGCAGATGTAAGTGCTGGAGTTGTGGGTGCAGCTGTAGTTGTTGGTGTTGTGCTTGTTGTGGTAGTTGTACTTATTGTGGTTATTTTAGTAGTTGAAGGTGTTGTGGTTGTAACAGTTGTATGTGTGTTGGGTATGGTGGTTGTAAGTGCTGCGGTAGCTGTAGGTGTTGTGGTGGTTGTAGTAGTAGTAGGAGTTGTGGTGGTTGTAGTAGTAGTAGTAGTAGTAGTAGTAGGTGTTGTTGTGGTTGGAGTAATAACAGGTGTTGTTGTGGATGTAGTAGTTGTAGGTGGTGTGGTGATAGTAGTAGTTGGAGTTGTGGTTGTAGTAGTAGGAGTTGTGGTGGTTATAGTAGTAGTAGTAGGTGTTGTTGTGGTTGTAGTAGTTGGAGTTGTAGTTGTAGTAGTAGGAGTTGTGGTGGTTATAGTAGTAGTAGTAGGTGTTGTTGTGGTTGTAGTAGTTGGAGTTGTGGTTGTAGTAGTAGGAGTTGTGGTGGTTATAGTAGTAGTAGTAGGTGTTGTTGTGGTTGTAGTAGTTGGAGTTGTGGTGGTTATAGTAGTAGTAGTAGGTGTTGTTGTGGTTGTAGTAGTTGTGGTGATGGTGCTTGAAGATACTGGAACTTCCTTCACATTGCTGTCTAAAGAAAAACAGGAAGTATTACATATGTAGAGGGCAACTTTAAAACAGAACATATACATCACTAAAGAGGAAAAAAATGGAATTATGTGTACGACGGTAGATCTTACTGCTTGTGAAGCTCATATTAAGTTGGAGGGTTTGGGGTTTGACACTTTTGGCATTTTTTTTAAAGTAAAATTGAACGACGGCTTTGTTGATAGATGTTTGATTGAAGACTACAATTGGATTTGCAATCACGGATCCAGAGCTGTGAAAAAAAGTATTATAAAACAACACAGAAGTTAGACAAAACTACATTTGTCATTTGTAGTATTACAATCAGATAATCGTTTTAACTCTTTTTGCGAATGACAACATCTACTTCCATTTTAAAAGCGGATATAGTAATTCTGAAAAATACCTAAATTAATTAATTAATTAATATTTGTTGTCTCTGATGCATAGGATGCTGAAATAGTGTAGCAACATTTCCAACTTTCTGTTGTTCCACTTAACGTTAGGAAAAGGAGTCTGCACTGCCACTATCATCTCGCATCTAGCATAGAAGTTTAAATGCAGTTCTTTGGTCACTGAGAGATCAATGATATTCATGATACCTGAAATTCATTGACAGAACACCTTTATAAAAGGGAGTTGTTGGACATGTGGTTTTGTCAGAGCAGCCGTAGACACCTTTTAACTGCAAAAGAAAAGAAAAACAAATACAGATCAAGATTATGCTTTAAGTTTAAAATACAGAGGAAATAGTACAATATGGTGACAACTGACAGCATGGACTATTACATGACGCTGAACACATAAGTACTGCTATCCCTTGAACAAAATTGCAGCTGCATTGCATCCAGACTGCGACCGCTTCGATCTAGCCACATTCTCACTTGACTAAGTCACCCTGGTGATACTAAAGTGGGTATCATCATCTGCTGTTCTTGATCTTACCAGGTGACTGACTTCTTTAAACATGGTCTGATATTCTTGAGTTGCTGGGTGAAGCAATGCGTCAGTGAAAACCTTGTTGGTGATCTCCATTGGCACGATGAAGGCTCTCTGCAGAGGAAGGCTGAGTTTCTCTTCACTGATAAAGTCTTGCAGAGGAAGAGATTCAAGAGCCAGAAGCCCTGCAGATTTCAGTGTAACAAGTTAAAATACCAGTCACATATTGATGTTTATCAGTATGTATCGCTAAATGCTCTGGATATAACCACAGCGTTGCACACCCAAAAATGTGGAAGTGACTGATTTATAACATCTTTGATTTAGTATTTTAACATTGGAATCTTCTGACTGCTGACTTTTAAGTGCCAGCTTTGTCTTCTGTATATGGAATATGTGTGTTACTAACAGACGTGTTAACTTATTATGAGAATAAGCGAAAGCTATTTAAATTGTATTTCCTGAATTACCTTGGTTTCAAATATTATATCTTAGTTTCAAATGTATAAAATGTCCCAAATAGTGACTTTAAATGTGTTGCCTAACCAAATTATTTGAACAGTGCATGGTTGATATGGGATATGTGGTTTAGGGTCAGGCTGCTTCAGGCTTGTGGTGGCGGGTCGGACCGGGTTGTTGAACTATCTGGTCCTTTGTGCAGGTGGTGGGGCGGGTGTACTGTAGTGTTGTACAGTGCAGTTTTGGTTAGGGAGCAGGTCTTGAAAATCCAATCTTTGCAGGACTTCGGCTCAGAAAGGGGATATTTAAACAATCATGAGTCAAGCTGGACAGCTTAATCGGCTGAAAAAGATAGTGTGAAATGACTGAAAGCTCCAGCACAGCCACTAAATGGCCCTTGTGATGAGATTGCCAAAAATATTCCAGTGGGGCCTTTAAATGGCTATTGAGATACATGATTCAAACTTCCATGTTTATATTGCCACTAGAATCTTAGCATTTAAACCTCTTGTGTCTTCAGCATGTTCAATGAATCACCAAATATTTACATTTAAAAGGAACCATGCTATAGAAGCATATTGTATATACAGTATTGTAGATATTCGTATTGCTCTTCTTACTTATGTATATATTATGTTGTGCATTGTTGCATCATACACATATGTTATATTTCTAACTTTCCATGCCATTTTTATACATTGAACTGTAGTATAAGACACATAGTTTTATATGTTACACCCTCAGCACATTATTCATATTTATAATTTTAAATATTTACATACTAGTGATGTTTGCTTTTTATTATTTCTGTATTTATACTTAATATTTTCACATACTTTGTGCTGGTACTTATTTCTACTTTCTATAACTGTCTATGCATCAGAGTGACTGTAATGAACCACAATTTCCCCCTGGGGATCAATAAAGTATATCTGATTCTAATTAGTGTTTAAGTAAATGGGCTATTGCAAAAACCTAGTACTTAGCAGGACATCTAATCTTTCTTTGATGAGTTGTAAATGATAAATGTTAATTTTGCTTTTCAAACCAGTTATTATTGCATTAATCTTGCTTACCTGAAGTAGCAATGGTCATTAAACACATAGCATTGATCCATGTCCATCTCAGTTGTACCATGGTGAACCCAAGCCAGTAAACGTTACTCCAACACTGCTCTGGTGACCTGTGGGACGCTCTCTTTGATTACATAAACGGTGTTTCATGTACCGGGTTTTATTCATCCAGGATAAGAATGGGCAGGGATTAGAGGCTGGACCACAAATGAATGATATCTCTTCCACATTACTGTTTCTATGGTTCAGACGTAAAGGCAAATCTGCTTCACATACGCCCTCAGAGTTTACTTTGGCTAGAAAATAGAGCTTAAATTAGTTTGTTTAGATATCTGTGGGCTGCGTAAACTCTTTATTACAAGTACTATCTAATCTCTCTTTTTTTTTTTACTGGCAAAAAAAGGTGTAGTGGGAGCCTGTTATGACGCCATTGTCAGGGACATTTGCTTCATTTTGTCGTAAATAAGTCTGCTGAGACCACACTCCTTCATACTTTCCCACTCGCTTAGGTTTACTTCAATTACGCTCATAGCTGCTGTTATTTTTAAGAAACTATACCTGTATCACACTCTATTTGTACATGTGTTTCTGGTACTGTTACTACTGCTACTATCACCTGAAAAACATAAATAGAATACTTCACCCAGAAAATGTTTTGTATATCAATTAGTCACGTTGTGTTACCTTGAATTCATAGATTTTTTTTTTTTTTTTTTTTTGCATAACTTCATGGAAAACTATTCACATATTGATTTATTGAATAATTGGGGACCACATTTAACATTACAGAAAACTGTATCAAAACATCCATTTTTTTAATTTTAAATTGTATATTTGAACACATATTTAAATCTTGAGAAAATAAAATATAACAAACAAATTTACAAAACTTCTTTTCTAAAAACACCCTGTCGCAGTACTTTAGAATTATATTGCAAAAGCAGACTTGACACATAGTTGTTGGCACATTCTTGGCAAATAACGAACAAAATCATACAAAAAAAAAAAACCCTGAAAAGGTACCAAAAAAAGAAAAAAAAACTGTGCTAAGGGGCATTTTTGAAGGGCTACAGGTATCTAGGGTGCAGGGTGGACCCCCAACCATTTTCTAATTCAAAATAAACAATAATATGCTTCACACTGGGAATTGTTTTTTGTACTTTTAGTATACAAAAGGTGCCAGAGTGCATAGATCTTATTTTTGAAAAGAAGTGCCAGTGGAGGATCCACTACAGAGGTCCCAAAACAGAAAAACAGAGACAGAGAGACTGTAGTTCTGAGTTGAAGCATGGGACAATGAGAGATGAGGCTGTTCTCACACCCTCTGCTTTTGACTCTTTTTCCTCCTTGTGAAGAGTTTCTCCTCCTCTCCCTGTCTGTCTGTGTTGGGTTATGATAACAGGAGTGGGATTAGGTGTGCAGGTGTCAGGCACTGAGCTACTAATCGTCTCCAGTCTTCTCTTCCTTCAGCACCAAGCTACAACTCCAGCAGATCGTAGACTCAGCTGCACCGTTAGTCTTCTTCCAGCTTTTGAATCTCTTTACTTGTTTAAGGTTTTGCTTATTCTTGTCTCTCTCCACCTGCAGCGGTATTTGGTCTGCCGCCTGCCTCTGTCCCTCTCCTGCTCTGCCTGGTAGCTACACTATATATAATCTCCCTTTTTTAAATAAATATCAGTTTTTTAATAAATTATCTCTTGCTCCAGTTTTCAGCATCTGCCTTTTGTTTGGTGCTCGGACTCTCTAAACTGGCTTCATATAGCAGGATTGGAAAGGGACAGAGTAAAAGTGGAGCAGCTGACACAGAAGTTGCTAAAGGAGGGAAAAACTCACGAGCCGTTGTTGGTTATTGGTAGACGTGAATTTTGGGTTTTATTGTATTTGATGGCTGGAAGCATCTTTTGCCTAAGTTTGATGAGAAAGATCCTGACACATTTTTTTTTCATTGTTTGAGCGTGTGGCAGAGATTAGAGGACGCTAAAAGTGCTGACTGTGGGTAAAGCCGCAGTTCTGAAGTAGTTCCTGAAAAATATAGACAGAGATTTAGAGAATTTAGAGAATTTTAAGACAGGACAAAGAAAGAAAGAATGTAACACTGGGGGCTTCGATGTATACGACATAATGTTACATTAAATATCTCTGGGCTGCTATATGCAGCTGACCTTGATCTTTTATTTATTTCTTTTATTTCTGCAAATGTCTTGTTACAATTGGAATTTCATGATTAAATTTTTAAAAGGTGCTTTGGCCCTTTGAAACTTTGAAACTTGATTTCTATCAAAAACAATGGAAAAAGAAATTACCAAAGAATAAGCAAGCAAGCAGTTAGAAAGAATTGCAAAAAACGTACCTGAAAATGAGCAAAAAACAATGTAAGATAAACAAAAAACACCAATGGAAAAGTGAAAATTAAAATTAAAATGACATTAAAAGTGCTTAAAATGTAATAATTCTGTAAAATATTTTTAAAAAATATATAATTATGATTATTAGACTTACAATTTTTTGAACATTGTTCCCTAGCTTTTTTAAAAATATTTTCTCAAAATTAGCTTTTTGCTACTTTTTTTATTTACCTTTCCTTCCATGTTTTTGAAAAAGAAAAAAAAAATCTAACTAATTAGTTCAGGGTTCAATACTTTCAGTACTAGTTTCAATGCTTATGATAGGCATCTGAACCCAGCAAAAGAAAAGGGATGTCTTTCAAGGTTTCAAAGGGTTAAAGACTATAAGTGGAATAAAACAGTTGACTTTGTTTTGTACTGGGAGCCGATAAAGTCACTGAGGTACTGTAGTAATGTGTTCAGACACACACACACACACACACACACACACACACACGCACACACACACACACACATGCTTGAGGTTACTGGTATAAGTCAGGGCTTTGCAGAAGTCTCTTTTAACCAGTAGGTGGCAGAAACTGCTTGAAATTAAATCAGTTCACCAAGAGAGGAATTACAGAAAACAATCATTTTTATTCAAATGGCTGATAAATTAAGGAGTGCATTATATATACTTAAATTCAAATTTGTTTAACACTATCACTCCATCTATTTTGACAGCTTCAAATTTGTAAGGTTTAATCAGCTATTAATGGATATTTTCATGAATATTAAAAACTGCACCAGTAATAGTTCTATAATAAAGGAAAGATTCACTGCTATACAAGTGTGTCTTAAAACAATAGACAGGTGACCATATTAACACAGAAACAAATCCTGCTTGTTGTAATAGCACCTAAAACACATAGACAGCGTGAGAAGTGCGTGAGCATCACAAAAGCTTTTTCTTTTTGTTTCATTGTCTGTGTTAACAAGTCAGAGCAGCCACTCTGCCTGCGTGAGTAGCACTGGTCAGGTGCATCTCATTTTTCTTGTCAGCTGCAGCAAATCTTGAGAAATGGGGGCTTGCTGATTTTTTTTCTATGTGCTATGTGGGGTTGTCAGCAGAAATAGACAGAGAAAATGGTGTTTTGATTATTATATTGACTATATAACACCATTTATTACAGTTTCAATATTTTCATCTGTCACAAGGATGAGAAAGTACAAACATCTTTTTTTTTACTCAAGCTCTCCTGCTTCTGTGTCCAAATAAAAGTCCTTTGACAACGTCTCTGTCGACTATCGCATCAGTTGTTGACACAAGGCATGTTATTGTGAAACATTTGCAGGACCGTGTTGCTGACAAAGCAGGAGCTTGCATGACTTCATACTTGAGTGGAATTTGTGCTTATGAATGTGGAAATACAGAACTCATAGCAGCAGGCAGCTCTGTAGAAGCATCACGGCCACAACGCTGCCAGTGTGAACACCACAAGCGTGAAACACGTTGCAGTTTGGCGAGGTCACGTCACATGCTGCTTGGCATGCAGTATGTTGCAGGTGTGATTCTGGCAAGCCTGAACTGCAGCGCTGCCAGGAGGTTCCACATTTGGTTGTGCATCATGTGGCCTGTAGTACCTGTGGCTCTGTTTTAGGTGAGGGCCGCATGAGCCATTGCAATGTTGTAAAGGACACAGTGAGCCAGAGTGATTCTGCACACCTTCTCAGGTGTATAAAGGAGCATGCCTGTGGTGTTTCAAAACATATCCAGAGGCCTACAGGTGCGCTCTATGACATTGCGTGCGTGGACATGGGCATGATTATAGCGCACATCTTGAAGGGTTATGGGATTGGCAATTTGAGTCATCAGCTATGTGTCTGGGCCATATCCCTGGTCACCCAAACTATATAAAATATTTTAGCATAAATTAAATGTAGTCAACATAAAGATGCTCACCAACAAGCTTCTCACAGCTCCCTCTTCCAAACACTCACACTGTGCTGTCGTGGGTGTTTGGGGTTGTGTTGTCAATGTGGTAACCATGGATGTATTGAGAATCTAGTCATGGTCATGGAGGCGGGGCCTCATTTAGTCCTATGAGAGCTGCTCATTGGTGAATGGAACAAAATAGCTCTTTTTGCTGGCACAGAACAAACATGCTTGTTGGCTGTCAGTTTCGTGTGTTCCTCTGCAACTTTTTGGCACGGTGACGTCAAGACGATGTAGGTGGAGGCTTTTGTCACTGCTAGTTTTGAGAAGGCGTTTCAGGGAGCTGTATAGATGCAGGAAAACTTGTCTTGGCAGTCGGAAATGACTGATAGCCAGTGGGTAAAACCACCGTAGCCATCATGTCAGATTAAGGGGCTGACTGGAAGTTAACTTCATCCCTCCCACCTCGTCCCCTCTCCCCCCCTGCCAAAAAAGCTTGACAAAGGCCCCTTCTATGGATCAGAGGGCCAAACAGACCCCTATCACAAAGCCTTCACCTTCTACCTCGTCTCCTATTCCCAACCACAGTGCAGTACAATTTGCTCTATTTTGGATTTGCTAGCAGAGGAGCTGGAGGTTTTGCTGGATGATGCCAGGGAGACATCACCACCCACACACCAGCTCATGAACCTAGACTTTGCTTTGGCATTATTCATTTTGACACAGTTTCAGATTTGTGAAGGCTAACCTCAGCACAGAGATCATTAAACCAGCATATCAGGGCAGTGCAGCTGTTGTGATGGACAGAGAACAATATCTGGGGAGGATTTAGGTCAGTAAATTTTGGAAATTATGACTCTAGATTAAATACACCCATTTACCTTAATACTATTCCATTAGTAGAGAAAACTGTCCAGGCATTTTATAATAAAAAATATTAATGTCACCCTAAAGGAATACTTACTGGGCAGTTCTGAACCTAGACCTAAATGCACAAACACCACAATAAGTAGAGTACACCACATGACAGCGTTTGAGTAGTTTCATAGTAGTAAACGTAGTCAACAAACACACATGCTGCCACGGATGGTTATGATTTGGTTAAGAAGTTATGAATGGTTTGGGGGGAAGGAGACACATGGTAAGGTGTAGAAAAAGGAAAACATCACATTGAGATGGGAAGCGAACTTCAGACTTATAAGTGCTCTTGCACTCCTTATATTACATTGTCACTAGCAGTATTTCAACCTGACGCCGTTTCGCAACGTGTCATGTACAGAAGATGGGCTCCGTCTAACCATCTGCTGGCGTATAATAACATCGCTGACACCGTCCAGTGGCATATCAGGTGGACATAAAAGGTGACTCTCAGTCAGGATCTGGTCAAGGTCTTATGCTGAAAAGCACTGACAAATTGGTGTTATTTGATGACGTCAAGAAGGAGAATGGGCTGCAGAGTTCAAAGTGAGACGGTTGAAGAGTTTTAAAATGTTAAGCATTGTAATGGCGACAAGAAAGAAAAAACATGACATATCTTTTGCAAACTACATTGCAGACTTTACATTTATGTTCAGCACATTTTGCATGATCATTGTGTAGTTCATCAGTATTTGCATTCTTCTGTGGCTGTGTAGTCAATACATGGTGTAAAGTGTAAAAAATCTCAGGGGATAAATTTGTGTTCAATGAATGCATCTGTCTCAGATGCTGCAGCTGTAACTTTTGCACTTTAACTAGCTCCATAGTTTGTCTCCTGAATGTTCTAGACCACATTTTTTCCACGTGGACTGATTTCATTTGTACGTTTCATATGTATCATATCAATGTTTCTTAAGTGATGTAGCATGTATGAGGACTTTGTCCCTGTATCTATCTATCTATCTATCTATCTGTCCATCTATTCTTCCTGTGTCCGTCCTGCTTAATACTTTGTGTCTAGCATTCCAGGATTCTTCCTTGTGTTAGTTTCAGTTTATTTACATAAAGTGTCAACATTTCCACACAACATAATATCGTGCAAATGCAGTGTATTTGTGGTTTGCAGAAATTTGTGGTTTACTGACAGTTTTATAGGAGTCAGTAGTGAACATAAATAAGGAGGCAGTTAATGTAAAATGGCCTTGTAAAGAAAAATTAAATTAAATTGTTGAACCCAATGTCTAACTAATTTGTAGAAGAATTACATTACTGCAGGCAGCAGCGGACACTTGATCACTATGATTTGCAACCACAGTAATGGCGTCGCTGCTAGATAAGACATTGCACTCGCTGGATTTGTTTCACTTGTCAGTGCGTCCAAGTGGAACTGGTCACATTCACACGAAACGAAGGACAACGTCAGGTAATAACGTTGCCAGTGACAACATAATATAAGGTGTGCGAGTTGGCTTACAGGGCGGGCAACTGACTTTCATGATGGAGTCTAGTGTTCGCTGGATGTGAATTTGTTTTTTTTTTCTACACCCTACCATGGCATTGATAGGCTTGATAGGCTTTTGCCTAAACTTACCCATCCGTGACTTTGTTGCCTAACGTTAGCCATCAGTGATAGTATTGATTGACATGTGCTTATGTTGTGTTAATGTTAAGATGGGCTGCGTTATTCCACCATGTGACATCACAGTGGCGACATCCCCGGGCATGAAAAGCTGACGCAGAGGATCACTGAGAGAGGGGCATCATGTGACAAGTTGGGGTGAAAATGTGCTTAGTCAACAACAGCACATGGCAGCCAACACTGGAACGTCAAACGCACATGCTGGCACGGATGGTTAGGATTAGGGGAAGAAGACAAATGGTAAGATGTAGAGAAAAAACATTACATTCAAACAGGAAGTGAACACCCATGTGAAAGTCTGGGGTTTCATGCTCCTTATACTATGTTGGTACCAGCAGCATTTCAACCTGACGCCATCCTGCCACAGTTTATGCAGATATGACAGGTCCTGTCTGGCTGCGTTCTCAACTGATGCCTTGCGTGGTGTGTATCATGTGGTGCTGTCTGGCGTATGATAAAACCGTGATTGGTTCTCTTTGGTTGTTTTCTTACCTCACTCCATCCAGTATTGTTTCATGCCGACGCAAATGGTGGATTTTGGCGTCCGGATCTTACACCAAAAGGATTGTCAAAGCAGTAGCATTTTACAAGTTCAGAATGAGAACGGGCTGAGTTTTTCAGTAGCTATCAGTGTATCTGTGAATCACGATGGTCATAATGGCCTTGGCATAACTTTACACACACTGTCCAGCAGGCCACCAAAAAGTTTGGGCCTGAGCACATTAGCAACTTTGCAAATGTTAATCAGAGCTATACAACGTTTTCAATCAAAGGAATTACTGTTTCAAAAAATTCCTTATAGTCTAATTAGTTTTCCACATCTGTACCTTCAGGGCATATCTATCAAACACATCTACATACACACAGTTCTGGAGCAACACATACATGATCATGTAGTCAACGGGGCTCTCGTTTTACAACAGGACCAGCTGATCTCTCCCTGTGAATTCAAAATTTTTTCCAGTCTGATAACGGCTACCTGAAAAAGTCATGTTCATAGTTTTAATAAAAGCAGCTTGGACTCTGAGTGTATGTCCACCTTAGGTCACCACAGCCCATCAGGCAGGGGGCGGGGCGGGGCAGAGTGGATGGCCAGCAGCCCTCTGCTTAAATGAATATCAATCATGCCTCCCAGGCTGAGCCGCCACCCCCCCCCTGTCACCGCAGGGCTGCGATTGGCTCATAGGAGACCAACCTGCAGCGGCCGGTGAAAGCTGCTGTATCAGTGTCCATTCACTGACAACAATGAGGCTGAATAACTAATGAGCTCCGTCCAGGCTGAAGGGTCGTCCTCCTACTATTCTCATAGTAGCTTTGGACATGACCAGCAGCCATCCGTGGGCCAGATGCTGGACCAGGGAAACTACAGAATAGCAATGCTTTTATAAAAGAAAATACATTTTTTTTTAGCTTTATCACCAAAGAAGAAACATAATAGGAGGATACAGACAGCTTTCCTGTTGGATTACTTTTTCTTATCTATTTGATTTTTTGGGGTTTTTAGGGGAAGAAGCTTTGACGCTGAGGAGGTTGGAGTGAAGAAAACCAAAATGAAACCAAGACTCTTGCTCACCTGGGTGGCAGCTTTATTCTGTTTGAGTAAGTGCAGTTTAAATTTACTTCTGTAGCTTCATTCAGCTGTTGGAGCGTGCAGGATGGGAACTAGGGGAACTTTGCCAGGTCAACAAAGCAGAGGATGCTGCTGCATCTCACACTGCTCTGTTGCTGCTTTAACTTCCAGTAAACTGGAACTCAGATCTCTGGCACTTAATAATAATCTAGTTTATATACTGAAATTCATATCCATGATAACAGCTTCCTTGTTGAAGATCCAGTTGTTCCCCATAGAACCTGTCAGTAAATTAAACAACATGTACGTTCCACCAGCATTGATCATCCTTGTATTTTAAGCTACTTAAACTGTAGCAAGCTGAAGAAACTGGCTCCTGCTCTGTCCTTATTTCTTGTTCTGCCTTCCTTCTTTCCTCTGCCTTGTTACTTGTCAATATTTGCATGGATGTTGATTGATTTTCACTGATCCCTTGAATGAATATGCACAATATACAAATGTAATGTGGCTGTTAATGTCTGCAACTAGAACTAAGCATTGCTTTCAACAAGAACTGCACTACATGTACAAACTGGCCAAAGTTCTTATCACAGCATCCACTTTTCTGACACTTCTGTCACATATTGAGGCAAAAGCTTCAGAAACATCAAGTCAAACTTCTATATATGTGCCCAAAAATGAACCTTTGACACAATTTTAAAATGCCTTATATAATGTACACATATTCATAACTTTTGCCCATTTAAACCTGCTGTATTGAAAACATTATAACTTCTTTTAGACATGGGAACGTAATGCAAATTAGCTGGCCATCGTGTTACTTTCGTCCCACTTAAATATTGAAAGCAGAGCGCTACTGAATGGCCATTTATTTTGGGGTTGGGGTATCTTCCAAATTACTCCTAAAAATGGTGTCATACATTAGTAATAATGAGATTTAATTAAGAATGTTGAATAAACATAGAATATTCAAACTGGAAGCCATACAACACTGTTTAACTAAACAAGTTTATTCTTGAACTTGAAAACAGTTGTTAAAAAAGGATCCACTCACTATCTCTCTGAAGATTTAAAAAATGATAATAATGGTAATAATAATAGTAACAAAGCAGCTCTCCTTGCTAAGGAAGACTGTGAAGTGAATTTGAAAAAAGTGGTAGAAAGTGGACCTAAAGTGAAGATTTCATTTTTAACTCTTTAACTTGATTTTTCTGTTTGAGTTCGCTATAATTTTTGGGGGTGACAAAAAAAAGAAAGTTGAAAATATTAGGGTGAAGTATTTTCATTTTCCGGTGGTTTACGATTATCACGTAAGTAACTTTTCTTAAAAATACCTAAAAAAGTTGAACATGGGAGCAAAAAAAGTTTTATTTGAGAAAAAAACAGTACCTTTGCATGTGCAGACAGTATACGAGACTCTGTCTTTAGCTCAGACCACAGTAAAGGGTCAGAGTCAGTGACCTCTGACCTTTAAGAGGGGGTTTGTCTCTGGGCCGTCCTGGTCAGCGGAGCAGTCTGTGGGGAGGGGGCGCTGACACAATAGACCCCCCCTAAGTCCTCAGTCTTCAGTGAGCTGACCTTCACACCCTCATCTCCATAACACTGCCCTCAGTCTGCGCGCAGATTGAGAACTTATTAAAAATATGTGTGTTGGAGGTAATCCCCCCTACAGCTGCCCGTGACCGTGTCCTCAGCAGCCCTCCCCTGTCAGGACCCCTCACTCACAGTGTCCACAGTGAAGGAGGCGGCAGAAACACCCCTCTGGTTTAATCCTCAGCGGGGACACAAAGGGCCTGTGGTGATGGAAAAGAGGCAAACATCTCAATCTGTGGAGAGTTTAGGGTAATGCTAACAGGATTTGAAGAATGTAAAGGTAGAATTATGAGACTGAAGGAGAGATCCAATATCGATCTGACTATATGAGGCGGACACTGCGCTGTGAACTTTTATCTGTCTATTTAAATACTTTACCACTTGATTTTTGAGATCCTTAAAGGGATACAATTTTCAATAAGCTTTGTATCAAAACAGTGATGAACTGTGGTAAACTTTCCTCCATCTCACCACTGCATGAATAACCCTCCTCTTGAGGTCAATGTGACTGCACTGCCTATTTCTCACCAAAAATGTTTTCAGAAACTTATTTTAAAGTCCAGTTTCACCGTAATGCTGGCAGTCTGTGAACAGGAAATGGGCGCCACTGCTTCCTGCTCAGTGAAAACCGAGGCTGAAAAAATGGAGATCAAATGATATCTAAAGATAAATCTAAACCAAGATTCAGTTACTCCGTTACTCAGCTCAAATGTTTTCAGAAATATGTTTTAGCTTACTGTTTAGCTGTAATATAATGATCTGACCAGCCGCCATTATTGTTTCACACAGACCATTCCACATTACGTCAGGTGCATAGCATTCTGGTAGTTGTAGGTTTTCTACCTTTGAGCAAAAGCACTCTTTTTCTCTGTATTCTCTCCTCATTTAGCACCAATTTCTAAGCATTTGTCTTTTTCCCTACAAAGGCAGCCTAGTTTTTGTGAGGGCCTTCTTTATGTTGGGAAAATACTTCTTTAGTGCTTATATTTCTACCAAAGTACAACCTTAGAAATCCAGTAACTGGTTGACAGTAGGGACATGTTGACAGTTTGACCACAAAGGATGAATATGTATTAAATATAAACCCCAAAATTGGTGAGATTCACCAGCAATTTTAGTATGATCATATAGTATGATTTTAGTATGATGAATGTGAATTTCCAGCTGCTTAAACTTCTGGTTAGTGGAGACAGTGGTCCCATATCATTCATGATAACTGCAAAGGAGCTTATAACTTATGACTTCCACTACTCCAGTTATCATCCCATTAGATTACAGTCTAATTCGTCCAGTGTCCAGTCTCTTGCACAGTGAGGAGTCTCTGAGCTTCTTATTAGCTTGTGCTTTTTGGATGTCCTGCCAGGCGTTTTGTTTTTAATGAGAGTTGCTGCAGCTATCTTGTGAGCTGACACCTCACTGATTAAAACCGCAGGACAAACAAAGAGGCCTCCTCTATCACATTCAAGATTATTGCTTATTGATCCAACTGGCTGGTGGGGACCATGGTTTTTTGGCCAAGCTTTTTAAATCTCCACTGACCATTAGAGTCAACCCCCCAAATGCAGATGGGACGTACTGGTCCCAGGAGCCCATGGGACCAATCTCAGTTTATGCATTGGTAAGCATATCGATAGGTCAAGGATATTAAGCAAGAGACCAAGTCTGATCCTACTTTAAATTTAATAGCATTGTATCATTATCAAAAATTCACTTTATACCATATGTTTTGTAGGCTTATTTACAAAATAAAGTTGTGTGAGAACGTGTTGAGTAGGGCTTGGTGTCAAACCTCAGTAAATCTTTAGTACTAGTTTGAATTTAAATGTGTCCAAAGCACAAATTTGTAAAAACTGCCAAGTTCAGAAAGTTTGCCACTTAATCAGATCTTTCCTGATTTCAATCAAAACTAATTTTTATCAAATTTTATTTTATTTTCGTAAAGGGTAATAAATAAAGAGTTTCATAGAAAGCAGGTTTATATTTCTGAATAGTATTGTTTTCGGTGCCTAACACAGATATTGTATCACCAAAAATATCAAAAAATGTCAAAGTCTTAGTGTTGGGAAACAAATTTTGACCACACTGAGCTTAAATATGTTGTTGGATGGGCAAGGCAACTTTAATTGTATAGCACATTTCATACAACAAGGCAATTCAAAGTGCCTTACAGAGCAATAAAATAAGATAAAGGTAAAAATAATTTCAAAATGATTTACAATTGTTAATAAAAATCCTTAAAAATTGCAAAAGTGAAACAAGAGGAGCAAAGATTAAAAAAAAAAATGAAATGATTTAAAACCAAGTTTAATGAATAATGAAATTACCATTTATAGTACAAGCTGAGTTAAACTATACCTGTTCAAACTGCACTGAGTCATGGACACAAGCATGTTTCATCTCTGCTCAATACTCAGAAACATTCGGTGTTTGGACATTGAACTTGGCATATGACACTCAGGAAATAACCATCAGTTGGTTAAAAAAACTCCAGGCAGACAGACCCCCCCCCCCCCAGCCACAACAATAGCATGTTTGAGAAACACGGCTGACAGAACTCGCTGTCTCCAAGCAAGGACAGTTTTACTCCCATTAGGGGGACAAAGGAGGAAGCCCCGGGGCGATGGGTTTCATGCCTGCCCGGCCATTTCCCACCTTCCAGATCAGACCTTCGACTGCACAATCATTGTTTAACTGCTCCCTCCTGTGAAACAGATATATCAGAGGGAGAGGTCAGGAGCGAGCAAACAAAATAAAAGAGACTATTGGAACATATTTGCACACATGCAACTTTTGATGTGCTCTGATTTCTTAATATTTAGATCAATTATCCAAAATTTGCTCTAATGGTGTTTTTGAGTAAATCCATAAAATGTTAAACTCCAAATCAATCTTACTCTCGACACTACATCTTACGGGGCCATTTTTTCTCCATTTTATTCCACTTGTCATTCCTGGCTCAAATCCACACAGCCCTCCAAAGTCGCCTTTCAAACAGACACATCTAAAGGGTTAGAGAGCATAAAGGAAATAAATTGATGAACGGATTTGGATATGGCGCTCAAGACCCCCTTCTCTTTGTCTGTCCCTTTTTATGGGGGGATGGACAGAAATCTGTGAAGTTCAGGGGCAGTGATCGTGCTAAACAATAGCAATGGAGGGCTGGGAGAGCAGCTCAGGCTGGACGCAAGCTGCCCCCCACCCTCATCTACACATCCATCCTCCTCACCTCTGACTCTCTCATGACCCCTGAGGGGCTTGGGGTTACAGGCACAGGGTGCTAGTGTGGGGGTTGTTGGACAACCCCCTCCCTTCAAAAAAATCTCATTATAGACCTACCCCCCTATATTGAAAACAGCCCAATCTCTAATGCTATGCACTTAATCAGACCTCATGCAGGTTCAGCTTTTTTGGACATTCAGAGTTCATTTACCTCTTTCGTCTGCCTAAAAGGTTTTCATCTGACATCTTGACATACTCTCACCATCCTTCATTCATTTTGATGCACAGAGTCTCACTGGACCTGAAGCTTCAAACTAGAAACCAGACAAGAGATTGATCCTATGTCAATGTGTCAAGGCACAAAGGTTAGCTCAAAACATCTGATACACTTGTACAATCTAAGGCAGAGATACTCAATGTGCTTTGCTTGGAGGCCACCTTTGTAAAATGACAGGAGGCCAGGGGCCAGTCGCAGCACCCTCATACATACTGTATTTCTAGGTAAAAACTGATGATTACAATTAAGACTATAATGTTTCTCCCCAAAAAAAAGCCAGAGTAGAGTAAAAAGATATGTCTTTAATTAACTGAATACAGAGAGAACTTGTTATACTAATAGCCAGAGGCATCAAGTTCCACAGTTTAGGGGCAAAAAACCCAGAAAACAAATGGAAACAATAAGGGACCTTCATCTGAAAAGATTTTGGTTAATAGAAATGATTAAGACCTGATTTCTCTAGCTGTCAACTACAGTTGAGGAGATAACCACAGAGTAAGTTAAACTTATCATCAGAATAGTTACTCCTATTTACTGAAATAATGAAAACAAATTAATGCCCATTTTTCTGAGCACCCCCTCGAAATCTTTCAAGACTCCTAGTTAAGAAACATTGGTTTGGACCGGTGATACTCAACTTACGGCTGTAGACCAAATCTGGCCTGCGATAGGGTGCTAGGTGGCCTGCCAACCATTTTCTAATTCTCAATAAAAAGAGATTGACACTGAGAAATGTTTTTGTATTTTTAGTATACATAAGATGTCATAGTGCATACAAAAATATCAAAATAGAGCTTGTTTAGTAAAAAAAAAAAAAAGCAAGTGCAGGATCCCGTGCACCCAAACCCTTAATATCCCCAAATCCTAGAAATTTTAAAAAATCCTAGAAACATCCCTAAAATCCTTTTAACGTCCTGAAATTCCAGAAACATCCTAAAATCCTACAAATGTCCCAAAATCATAGAAACATCCTAAAATCCTTCAAACATTCTAAAATCCTAAAAAAAAAATCCCTAAAATCCTAGAGATGTCCTAAAATCTTACAAATGTCCTTAAATCTTAGTAACATCCTTAAATCCTAGAA
Organism: Plectropomus leopardus; assembly: GCF_008729295.1. Classification (NCBI taxonomy): domain Eukaryota; kingdom Metazoa; phylum Chordata; class Actinopteri; order Perciformes; family Serranidae; genus Plectropomus; species Plectropomus leopardus. The sequence continues at coordinate 12,799,451 of NC_056480.1, forward strand.
ATGTTAAAATTCTACAATTGACCTAAAGTACTAGGAACATGTATGGGGCTTCTGCAACTGGCCCCTGACATACTGTCATTATGTAAAAGTGGCCCCCAAGCAAAGCAAGATGAGAATCCCTAGTTTAGACTATTTCTGAACTTCCACGATCATATCTAAACAAGGAACAATACTGTTTTAGTGACCAGTCTTTCAAGGTAATCTTGCAGCGTGTCTTCAGTCTTGGGCCTGCTCCTGTATGTACACACTGTAATGTTGATTATCGAGTGGAAACCAGGCACAGAAATTCAATGTTAATCTGTATTAGTGCTTTATGAACCAATACCCTTAAAGAGTCCTACTATGACATAACCTTGTCCTAATGGGACCTCATTCATACACTCTGCTGCATCAGAGATCAACACTGGCCTTTTAGGCTTCACAGGCTGCAGCACCATGTGTTCGATAACCTCGGCCACAGAACGTGATGCAAGTCCCCCCTTGGGAGCCCTGAATTTCATTACCAGGCCTGAGGGATGGGAGGCTCAGGGGTGTTTGCAGGGCTCTATCAGCGCAGACCCACAACCCTCTCTGCTGGCTGTGTCTGCTGAGTGGGAGCTCTCTCATTAAGGAGGGCAGATGTTCATTTCTTGATGTGACACATCAGTGAAGCCAGTGACGGAGGTCATGAGGAGGGGGAACAGCTCTGCCGAGTGTTCAGGTTTAATACATGAAAATCTGTAATCTGATGAGCGGTTTAAAACCTCAGAGCCATGTCATCAGCTATCTTGTATGAGTCATCAACCTGCTCGTACCAAATTCTAATCTGTTTCTCCTAAACCCTCCCTTATATGAAATAAGGAGCGAAAGAATAAAATGCACAAATTATTTTGCTGTATTCACAGGCTACTCAGAAGTGAGACCACACCAGTAACAGATAAAACAACTCAGAGCTGAGACTTGAATTTGATCATTAAAACACATTTCTGAAATTGTGCAGGCTAAATTATAAACCAATCAAGTTTTCTGGATCTCACTCACAGCAAATGAAGTTAATGCAGTAAGAGAGGGAAAAAAAGCAAGAGACAAGAGGAGGGCTGTTTCTTACGAGCTATAATTTAAGAATTTGAGAGTCTCAAATTGTCTCATAAAGTCTCATATTGATGTTAAACTGAGCTCAGTTATGTCAAGGAGACATTGGCTGAATAAAGAAGAGATCTTATTTTGAATTTTTTTTTGCATTAAGGAGATTTCTATCCGTGGATATTTTTGGTTTTATGCCCCCACCCCTGAGGATAAAATAAAGCCTGTACACTTACTCTATGCCACACAAGTTTGATGATGACAACGTTTTAATCCTACTTGGACCTTCATATGGTCAAATTGTTTGAAAAGATGAGACCACACTTATATTTCTATACAATACACACACAAGGTTGATGAGCTCCATGGTTGCTGTGTGGTGAACCATCCGATACACTCAAAGTTATAAACAACTGACAATCAACAATTCAGTAAATTATGTGAAAAACATGTATCATCACACAGCATCAGAGTGGAAATGAGCTTCACTGGGAATAGAAATACACAAAAGTCCAACCCAAAGTCAAGTTCAGCTGCAAGCTGCTGTGCGTGGGATGTGAGGTTTGATGGCGACTGGACAGCAGCTCAGTTGAAGGGGAAGGGTGTGTTTGTCTGGACAGATGCAGATCCATGGTGACATTGATAAGGCATTGAGCAGGTTCAAGTGCGACTGCCATTGTTACTGCTTTACAGCTGGGAAGGAAAGCGGCTAGGCAAGGGTTCAAGGTTCTTTGCATATGAAGACATTAACACCAAAAAAGACCAAAAGAAAATAGGAAAGACTGAGAGTGTCACCAAGGTCACGGTGGGGAGGGGACAAGGGTGAGATAGAGAGCTCTGGTGGCATGGGAAAGTCACCTCGGAGATGGATCTGAAAGGACGGGACAAGACAGGAGGGGTGGAGGGGATGCATAAGAAGGGGCAGATGGTGCCCTTGGGTGCATGGTGGCTGACGGGAGTTTTTACAGAGGTTAGTGTGGGTGAGGTGCAAATAAGCATAGTCACAACACTATTGTCACAACTGGCCCTGGCTTCAATGGCGGGTCTCCTAACTTGACCCCAGCAGCCCTCGCCAGTGTTCTCCTCCAGGGCTCGGGTATTGTTGTTGCCCTCTCTGGCTGGATAGCTCACTGGCATCCAGTCTCCATTGTGACTCGCCTTCAGTAAATGCGTTATAGGCCGCAAAACCAAATGCACCATCAATCAAATGAGGTGGTTTCGGGTGTCGACGGAGATTTCTCAGGCAATTCGGTTAGGGTAATCTGAGGCTTGGTGTCCGACAGAGAAGCCTCCTCTTTGTGCTATTGTCTCTGGAGTCATGGCGTGTTTGTGGGTTTATGATGGAAAATAGATGGAAATTTTTGTGATCTACCAAAATATTCCCATGTCTTTGGGCACAACATTAGAAGTGGAGTTCAAGGTTGCTCTTTCACATATATCGTATTCCTTGACTTCAGGTTTTAAAGTCCCATCTGCAGTATGTTTCTAAGCGACTGTTCCTGAACATCACGTCAGTTATTTCTGATTCTAACAGTTTAACATTGTAGCTCTTTAATCAGCTGTTCAGCCAAAATAGACAGTTTTTGGCAACATTTGGCAATTTTTTTATATTTTAACTAACAGTCTGTAAATTAAATTGTATTGGCTGTAAACTCTGCAGACTTCGTCAGTGGTTCAATCATAACACCTTTTGGCAGGAAAACATTTATACATTTATAATATTTCTCTGGACTGAACAACATTTTTTAATTTCAAATAAGCAGATTTGTACTCACACAGCTTTTCTCTCTCTGATAATTTGTTTCTTTTCTTTCTGTCTGCAGGTGGCTGTCTGTCATCAGAGCTGTCTTTCTTGATAGAGCCAAGTGATGTGATTGCAGTGAGGGACCGTCCACTTATGCTGGATTGTCGAGTGCAGGGCGAGGAACCGATCATGGTCACTTGGCGCAAAAACGGGGTGCCTCTACCCACCAGCCCGCGGGTTCGGGTGCTGGCGAATGGCACGCTGTTCATCCAGAGCTTCCAGAAACGCAGAGAGGGGAGTGACGCGGATATGGGCGAATACGACTGCGCCGCCCAAAATCGCTATGGCATGCTGGTCAGCCGCAAGGCCAAAGTCCTGTTGGCATGTAAGTTTTTGACAATGCACACAGCACATCATTTTTACAATCTGCATACTTTCGACAGTATTACTCCCCGATGGGAAGAATCGATGTCAGTTGTTATTTTACTCCTTGATGAGCAGAACAAGTTTCTCACAGTGCAAATGAGTTGAGTAGGAAACTGAAAAGGCAAAGAAGAAGTGCACCATACATGATTGAAGATATGGAAATACTAAATACTGTCCCAAAATGAACACCCAAACACTGGCCATTCATGTTTTTGCATTTTTGCACTGACTACTGTACTTGTCCTACAAACTTGGCTCAGAGGAGAAGTCTTAATTGGTCGCAATGTTGAAACCTCACACCTAAGTGCCACTAAATCCTATACACCCTTGATTATATAACACATGCTTTTGTGACTAGTAAAATGAAGTGCAGTAGGCAGACTAGCTAGTATGGCTGGACTGCAAGTTTTCAAGAGCACCAAGCCTCACAATACTCTTTTGTTTAACATAACCTGTTCTTGACCCCATGCCCCTGGTGTGTGATATATGATGAGAACTTGTGGAGAAACGGCAGCTGCAATTAGCCTGTTTGAATACCCTTTTCTGGTTAATATGCATACCCACATATTGTAGTGCCTCTGTGAGCAATTTTTCATAGAGGGTGCGGAGGTCAAGATAGTATACAGTAGCTCCCTTAATAAAACTATTTTGAAAGTTTCAAGTCTCACTCAGTGGGACTCTGACATACTGTAGATATCAAACCAAAAAAAAACAGCCAAATTGAATATTCGTATATTCAATAGATGGCTAAAACTATAAGTTCTAAGTTGTAATAAAACATTATGTAACTTCAGACTTTTAGTGTGCATGATGGCCATTTGATAAAGGTTCTCATGTCTGCCTAAATGTGGGAAATTACATAAAACTGACCTTCATTGCTGTAATTTAACCATTTGAAACCGAAAAAAAATTGGCTTGATTTCTTTCAAAATCATGGGAAGAAGGCAATGAGAAATCAAAGAAGAAATTACCCAAAATTTAGCAAGAAATTAGTAAAAAGTACAAAAAAATTACCTGAAAATTAGCGATAAAATAAAAAAAGTAATAATTTAGAAGAAAGTTAAAAAGAAAAACATGGAAATGACCTGGAAAAAGTGCTTAAAATATGTAATTATGATCATTATAAACATTTTTTTTCCCTTGCTTCTTACTTTTTTCCATAGACAGCTGCTCATTGCTTTTTTCATGTTTTTGAAAGAAATTGCACCAATTTTCTCAGGGTTCAGAGGTTTAAATACTTGTGAAGGGCATCTGAAAGCAGCACAAGGAACGCCAAATCAGGTTTCAAGGGGTAAATGTGACAAATACACACCCTTCACTTGAAAATACACCACCCTTACATTTCATTACAATTGTGCGTTCTGTTTTGTTGATGTGTATGTGAGGTGCTTGTGATGTAGATTATATATCTTGAGAAACTGAAGTCAAATCTCATCAGAACATAGGTGACAAACAGTGAAGTCCTCAGGCATTTTAATATCCATATCCCTGCATTATCCCCAGGCTGTAAACCTGCGCAGGGAGCAGAGGATGTCCCACAGATAATCACCACATGTTGTCTTTTCTCTGTCAGAACATCCCATAGTCTTTGTTATAAACGATGCTTCACATGGTGAACACTTCTGCATCATACTTGGCAACCCAAACCCCCCTCTGACTCTTTGATCCTTTGTTGTCACAGGGAACCAGCGCCCAGATACAAACCCCTCGCCAAAACATGCCAGCTTCATTATGGAAAATCTATAAATTACACTGCTCAGCACACGTAGGCGTGTACAGTATTGTACACACACACACACACACACACACACCTGCACTACATGTACAAGCTTCTCCCCTCCCCCACTCCTCAATCAGTCCGATAAAACCAGGGGGATATGGTTAATCCAGGAGAATTACGACTAACTCAAGGTGGTTTTACCCCAATGCAATGAGTTGCCATGGCGATGCGCTCTCATTTGCAGACCCCTCCTGTGTGGTATACACCCTTATTGATTATGGCCACCAGGTCATTAGGAATCATGTGTCTATGTTTTGTGTGTGTGTGTGTGTGTGTGTGTGTGTGTGTGTGTGTGTGTGAGTGAGTGTGTGTGTACAGTCTAAAAAAGAATCTGCCATGATTTACAGTAGCAAAGGCTACATATAATTTTGAAATAGATTATAAGATAAGATAAATAATTCTAATCCAAAACCCAAAACTCTGCACCATGCAAGTCTACCATGTACTGAGCCCCCTTGTTGGTCACGTGACAGAGAGAAGAATGTTGATGTGAAAATCAGTGCAAACAAACTGCTAAATGCACACCTGCAGAAACCTTGTATTATCTGAGAATAAAAATACCTTTGGGAAACAGGTTTGCAAGCTACGCCATCCGAATGTGCAGAGTTGTTGGAGTGCCCCTTCAGTGTTTCAAAATAAAATCCTGTATTTTACTCATTAAAGCTGATCTTTGTGTTTTTTGCTCTCCAGCTCTTCCGAAGTTCCACACCCATCCACTGTCCATGTCGGTGGATGAGGGAGGTGTAGCCCGCTTCCAGTGTCAGATCAATGGAGTACCTGAGGCCAACATCACCTGGGAGAGAGACAGAGTATCACTAAACACCATAGACAACAGGTAAAACCATACACACACACACACACACACACACACACACACACACTACAGTGAGGGAACTGCTTCCTCAGCTAGTACTCTATAAACTCTATAAACTCTATAAACTATAAATGTATCAAAGACTTCAATTTGTGACACCTATACATTGTTATTTTTATAGAATTTTGATGTTGAAACTTTATGTCTTAAAACACTGTGGGTAATGTGTGGTTATGTTTAAGCACCACTTGCTTATGGTTAGGAAAGGATCATATTTTGGCTAAAAAAATACACCGTTTTGGGAGCACAATCCCAGATGAGAACATAACAGTGTCATGGTAAAGGACAAGCATTATCCCTGGTGAAAAAAAACAGCTACAGGTCGCTAAGAAACACCCACATTCAGTGGCTAAAAAGCAGCTGGAAAAAACAATCTGTCGCTAAAACGCTATTTATTTGTTCATCTGCAGCTTGGCAGGCGTATTGCCTGGATGTCAGGCCATCCACCTCCAAAGTCGGCTGATATACTATGCCACTTTAGACATGTTGATATGATGTATGAAATGTGCAAATGTCACATATATGAGGTTTCCGTAGACATACAATGCAAACAATTTCCTCTGGCAAGTGGGCTAAAAAAATTGACCATAAAAACTTTATTAATGCACTGTTGCTGTTTAATTCAGGTCACTGTGGTCCAGCTGTACACTCAGAATGATCCAGACACCTAAAATTTGCCAAAGTATGACAGGGCACACTGTTTATGTTAAGCTCACGAAGCTTTTGTTGCTTACAAGTTGTAACTACTTTTTTCTACATTATAGCTGACATTAATCTGAACTGATATTTAAACAGCCACCTTTCTAAGCTATGTGTTATGAGCATTTCATAAGGTAAAAAGAGAGATAGGATTTTAAAAAATTATTTATTTTTGTAAAAGAGCAACTTATCCAAAGGTCAAGTCTGACTTCCAAAGCTAATGGTCATATATATCCATGACTGAGGACAAGGGTCTCTTTAAAGCCTCAACATAAGTATTAAAATGGAAAAAAGTGAGTGGTATCTCAGAAATTATGTAAGAATTTAATTTTTTGGTGCCTCACACTCGTACCTCTCCTTCCTTTCCAGATACACTCTCCTGCCGATGGGTATTCTCCAGGTGACCGGCGTGAGGCAGTCAGATGCCGGGGTTTTCCGTTGTGTCGCCACCAACATCGCCAATACTCGTTACAGCCACGAGGCCATGCTCAACATCACTGGTAGGTGGACATACTGGTAGCGTGTAATATACAAGCAGTCAAAAAAAGACCTCTGTGGAGCTCTGTTTTTAGCTGTAATATTTATTTATGTATGTATTAAATTGTAAAGATACATATAATGTGTCCATGTACCTGTAGAGGTAATTCCCACAGTCCATCAAACAACAGTCCTCAAGTGAAGCAAAAAATGGGTTTTTATCCCAGCTTTTTCAACTGAAAGCTTAATCATCTCATCCATATAAACTTTTGGTTTTCCTTCATCCCACTAGGTGGAGCTCCCAGAATCTACAAGGAGCCAGTGATCCTGTCAGGACCCCAAAATCTGACCATCACTGTCCACCAGACAGCCATCTTGGAGTGCATTGCCACAGGAAACCCAAGGCCCATTGTTTCCTGGAGCAGGCTAGGTACCACTGGAACATTTCTAATAATATGTATATGATTGACTGGTTAAAAACATGCAACATGTTTAAAGAGTTATTTCACAAAAACCATCTCTGTTTGTCTCTGTGTCTGTGTGTCCACCAGACGGACGCTCCATCGGGGTGGAGGGGATCCAGGTGTTGGGCACAGGGAACCTGATGATCTCAGATGTTTCCCTCCAGCACTCCGGTGTGTATGTGTGCGCTGCCAATCGGCCCGGCACCAGAATGAGACGTACTGCGCTCGGACGACTCGTGGTACAAGGTGAGGCCATACAGACACGCACTGCTGAAGTGTTGTTGAGCGAAGCACTTAACTCTCAACTGGCCCAGTAGATCTTCTCACTGGCCATCAGTACCGGCCAAGGAGTTTTCATCTGCTTAATCCTGGTTTGTACTTCTGCTTGTATCTACGTGCTGTAGCCTGGCGTGCATCCACCCAGAAATGTAACTACACCTTGCAGAGATGCAGACCTGCTGCTTATGCTAGCTATGGCCCTGATATGGAGATAGATATAAACCTTGCTAAGCCATGCTCAATTATTCCTGTCAAAACTGAAAACATACACTTCCAACAAGTCTGAGGATGTGTTATTTACAGGTTGGCTAGTTGCAAAGAAAGCTAATTATTAATAGTTAGTAAAATTCATCTTTTGTTCAAATTTCCAACAGTCTTTCTTAAACCCGTCAACACCACTATGACAACAGGACATGAGAAATGCTGCGCCTACACACAAGTTATGAGACACAAATTTTGGGAAGCATACCTCCCAAATGTTGGACTGTTTGTTAACATAAAAACACATCAGGACAGGGCATGGTGCAGTCGGGCAGGGCTAAGTGAAGAAACACTAAAAACTAATCAGTTTGAATGATAATCATGTTTTACACACTGTTCTGTAAACTGACCATCTGATATACGTAGATACATCCTCTCCAGCAAACATTCAGCCATTGTTGCAGCCTTTGTATAATTAGCAGACCTCTATGAGAGATCCCGCTTGTGTGTGCACTTGACCATATTAACTGGCGATGACGGTGAGCGGAGAGGAAGGAAAGGGTCAATAGCAAAGCTCCACCCTTTCTTCTCACCTTTGCCCCTGGTTGTTTAGTGGGGGTTGAGGCATGGGCCTGCTGTACGGTGACACTATTGGTGCACCCACCCCCCACAACACACATATGTGCACCCTTTCCAGTTCCCGTCTAACAATTAAGCACTGACACCAATGTTCAGCTGTGTGTGTGTGTGTGTGTGTGTGTGTGTATGTGTATGGGGGGGGGTGGCTGATGAAAGCGGGTGAAGGGTTGTCTATGACGTGGACATCAATCACCCTGTAGATGTCCATACACTCAGCCCACATGTATTTCTCACTGTCATTAGCTGGGTTTTAATTAGCTGTCCTGAGGCCAACTCAATTAGCAGCTCACCTCCCAGAGTGTTAGAGGGCGAACAGGGAGACGAGACAGAGACAAGACAAGTGTTAAAGTGTTCACTTTCTAATTAGCAAGCTATCTCTGGTTTCTCTGTACATGTGCAGTATGTTCCTGTAAGTCATAGGAGTGAAACTGGATTTGCATAAAGGATTAAACACTATGAAAAAAAAACTGTCTTCACTCAGCAGCCCCATCAGCAGAACCAAAGTTGGTATTGTACATTTTTGAAAACCATGCATACATTACATTTGTTCGCTATAATGTAGATGTTGTTTGGAACTTTACTTACTATGCTGCGATTAAGTTGTGGTTAGGTTTAGGCACAAAAAAGACTAGGTTTGAAAAAAATCATGTTTTGGCCAAAATATCCATTTTGGTGATATGCCAGTTGGAAATGCAGCAACTCTTGTTGTATGATGGTCTCAAATGGTGGGCTGCAGTAGTCTGCAGCTTGGCAGCCATCAGCATGCCCTCCATCTCCCTATAACAAAGTCAGCCATATAACCTCCCTTTAGGAACATAGATTTGATATATATGAACATGTTCTCATCCCAAGTGGTCACATGTTGCTGCTTTGCAGTAGACTTCAGCATCTACATATTATGCTGTAGGTATCCTTCTGCGTTTGGTATTTATGTTCTGGGATGGCACTACTGTGATGTCAACACAAGCACATGGTGGGATTATGCGGTTGACATGACAACGAATGCCAGGATGTTAACAAACACACATGCTGGAACGGATGGTTAGGATTAGGGGATGGAGGCACAAGGTTAGGTGTAGAAAATTAGCATCACACAGAAAACATCATCAAGGAAAGCAAACACCGGACTCCTGTATAAAAGTGCAGGGTTTGTTGAATCCATCGCTTGCCCTATAGGCAACTTTGTGCTCCTTATTTTACGTTATTATTTGCCAACTTTAGAATGAAAATTGGCAGGTATGAAATATACAAATGTTACATTGTTTACAGAAATGTAAAATGCCAAAATTTTCTTCTGGGACTTTTACTTTTACTTCGCTACATTTCACTTTTTTTTTATGTCTGACCGATGTTAAATTTTGGTTGGACTGAAAATCAGATTGATGATATTTTAAATGTCTAACAACTTTAGAATTTCAAGTTGTGTGGATGTTAAAAATTGTGATGTTTTGCAGACGTTAGGTTGCAGTCTTCATACCTAAAGACTAAATGTTGTTATTCATCAAGATTGCTTTGACATGAGATTTTCATTGCTTTCTTAATAACCAGCTTTATTTAATGTCGTGCAATCAGTTCTGAAACAAAAAATGTATCCAGATACACAACATTTCTCTGGTTACTCTCAGCATCATCCAGAACATCTTTCCCAGTTCATTATCTATGGAGCAGCTTCAGACTTCACACCATATGACATCATAAAATTGAGTTTTAGGACTCTAGTTTTTGGATTTGAGAGTGTCCTTTATGTTTACTGATATTTTTGGACTGTCTTAGATCATAGGAATAATATGTATGAATTTTGAAAATCAGTGTAGCTAATCTTTAAATCTGTGATTGAGAAATGTATTAACTCTACATGTATACATTCAAATAATGGATAGCATTTGAAATATAAACCAACAGAAAGCACTAAAGCACATTTCATTAGATTTCTTGTTTCTCAATCACATCAATCTTTATTCATATAATTTAGCTTCATCCATCTCTCTGTTCATGTTGTGTCCATCTCTTTTACCAGATCAATCGATACTTTCCCCTGTCACTCTCTCACAGTGATTGGCAGTGCCTCTGGTGTAGAGGAGGGGAGAAGGGAGTGATCTCTAATATATTCATTAATTTATTGATCAATTTGGTCTTTTTGGGGGGTTGAGATGGAATAAAGAGCTTTGGGCTTTGGCCATCTGGTAACATGACCACTGAGCCACAGCATCAAAAGTAAATATATTTTTTTTTGTTTTTCATCAAACAGTTAGATTACAACCAAGCTGTAGCTGTATCTTTTATTGACACTGGGTCATTTTATCTCAGATGATGTGACATTATGTCTCATATTAGAGCATACATGGGATAAAACAGCAATATACTCTATATAGCTATTTGTACCTTGGGAAGAGTGTTTAACATTTATGGGATCAAATTTGTGTCAATACAATTTAAATTATATGAAAGGACGCCTTTGAATGGACAAGAAAAAGATTGCAGGTTTAGAAAAAAAATAAATGCAGAAATAAAAATTGTGCATAAATTCTGAGAAAAAAATACTGGGATAATCTGAGTCCAAATTCACAGCAAAAAAAAAACAAAACAAACTTGCTAAACGAGCATGTATTAATTGATTAAAAATAAAATCTAATAATAAAAACTTTTTTTTAAACATATTTAAACATGGTCATGCCATGGCTGCTTTTTGCAAGTAAGAGTCCCCAAATTAGACAAAAAGAAAATGTGAAGCCGGTAAGTTAATTTTGTCCATTACAGTTGTTAAAGAGTTTGTGCAGGGATGATTTGATGACTCAGTGAGTGTTTTTATTATTCAGCTGAAGTCAAGTTCACTGGGAATCAGTGCGTCTGGCTGCTGTTTGTGTTTGTAGTGTGAAGGTTTTAGCTGAGGTCTGAACTTTCACACAGTCTGTGTGCCAGTCCGTCTGTGTGTCCACGGTCATGGTCAGGCTGCAGGGACAAAGGAGACAAAGAGACAAAAAGTGGAAGACATCGAGACGGTCAATGTGAGGTGCAAGGTGCAAGAGGGAGGTCCAAGGGGCAGGGAAAGGAGAGGGTGATTGATGACCTGCAACCTCTGACCCGTGACCCCTGACCCCTGACCTCGACAGGAGGTTTTAGGGTGTGTTTCTGTGAAAACGGTTGGATTTAGAGAGGAGGTGGAGTCAGGACGGACAGATATGGAAGGGGAAAGGAGGTGTGGTCTCAGAGTTAATTAGGGAGAGCTGAAAGATAAATGGCATCCCAGTGGAGGGGTGAGGGCAACCAGGGTGTCACCACGTAGAGGGAGACACAAAGGATGGCCGGCCATTATAGAGAATGGTGCTTTAAATACGCCCATCCCCTTCCTCCTTCCGCTCCATTTTTGTCCTGTTTTTCAGATGAGTTGAGCTGCAGATCTTTTATCATGCAGATCCCACTGAGGCTCTCAGTGCAATTCTCACATTCATTATCAACATCAGCACCAAAATCTGTCGAAATCTTCAAATGCATTGAAAAAATAAAATATAGAAATATGTATTTGGCAATGTAACTAAGTACATAAATGCTATAATTATGTACAATTTTAAGTGTGTACCCCACCTCTGTGAGGAAAAGGTTGTAGGGGGTTTACTGTTTATAGCTGCAGACATTACCTGAGTGTTAAGGGAAATAAAACAGAAGCTAACTGTCAGAAAAGCATAATATGTTAGGTACAACAAAAACATAAGAAAACTACTGGTACTTTACTCAATCATTTCTATTTTTTGTGACTTACAACTTCTAGTCAACTTAATGTAAAGAAAATAATCTTTTTTTTCATCAGACAGCTGTACAGTTACTGGTTTGCAGTAAGATTTTACAGACAAAACACATTATGAGCTCCAAAATATGATGCGTTCTTATCGATTAAACCACCCAGCAGTGTACAATAAGCTCCAAAAATGCAGCTTTGACAATAATGCATCAGTAATATTAATCAAAATACATTTAATTCATTATAATATAACAACCCAATCACAAGAAAAATGTTGGCATTGTAAAAACTGTGAGTTTTTAATGATTTCACCAATGCTGTCAACTGTCTTTAAACTCTTACTAGACTCTTTATTATATAATTATGTACTACAAATCCCTGATTCTTTCAGAAAACTAAATAAAGTTAGTACTTACTGTGTGTACTGTCACAGTATACTTTTCCTAACTTCATAACAGAATATGTAGTTGTTTCCAAGTAACATCATAAGAGATTATAAAGAAATATGAGCACTTTCAAAGGAAGCATAACCCATTAAAATACTCCTTGGGGCTTATTGCAATAATATTCAGAACCTCTGGAAGATCATTTCCCTCAGAGCACTTTCATTTGTTCAAATTTAAACACATCTATTGCTCATATAATGTTCACTTTTGTGAGGAACAGAGTTCAGCTCACACACATATTATGTTAATCTGGTAATGCTCAGTGTTTGTCCAAGCAGTGGACAGATGAATGGACCCCTCTGCAAACAAAAGGGACCAAACATAATAAGAAGCGCGTACGAGGTGGGGCGAAACTCAAGGTCAACAGAATCACAGATCAATACAGAGTATGGATCGACTGATGAACGGTCAGCTGAGGATGCCTGACACTTTCTAACATGATGGTGGGGCGGCTGAACAGATGAAGGGGTGGACAGCTACTGTCCCCGGAGATAATGACTACACACACACACACACACACAAACACACACACACACACACACACAAGAGAGAGAGAGAGAGAGCAAAAACCTGAAAATGAGAAAAACTGTGCCTTGAACTTGATCTTTTGTTTGCAATGATAACATTATATTAACCACCGAAAATATTATCCTTTCATTTTTGATTTGCTGGCAGGTGTTAATTGAAAAATAGACTGTGGTTACATGGACATGAATAACCTGTATATCAGGCTGATCCTGGTTATGATCATATTTGAGATATGGTGTTTACATGCTCAAACACATAAATGGAATATCCCAAAAACCAGATCATAAAGGGGTTACTAATTCCCATGTAAATGCAATGCAATGCTATTTTCTAATAACAATGTTAAAACTGTGACATTATCTGGGACACGAGCAACATTTTTCCAAATTAGTTTTCAGGAAAAAAACTAGAATGGAATAGCTGTGATGAATATTGGATAAGCACATGCAGAAATGTAAAGCACTAGTAAAATAGGAGTGTGCAAAGTTTTTCACTGAGAGCGTCAATTTTCAAATATGAAGATGACCAGTGTGATTAGACAAGTCTTTAATCCTGGTTATAATTGTGTCTTTATTCCATCCCCCAAAAAACCTCAGTGCTGTTCAGGAAAGTCTCTTTCATGTATCTCCATCTTTGAATGAGCTCCCATGTTTAGCAACACACTCTGAGCTATGTAGCCTGATTTCCAGAGACACACAGTGATTTGAACCAACTTAATTTAACTTGTCTTTAAATATTTTCTAATGCTTAGTTTCAAAACGAAGCTTTACAGTTGACTCTCACCACATTGAATATTCACACCAAAATGCACATATGGCTCAGTCGCCTTCTGCAACAAACTTGACCTCCATTGTCCAGCTGGGCTGAAAAGGCCATTTGCTCTTCATGCAGATCAGTGTGATGTGCTCCCCTCTTCACCCAGTGGTTCGTGGTTACAGCACCTGCACTATTGTGTGGCAGCTTTAAGGCATGAATTGTGCACTTTTTTTAAACAAATTTCAAAATGAATTCATCATGCTGGCTAACTCTGTTTTGTCACCGCCCTAATGTAGCAACTTGTGATTATGAGACACACTAATGTTATATTTAACCCTTTAATAATGAAGAAATGAAGAAAAATCTGAAAATGAGCAAAAAGCAAAAAAATAAAGAAAAGAAGCTAAGTAAAATAAATAAATAAAACAAACAAAGCAAACAAACACTAGGAAATGACCTCAAAAAATATAAATAATTCTGTAACATAATATTAAATATATAATTGATAATTAGAATCACTGTCATTCAAGTCATTTTTTAGCTTTTAAAAACTTAAATCTAAAAATTTCTTGCAATTTCCTTGCAAGTGATGTAGTTATGAGTTTCAAAGGGTTAAATGTAAATATGGAAAACCAAAACCACATCCTTTACCCCACCATGTGTGCATTTCTCTCTTGTTAGGGTTTAACACTCACACACAGGCTGCTGTTATCACCTCCTTCACTTGTTTCCTTCATGGGTTAGTTTTCTGGCTCTAATAAAAGTGGTCTGACCATCAGACGAAAGAGAAATCTGCGGCTGCAGTGATGAATGCATCCTTATTGAAATGGCCATCTTGTTGACACATCCCCCTCAGTGGGGGGTGTCGGGCCACAGAGGGTGTTCAGGTCAATAGATCAATGAGATGCTGAGCGTGGGCTGAAGTGTGTGTGAGTGCTGCCTATATCCCAGCAGATATATGCATGTCTATTGTGGCTATATTGAACTGGGTGTCAGGAGGAGCAGTCAAGCCTGCATCTGGTCGGCCAAGTACTGACTGGGGTCAGCAGGCTCTGTGTGTGTGTGTGTGTGTGTGTGTGTGTGTGTGTGTCCGTGTGTGTGTGTCTGTGAGAGACCTTACTATTGTATGGAGTTTGGAGAGACACCCTTCACACATTAAACAAAGCACATTCACAGGAATATAAAGTAATGCAACAATCTGTGTATTTCTGAATATTTTTAGAAAGTTTTCAAAGTAAAAAGTTTCAATGTGTGTAAGTTTTACTGTCATTCAAGTGTTTTTTTAGAGGATGTACTTTGACCCATATCATAATTATTCAATTCTGCTTTGAATTTGGCCTATTCCACATTGTGTTTTAAAGACATGCAATAAATAAATCACCACCTTAGAATTATATGGTTCTATCTGCGTTCGGAGCAGTTTTTAGATATTGAGCTGCAAAGTTTTTAGGTTGAAAACATAAAGGTTTATATCCTTTTTTACTATTTAGAATGAAAAAGTCCATAATGCATATAAGCTTAAAAAAACACCTCACATAATGCTAATAAATTGTCACAGAATAAGAATATATGAATAACTTGACGAGGATGTGATTGATTTTTATTCTTGACTAGATAGAGATAAGGTTGGGCCAGATTAAATTGGAAAGTAGTCAGTTTATACAGATTGCATGGCATTTTTTTTGGAATAAGTGACAAATATAATTGGATTACAAAAAAAGCATTGGTAATAAAACAATTATTGGCCACAAACAAATTAGTTCCACAAATGGCAAAATTGCCAGAATGTATGTCTGGTGCACTTTTAAGAGAGCATTGGTTATGTAATAACTTCACATTGTAACTTCACATGTACAGCTGGATGCATTGTCAAGTTAGTGAAAAAAAGTGTATATTGGTATGAGTGAAAAAGCAAAAAGTATTACAGAAGAATTGTCTCCACCAGGCCTCTTTGATACTATAAATTGTAGTATATGTAAATCAGTGTACCTATGACATCAGTGTTTCAGTGTCTGTTGGCTGTCAACAAAGGCTGTTGGTGGGTAAAGGAAAAAAGGGTTTATTGAGGAACCCCTTGTCTCATCTCCCTCTCTGCTCCTCCTCAGCTCCTCCTGAGTTCCTGCAGTGGCCGCAGTCTGTGTCCAAACCCGCAGGGGGCAGTGCTGTGTTCACCTGTGTGGCCCAGGGCGTCCCTGAGCCTCACCTCATCTGGCTGAAGAACGGCAAGGTCCTGAGTCCTGGACACAACGTCAAGCTGACCAACAACAACAGGTAGGTGGTGGTAGCGATGTGTTGTGATGTAAGTGTATTAATTTTTCCTTTAATTTACTAGAAACTGAGGATATGAATGACTTCAGTCTCCATGTAAAGCCTTGTAGGAACAGTATGGACAGCCACACAGCACAATTGATCTTTAAAATATATCATTAACCATTAAAACAAACTTTTTAACGAAACCAAGTTAAGACAATCCACTATGGTCCTGACAGGCCAGCTATGCTTACCGAAAAGTAACTTTACCTTCAAAGACTACCTGTGGTATCTGACCTTTCACGGAGCACAGCCCTTAGGCCGTTCAAGCATACAAAGAACATCTGTGGCAAACATATTGATCGTAACCATAAGTATCATGACAACCCAAAGTCAGAGCCAGCTGCAACATTTTACAGTGCTGATGTAATTTTAAATTTGTCATAGAAGTATAACTGAAAGTGGGCAAAATTTAGATGTCAGTTCTGCCTCATTTCCACTGCATGGTTTGAATCAACCACGTGTGCACCTTTGTAAGAATTCAGAGCAACAATCCTGAATTATTGTGGTTTGACTGAAATGAGAGGTTGGAGTGAGTATCAAAAGCCCAATCTGTGCAATTCACCACAAATATACAGCAGGCCCTATTTTTAGTCCTGCAGTATCTGTTGTACCACACGGTGGCAGTGCTGCTCACAGAGTGAGGAGTAACTGAGTCTGATGATCAGTGAGCGGCCTATGACCGAACAAACAAATCCCATCCTTCCATTGGAATATTTAATCTCTATATTTCTATCTTTATATAAATTACCTTAAATTACCTCAATATACTGTATAGCTGTGATGTATTCCACTTTCAAATATATCCAACGTTCATTGTAACCACATTTTCAGATATGATAAGATTATTTACAAGAAAATAGCCTTATGTTGTGGATGGAAGGTCCTTAGCTTCTCACTAACTTGCTATCTCAACTATCCCATTCAGCTGCATTATTTTAGGATTAATATGACATTAAATATTAGGATTTTACAGCTTCTCCTGCTCTCTTTGCACTGTGTTTGTCCTGTGTGTGTGTGTGTGTGTGTGTGTGTGTGTGTACTAGATACTAGATTGGACAGCGGGGCTTTCATTAACTCAGCTTTAAAATAAGGCCAAAATGCTTTATTCGGTTCTTGTAATATTAATTCATAGTGTGTTTTAAAGTATATTCCCAAACAAATTTTAACTTTTTTAATTTCCCTGTTGGTATGGGAAGAAGTTATTGAATTAACTTAAAGTCAATCAAGTTTCTGCAAAGTAGACCTGAGGCCATTTACCCAATTTGCCCAATTTTAAACAGCAGCAGCAGCTGAAATCATATGAGTTAGAGAGCAGTAGTCACTACAGCAGGAACTGAGGAACTATTACCAGTACAAATTATGTCATTGCATTTTTATTTTTATTTGTTTACTTATTTACTGATGTGTTTGTTTAGTTTTACTTTTTATTTATTTTCATTTTATTTTATTCATTTTTTTCCTGTTTTTTTCCCTGAGATCTTATATTTCAGTGGGACCTTCCTAGCTAAATAAAGTATAAAAAAAAGTATCTGTAGTATTAATACAGCATTTACAGTATAATGTGATGTGAGTGTTAGTGTTAGTAACAAGTCATCGTAATAGTGTTACTTATAATTGTAGCAGTAGCAAAAGTGGTTGTAGTTGCAGGAGTGATTGGTAAAAGTAACAGTAGTCGTAGAGCAGGGTATGTTGCAATACTAGTATTTGGTGTAGTTACAATGTTGCTATTGATGCTGTATATTTGCTCACTCTGTGCAACAGTGAAATCATTAGGCTGTGTGTTATCTTTGCAGCACTCTGGCTCTGACCCGCATCAGCTCAGACGATGAGGCCATCTACCAGTGCATCGCAGAGAACAGTGCCGGCACCAACCAAGCCAGTGCCCGCCTGGCTGTGGCCCAGGCTAAAGACCTACCCGCCGCCCCTGAGGGCCTCAAAGCCAGCGTGCTCTCCACCAACGCCCTGCAGATCACATGGAGCCAGCCACCTGCCGAAGTCACTGAAAGCATCATCGGATATGTCCTTCACATACGCAAGATAGGAGGTGAGTGTCCCTTAGACCACACACCAGAGAAAGGTACAATCCACTTCAAAATGTTTGTGATGATGTCTAATTGTAAATTCCTGTGTGTGCTTCAGAGCCCGACAGTCTAGAGCTGCAGGAAGCCATCAGTAAAGGGACCTTTCAGCATGATGTGACCAACCTGGAACCAGCCACCACCTACTCCCTCTACCTGAAGGCCTACTCTCCTCTGGGAGCCAGCCAGCAGTCCCACACTGTGGTGGCCACAACACTAGGGGGCGGTAAGAACAGCAAACACTGACGAAACCATGCAGAGTTCATTTCTGCTCCATTTCCTAGACATTAGACAAGCTTGTCTCTAGCTGGAGAGGCCATGTTGAAAGAAATGGAAACTGAATGCATTAAAGATTTAAATATCCTAAGATGCTTGACAGTAGGTGTTTGCAAAAATTGGACAAAATTCTCACCCTCACTCTGTCTCTTCTCTCCATCTAGTACCCACTGCTCCCACCTTCTTCACCAAGGTGGTGAACTCCAGCGCCGTGCAGGTCCTCTGGGAGCTCCCTAGTAAGGCTGGCAAGGCCGAGGGCTTCAGGCTGTCCTACCGCAGGGTCCCCCACGCTGACTTCCAGACGCCAATCCAGCTGCCCTGTTATATCAATGCCCACACCATTGCCAATCTGGGTGAGTGTCACTCTGTGTGTGTGTGTGTGTGTGTGTGTGTGTGTGAGTGTGTAAGACAGGAATATTAAACTTTCTTTTCCGGGGGCCATGTTTGCAAAATGACAGAAGGCCAGGGGCCAGTTAATAAACAAAATGAATAATATTAATCAGTTTGTATTATAAATGCACGATGATACCAGTACACTATCCTAATCAGCCGATATTGGCTTTAAATGAGCTTTTTCCTATTTTGCACAATGTATGAATATTACAAACACTGAAATTTGTAGTTTATGTCTCAGTCTGCTGGTGGGCCATCATGATAAGTGTATGCATAATATGATGTTAACTGCACTACAGAAGAGACTTGGTGCTTTTTATGTGCACACTGGCACCTTATTACATTTAAAGTACACAAAAACCTCTCTGAATCTTATTGTGAATTAAAAAATGGTTGTCAGCCCACCTGGCACCCTATTGTGGACCAAATCTGGCCTGTGGGTGAAAACTCGGCTATCGCTGTGGTAAGATCTTGCACTCAAGTATGAAGCATTAAGTATCTTAGACAAGGTTAACTGTCAGGTTTACTACAAGTGTTGCCTCCTTTGCTGTAGCTGACACAAACATTACCCTCACACTGACCTTAATCATGTGTACAAAATGAAATCTTGTCAGGTAAATTAACTGAAAAACTCTGTTCTCACGCACATTTAACAGTATTTAATAGTTGCTACAAAATGAAATGAACAGAACAAAAAATGAAAGTTTCCACATCACACCATCAAGATGCCATTGTTTTTATGCCTGAGCAGCCACATCGATCTCTCCCCCACGTTTGTTTGCACAGCGACACCTTCGGGCTTAGTGCCTGTAACCATAACAACACATATCTTGCTCACCTACAAAACAATATGATTGTATTGAAATTCAAGACGTCAGCTGAACAGCGCCGTCGCCTTTTATTTGATTCTGTTTCAAAGGCAAAATGTAACACCTCTATGAAACACCAAATGTACAATTTTTACAAAATCTGGCACCACTGACCGTCAAATGTGTTGCATTGTTGATTTTGTGGTGAGTAGTAACCATTACCCCTCTCTTCTTTTGGGACATTATGCAGAGCTTTTTCCAATTTAATTTAATAGATCTTTTTTTGGTCAGATATAGACTGGTCTGTCTCTCTTTGTTGGTCTGTTTATCAGCGTTTCTTTTGTACACTTATTGGTAGGGGCGTACGGTAAAAGTGTCAGAGGTGAACATACCAAGTGGACAGATCAATGCAGGTTATCATAGCAGAACCACAGTTTCTTATAATTTCATAGAAAGCTGTAAAATTTAACCATAAATCCAGACAGCGTTCAAAAGTCTAGTCTAGTTAGTAGAGAGCAGCTCAGGTGGTTATGCAACAATGTAAAATTACATACACTCATACACACATACAACATACACGAATACAACTCAGCAAATATGGAGTGTCCAATAATAAATAAACAGTAAAAGGTTTTGGTTTTGGTGGGAACAGTTCTTATACTCTTTGAAACCTGAGCAAATTTGCCTGATTTATTTCAAGAACATAGGACAAAGGCACTGAGCAACTTTCTACAAATTAACTCTCAAAATATTCATGAAATTACTGAAAGTTACAAGGAATTTTCCTAAACATTAGCACACAAAAAAAAGGCAATTACCTGAAAAGCTAAAATAAATAAATAAATGATTATAATAACGACATCTAATGATTAGTTTTCTGGACATGTTTTCCTATTTTTTGTTATTTCTCTTTAGTAATTTACTCTAATTGTTTTCAAAAGAAATCCAATCAATTTGCTCAGGTGTCAAAGGTTTTAAGTGCTTGTGAAAGGCATCTGAATGCAGCACAAGAAAAATAAAAGAAAATATCGATCCAGGTTTAAAAGGGTTAAAATCAATCTAGAAAACAAAACCTGCTTAGAATTTCAACAACTTCCTGCACACTGTCTACCCACTGTCTTGAAAATGTTGTACGTAATTTGTGCCAACTTACATACATCTTTCTAATAGCTTTTTCCAACCTCACAGAAAACTAAAAGGAAACTACAGGCCTGAAAATGAACATATTACCATACTGACTTATGGCATATCAATGTGTTAAAAGCTGAATGTGAAGAAATATTTCCCTGCTCAGCTGCAGTTTAACAAAAGGCTGAAAAGTTGAATGTTATTGATAAAACAATGAGCCTACAGATGTGCCTGAATAACTCTGTGTCTGTCTATTATCAGTCAACCTTTGCTTCCTGAAGCCTCTCTAACAGCTGCTGTCCACGCTGTCACTAATTCACCGAACACGCATTGATCTTCACAGCAGAAGTGCCGTCAATGATAATTATATTTCATGTGCAGCATGACAATTATCTCATCAGTTTGTCATCTAAATGGATGTAATTTGCTGTTGAAAGTGTGGCCCCATGGTTAAACGTACACATCATGTCTCAATCACAACAGGCAGCATACAGAGGATGCTGTAAGAAATGAATGTAACATAACACTTGTGTAACATGTGCGGCGCCTCTTACTGATTGAGCCTTTTAAATTCACAGCATGAAATATAAACATCGGCAACCTAAAAGACATCTTTAAGATATTGTAAAATGGGTTATCCGTGGTCCAGTAAGCCAAAAGGTCAAACGACTGAGAGAAGATTTAGAGGTAATGCACAAACAAGACAATATGATGTGGCATAAAAGACAGTGACACAGTGAGGTTTTGTCCGATTGTTGCCACTAATACAAATACAATACATGCAGGTTTTGCAGGAATGGGTAACTCTTAAAAAAACATATCATCAGCAGAGACATTCACTTAAAACACAAATCATTCTCCTTTAAAAGCATTTATTAAGCTCCTGACTCACTCTGTACACGGCAATCTGTTTCAGAACCGGGTGCCGTGTATGAAGTCAAACTGGTGGCCTACAATGGAAATGGGGAGAGTGACTGCTCCAAGAGACTGGTGTCGCTTGCAGAGGAAGGCACAAGTGACAAAACCACTGGTGAGTGTGATCACAAGCTGTTTCCTGAAACAGCTTTCAGCACCTCCTCTGACTGATTACACCTGTGAATGCTGTGCAAAACACTGGGAAGAAAAAAAAAAATCATTGTCAGGATTGGAACTACTTGTAGTGGGTAATTATGATAAGTTACAGTCGCTTTAATGTAAAGCATATAGAGTATTATAAAAAAGCAGAAATAAGGGGAATGAAAATAAGAAGTATGCAAACATATAAAATAAAATATGCCCACTAAGCTACATTACAATGTATAAAACTATTATGTGAAGTTTTAGAAATCTAAAAATATGTGTATTATATTACAAGATGCGACATAATATATATATATGACTTGAAATAAGAATATGTAGGCCTACAGTATATGCATCATATGTTAAATACATTCAAGAGTGATGTTGATCAGAATAAATTAGGATACTGAAGAATATTGCACAGCTGAATAATTGCACTGAGTATTGTGGCAATTGAATTTTTGCACCTGTTCTCGTACAGTTAAGGCAGTGTTGCAATAATTATTGTACATTTAAGTCACTATTGCAAAGTTGAAATATAGTAAGTATTTATCCTATAACACCCACACGAAAATATCACTGGAGTATGAAGGTATATAAAGGTATAAGTGTGTGCCATTTATTTTCATCATTTCAGACTAGTAAATACACAGTAGAAGCCCATAAAATGTTAAGAAAAGTAAAGAATAATGTACCTAATTTAGTTAATTTATTATTTAATAAACCTACAACAAAAGCCTAAAAGCCCAATAATGCATCACAATATGAAACTCTGATTTGACAGTCTACATCAGAAGTTTTCAACCTTTACTTTTAAAAAAGACTTTTCTTTTTGGCCAAAAGTGTGTCTGGAGGTGTAAAACATATAAGCCTTATAATGAAGTATCCTTGAGGAAAGCCTGGGGCTGAAAGGCATCTATTTCCTTTTCATTAAATGCATTGATACTTTTTTCATGAGTTCTGACAACTTCATTTGCTATTTTGTGATTTTGGGGTCGGCATCCATTATGCTCAAAAGTCACTTGAGTTGAGCACAGCAGTTCTTTTGTTTGAGCCTTATAGTGAAGGTAGCCTGGTCTATTAATTCTAAATTAGCCTATCAACATTACTAATAGGTCTAAATGAGCACTCATTAATATGTTTTTCCACATGGTGGCTACTCTGCGGTGGGCTTTTCATGGTGCAGAACTGGCTTTGAAAGCGAACTGTTCATGCACTATTAAATTCTCTATATTCCTCTGAGACTTTTGGGAACCATGTGTGGCTCTGTCTATATCTAAGGCAAATTGGAGAGAGAATCAAAGAAAAATCTTAGACCAAGAGACTCTTAAGGACATTGCTGGAAGTATGGTGGTAATATGCAAAAATGGCAGATCACCTGGATTCATCCTTATAAAGACATTCATGCCAAAGTTGATTGCTTTTTTGTTACACTATAGATAACTTCAAAATGATTTCCCGATATATGATAAATATCTCTTTAAAATTCTTTTGGCTGCTAGAAAGGGAGCTCTAACACTGAAGTGGCTGCCAGACAATAAACCACCGGACTGCAACTGTCAATGAAATAAATTGTATAGAGTGTCTGACCTTTAGATTCAGACTATAATATAAGCAATGTGTAAATCTCTGAATGAAAAGGACCATTTATATGTGCCAGATGCTAGTTTGGCTAAAGCTCAGGGTTTTTTGGGGGGATATATTTCATTAGTGCTGGGTTTGTTTCCAGGAGGAGACAGTCTGTGTCAGTGCAGGGATGGAGAGGCCTCGCTTGGCAGCATTGTTATTGGCATCCATATTGGCACCGCCTGTATCATCTTCTGTGTTCTCTTCCTCATGTTTGGATACCGTCGCAGGTAGGTGCCTATACACTGTACATCCTTTTCACTATGTGTTTAGAAACTGTCAGTAGTTATTGTTAGATTATAATCCAATGAATAATGTGCTATATTTACTGTAGTATAGAAACCAGGACTATTGATCATAAAGACTAGCTTTTGAGAATTTTGCACTTTCATGAATTATTCTTTAGCTCTGCTGATGTAAAGTTATTCAGAATTTGCACTCATAGCTGTAACTTATTTGCAGTCTGTTTTGCAGTAAAGGGACTCAGGACAGCTGGTCTGTACCGAGGGACAACACAGGACACAACGGCATCCCTAAAGATGGCACAAACCGGCCTAGAGTGGAGCCAGTACCTCAGGTAGTCCCTTTGAATATGCTGGTCACAGCTTGTTCAATCTTATTCAACCACTTCATTTATTAAGTACAGTTTCATCACACTTTCAAGGATATGTTTTGTTGTAGGGGCTTGAATAAGAGAATTGTTTTTAAAAATTGTTTTACAAAATCTGGCAATCTTAGTAAGAAATTGTTAAAGTTACCTTTTGGTTACTTCAAGATCAAGAACAGCCTGATGGTCTTAAAAAACGATACATAGATAGTAGTTTGCAATGATGTTTGTTTCCAAATAAAGCTACTAGAAACACAGACTTTACAATAAGTAAAAGTAGTCTTTACAGTTAAATATTACAATCGCCTGCACAATTGGAACAAACAGTTCTGGAGTGGAGTATAGTTACTATTTTTTCTCAATGGAGTCAGGTGTTTTTGATATAACAACTTCAAATCACTGTTGTTAAGGGCTTTCTTACAGCAAGATAAAGCAGTGAAAATATTCTAAAGATAGCATATACTTAACTTATATTGATTTTTATTTTAGGTTAGCTATTTTGGGTGGCTTAAAACCAATGGAGGCAGAGTTCACTCAACACTGTTTGATTAGGTGTACGTGATCCAGCGTTTTCCTACCCAGAAGAGTCCCTCAGGTCTGAAAATGCAGATCGTGGTGAACTAAGGGTTACTTCACTGGTACTTTGGTGCATTGCTTGTGCATGTCATAAACAGCTCTGTATTTGAATGGTATCTGATCCTTGTCCTTGTTCTCTCCCTCCTGTCCTGACTCTTCCTGTGAGCAGGTGGTTTGTCCAGCACAGTACCAGGTCGTCATTGAGCAGCACTTGTCAGGTTTGCCTGGCACGGACACCGGCTAAGAGTGGTCAATAATATCAATACCCAGATCCCTTTCCTCCCCTCCAATAGTCTACTCTCTTAGAAAACCCTAGCCTCCCATCAATGAGCACCTTCTGTGCTCTTTGATAGGGGTCAGTCATAGGTTTCTTCTCCCTCCAAAATGCTGCTAAAAACCTAAAAGTAGCCTCAATAAAACTGTGACAGAGAGCGTATAGAACTAGGAAATATCCTGGTACTTTGCCACCCCACCCCTATCCTTTACCTCTACCTCAAACCAAAGCTTATTGCCTTTATTGCCTGTGCATGTGCACATGTGCATGTAGAAAAAGCCTTCAGAGAGCATTGCCACTCCAGATAAGATCCTGTCACAGTCTTTTTGTGTGTACACCACAAAAACTCATGTCAATTTTACCAGTGGGAGTCTGTTCCATAACCAAAATATATTATATTCCTCAGACGTCCTCTGGTAAGCTGACATGTTAAGATGTGTGCTGTGGTGTTAATACCCCAAATTAAGCCATTACTAGTCTGTTGTGACAGAACTCTTGACTTTGCCTTCAGCTCCTCTGCAATAAGAAAGGGAAGAAACATAGTGGCCTTTGTGAACGCCTTATGAAGGGGAAAGTTGGATTAGCAATGATTGTCTATCACCATATGAGCCATTTAGAGGAACAGGCACTCTTTACTCAACTCTTCCTCAACCAAAAGCTGCATACCTCCAAAGAAAGCTACCTCAGTTTGTCAAGGATGTCTGAGCCATACCTGAGGCCAATTTAGCCTAATTATGCAGCTTGTGCTAGCCTACCTCAACCAAAAAAACCCAGTGAAACCCTTTCCCTTCAGCAATTACTTTCTTGACCAGTGCCAGTGTACCGTGCCAGTCGCCAACCAGGACAGTCCAAAGAGTGCTCACCAGGATGACCACCAGGGAGAGCGTAACTGTGGCAGAACCTGGACTCTACTGCTACAAGCCTAAACCTTACTGTACCGGACAACAACAAGAGCTTTAAGAACCTCATGTTCAAGCCAGATCACCTTGTTTCCATCAACATGTCCACTTTTGGTGGAAATCTTCAACTTTTCCAATCTGATGTTGGAAGACATCGGGGGGGTATTTCCTATTGCCTCCTTGATTGTATTTGTTCCATTATGTGGCTATCCATGGCTTTAAAATACCCACAAGTTTCCATCTCCAAAGACATATTAGTGCAGAAGATGTGGCTCATGGAAAATATGGACCTCAAAGAATGCTTCCTGAACCTTTTAAGCCATGCATTCGAACTTTTCTCTGAAGTCCATCAAAGAAAACAACATCAAACTCACAGGATGCTTGTTTGTTCTGCACAAACTTGATACCATACTGATGATAAGCCAAAAAAAAAAAAAAACTCAACCACCTGAGGCCATGCTGCCAAGTTAACTCTCCAGATGCCAAAACGGTCACCCTGGGACCTCAATGACACTGAGTTGGCGGCGACAGAAGTTTTAAGGTGATACGTGCCTGAATGCACGGACGAGGCTCGTTTTTCACCGTGTCAGCCTATCCAAAAAGTTCTTCTATGAAAACCAAGCTGAATGATACCCAAAGATGATAACATTTTGATGGTTTTCCTTATTTTCCTTTGAGAAATTATTTCAAGAGAGACAAAATATACTTACGTTTTTGGATTATTCCTGTTGAAAGGGGTCGCCTGAGTGTGAAGTGCTTTAACTAAACCCAAGCCAAAAAAAAAATGTTCTCATGATTTCATTTCATTTTTTAAATATTATCTTCCATATCCTTTAGTTTGGTCATTCAAGGTGCACCCCTTCAAACTGGAACTCTATTTTGTTGACAACGTTTAACTTCTAATGAGCGACCAAATGAAGATGTCAGATATTTTGAAAGACTTTCTATGTCAATACTATAAGGAATACTTGCTTTCTTTTTTAAAGTAGTTCAATTCTTGCCAAATATTTAGCTATCTTAAAGAAATATGTAACCAAATACCTCTACATTTTTAACATTCAGAGTCTTTACCTTTTACACCTCCTCATAACCAAAGCACAGCAACACGCTTGTGAGCGTGATTATATACATAAGTGTGAATGGTGAACAATAGGTGAACCTTGAGGGCAGCAGCTTTGAGAAGAAACCAAAATTTAAAATTAAAAAAAGTTTGACCCAAGTTAAGTTATACATAGCTCTTCAAAGCCCACAACTGCATTTAAAGTCCAGCTGAAAGTGAATTCCACAGTTTTTTTTCTCTTGAAGAAAATCAATGCTCTAAAAGAAGACAGTTACTTTAGAAATGTTGATTTGATACGTATAAAACATGCAAATGTAATGTATTTTTGGTTTGCAGAAACAACACAACACAAAATGAGCCTTTTACTTTGATCAATAACAACCCATATTAGCTTAATAGCTAATGTTTACTTATCTACGATTAAAGACTCATATATGCTGCTCTTGTGATTTTCAAAAGAAACAACCAAGGTGTACTGCCAACATTAGTTTGCAGGCTGAATTGGCCTTTCTTATGTATCTCCACATACCCCCTTTACTTACTTTCAGTAAAACACAAAATAATAACAATGCAATTTAAAGATAGATTAATATAATTTGGACCACAAAAACAGATAATTGATTGTGATTTCAGATGGACTTTAAAAAGGTTTCCTAACTAAAAACCTGAAAAAATGCTTTGAACCAGGGTTTTAACCATCGGTCACATATTGTTGACCAAAAGTAAGTTTTGCCTCAAGCTTTAATGGTCCTCAAGGTTTATCTTAACACTTTATGAGTGTTTTCACTCAAAGCAGAACAGTATAAAAATGAGGGCCTTTCCCCCTCATCTCCGTTTTGACACAACTAAAAGCTGTTAAACCAATGCGATACCAAAAAGTGTATTTGATATGAAAGACCTAAAAAGTCTACGTGTTTTTGTAGTGTGAAGTGTGTAGTGGTTAAGCTAGTTTTTAAAATGGAAAGCATTTGTTGCTTCTGTTTGGAACGATTCATTTCTCTGTCTCTTTTCATTTGAGTCTTTTGTTCTTCCTGCTGTGCACAGGAAAAGTTGCCAAAGCAAATGTTTGCTTTTTTTAAAAAAAGTTTTTATTGTTATTATTATTATTATTAGATCTCACAACATTAATTATGATAATTTCAAAGGTTTTCTTTTGTTGACATGTGTAAGGATGATATGATTGTTAGGAATACTTTGTGATGGCCTTTGAGCAAGCGATGTGAGTTTTCCAGAGATACTTAATTTAAAGCTGGAATTTTTTTAAGCCAAACTCACTTTCTGCCCTAAAGAGCCAGCGACTAGAAGAAAAATAACCACTAAAATGGAAAAAAAATGTAGGAAAAGTAGAAACTGGCTGCTAGTACCAACGAGAAACAATGCTTTAATGAATATAAGTGCTTCTCTGTTCTCTAAGCTTTCCACTGGTGTAATGTAGCCAACTGAAAACTTAAAGCTTTAAACCGTTGTGACTGAGGTCCTGTACTCAGTCTTTGGCCAAAATGAAAAG
The DNA here is from genome assembly GCF_008729295.1 of Plectropomus leopardus. NCBI lineage: Eukaryota > Metazoa > Chordata > Actinopteri > Perciformes > Serranidae > Plectropomus > Plectropomus leopardus. The sequence goes on from NC_056480.1 coordinate 12,828,167, forward strand.
GTTTGGAGTTAGCGGACTGATTGTAGATAACCTGCAGTTGGAAACAGAGACCAAGCTGTGACAAGGAAGGGTTTGCGCAGTACATTTTATGTCGTACATATACACAAAAATGGTATCAGTTCAAACAAATGAAAACAAAACCCTCATAGTTAATGTTTTATAGAGGTTTGTATGTAAATAACTGGGTACAGTAAGAGTCAATGGAATCTCTATAGCTTAAAATGAGACTATGTAACTTTTGAAAGAAGAAATAACATTTTTTGACACACCACAAGGAGTAAGAGGGAAATGTATTTTGGGTTATTTGTTTGAACTGACCCTTTAGTGTTATTTATTTATTTATTTAAGCTGAGGGCCTCTGTTGTAAGTATTTAAGTTGTGAAGGTAATACAAGACCAGTACTTATATGCTCATATGATATCTGTTTCATATGATAGTACTCAGTACTTAGTGTCCATAAACTAATGTTATTCGAAGTAAAGTCTTCTTTCTGTTTAGAGCTGCATATAATCCAAATAAGAGTTAAGAGTTAGATCTGTTGTTAAATTTGAACTTTTTACATTATTATTAAAATATGATCGTTATAACTAAGAAACCTTGAAGAGAGGAGCTAAAATTATCAGCTACCTCTTTAATTCCTGCCAAACAGCTTGGTCTCTTGGTTACTGCAGACTGCTCTATATTAATGTTGGATCTGACCTCTGCTTTTTCTCCTTTCTTGATCACATTCCAATATGCCTAAAACCAAATAAAGAGATTTTGCTAATAAATGTTTCTTTATTTTACTTTTATGAGCATCCAAAAGTTGTGTCCTGCTATCCCTCAGATTTGCAGATAGATCACAAACATCTCCTTTAAGCCTATAAATCCAAACAGGACACTGGCATTCTGACCACTGTTTTAGTGAGGCCTGCTCTGGATTTTTTCGCCCAGAATGAGCTGTGGGACTGGCTATAACCCCTCCTTACTTGTTGGTATAATCATCAAAGCAACATATGCACATCCAAGTTTCGTTGGGCTCGATTCTACAAACTTAACTGGAAAGAGCTGAGAGATGCCAGATGTCAGACAAAACGAGATTTGTTCTTGGGGTACAGACTGTGGAAAAGACAGGATCAGTTGATCTGTGTAGCTGTGGTAGGAAAAGCTTTGCGTTGGAAAAAAAGAGAGGAGGGGACCAAGAACTATACCCTGAGGAACCCCAATAGTAAAGCTTCAGGGATCAGACACAGATTAAAACCAAGGTAACTTGTTGAGTGTGGTCCTTGTCATGGCAAGGAGGGCAGTCTCAGTTGATTTTATTTCCATTCTTTTCCAATCCAAAATCAGATACTCTGGTGTAGAAATGAATGCAACAGGTGGTTTGCAGCATGGCAAATACCTCAATAAATAACACAGCTTAAATGTTTTGATAAGCACCGCAAGGAGGCATGTTTCAACATGCAGGTGATATTTTATAGGATGTGAGTTTTATTTACTCTATTCAGCATTTGTCTGTGAAAATTGTTTGTACAAGATCGGGACTGTTGGGAAGTACATTCAAATGTAACCACATTTCCCTAGTATTGTTAAGGTAGCACTGGTGATCACAAAATCATCAAGCAGGCATTTTCCCTCTTTGTAAAGGGACAAGGACAAACACAAAATATTTTCTCTTAAAGGAGAGAAAACCTCAGATGTGATTTATATAAAACACAAAAATAGTCTGAAAATATTGTTCACCGCATCTGTCATGATATAGAACCAGATGTATCATCACTTTTTAATACTGCAAATTATTCAGAACCCTATTGTAACACACAAGACTTAAATTCTGTCATAGTTCTCAATGATATTAAACTTTATTGAGCATACATTATATAAGATAGATATTTTACATCACAGCCATTTGCAATTTGAATAATAATGTTGTTACACACCCATTAAATACATTTTTATAAATAAATTGCACATATGTTGATCATATACTGCATACATAACAACAGGTTATTTCTTGCTGACGGATCACAGTTCCACAGTTTTTATAAAGGACAAGAAAAGTTCTTCCCATAATGTTCTCATGCATGATCATCTAACAGCTAACACCTGCCTTAAGAACATATTGTAACGGTATTTTGTCACAAAACTTATTTCCTGAGTCACCACTGTTTAACCAGGGTTCCCACTGTGCTGGTTTGAGCTCAGATCAGACTCCATCTCCACAGCAGCTCCACCACTTCGGGCAGACAGACGATCCACAGAGCGAGGTGAGGCACTGTTGAATCGGCGACCACGGCAGCATGCCAACACATCAGCGAGGTCAGCCCGGAAAGAAGGCGTGTAGAAGCTGTAGATGACTGGGTCACAGCATGTGTTTAGGTTGCCAAAGACAAACAGTATGTGATGCACATACTCAGGTGTGTGCTTGATCATGGCTGGCTGGAACCAGTACCAGATCCCCAGGAGGTAGTAGGGTGTCCAACAGATGACAAAGGAGCTAACAATCACAATTGTCATCTTTAGGGTCTTAATCCGGGCTTTTGGAATCATGTCTGTTCCACTGCGTCTGAGGCAGTGCTCACCATCTGCAGAAACACAACATGGAGACAAACTCAAATATAGGATAGCATATGTTCAATAAACATAATCACATGGGCCAGGGATACTCAACTTACTTTGCTTGGGGACCACTTTTGCAAAATGACAGGAGGCCTAAATGTTTCTAAGATTTAAGGACATTTCTAGGATTTTAGCCCATTTTTAGGATTTTCATTTCTAGGAACTAGAGAGTGGATCACTTTATATTTAATGTGAATTAGAAAACGGTTTTGGGGCCACCCAGCATCCTATTTGGGTTCAGATTTGGCCCACAGGCTGTAAGTTGAGTATCACTGACATAGGTGATAAACTACTTTAGAGCTATAGTAGGTAACTTGTATTTAAAAAATAATAATTTTCCTCAAATTCCATGAAACTGTCACTATATTCACAAAGTAGTACATAAGACGGATAATGCCTGGGGAAAAAATCATTTTTCTCTGCCTCCTCATGGTTCTTATAAGAGCATTTGCAGGTATCGACCGCACATGAATGAATTAAACCATGTGGAGCCGAGGAGTGTCTCTGACACAGCTGTCAATCATGTCAAGCCTGGCTTGTGAACTGCCGTCAAACTGTCAGACTAGGCAATGCTGATTAAATATTAATCAACATTTTGTATAAAACTGGACAAAGACTCTTCTTATAGAATCAAAAGCAGAATAAAGGATCACTAAAGCAGCCAACACAGAGATGCAAAGACAACATAAATTCGGCAGTGGCTGCAGCCAAAAGCATACATATTACTTACAGCAAAGTGCTCATTGGGTGGTGCATAAAATCAGCAATTTACTATGTTTTCTTTTTTTTCACCAGTGCTAAGATGCAATGATGTTAGCCTTATTCATTACCCATAATGACATCATCCTTGACATTATTGCATTGTTGTGTGTGCAGTGCACAAACTGCAAGGTCCAGTATCCTGACAAACTGAACTACCTGCTGAGAATAACCTACCATTGTTATGTTCCTAGATTTTGTTGCCGTTTATATCCTGTTTAACTTTGAAAGTCGAGGTCCTCATGTGTCATGTGTTGTTTTACTTCCTGCCATTGTGTGTTTTCCCGCCTTTGAGATTGTCTGTCCTGCCCTGATTAGTTTCACCTGTTCCTTAGCTTTGCTGTCTCCTGTCCCTTGTTTTACCCATGTTGTTAGTCTACTCCAGCTGTGTCTTGTTCGTGTGATTAGTTATTTGTGTATATATACTTGTGTCTTTCCCATTGATCTTCAGTTTGTCTGTCTTCACCTGTGTTCATTGTGTCAGTTCCTGCTCCATTTTCTCTGCCTGTCATTATCTCTGATGGATTGTTGTGTAATCCTATTTTTTGGCCTCTTAAATACACTGCAAAAACACATATTGTATTGGTTGGTCATTTTGAGTGGTAGCAAAATTTGTCAGAACATCTAAGCAGCTCTAACCTGCAGCTTCCTGTCTGCTGCAGCTGCTCATTTATCTCCTTTTCTTTTGTTCAGTTCTGACACTGTTTTTTCCATGACAGTGTTGCAAAGCACGAAACATAAGATAAAAAAAAACAAAAAACAAAAATACAATAACAATTACTGATTTTGAAAAACACTACAAATTTTAAAGTACATAAAAATAAACCTTAATTCATGAGTGTACATGTAATTTGTTGTCCCCCTAGTCAAACCTCCAAATGTCTTTTGAGAGTCACACACCTTTGCTCTTGTGCATTTGGCCATTGATCTTGGTGAGGATGCGGGTGTAGCAGAAAGTCATGACAAGTAGCGGGAAGACATACAGTGTCACAAAGTGAAACATGTTGTATGCCGTCTCCTGCCAGAGATACTGGAAACTTCCATGGGTTACACACTGAGTGAAGTCCACTCCGTCAGCTTTAATGGCCCGAAAGATGAACAGCTGAGGATGAAGAGAGTGCAAAGAGATGAGGAATGAATTTCATGCAGTCACAGAAAAACACAAGTGCAGTTTGTTTGTATTAAACAAATTACACAAAGATCCACACAATGCATGAGGTCTTTCAACTCCATGTAGTGCAAGTCCGTTGAATGCACATTGTAGTGAACCAATTACACCATGTCAAAAACGTAACACTGAGGCCAACACTTGTTAACAGGTGATGAAGCTACAGTGAGCTGGTTGTTAAATGAGACTTTTCAACATGATGCTGGGGCTGCATCGTTGGTTAGGAATTATCTCGATGGCTTATGGATTTGTGCAATTGATTACACTCAGACTGAACCATTGTGCATTAAATGGTTATTAGTGTCAGAGCTTTGGGTGAACACATGAATAATTGCAGAGATGTCAGAGAAGAGAAACACTTAACAAACAGACCACATCTACTCCAAATAAGGTTCTTTACAACAGCAGTGACACACCCTTCACACATGAGGTGTGTAATAAAGCCCGATGTATCTTATTTATCTGTTCCATATTACGTGCCCAAGATTCAAGCCTCACTGTCCCTCTATGATTTGCCAGCTCTTTTTTTGGGAGTGATGCCTGTTTTCACAGCAAACTTCCTAAACAAATTTAAATGTATGTTACAATGTTTTTTGACGCTGTCTATTTTTTATTTTTTCTTCTTGTATGGAATTGCGGGAAAAAAAGTGAATATTGCAAAATAGTTATAATGCTGTCTTCGAATATGATTGACTGTTACTATAAGCATCCTTGTTTCCCACTGAATTCATATCTGTCTATGATAGCCTGTAGCCTCTGTCTGTGGATGCCGTGGCATGCATGAAAATGCAGCAAAAGTTTGTCTGTCACACTGGACCTGTCCAAGAGTTTGGGGTTGTTGGTTTTTTTTAACAAATGTTTAGGTAATTTTTGGTATTTTGTACTAATTTAACAATCTACATTTTGAAAGAAATCAAGCAAATTTCCTTAGGTTTCAACGGATTAACAGGTGAAAAAAAATGTGTGTCCAATCTGTTACTGTCTGGTAATCATTAACACGACTAGAATCTAATGTAAGTGGAACTACAAGTCTAATCTGGTGTTAATCACGTGTGCTTAAACTCAGCACCAGCTGATGAAAACGATAATGGCCCTAAAGCTCAGCATGTATCCTACTGTACCTGTGGAGATGCCAGCAGCAGACTCAGAGTCCAGGCCACCAGCAGCATGTGTCTGTTCCTGAGCCCAGCATCGAGAGAATCCAGGGGATGCAGGATGGCCCGATAGCGGTCCAGACTTACCACCACTAGTATGAATGCTGCTGAATGCATGGCAAAGAGCTTCAGGAAACACAGCAGCTTACACATGACATCCCCAGCATACCACTGCACTGTAATATTCCAAATGGCATCCAGGGGCATGACCACAAAAGTCATCACCAGGTCAGCTGATGCCAAACTGGCAATGAGCGGGCGGAGGTGTGCTGCCAGGCGATAGCCTCGCCCCCAGCACACACTGATCAGTACCGACAGGTTACTGCCAGCAGCAAAGACAAACAGCACCAGGGTGGCAGCTACACGGCAGCGGGCAGCCACAGTGAAGGATGGAGCCTCCCAGGGTGGAGGAGAGGGTGGAGCAGATGAGTTCAGCAGGGAGAAGACAGAGACGTTCTGTAAAGGATCTGCAGGTGTGGAAACCCACAGAGACACGTTGTCTGTCATCCTGTAACCGAGGGAGAAAACAATGGCATGAAGCACCATTCTTATTCTGGAAATGACCTGTCAACACGAAACATATAAGCAGCCTCAGAGGGACAACGCTTCCAACATACTTGTAAATTTTGTCACACAACCCAATTGGCATATGAATTTTTTGCAATTTATGTTTTAGCAAACCATGGATATCTTAAATTTGCGTGTCATTATGTAGCAGATAAAGTAAAACTTCCAACTACACTGTGGCTAATGTGGTTTGGGTACAAAAACTAATAGGTTATGGTAAGACTAAGATCTTGTTTGGGCTTTAGAAAACACAATATTGTTGGCACAAACATATTTTTGAGCCATATCCTGGTGGAAAACAGGATGGGATGCTACAAACCAAACATGAGGTAGCTATAAAACACTGGAAACACAGCGATGACACCCTAAAAAAACAACCAATTTTGTTGTTATTTGGTTTCAGACAGTGGTCTGCAACCACATCTTGTCTAAGTGACACAGCATTTTCCATCTTCTCCACCTCCCAGTAACAAAGTGGCTCATATGTTGAGTCACTTTAGAAATGTTGATATGATACATATTAAAGGTACACATTTTACATATTTGTGGTTTACAGAAATTGGACCAGATAATTGCTTCATTTTCTTGCGTTTTCTGTATTTGCATGTGTTTTATTAAGTTGCAGCACATCCATAAAAAAATATTTTTGCATTATTTAGCTGCAATAGGCAGCAGTAGGCAGCTGTTTTCGGAGAAAAGACTCTGACAAACCCACTGTACACTCCCTGCTCAGATGTTAACACCAGACAGACACAGTTAGAGGCTAGCTGTGGAGCAGTGAGCAGCTAAACAGACAAATATTTCATTCAGGAGTCGGTGTAGACCAAAAACAACACTTAATAAAGAGGCTGTCCTCTTTTATCTTCACAGTTTAGTGCCAAACTCTCAGTCTAACATATCTAAAACTCTTAGAGTGTACCAATATGTTCAGTTCATGTCTAATATATTTTATGTTTCACTTGAGTTGTTCTTTCAGCAGACAATAAAAGTGTAAAGAAAAAAATGCCTATGTCAAATTATTCCAAGGGACAGACATAAGTGGGTCCCTGCCATATTTTGTGTCTTGTCCTTGGCTGAAAAAAACCTGACAACCTCTTGTAAAGGCTATAGACGCTGATGACTGCTTCTGAAAACAAACTGGAGAAATCGCCAAACAACATGCTTTGTAAAGTCATCACAGGTCATGTAAAGTGTAATTTGTAATTAGCCACCACATGCACCTAACTCTGGTCGAGTGTAAGGCGGTGCAGGGGCGTCCTCTGCTGGTGCATCTCTGCATCTCCTCATGTGTCGATGCACCAAAGAACTCAACATAGGCAATGTATGGCTCCTTTAAGCCCGTTCAGACGCACAGGTATTATAATAAAGGTATTCATGTAGATGCAATAAAACTGAACAGAACTCATCTCTTGTCTCCATAATAACGATCTGAGCGGATGCAGTGTCTCCTGCTATCACTTTTTTCACCCCCATATTCTTAGCTCCATATGTTAGACTGCATTACTTCGACACTGGGGGGGACGCGCCCTCATCCCCCACCGACCTGCGCACACTCTGACTTAAACACACTAAATCGTATCTGTTATAACAATATAATACTTTGAGCTTCAAAGACACAAGCAGCAGATGTTTTCCTACCTGCAGATGGATGTGATGAGTCCACTGGTGGTCAGATAGAGAGGAGAGCAGAGCGGAGCTGTCCAACGTGCTGAAGCATCACTTTCCCTGCTCTCTGTCTTCTGGCCGCACACTTTTTCACAATCTCATAAATCAACCAAAATCCAGCCATATCAGTGGGATGTTTTTTTGAAATTATCGCATCCCCCCGCTCGTCCCATCAGCCCCCCTGCACACACACAGTGTTCTACAGTAAATTTCTATACCGCATGAACGAGGAGCCACAAGAATCAATGCCGATTGGTTAATTAGAGCGGGTGACGTGCGAGGTGTTGCAGCGGCAGCCACCTTTGTGACAGCGAGACATCCTGGGGAATTTCCAGTGCATTATGGGCTCTTTGTGCAGGTGCGGAGAGATGATAGGCTCTGCGAGGATCCTGTTTGATTTAATTACAATTTTCACAGTTAATACTAAATATGTTAACGTGTGTGACTGCATGTGTAACATTCTTTACCTGTCTGGTATCATTAACCATGGTTACTGTCATTTAACTATTAGTAATATGTATCTATTTACTTTATAAGAATCCTACCTTATCTAATCCTATCTAGGAATTAAATTAATATTATTGTAAGTATTGTGTATAAAAGTGCACTGTGTGTGTGTGTGTTTTGTGTGTGTGTGTGTGTTGGTGTGTGTGTGCGCTAGCCGCGTTACGTGCGCATGTGTATGTTGTATACATAACCTTATATATGAACACAACACACACACAAACACACATACACACAACCACACTATGTTGTGATGTGTGTTGTATGTGTGTTTGTGTGTGTGTGTAGTGTGTCTTACTGTCCAAAAATTAATCATTACAATGTGTAGGTATATCACAATTATTATAAGCCTATACTTACTTACAGTATTACAGTATTCTGCATGTTATCCTGTGTTAATTAGCTGCTCCCTGCCTTCACTTTTTTGAGGTCATCTTGACAGAAATATGGTCTTTATTCAATATAGAAAGAATATCACAGCAACTAACAAGGCCCATATCAAGGTGTCCTTAAACTACACATACATAAATGGGAGATGAAACAAGAGAGCTGTATGCATCAGTATAGGACTGCTAATTTGGCAAAAGTAAAAGCTAAGTCACCGACAGACTCTAAATAACATGGAAATGTTTTGAGTACTTTGTCCAGAAAAAAAACAATAGGTTTTTTTCAGTCAGAGTGAATAATTTATGCCTATAAAATTTAATCTAATAATTCCCTCAAGAGTTCAATATAGAAAATGGAAAACCAACAACTGACCTGACCCGTGCAGAGATTAGATGCTTATAATATATGAATTCAGGACTAACAAACGGACACAAGAAGTCTATTACGTGAAGACCGTTTATTAGGTTAGATTATTGGAAATTGATCACTTCTTTTTTTAGGATGAGTATTTGGCAAGATCAGCCCAAAAGAGAGAAGGTCACAGAGACAGAAAATCATTTATAATTAGATAATCTCCAAGTTTCTGACTCTCTCACCTCCATCTCACGTATTTTTAGCGATGTACTCAACACTTTTAAGCTTCTGCCAATGTGACACAATCCCTGGGCCCAGGTAACACTCCTGCTCAAACCGTGATGTGCAGAACAGTTTTATCCCATTTTCTTATAATATTCTATTATCTTGTCACTGCAGCCAGCTGAGGTTCTCCAAAATTCTTTGGAAACAGTGCAATATGGTGTTTTCCCTGTTGCCAAGAACAATCCACCAACATTACTTCTTGAATTTGACTACAGGCCAACTTTCCGTGTACCTCCTTCTGTTGTGAGAGGTTCCCATCTTGAGAAAATAATCACAAGCATGAAGTCTTGAAACAGGATACATGGTTTTGGTTTTATCTCAAACCTTCCTACTACTGCATGGATTGGAATACAGATCTAGGGATCTGTCAATGAGGCCCAAAGTGTTCAGGGGCCCTCACATTGGTCCTCTCATCGTGTAAAAATGACACTCTCAAATTTTTTGTATCAACTGTGATCAACCATATATGAGAGTACTCAGTAAATGACCACAAATGAATATACTATAGAAACTACAAAGACAAACACTAAAACAACAGACATCTGAAGACCTTTAAAAAGAGACACAAAATGACAACAAATAGTTGCAAAGGATGAACACAGAGATGTATAGCTATCTTAAAAAAAAGAAATCACAATTATTCTCCCCAGAAAGACACAAAATTACTGCAATAGAAATGGCAAAGGCAACTACAAAGAAAAACAAAACCTAAAGCCAAAAAGATTTACTCTACAAAACTTTCTCTCCAAAAAGAGATACAGAATCACCTTCAAAGGAGATACAAACATGACCTTTCCAGAGACACAAATATCACACTGTAAATGAGTCAAAGAAAATGACCACAGAGACACAAATAGAACCCAGAAGATATAACGAAAAGTCTACTCAAAAAACACAATAACGAGAATAATGCAAAGGAAGAAAAAAAGAAGATGGCAGAATGACAAAAAAAAATACAGCAAATATACCCCCATGTACACACAACAAAATGACTTACAAAAGATGATGCAAAGGGAACTACACAGGCAGACTCCAAACACAACAACAAAAAGCAACAAAATACCCAAAGAGGCACAGTTTTACCCAAAAGAGACAGAAAACATCTGAGACAACAAAATTAGCCTTTAACGACAACACTAAAACAACACCAAAGATATGTCTCAAGTAAGTAACAAATAGAGCCAAAGTCTAAACTGAAAAATGAATATAAGTAATATCCCATGACAAGACACAAATGGTTTCTCTAAAAGACTCTTCACAAAATAGACTACAAATAGAGGCAAAAGGAATTTCTCGCAGAGACACATACATGGCCAAAAATCTACACAAATCTAGGACACAACATGATTTAGTATAAAGAGACACTCTAAAATCCAAACCAATTAGCACAGGTTTTTAATTTGTGGATTCTAGATTATCTAAATCCAAGTACCACACAGGAAAATGGCTTGTAGGAGAGGTCAACAATGAACTTATCTATAATAAGGAAAACTACTGTTTCATGCTGGCAGGTTCTGAGATTGACATCCGCTCTTCTTACTACTAAGTCTCTACCAATTAATCAGTTTTTCTACATTTTTCCCTACATCTCTATCTGTTCTAGCACTTACTGAGTAAACCAAATCCAAAAATGTCATGACACACACACACCATAGTGAAATACAATGCTGCAGTATCCATCAGATTGGCTTTTGTCTGTCTCCTTTGTTAAGTGGAAAGGGGCATTCATCAGAAGGTGAAATAATTTCCATCACACACATGCCAGCAACACCGCCCTCTATATAAATCTACCTCAACCCCCTGACATCCGTTTTTTTCAGATTTACCCTTCAATCAAGACCAGAAACAAAAACCAACCTATTTCATACCCCAAACAGCCACTCCCCTATCTAATAGGAGAAAACATCAGAGTAGAGTAATACGCCCACTACAAAAGATTGTAGAATGATGGCTCCATATTGACACACTCTGATTATGCGTGTTAAAACGATTCTGATGATGTAAAACTCTTTAGATCTGATTATTAAATGTTTTGCCAGGTCAAATGTTATGTGTAGGGGAGAGGCATGAGGATATCTATGACATGAGTATTGAGTTTTAATATAATATTGACTGTTTGAATGATTCTGCTTGTCTCACTATGCATGAATATCTGCTGACTAAAAAAACCTGTCCTCAAACCAGGCACTTTTTATCGGAAACCTCAGTCCAAAAGATAAAGTAGTAAAAACAAGTAGAAACACCACTGAAGCACTGTCCAAACATGTCCAAATTAGATCAGGTCTAGCCATATAAACTCTATACTCTCTCTAACTACTGGTGGACTGTCTCTATCAATAGTCCTGCAAGTTTGGAAATGTTCATTGAAAATGTTAATACTAATTGGATTTTTTTATGTTTTTAGGTTTATTCCAAGTGGAGACACATGTCCAACTGATGGAGAATACTATTTGTTCTAGCTAGAGTAAAATCTATACCAGGTAGCCTGAAGGGAATTTTTCTCTTACATTCTAAAAACACTGGCAATTCAAAAAGTTCTTATTGATTGTTTACTACTGATCTGTAAACAATGCATCAGATTTATTAGACCATTTTATTAAAGTCATTACTAACGATATACCTAAAGGGCCTAGTATTTTCTGATCTCATACTGTTTGGAATCACCGGAATATGAGGTCCTACAAGGGAAATAATCACTCATACTATGCTTTTAAAATATGGACTAACCAAAAATTGATAAACAGAGGAGATATTTTTCTGTTAGGTACGAGCTTGCTTGATAGAAATGTAAATTTGTCTTACTATTTTCATTGTTTGGCAGTTTTGTATATATATTGGATTAGCAGTAAAATCAGAGCACTTATACTGAGTGGATTATTTCTAATATCTTTTTATAAATAGAATTTAATTTAACATTACTGATTTTATCTAATATTATTGAGAATTAACTGATCCCTTAAACACTCAAAACAATACCTGACTTAATACATAAAATCATATGAACAATATACTCATCTACTCGGTCTCCACACTGTATATATAACAAAAGAATAATAAATTAATAAAGCAAAAAAGCAAATAACTGGTGATATCTCTTAATAAGTAAAAATACAAACAATTCAGAAAAGCCAAAAAGTATATCTTAACTGAGCCACAAGTGGGCGAAAAACAAAACAAACGTAAGGTTAATTCTAGCATAAAATCTAATAAAAACAAAAGGGAAAATGATAGCAAGATGAAGCAAAATGTCTAGAAAAAAATAAAACACCATAAAAAAAGAGACAAAACAACAAAGCAACACTAGGAAAAATGACTTAGAATCGAAAGTAAATAGTAAAGTCTATACAACTAACGTGGAGTATGTAAAAATAAAATAAAAAAGATGTAAGTCTTCTCTACGCGGTACGTAATGTGAAGTTAGAAAACCTGTGAGGCCACTAGAGGGCTCAGTTCACCAATGGTTAGCTCCCAACATTCGAACCAGAGCAGTTACCAACAACATACACACTTCATGTCATTGTCTGCAGCCTGAGACCTCCAGGGTTATTAAAAAATGGTGCATCACAGCATGGGTCTGACATTGTGCAGCTCACAATGTTTTATACCAGCAATGTAGTTAGCAACTGTGGTTTTGCGATACAGACAAGGTTGAATCAACTTGCGACATGCCATAGAAATATTACTAATAGGTTCACTAGTAACCGTTGACCCTACAGTTGTGCTGCCTGCCAGAAACGGCAGCAGCTGGAAGCACAAATGCAGGGATCACCTATAGTGAAAAACGTACGGTGTCTTCAGAAACAAAATCGGAATGAGGCGGTCATAGTCCTGTCCAAATCCCTTAATTGACATAGGAGACAGATAATTCCATTGTCAACATGCAAAGTACGGTTCATCAAGTCCACCGACATGATTCACTCCTATGTCTCTTCACGTGTCTATGGTAACGCAAAAAGTAAAAATGGCAATTACAGTTTTCATCTTTTAATTAAACGCCTCGATTACGTTAGGACCTACTCTAATCTAGTCACTGACATGTTTAATAGAACGTCGAGCAAATCCAAGTTGTTTACATCCTTCCACTGTCTATATGCTTACACGGATTAGAGCAGATAACTATCATGACTGCAATACTATTTGTTACGCGTAAAACACACGAGTTGTACATATTCTATTGGTATGAAATTGATGCACATTCACACTCTCCTGTTCCCTGCTAATGTTTTCTGCACATTTAAGTGCGATGACGCCGCAGCTGCAGAGTATCTCTTTATCAGAGCATTTGGTGTCACAGAGAGCAGACAGCAGCCTACAGAAGTCAGTCCGTATTGATAAGTAATGACGTTTCTTTATATGCTATCCGCACTGCTGGCACAGCATGTTTGCCCAGTCATTGGGTCTTTGTCATTCACATGACGACGCTGAAGTTGGCTTTCGATTCGTAAGCATCCGATTGGGCAGGGAAGATTTCGTCCTCACATTAGGAATCTGTCCTAATTTGCGTTACCCACAAAATAGAATAAGGTTTCACAATCTGAAACAATGTGCAAATAATATTTATCCTCTCTGCGTTAATCTAGTCCAGATTTGATTTGTCAAAGTATAGTTTTTTTTGATAGAGGACCTAGTCTAATGTGGTCTACTTTTGAAAAATGCAGTTAATTTTTTTGGTTTCTTGCATTTTTACAAATAGCATGAAGTTTTTTACTATTTAAAAACATGTTTTCAATAACCTTTAGCCTCTTTGGGTATGATCAGATTAAGACCTGTTGCTGGTCATGAATGTAATTGAAATACTACCTCCATTTTGGATGTTTTCACAAATAGAACTCAAATGTTCACAAATCGGAAAAAAAAAAAATGTGTTTTATCAACTTGAGTCACCTCTGGGATAATCTAGTCCAGGTTTGAACTGTCATAAGTGTCTTGTTTACTTTTTTTTTCTACTTTGGTCAACACATGTGAAAAAAAAGGCAGTGCGAAATCCAATCCTTTTTTATTTCATAAGCGATTTCCCACAAATTTGAAACTGCGATCCATTTCTAACACTATACTTAGCCCATGCATCTATTATGCAGTAGTCTCAGATCTTGACCTCATTGGTCTAAGGTAGTGGATGGTTTTTATAACATGAGACCTGGTTACAATGTGGTTCTACTTTTAAAAAATGGCCAATGACATCATTCCATTATCCTTGTAGCCTATTAAAAGCATCTATACACAATATACATTGGACTGCAACACATACCTGAACCCTGTGTTTAAAAAATTACAATCTGACCTTAGAGACACTCTGCCCTGAGGAGAATATCTGGAAACACGAGGATTAGACCCTGTGTAAAGCAACATTCTATTTATTATCCTAATGTCAGTCAACAATCTGAAAATGTGTAAATATCTTGGCGTTTTAGCACAAAAAGAATAAAGTGATTTACTAAAATGTCAAAGTTGCGTCTAAAATGTCGTCAACATATGAAAATGTGAAAATTTGGCGTTTTCACGAATAGAATAAAGGTTTTATAAATGTCAAAGTGCATTTCAGACAGACTTGAGGCTTCATCTTAAATGTTAAACATATATATATATATAAGGTTAAAACCTCACTCTTAACCCAGGGGTGTCAAACTTATTTTAGTTCAGCTGCTGAATACAGCGCAATTTGATGTCAAGTGTGCTAGACTAGTAAAACCAACAGATATTTTACAGCTTAACAAATTTTGATACAACAAAATTGCTTGAATTTCAGTAAGAGTGGGGCTTGGGAGGTTTTGAACTCACCTGTTTCAGTTGTTGACAGGAATTATGGAGTGATTTTTTAAAATTTTTTTAGTTGCAACTTGATTTTCAGATTTGAAGTCATGTCAAGATGGAAATGTGTGACTTTTACACTTCTATTTTGGAATATTTCTAAGTGTATAGCCTAAAATTTAAAAAAAAAAAATGTGTCTGTGGCTATTAAGTCTGAAATGTCCTTGTACAAGTCATTATCAGGATTAGCCTATGTTTTTTTTTTTTTATTTTCAGCAACCCAAAGTCAAAGACTAAATACGTTTTCCTCACAGTTTTGTAGTATGTATTTTTTCAGTTGTCTGCGATGAAAAGTCGCCTGGGCTCTAAATAGTTATGACTTTTCTGAAATTCCACATTTGGCAAAGTAGCTAATCCAGGACCCTTTGGGAGGCCGGTTCTGGCCCGCCGGTCGCATGTTTGACAGCACTGCTTAACTGCTGAATCGGAAGCTAACTTCAGCTTCGTGCGCACCTGCGTGCATAGAAACCCGCTGGTAACCCGGTATAACATCAAAACTGGTCTCCAGTAATAATGTAACAACCATGTTTATCTCGTTGCCTGACTCCAGTCAAAGAAAATGGTGAATCCATGTCAACGAATTAATGTAACGCATAAAACGACTCGATTACTTTGATGAATGTAAACGTACACATTGTTTCTTTAGCCCCATTGGAGTTAACATGGCTCTCCATCCAGACACAGACAACAACACTACTACCAACCAATCAGCTCTCTCTGTGTGTCCGCCGCGGAAATAAATGACCAATCAGCTGCCTGAGTGCTCCCAGTGACAACGGCCGGAGAACCAATCAGCTATCTGTCTGGATCTGCTAGGGAAACCAACAGCCAATCAGCAGTCTGTCTGGGCTCCACGGAGTGACCGCCTGACCAATCAGCGCTCTGTCTGGCTGCACCGAGGGGGTGAGCGTCTGCCGAGGCCCAATCAGCGGCTCAGTGCTGCCTGCCGGTGCCGGGGACTGGTGGTGAGGAGCCGCTGCAGCGCGTCAGGACCGGACCGTGAACCCGGAGACGGTACACACTGAGGCGAAAAGGAGACACAGGTGAGTCCGAGGCTGTGAGCGGGGCCTGGCTCCGACGGGAGATTGTTTTGAAATGGCAGCGGCGGGATTCATGTCGGTTAGTTGTTGTGTCGTTTTGCTACCGGTGGATACGCTGATAGACAATAGAGCGGCTTTGCTTTGCTATTTATTGATGCGGGCTGACATGTTGGCGACCAGTAGCCGTCGCCTCGGAACTGTTAATTTACATTTAAAGGTCTGAAGTCACGGCTGAAACATTACTGGGTGTCTTAATACTCCCTGTGTGTTAATGTTTTGATAATAACCGAGCTGTTAGCGACGATATTGCGATTACATTGTGATGGAAACGTTGTGCGGAATGCCTCCAATCCGTTTCATTGTTTGATCCAGAGTCTCTAGGGGTTAACTCAGACTGGAGAAAGCAGAGCCAAGGTCCTCCAAATACTTGTTAACGCTCGTTTAAAGAGCACCGGGATTAGATGAGACGTTAGGACGGTTTTATTGGAGCAAAGCTGTGTGAAGTGGTGGATTAAAAGGCGCCAGGAGGAGGCCGGGGTCGCTGATGGCTCTCAGCAATTAGGTAGAAAAATTTCGAAATGCATCAGCCATTTACGTAGACACTCAACTGGCTCCATATGCACCTAAATGGCTGCCTGGCGCCTGACAGCAGAACCAACATTTTACTGTAAGGGCAAGGCTTTATACGGGCCGAGCGGCTGGTTGTTTCCTGAGCGGCGGATTAACGGAGGTAGATGTCTAGATGACGTTAGAGACCAAACGAGGATCAATATTTAATGTGTGCTGCCTATTATTCTGCAGTATACAGGACCTCATTTCGTGTCTGTTGACCAGAATTGGTCTCTCCCCTGTTGCTGCACTGCTCCTCAAGATTTACATGAGTCACATGCAGATGGATTCCCATCACTGCCTTTGTGATTGTATTGTTTAAATCCAAATGTGCAGTATTTGAGATGGTTAAATGAGACGAATAGGAAAATAATGTTAATGTTACCATCCTCCACTACAAAAAGACATTTGTTTAAGTTTAAATTAAGATGTAGTTTTGTCGTTCACACAGGCTTTGGCAATAAAAAACTTTTTGTCCCAGGAAAACTGTCCGTCGAAGTATAAGGTTGTCAGACAGCAAGAAAGTGGTTGTCATTGCTTCATCACTTATTGTCATGAAACCTTCAACCATTTCACTCTCCTCAGCAACTGTCTTTGTGATCGTATTGTTAAATGTGCAGTATTGAGATGCTTATTGGCAAATAATGTTAATGTTACCTTCCTACACTATAAAAATACACTTGCAGGAGTTCAGTTTAACTTTAGATATAGTGTAGTTTTGTTGTTCACACCAGCTTTGGCAATAAAAAAACTTCTTGTCCCAGAAAAACTGTCTGTGAACGTATAAAGTTGACAGACAGCAGGAAACAGGTTGTCATTCAGAATATGATGTTAGAAAAAGTTAAATTATTGTATTAGTCCGACCAAAATGGGACTTTTAGAATACACGCAAACAGGTTAGTCTTACTGAAATAGTACTAAGTAGAAATTTGTGAAGTCAGACTAACACACCTAGATAATGTGGTTGCGGGGGTCAGGTTACTCTTCAATGTGTATACCTCAGTCAGACATAAACTGGCCTGCATATTTTTATGAGTCACATGCAGATGGATTCACATGGGACTG
Source organism: Plectropomus leopardus (assembly GCF_008729295.1). Lineage (NCBI taxonomy): Eukaryota > Metazoa > Chordata > Actinopteri > Perciformes > Serranidae > Plectropomus > Plectropomus leopardus. Next base: position 12,846,130 of record NC_056480.1, read on the forward strand.
GTATAACTTCTCTTTGTGACTGTATTGTCTAAATTCAAATATGTGTAGTATTTGTTTCTTTATTTTCCCCCTTTGTTCTGTCTCTCTCTTCTTGAATACCAGCTTTCTGAGGTTATGTTTGAATAGTTTGAATCTGATTTGTTTGAAAAAGGCTGGCCACGTAGGTTCAGATAAAAAATTGGGGTCCTTGAAAAGTCATAGAAAAGCTTTGAAACAAGAACAGAGCATTAAAACAGTTGCTGTACTTAATAAAAACTTGTTGATGTGATAAATGAAGTCTTAACAAAGTCACTAGGTTTATACTTCAAAATAAAGTGGTTTTTTTTTATAAACACATTCGTGAGTCACTTGCTGTCCATTCAGAATGGACGACCCACTATTGGACCACGACCCACCAGTTGGGAACCACTGGACTAACACATGTAGATAATGCGGTTGGGGGTCGATTCACTCTTTCGTTTATACGCCTCAACTGGACCTTTTTGCTTGTATACTGGGACAAGGACAGTAAAATCAAGATATAACTGTAGCTTGACTTAACTGTGCATGTAAATGTACTGAGTGTATCACTTTAAACCAGCTGTTTGTTTATAGTCCCCATCTCCTCTCTGGTGCTATTTGTATAACACCTTCCCCACAACAAAGTACTCCATCATTAAATTTAGGACATCACTTCACAAATTTTTGTCTGCAAAGTAAAGTAGCCCCACAGCCTTTGGTTCTGAGATAAAAGTTGGCAGACCTTGATACACTCAGCCCCTCCACTCACATAGTGATAGTGGGTCTGTATGAATGAAAGGTCCCTGCTGTTGAAGAGTGTGAATGAACTGTAGTATTCTCAATGATGGAGTCCTTCCTCTTCCTATTTCCAACTCTGAGTCCCATGGCAGCCCCAGTAGCATACAGATGAAGACTGCCATACTGTTATGACAGGTTTCTGAAGTACCTTCAGGGTATTATGGTGTAGTTTCTGATGATATCAGTACAATTATAGTTCCATCTTCTTTTTTAAAAAAATAATTTAGCTTGTCCTCATTGAAACAATGCAGATATTGTAGTTTGTAACATATGTACCTTGACCTGTTTTTTTTGTTGCCACAACACTGTTTCCCACTTTGGCTTTGGAACCATTACTTTTTAGTAAAGCTGATACAGCTATTGAAAACTGTAATGGTAAATAAGCCAGTATTAAGATAACATAAACATTTTTATGAGGAATATGTTTGATTTATTAAATTAATTAATTGTATTTAATTATCACAGAATTTTATTATAGAATTTCAAAGAAAGAATATGTATTTAAGAGGATGTTTTGCAGATGAATGCAGGCAAAGGTAGGGCTGTCCCTTGAAAGTCGGGAGATTTGAATCATCAGTTGGAGATCCCTCAGTTGACTGAGACTGCTTAAAGTCGAGCAATCGTTTCTGCTTGTGAGTGTGCTCTTCAGTGTACTTTTGGGAACATTTTGGTCCCCAAACTTTGCTGCGGAGTGAGCGCTCTTGATTTTCACACCGCTCTTTGGTACAGGGAGTTGTGGACACGATGCAACTGCTTGGAGGAAGAGAGGCTTTGCACCGAAGGCTCTGAGATAATATAGTCTTTACTCTCCAGACTGTTGCACATGGAAGGACTTAAAGTAGCTGCAAAACTTTTCTGTTGAACAATAAATGATTACACAAACAACAATGGTAGTTAAAGTTCCAAGAGAAAAATTTCCTTAAAGGAATACTTCAGAATGACCATTTTTACATTAATTACTTGTTCCATAATTGATATGAAAATGGCATGCCTCCACAGTGAACAAAGAATCCAAAATTTACATATTTATCCTGTCATATGCTCAGTGCTTCTCAAACACATGGATTTTCTTTAAAACATTACCTAAAACACGTCAGTACAGTCTCATGCATGGCCAAGTAGCGTGCCTCAAAGTGCAAAAGTGTTTTAAATTGTAAGGTTTTGGCAAAAGTGCATGTGTTTGGGAAGTACTGATCATACAACTGGATTAATGAGACTTGGACTGGAAAAATTGTGTTAGAGTTTGTAAATGGAAGTTTTGATATAGTTCTGCTGTTGTTAAACACGGTCCCTGCTTACTTCAATAAATGAATAATGTTGGCCTTTTTGGATTCTCCTCCCAGCGTGGTGGAAAACACTTTCACACACAGAAAAGTGGCACAATGTGTTGACAGATTGACAGAGTATGGACGGTTCCCCAGCTATCCATGTAGCCATTACACTGGGTAGACTGGTGATAAAGCCTATGTGTTCTTTACAAGAAATGGTTTGTGATGGTGAAGTCTCACAGATCTGGCTGTATGTACGATAAAGAGGTGTACGAGGCATGAAGCAAGTTATTGCATTGGATTTTGAAAGTCAGTATAATCGTGGGAGCAAGCGTGCATCTGTTTTGCGCATTACAAATTTGCTAGTACATTTGTAAAATGGTCAGAGTGGACATCACATCAGTATGCTTAAAACCAAGTGCTTGTCAGATCATCAAACAGCATCTGGGACGTCCTTTCCAAGGTCAGAAACTGACAGTCACGCACTCCTTTGCAGTGATTTGCAAGCTGCGTGGACGTGTGAAAGTAGGTGAGGTTTGAACTTTTTTTTTTTTCATTCTTCACACAACTAGAACCTATTTCTGTCACTTTTTGTGTAAACAAGCGAGAGCAACACTATGAATGACTTCGAGGAGGGACTGGGATGTGCTACTTTCCCTGTGTGTACTATTCATAATGTTGTTACTACAGAGACACACAAAAGACACAGTTGTTGGAGAGAGATTGGAGACACAGCGGGGTCCAGCCAGGTGGAGGCTATGACTGCAGGCATTTAGAAAACATTTTAGACATGTCAAGGTTAAATGACATGTTTTGCAACCTAGTTCGTTTCAAGCGTTCGGAACTCTTAAATTTCTCCAATGTTGACCGTTGTGAATTGGCCGGTGTTTAGGTGGCTGCAGCCCAAAAGAAGAAGAGTTAAGTGTTCCAAAAGCAGAACCTGAATCTTGCCAAGCAGAGAAATTCAAGCTCCATAGAGCCAAGATCTCGCTGGCTGGTTTGGTGTATGATTTTTGTTGATTGTTTCTTAAAACTAAATGGTGGAAAATAAAAATGCAAAGCACTGAATGAAAGAATCTTCAGCTCTATCTGTGAGAATTTTATATGTTTCGCCAGTGTGTGCATGCGTCTGTGCTTGACGCAAGCAAGCGTGCTTGATGTTAAAACATTTGCTTCAGACTTTGGGTCAAGTATTGGGTTTAAAAAATGTATTTAAGGGCTGCATGATGTATCCTTTCAGCATTGTTATTGCAATAGTCACATTGCAGGATGTGCGATGTCAAGTATGCAAAAAAAAAAAAAAATCTCAAGCATGTCATGCTACAACTTTTATGCTCAAGGCTTAAAAGGCATTGAATTCATTAATCTAATAATAAGGCCTTAATTGGTATTAAATTGATTTAAATCAGTCTTTAAAAAGTCTTAAAATGCTCAGACATGGGAAGTAGATTTAAAATAATAATAAGTAAATTTTATGAATTGTTTATTTCTGACATTGCATTGTAAAATCTCAAAATAAATGGTAGCAACCATTTTTTATTAAACATTTTTTAAAAATTCAGTTTCTTAAACTCATCATGATGGAAATCAAAGCAGTGCAATCTCACACGCAGATTAAGAAGCACAGAACTGGCCAGAAAACCATCCAGAAATGCCAGATATTTCCCACTTCTGTTGGTGAACCAAATAGTTATATAATATGGTATATGTGGCGTTTGTCCCAGGACGTGAGACTGCCCTGGGTGTGTCAAAAAGTGCCCAAATAGGTCGGTGTTGTGTTGAAATGCGTTTCCTCATCGAATAGTGTTTCCCTTGTATCAATGTGTAGTGTCTCCCTTGTTGGTAAGGGTCAGGGCTAAGGGTTTAGGTTAGGTTTCCATTGGTGGAAACACATATTGACGAAGAAAAAATGAATAAGGGGTCCCTTTATTTTAGGGTAAGCAGCATGCATTATTAATATGACATGTTAGAACACTGACTTTAACCTGGATTGAAAGAAGAGTATTGAATGCCGCAGGGATGACGGTTCTCTGCAGGCCAACCTGGGAGCTAACGTCGCCCTGGTTCCCTTCGGGTTTTAGGACTCCTGGGGTTCTTCTCAATGGTGCATAGGTGAGACAATTAGTGTATTAAACTGCCAAAATCTTCAGATCAACAAGTCATTTTTCAGCCTGTATTATTTTTAATTTTATTTCTATGCAGATTCACTCCTTAACAAAATCACACCAGTAATTATAGAATGATAAATCATTTCCGGATTGAGCATTCAATTCATTTGGTGAAATTCATGTATTTTATTCGTATTGCAACATAAATTGCGGGGAAAAAAAAGAACACAATGTTAGGTTTCTTCCATCATGCAGCACTATCATTGGCTGTCAGGTCCAGGAACACACCATAAAGTGTGTCATTTACTTTGGTTGCATGTTGGAAGTTTGACATTCATTCAAACTGTATTAAGTACATGACACATGCGTGTCGTCATCTAACAAGCTGGCTCTTTATTGTTCCATCATGCTGCATTCAAAAGTTATGAGATGATGACTTGCTTCAACTTGCCGATGGAGAAGTGCCACAAAATGTTACCTAATGTTACCCTACCTTCATGCAGACCAGTTGTCTGAGGAGGTGATAGTTGATAATGGTGTTAAATGAAGCCACAGAAAGCTGCTGCAGGTTCATGATAAAATATGCATAGCACTATACTGTGTTTGAAGTGCTGTTAGTTGTGTTTCCTCTCAACCTTTATAGTCCTGTTTCACAGCAGATATTTTCACTTGTCATAGTAGGAACAGCACAGGTGTTACTAATAACATGAATGATGGCTTCGCTCTAGACTCTTTAGCTGCTCCATATGTTCACCAGCTAGTTACTACCCTGTCTGCAGTTTGAAGCTGAGCAGGTACAGTAAAGTTTTTAAAGCTTGTAGCTGGAAACAGAAGGTTTGGGCAGTACAATCAGAACAACTAGGTAGAAGAGGCTGAAATACTATTAATGACACCTTTCACATTACACTCATTAATCCACTGCTAATCTAAAAATATCGACTAATGCGTCTTAAAGTACTCTTCAAACGTCAAGTGTTTAGTGTAGGAATGTGAAAAATGATTTTGGCACCGCAGGATGTACATTGAAGGTTGGAAATATTTGTGCTTAATTAGCGTTGTGTCTGCAATTTTATTAATCCAACCTCACCTGCCTGTTTTTTGCAGGCACAAATGGCCTGTCCTCGACTGCGTGATAAAGTTACTGTCACTGAAGTTAGTGTCGTCATTTCCCATGTCCGTCTGTAGAGCCCTACCACTGCACATTCAGAGTGGACTGAGTGTTTCTATAGTAGCAACTCCAACAAAGTTTGCATTTCAAGATTGCATCGCAACTTATAGTTTTTAATCAGAACCCTCAGTATCTGGAAGCTAGAAAACAAAGTGCTCCAAAGTCAGCGGGCTGTATTGTGTTGTACACATTTAATCAACATTGCATTTCTTCTGCTTCTACGAAGTATAAGTTTTGGATAGGAATCAGTAATGGCAGATACCCGATATTAAAGGGCTTTGATCAGGGCCTCTACGTGATGGATAGTTTTCTTTTAATTCTTAATTACTATTTTTTTTTACTTTATGCACCTGATTAACATGTGATTATGTGGGAATGTATGGAATTACACACTTATTACTATAATATTTAAAAAGTTTTGTTGTGTGTCTGCTCTTAAGACCTGCTGCGTCACAGTTGGATCTCTTGCAAAGAGCGCAGAGGAGTCTGTCTGCATTGCTTTGTGTTTGAGATCAGACAAATCTGCATTATAAGCTCTTAATTAAAAAAAAACATGTTTTGAGTGGGTATGGGTAATACCTGTAACGTGGCATTAGTTGATGTCTGTGATATTTAATGAATTGGTATAGCAGGAAGTGTTGTGTTCTTACTGTAGTATAGTGAAAAGGGGACTGGGGGAAATGTTTGCTGTTTCATTATTCTCAGAGTCGGTTGTAGAAATGGCCCAGCAGTCAGTGACAGTGCAGCTGTGACTAATCCAGCCAGTGAATAAGCAGTGTGCAGATCATTGCTGCATTGCTGTGCTGCATTTAGCCAGGTGCTGCACAAGGTCACCCCAGTCAACTTGTCTGAATGCAATCGTCCCAATGCTCCCTGCACACAGCTGGGATCAGGGCTTTTCTGCAGTGATACCTGATGGAATCTTTACAAATGAGTATTTTCTTGTGATGGAGAAACATGGATGATGTCCTTATGAAAGATGTTTTTGATTAGTTCTATAATACTAAGATGGGATTCTTAGTATACAATTGATGTTCTTTTCTGCACACTGAATGAAGTCATACATGTGCACAGAAATGCTTAGTGTTTTTAGAAGAGGAGCATGAGCCATACATAGAATGCATTTAAATATAAGGAAGTGTTTGAAAAGGCATTTCTCATGCATTGCAACTTTATTTTGCCCCTACCTAAAATAAGCATGCATGTGCTATTTCGATACATGTACTAGTAAATCATAGTGGTTTTAAATAGGTTACAGAGCAGAACTATTTTAAATGATGGAGACAAGCAGGTGCATGTCAGGGAAAAGAAATTAATATTCTTTTTTGCCCAAAAATTCATAGTTTGCTTTTCTTGAACTAATAAATTGTGCACACCAGTAAGCTGACTCATGTTGTCAAATAATTTTTTAATTCTTAAAGTGCGCCCGAATGTCAGCAGAAACTGAAGTTGGAGATTGTTGTGGCTTCTCTGGTCAGTTGAGGAGGATCTGGTTAACTAGCAGTTGTTTGTGGATCCTAAGGTAGCTTCAGACACCAGCACCAAGCAATAAAAGTGTTCAAAGTTGGCGTTGAATTTCCACTGGGTTGGCATTGGGCTCCCATGGTCTTGAAATCACTGAAAAAGTGAAAATGAAAAACAGTTTTTCAGGTCTGGCAATGGCTTGGAATTAACAAAATGTTTTGAAAAATAAATGGAATAGTCATTTTTATGGCTATTGTGTAAAATATGTTCATAATAATCCCAAAACATGCCTAACATTACACATAATATGCTTTTTGTATTACTTATTTCAAATCTAGTGCTGTTCAACTGTTACAAGTACCACATAATGCACATAGACCAGACCAGCACAATTGCCAAGGCCTCAGTCCCTTTTGGGAGAAAGAAATGTGCTGCCACATAGGACAAGAAACAGGAAAATGGCGAAAAAGCGGTGATGTAGCAGGTTAACCGAGGCTTTAGGCTAAGATTTGAGGCATATAAGATGTGTGAATAGTCATTATCAGTGTACAGGGTTTACACAATCATTTATTTGAGGTGGCCCACCACAATTAAAACAACTGCAGCCACAAATAGATTTCCGTTTTTGGAGCCGGACTCTTCATCAGGGGTGCTGTTGAAATATGTATACCATTCAGTTATTCATCAGTGCACTCTGGGCACAGACACAGACAGAGCAGCAGACCGCCTGGTACAGTTGAAAGAGAAACTTAACTGTTAGTTCTGCTGTGTCTAAAAGTTTGCTTTTACTCACAGCAGCTTCTCCTCATAATAACTCATAAAGAGCTCTGCCCGTGCTGCATTAATGGTCCCGTAAAAAACCCTCAGAATTTACAGATGAGACACAGAATGATACAAAGAGACTCACACACTTTTAAATACAAAAACAAAACAAAACAAAAAAACAAAAACACTGACCTTGGAAACATTAGCCTACAAAGCAATCTCACCACAAGGACCAGTTGGTAAGTGAGCAGGATTTTGTGATCATATCACATGATCTTCAGCTGATTAGGTTGTCCACTATTTTCTATTTTAGGAACTATGTGAGTAATTGATTATCTAGGTTGTTGTCAAAGAATTTTCTGTCAACCAACTAATTAATTAGTTATTAAAAGGCTACCTTCAAGTACAAAAGTAATTACAAAAAACAAATGCTTCTAGCAGTTGGCCAGTTTGTCTGTTTTTCCAACCTGATGTGGATACAGCTGACATCATTTCAACCAAAGATGCTTTTCGTGAAGTCATTCCCAGTCTGTATCGCTCAAGTGTGATAACAAATTCCCATGTGAATATAACATAAACGGGGCCTGTCAAAGGATGCAGAAAATGTTAAAACATGTCTTAACCAAATAAGAGTATAAGGTCAAGGATAGGTCGTACATTTTTAAAGAAACGTTCTCATATCAGAAGACTTGTGTGACATTTCAGAATTGTCTGTTAAATACAGGTGCATTCACTTCTTCTCTTTTACATGAGGAAGACCATCTGTGGTGGAAACTTACCAGTCACATCCATAGAAAATCAAAGTGGTCTCTATTTTTTCCATTTGAATAATTCTTTCTCTACTTTTCTGTCATTCTCCGTGTATGGCCACTTTGATCCTTCATAGTGTTGTCACACGCTGTTGTATTTACATTGAGAAAGAAAACAGGTCTAGAAGTAGTTCTGGTCTGTGATTTAATACAGTATTTAACTTACCATTAGCATTACCACCACACACAAACACAGGTCAGTGTCAGCACAGTTCTCCGATTATAAACTGACCTCAGACCAGCGTTCACAACTGGAGCTCGCTGCAGTGTGGCCTGTTAAAATTAGCCGCTATAGCACTATTTGAAAGCCATACTCTGACAGCGTTGGAAAAAGTGAGGCCAAGGATGTTTTGTGTCATCTGAATCTCCCGCTGTAGCTTCAGCCCTTATTCTGCTATGGACACAGTCATGAAGGGGAGTGGCTGCAGTGGGGTAACAGAGTGGCAGCAGTCCTGGGATCAGCAGACCAACAGCTTTTTAAGACAATGTGAAAGAATGCATAAGAATGCAGAATAGTAAATGAAAGTGGTGCCGCTCATGTATCCAACTGTAAAAAGTAAAAATAGTATGGAGGGATGTTCCGATCAAGTATTTTTCCCCTGATCCCATCTGAGTCATGTGATAATAAGTATCTGCTGATACAGAGTCACGATCCGATACTTGTATTTACTTGAAAATTACAACTGCACAATGCACACTTCATGACTTTAAGTTTATTAAATTAATTTTAATTAATTATATTTATTGATTTTTTTTGCATAAACAACAAAGTAAACAAATCAAAAATATTTTTATATGGCTCTTATCACAATTCCACCTATTGCAGCATTTGTTTTTTCAACAAAATAAAGTAAACCAAAAAAAGGGGGGGAATTCAGAGATTGCTCTCAAATTTACTGATACCTTATTCCCACTGCAATTAGCGGGTGCAAGCAGGTTTTTTAAACATGGGTAAACCCGCTAAGTGGCTTTATTCCCACTGCCACTGAACTTACAGCTGGAGAGCGAGTCGGCCTTTCTGTCAGCTGGCGTGCGTGCGTGTTTGTGCGTTGTCTTGTCCATGCAACGTCACAGACAGGCAGGAGAACGGATAAACAGCATACAGCGGCAGAAGCAGAGGTTTTTTAGTTTTCGGTTGTTTCTTCTCATTATTTATCTCTTACTTATTAAGTCCCTCTCTCAAACTCGTTGAAGTATTTGAGTCGGTGTTTTGGCGCTGCGTTTGAGGACACAGACAGTAATTAGTGAAGGCGCGTCATTGCGTCTCACCTGTTAAAGAGCTGAAATTATCGCGTTCACCCAGGTGTTGCGTTTCCATCAATGCTGAACGAAACCGGAGGCGATAAAAACCCGTGTCTACTGCAGAGTCATTGACCCGGGTGTGAATGCTGAATTTACGCATTCCCATTGCATTAAAAAGCCAGATGTTAGCGGGGTTTTTTGTGCAGTGGGAATGAGGCTTGAGTGTAGCATTGTAATTAATGTGCAGAACACTATAAATGAGTAATATAATCACACTTCCACTTCAAAGTAGTGTTGTTGCATAACTTTAACATCCACAGTCACAAAACATAAAAATTCATCACATTTCAGCTTATTAAAGCATGAATGTGAAACTACAAAAAATTTAATTCCACATAAAGTAGTGTAGCACCTTGAGTTGAACATGAACAAACCTGTATGACAGCGGACATAAAGAGAATATCATGTGGGGTGCGAGCTCAAAAAAACTGATCTCATTCAATTAAAAAATGCATTGAGCAGTTCAGATACAGATCCTTCTGATCCGGCGGACATCCCTTATAGTAAGCTGCATTAAAATCATACCAAAAGTACAATTTTACTGAAAAAAAACATACTGAAGTACACATAATGAAGCAAATGTAACTTTTTATTACCCGCCATCTATTTCACTGTTGAGTCACAGATCTCCTGTGATGTTGTGGGATGCCTAACTAAAAATAGCAGCATTTGCACTATATGTAAACAAACACCAGCATCCAACAATGATGCATTAGCCCCTGAAATACCCAGAATGCAGTGTGCTGTGACAGTTAGGATGTGTAATTCAGTGTCAGGGATTAGTGTAGCTAATATCACCGTGCTGAGGAGCGTTGTGTTGATTGTCTTTGGCATATTTCCGTCTCTGCTGTGTATTGATACTCCTGCTGACTGCCACATTCGGCCCCATTTTAAGATGTCTGTGCTACCTCTGTGTGCCTCGCTCTGGCTGAATGTCTCATGTTCCCGCTGCTTTTTTTTTTCTTTCTTCTTTTTCTCTCGTTTGGCTGGTGAAACCGTGTCTGCTCCACCCTGTGGTCTGAAGTTCTGCACTCCGTCTTTTCTTGTCAAAGTGCCAGCTCTTAAAGGGAGATATTTTCCTCTTTCTGCTCTGAAAACACCGGGACTGCTCCTCCTCTTCCTCCTCCTCCTCACCTCCCACCCTGGCTCTCTCTCTCTCTGACTGTCTTTCTGTGTGACGTTTTGACCACTAACGGCTACATATTAAGAGATAATTCCATACCCTGAGGTCACAAACCGGCTCAGACTGGCTCAATGCGTTTTGACTATGCTCTGTTCCCTGGGCAAAAAAAAAAAACAAAAAAAAACAGAGAAAATATTACGTCTGTGTCTTTTTAAAGGAACATGAGGCTAATTTGCAGCAGGGGTGTCACAGCAACAACGGGCAACACACACTGTTGTCTTACAATAAGGAATAATTAGTGACATTTTTCCTGTAAGTAGTTTCTCTGACTTTACCTCAGGGAACAAAAAGAACACCATTTACATTTCTACGTGTTGTTTTTCTATTTCTTGCCTTTCACAAAGAGAATACTTCTTTCTAACAAAGGATCACGGTGGTCCACCTGACGGCTTTGTGATCAACAGATCATAGTTTTTTTTTTTAAATAAAATAACTGTACTGTAAAACTATATATGTTCTGAATTGTATTAAACAAGAGAAATGTGTATGAAGCATAATCAGTCTTTTTTCAGCAGGAAAGCAGTGAACAACGCAGCCCTCTTCACATCAGTGGTTTTTTATAATAGTGGTTTTGACATTGCTACATTTTCAGTGATCATCACATTCTGCTAACTGTCAGAACATTAGATGATAAAATGACATAGTTTATGTAGATTAAGAGTCAGGCTATGTAGGTTTTTTTAGATGATACTGAGTGATATTTCTGTATTGTCAGAATGAGAGAGCTTATAAACTAGTTATATTAATTACAGCATACTCAAGCTGCCAACAACATTGCCTATTTGGACAGAGAAATTGCAGGTTGCTGGCTTTACCTGTGTCGTTTTTTTTCCTGCCATCGGTGTGTCCTTTTTTTATCATTCTGTGACTCCTCTAAATTTGTACATTTAAGTGGGTTTGTGAATGCATCGCAGGCTGAACTCTTATTTTTTTTTCCTTGGCAGCACTTACGAAGTTTGAGTCTGTGGATGAGAGGAGCAGTTATTACAGAGGCAAGTGAATGCAAACTTTTAGTTAGTAGTTAATTTACTTTGGATTGCTGGACTGTAGTAGCACTGTCCCTGACACTGGGATGATTTGAAACTTGCGGATTGTTTGAATCCAACTTTCTCTTCTTCCATAGCTTCCGTAAGACACTTCCTTCATCCTGACAGTCAGTAAGATGTAGGGTTTGGTTTGGATTCATGGGATGGAGTCACTTCATGATTTTGCTGGTGGGATGGCGCAGGGATGGCTCAGATTTAGCATTTATTTTTTCGAGATGATTTCTCCCAAGAGTTTTTGGGTGGTGATATCTGCTCCTGGGTAGTTTCCTGATGTTTTTGGTGACCCCCCCCATGACCTTTCCTCAGGTCTGACTGTCCTGTTCTTGGTTCGCTATAAAATGTCATGTAAATATTCATAAGGGAACAAATCCAACTGACTACAATGAAACTTCTCTCTGTTGCAACCTCCACTTACATGTGATTTTGCATTGAAATTGTGAACCCTTCCTCTTGGGAATCTCTGTCCATTTTCATTATTATTTGACTTATATTGCCAATTGATCAACACCTAATGGGCAGATTGCCATGCGATTTACTGAGCACATTCAAGTTTGTTATAATCGTTTGAATTGATGTATTGAGTTATGTATGAAATCGTGTGAGGGACGTAGATAAACACCCCTTATACTTGTATTATATTGCACCGGCACCCCTGCTAATTGGCCCCCTTGCTGGCATGGCAAAGGCTGTGACTAGGGCTGGGTTTTGGTAAATTGTTATTGAATCTGAATAAATGATCAAATATGTGTATCAAATTCAAATCCTTCCTATCCCTCATTAAATGTATTTAGGCTGACTTTAGATCTGTAATCACATTTTGTTGCCTGAGAGGCAGAAACAGTTTTTAATTGCAGCCTAATTAATGTTGACAGGCTGTAGCTGCAACCTGAAAATGAGATGAGCAACAGAAGATATCACATATTGATTAAATATCCATAATCAGGGCCCCAGCTGAAATTCTACATTGATTGCACTGGTGTAGCTAACTTTTTCATTTGGTGCACCAGCACCCAAAATTTTGAACTTTGCCTTTTGACCCTGCAATGAGGCCTTATTTTATCTTTGAGTTCCCATACACATTGGTAATTTCTTAACACCTGAGCACAAACTTAACCTTTTTTTCACCACTGTCCTAAAACACCCCAAAGTGCAATTTAAACCGTCGGAAAGTAAATGTTGGCCACCTCAAATATAAAATGAAGGTTTTTCTACAAAAAACTATTTCCATATTTAAAAGTGATGTGCGGCCTAAATAGAACACCATGGGAATAATTAAATCATAAATTAGCTCACATTTAAAAAAAAAACAAAACATTTGCTTCATTTGGGTATACATTTTCATTACTTCATATTTGCAAACCCTGTGGATGTGCTCATATGTGTATGTGTGTGTTTGTGTGTTTGTGCACATCAGAAAACCACCTGTCTGACGTGCTCCAGTGACAGAGACAGAGAGTCTGGTTGGAGTTCACCATTTTCAGAGGTCATCTCTGTAGTTCATTATCTCTGTGTGCGTGTGCATCAGCGTGTGTAACAAAGTGCTTGTGCACTCCTGAAATGTGTACTCTCTCGTAGTTCTACATTGACAGCTTTTTCGGAGACTAATGTTATGGTTTAGTCACAGTTGTATTTTGTCAGGCAGGATCTAACCTTCGTCCCACAATGTCTCAAAAAGCGATTATTTATCATCCCTGAACATTTTTTCCCATCCCGAGGATGGTGGGCTGATCTTAAGTTTTAATTTATGTAACTTATTTTAAACATCAGAGATGTTGGTTCAGGGTAGACCAGTGGTGGAATGGTTATCTCCATCAATTAGTGCATTTACATTGACATGAATAACACGTTTATGATGGGTTTTTTTGGGGTATTCTGTTTATGTGTTTGAGCATGTAAACACCATATTCCTTCTGTGAGAGACCTGAATGCATTAGCTGGAGTACTCTGAAAGAAACTGGGGTTTATACGGGAATGATGAATAACTTGATTTCTCTGTGCTCAGGTAAACTTCATATCCCAAATATTATCATAACCAGGATAAGCTTCGGAAACAGGTTATTTGCAACTGCAGTCAATAATTGCTGGGTCTTTCCTGGCAGGGGACAGCTGTAACAGACAAGATTATTTTTTGGCGTTTTTTGGCCTTCATTTGACAGGACAGAATGGACGCGTGAAAGGGAGAGAGAGGGGATGACATGCAGCAAGGGGTCACGGACTGGAAGCGAACCTGCGGCTGCTGCTGTGAGAACATTGCCTTTGTACATGGGGTGTCCGCTCTATCCACTGAGGTACTGGGCACCCCCACAGTGTTTTTCTTGATGAAAAAACAATCAAAAGTTGTCTTCATTTTGATTTAGCGTTATGCTGTAAGGTTGTACCATTTCAGTGTCGGTGTGCGTCTGTTGGGTCTGTTTTACGCCACGGTACGCCACGGACGTCACAGCTCCAATAAAAGACGCTTTTACACAGAGATCTCGTTCCTCTTTATATCGCCCCTGCATTTTTACAAAACGACAGAGGCATCCTTTCGCTCCAGTGTGTGATTATACACTGCATCGCGGCATCCTGCTAGTGTGACATATAATGCATGCGTCGACAGCGCTATCTAAACAATAACAATGGTGTAACATGTCAGTTACAATCATTTAATCATTTATCATTGATCTCGTCCTCTGCTCAGAGGGTAAGGAGCTCCCAAATCTCATTCTTTTCCTAGTTTGCAGACATTTACAACCACTGTTCTTCTTTGTATTACCAACTCTGGTCCCTGCTCAGAGGCGAGTCAGTCTGTCCCCCCTTTTTGCAATCAGACATAACATACAGAGCGGCGAGACGGCATCACGGCATGATATTCCTGCCTTGAACAGGCAGTGTAAATGTGGTTAACGTCTGCTGAGCTTGTGGGGAGACGCAACTGTCCAGGATCAGACCCCCAGTGCCCCTCGTATTGTTTGACTATGGAAAATGTTTCAGTGCCTCTTGGTACTGAGTTGTTTTGGTCAATACCTTAAAGGTGTTGGATACTGATACCCAGCCCTGATAATCAGATAACTGCATATGAATGCAGATACATTCAATAAAAAGCTGAATTCTTTTCAGACGAGAGCTAGTGGGTTCCAAGATTGTGTTTTGGCCAATGCATTCCTCCTCTTTTGCTCTCAACACAGACTGTTTACCTGCAGGAAACCAAAACTTGGTCAAACGTGACTGGTCAATTCTACTCGGACTACAAACAAACTACAGATGTAAACCAGAACACTTCTGATGCTGAAATCTTGTCCCGTTGCCTGAACACTATGCATAGATATGCGGATATTTGTTTGTAGATGTTAGTGTGTGAGCATTCAGACAGTAATATGGATAAAGACCTCTGCTGTGTGTTGGTATGAGATGAATCCTCGACAATTTTTTTTTCTCCCACTTCTTTTGCCATGCTCTTTGTCTCCAACTGCACACTCACCCCTCCTCCTCCCCTTTGCCCCCTACCACTGCCCCCCCCCCCACCCCACCCCACCCCACCCCACATCAGTACCCTCACACGCACATGCACACCCCCACCCCTCAGGCGACAGCAGAACAGGAATTGATTAGTGGCACGGCTTAAAAATAGACGACTGTTTGTCATAGCAACGCCCACAATGAGCTGTTGTCTAGTTTAATAAAGAGCAGCGTTGTGTCTGAGCACTAGGTGGAAGGTGTGTGTGTGTGTGTGCGCTGCCTTTCGTGCTGCGGTAAGGTGTGTGTAATTATCACACCGTGGTCCTGCTGGATGTGACTTCTGCTCGGAGTCGGCGCAACAACACGCCGCCGTCTGAATCTGCATCCCACGAACACAAACTCCTAAGCAGCTCCACACAACCAATTAAAACTCTGTTGCTATGAGCTCCATTCTGATTGGCCTCATTAGTGTCAAAAACTGGCCATATGCAAATTTTGGTCATATTCCCAGCAGCCCTGTCATCAACATCCTTTACAGCCAGGCAGACTGTGTGTGTGTGTGTGTGTTCGTGTGTGTGTGTGTGTTGTTGTGTGTGTGTGTGTGTGTGTGTGTGTGTGTGTGTGTGTGTGTGTGTGTTGTTGTTGTTGAGATGCTGTTCCAGTGTGTCAGCTGGACCAGAGAGCTGAACCACTGCCTCCTGTTGGCACGGGGAGGGGTTTGTTGTTCCATGACATCTCTCCATCTTTTTTAGCACTGGCTAAAGAAGCCAGATGGTAGCTGGTTTCCTGAAGGACTGCTGATGATTGGCAACAAGGTCCTTCCTTCCACCACATACACACACACACACACACACACACACACACACACACACAGCAGCTTCTCTGCTGTGGACAGGGCACGAGCCCATCAGGACTCTATTTCTGCTTCACAAAGGTGCTGCTGCATCACTGAAACATGATACAGGTGGTCCACGTGCTCCAGTGTGTCGTGTGTTGTGATGCTTCCGGTCTGTGTATTTACTGTTTTCTTTAAGGGTTAGATGATGAGCTGTGTGGACATACAGAGATAATACACAATGCTGAGGCTAATGAGTTTTCTTTAGTGGAGAGCATTATTTTTTGATAACCACATGGGTCTGTGGGGAATCATTGGACTGCTTACACTATGGGCACTTGGAACAACAGTTGGTTTGCATTTTGACTTTGGACCAGTTGTAGTCGGAGCTGCATTGGTGCTTCATAAGTTGCAGTTTGTTTTTAGCCCCTTTTAGCACAGAGATCACTCTATAGGGCAGCTACAGCGTCCCTTCTTTTTGCCGCCTTTTGCAGAACCAAGTGACATCATGCTGCTCCAGTGCGTGATTATAGACTGCATGCCGGCGTCGCGGAAGCAAAAGAGACATGATGAGCATAAAGTTTAACACAGCAGCATTGGCCTCTGGTGTGACATATAACGTACATATCACAGCACTTTCTGAACACTAACAATGGCATAACTTGGCAATAACAATCATTTTACCCTCTCTGTTATAGGGTTATACACACAGTTTTGTGTGTGTATCCTTTTGTGATCTGTGTCCCCTTTCTGAATTTGGCAGTTTTTGCAGATCTGAGAAGGCAGAGACCCCCTCTGCAGCAGTTTAAGTATAAGCTGCAGGGTGGAGAATTGATCACTCGATCAGTTTGTTGTCAGATCGATCGGAGTTAATCAGATGAGATCGGTGAATTAAAGGAGCAACTGCTGCAGAGGCGAGTCAGAGCAAAGTTTCTTCTGCTGCAGTCACTGAGGTTAGACCCAGTGCTGGACCAGGGGGTGCGCAGTTTCCATGGGAATGCAGCCAGTTTTATTGGAAGTAGGTTGGTAAATGTATGGACAACACTTAAATGGGAGTATGGAGAAAAAATAAATAGAGCAGTCTATTTTTTTATATGAATTATTTAACAGTTAACCCTTTGAAACATGAGCAAATTGGCTTGATTTTCTTTCAAAAACATGAACAACATCATGGTGACGGGCAACTTAATAAAAAATGGACCCACTATGTTATGCTAGTGATGTACTGTATAATCCACGTTTGTAGATATGTGTACAAACGCACAGAAAAATGCAGAAATGCACACAAAGCACTAAAAAAAAACAGTTACAAGAAAATTACTGCAAATAAGCAAAAAAAGTAAAAGTAAATAACACACAAAAAACTAGTGCTAAGTACCTATTCTTTTTTGTGACATTTTAAAGATATAATTAAGAGAATTAAAATATAGTGTGAATGCAGCACAGGAAAACTGATGTTGATCCAGGTGTTAAAGGGTTAACCCCTTCTCTGTGATTGATCTCCTACTTCTCTGTCTGGCCAGAGTACACTGTGTTCAAGAGTGTGCTGCTCTGAATAACCGGACAGTATATATTCCAACAGCATTCAGAATTAATCCTCCAGCTCTAAAAGTAGAAAATGTGTATGTGGTGGCTAATGCTAATGGGCTGCTGTAAATAAATGAATCTGGGGTAAACCCTAGTTTGTGCCACATTATGAACACTTCGATGGAGGGCTGTGCAGAAACAAAATGCAGTACAACATTAGCGCCATCCAGTAGCCAAATGCTTGTAAAATCTGCAGGAGGCTGGTAGATTTGCTTCACTCAACAGCCAAAACACAGTGGTTTTCACATGAATGGCTGGTAAAATTTGATTATATTCAAAGTTTCCCACTGAATAACATCACACCAGAGCAACGCACTGCAGTTGGTTGTTGTAAAACTCATTCAAAAGACATTTTGCTGTCTAAGCTGGCAGCTCTTGAACACAACTACAAACTACAACAAGAGGCGCTGCAATTCTGATTATCTTGACTATGTGGTGACAACTGGCACACATCTAGCAATCAAACATTATGTTTTAATCCAACTTTTCTCACTGAAATCCAGACGCTGTGATGGTAGTTGTGTAACACTATATGCAGAAGAAATCCACCACATAGATCATGTAAATAACCTCAACAACTATTCCACACGTCTTAGGTGTCCACAGTGGACAAAGTTGAGCTGTGGCATGAATCCCATCAATACAACCTTTTTTTTTTGGTCATGATTATCAGTTTCCTGTTCACATTTTTGCCAGAGTTATGATCAAAGCAGGACCTCATTTATAGCCTCTCTCATGTAGGAGACACAAGTCCACTCAACCTGGTTCCACCTTTATTGGACCTCTTCATTTGAGGCCACTGCATCAGGATTTTCGTCAACAGTGTAGTTTACCCTCTTTACTGATAATCCAGAGAAACATTGAATTTGACCTAGAATGACCAAATACTAGTTCAGTTTTAGCTCTCCCTTGGTCCATTCAGTCTCTTTGACTGGTCTATACACACACTCTTTCTACTTCCCTCTCTTCTTCCAACGTACACAGCATCCAGCTGCGCTGTGGCTGCTGGGGCCGCTGTCATTCTAGCCTCTGTGTGTGTGTGTCTGTGTGTGTCTGTGTGTGTCTGTGTGTCTGTGTGTGTGTGTGTGTCTGTGTGTGTGTGTGTGTGTGTGTGTGTGTGTGTGTGTATCCACAGAGTCCTTCGCCAGAGCATCTCACTCTACTATCTTTATACACCAGGGGCCACATGTATAAATGGGGACTGTGTTAAGATTTTCCAAATGCACAATTTGATTAGACTTTAAATATTAAGGTCACCATGGAATTCAACTTTTAATTAATACATTTTTTTCAGTACTGACGGCTGTGCCATTGTTGGACCATTGAGTCTTGATTTGTAAAGATCAAAGGCAAAGGTCATTTACATTTTCCTATTCTTTAAAATGATAGTGACATCATGCTATCAAGTGACATATATTATTGTCATATACCTGTCTGTGAGGTGGTTAACCACACCAAGGACAACTGTACAACAAATGTAATGAACAAGTTTTTTCACCAGTCATCAATTGAACAAACTGTTAACACAAAAGGAAAAGCCCCTACATGGCAGAAGGATACTTCTTAACAACAGCTTGAGTTTTCTCACCTGCCAGAAGACAGTTTCATTTAGCTGGCACAGCCTATAAACTAGTTAAGGAAGTGTTCGTCATTCACTTAAGTCACAGGGAAGATAACTCACAATATCTAACTTCGGGGAAGTAGGAGGATTTTCCAGTTCTTTTTTATTCCTCTGTCATCTCTGACTCCAGCAGCAGCAATGTTGTTTGGAAAAGTGCAGCTGCAGGCTACCAGCAAGCCACACCGTGTCGTTTTTTGTCATCTTCAAAGTTTTTCGATGATAAAAAAAAAAAATCATGCTCATCCCTTTTTCCACATATAACTTATATTTATTTAAGAAGATTAGCTGTGAGAATGTGCAAAAGGTCACACATACTTTAGACTAGTCTGGACACAGTTTAATTGAGTCTAGCTGTGGGTGGGATGATGAGGCATGATGTAAAGTGAGAGATGTAACCTCGCACTGAAACTTTGTCTTGGTTGTTTCACTGATTGTGCTATTATTTTTGCAGGCTACGCAGAGCTCTGTAAAATGTCAACCAAATGCAAATTTAAATGTTCAACTTTAAATGATTCCAAGTGATTATTTTTTAGCATTCTATTTATTTACATTACTTACTAACTACTTATGCTTCATAATGATGACTGAGACATCACCGTTAGTGAGAGTTTACAGGTACATGTTATGGATTAGTGGCACAGCACTTTATGTAGCCTGAGCTGTGTGTAAAGACAGCTGCTCTGTTGGAGAACCTTGCCAATAACACAGTCGGTAAAACTGTTCTTCCTTGCGGATCATCTCACCAAGAGGTGTAGTGATCGGTGCACAGGTATCAATATACAAACAGATGTTCAAGGGGGTTCTTACCTCCATGTATGGCGAGCTGTGGGAGTGGAGAGAGTGGAAGTCTTGTGCAAGTTCCACAGTGGTTGAGATTTATACAGGGCTCCAGTGGGTCCTTAAGAATATTTTTAAATTTGAGGGAAAAATCTTGCCCTGAAGTTTTTAAAAATATACATGAATAGATATTCTTCATCGAAAGTGCTTGAATTTTTATATTTTGTGCAAAAATAGCCATTAAGGTTCTTCGGATAACATAGCACAATTGTTGTCTGTTAGCTTCTGCAGAGTCCTCTACTTTTCGTTATAAAAATTCTAAATGTTATAACAGTAATTGCTCCGACCTGTGTCTCAAACTATGCTGTGTTGGGTCCTTGAATTTTAGGGAATTGGGCTTGGAAAGCTCTTAAAAGGTCCTCGAATTTTATGCTTTAGAGAGTGCGTGAACCCTGTTTAGAAATTGAGCTTCATGTGATCCCAGGGTTCGCTTCTGCCAAACCAACAAGTGCATGAAATTCAGTGTGAATGTATATAAATGCCTGACTTTATTGGCACTTGGGTTAAAATCCATTTTTAATAATGAATTTTCTTTTTAGTTTTGCCTGACCACATACACAACAAAAGGTGTTTGTCTTGTTTGTATTTAGAGAGAAACACCAAAACTGAATTTGCCTGAGACTGAACGGGAATAAAAGATTTAATCGCAGCTCAAAAAAAGCTGTGTTGACCACCATGTTTTATTACCAAGCTGCCAAGTTGCAGATAAAATCATTTGATGATCTCTGCTCATGACATGATCAAAATTAAAGCAGAATCCAGGTTAATGGCAGTAGCTGTGCAGTGAGATTGACTATACCGGCACTTGAAATGACTGAAAAAGTTACAAGTGACACATTCAGTACAGCCAAAAAGCACCTGTTAAGTGAGCTGCAATATTTATGTTGTAAAAAATGTCTTCTGACCCAGTGCTTTTGCTTCTAAAACATTTCTAGTGGACATGGGAGCTCAGCAGGGTGCTGTATACATTGGGTGCAGTGAGACCGAGCAGAGCTTCCTGCTGCTCACCCTATATGACCTCAGCACAAAGCCCGAGTGTACGCACAGCCTAAAGCTCAGTGCTGCCACGATTAACATGACCTATATACCAGCAGTAAGAACTGCTGATGGCTGCCCTCATGCAGCTCTATATGATACCGACTGAGGCATCATGCATCTTAGGGGATCTTAGGGATTGTCCATGGCAGCCATTTTGTTCTTCCATTCAAACTTTAAACCTTCTCGTCTATTCAATAGTCACACTGTATGATTGGACCAATAAAATGACAACATGTTTTAATGATAAAGGTTCAGCTTGCAGATATATTTCCCTCAGTGTCTTTCTTTAAACCTTTCATTTGTAGATGAGCTGAGATTTTTTTGTTTTATCATATTTGCAAACAATGCTGTTATCATTCAAGTATTAGTCAATGTACTGTATAAATTACAATGTAATACTCGAATCCTCACTCAGTGGGAAAAAAAAACATGTCGGAGCCTCATTCAGTGTGCTCAGGCAGCACTAAACCCCTGCTCTTGCCTGACAAGGAGTCAATGCACAAACCTGCAATTTCTGAATGTCCCATATAGAGACTCACTCCATCCTGCAGCCCCGTTGTGTGGACGATAAATGGGCTGCAGACAACAACGCTGCTGATGTCTAAGAGTACTTTCTATGGTGGAAACACTGAACAGATCAAGGGTCGAGGTACCTGTATTCAGATGTTACCTTTGGTTCAAAAGATACTATACCAAAAGCCTTTGATGGAAACGCAGCTTTAAGGGCACCGACCAAATTACGTTGGTCCCACTGAGAAGTGATTCACGTTAAATCAATCAGTTCCAGATTTACGCACTTGAGAGTGCATCTGGTTGAGAGAGTGCAACGTAGCAGTCAGAGCTGATCATGGCCACTCTAGACAATAGACAATTGGACAATACTGTTCGACAATACTGTGCGACAGATGGAAACTGTCCCAATATCTAGACCAAAAGAGTGTCAGCATTTTTCAATGGCATGTGTCACGAATAGGACGCACTCTCATTTCTGCACTGGCTCGGTGCAGGTTTACGTCTTAGCTGCATCCTCTGGCCATAACTGCAACCTGAAGCGTTTATTCAAGCTTTAAATCTTTTTTGTCCCTTGACAATATGCTTGTAAAGGTTGTTGCCCAGTAAAAAGGCACCAAATTAATATATGTATCTACATTTTGCAACCAAGGCTCTGCCTCTGTCCAAAAACAGCACACACTGCTCCAGTTTCTAGTCCCACAGACTCTCCATTCACTTCTGCCCAGCAGCTGGAAGTTTGGATTTATGTTTTACAACTAAAATTACTAGTTGTTATTACAGAAACAGTAAAATACTGAAAATAAAGGTACCATTGGGTGGTGGTACAGAGAGCCAAATCTGGAGAGAATCAAATATCACAATATTTTTCACCAAATACTTCTATGATATTGTGACTGTCATAGGGCTAACTGCTGATACTTTCACAAAATATTAACACAGTGAGATTACATGAGACTACAGCTCGAGAGAGACTTGTAATCTTTAAGACAGGTTACGTGTAGTGTGACGCAGGGTTGGAAATGAACTTTTTTTGTCCACCTGCCACTGTGGCTGATGGATTCCAAAATCTACCAGCCACTCTACAGATTACCATTGGTTTACTGGCTGGTGATCCAAAGAAATTTAGCAGCCACTTGCATATTTTACCAGCATTTGGCTGGTGCTTATTTCCAACCCTGTGGTGGCATTTGTTATTGGAAGCGAAACTCACCTGATTGTGTGTGTGTGTGTGTGTGTGTGTGTGTGTGTGTGTGTGTGTGTGTGAGAGAGAGAAAAATAATGTAACCAGGCCAGCACACACGCTTTTCTGAAATTAAAATTTTATTATTGGCCCTTGAAAAGTAATTTAAAAGTTTCAGACTCTGTCAGTGAAAATGTGAAGGAACCCTGGATTACATAGTGCTACCTTTTGCTCCTAGTTGCTCCTGTGCTCCAAAATTGTAAAAAAAAGTATCACAAGCCCATGTGCAGTATTTTGGTGCCCATTAAGCCTTTTTAACAATCTGCTATTCTGACTGGACTTCCTGCATTGTATTTCATTGTCTCACCAGAGCCTTAAACAACACGCCCCCCCACCAATGTAGCCCCCCTGCTGTCTGATTCCCCGCTTAGGAGCTGGTACAGCCATAAGGCTCAGCAGTAATGAATTCCCCCTAGACCGAAAATCGTTTTACCAATACTACCTGTGCCTTTTCTTCACATAGTCGCAAAGTGCTTTCAAAGGAAAAGAAAAAAGAAAACCCAGTGTGTAATTGGAAAAACGATGATTTAAATCTATAAAAGACGAGAACAACTGAAGAGATAGCGTGTCTAGCTTTACATGATATTGATTTGGGGTTCAGGGTCCTGCCAGTTTTGTGCCACGGCAGCCATTTTGCACCCATCACCACCATTTTGACGGTAGGATTAATGGCACAAATGGAGGCGATGGGTGATTCGCAGCCTCGGATTAGTAATTGTACTTTTTGTGTCTTCTTTTTTTGTCTTTGGGTAGAGAAGGGAAGTCAGGGCTGACACATCTGGCTCCTGCACCTTAGCGATAAGCCTGACATCCACCGATGAATCAAACTGTTGAAAAATGAAAGAGAGAACGCTTCCCTGGTCGTGTGTAAAAAAAAAAAAAAAAAAATCAGAGTCCAGGAGGAGGAGAAGGTGGAGGTGGTGGAGAGACAGAAGGCGGACTGGGAGGAGTGGAGTTGCATCAGCCAAATGAATTGTCATGATGCAGATCGTGCGTGAAATGAGCAGCAGATTCCACAGTGCAGTTGCAAATTGTCCTTGCCGGCCTTATTACCATTACACTCAGTCAGCTGGCAATGGGTTTGGCAAACGGTGTTAACCTGGTGTTGAGCCACACAGGACAGAGCAGGACAGGACAGGGCAGGACAGAAGGGCACACTCTGCTGAGGACTGCGTGACAAAGGCCGCTGCTTTAATTCTGAGGAGGACATTTTAGCAGCAGCCATCTGATCGACAGCTCTGTGCATAAAGAACATGGTGTGTGTGTGTGTGTGTGTGTGTGTGTGTGTGTGTCTCGGGTGTGTGTGTGCGTTGGGGGATGGGAGGAGGGAATTAAGAGTTGGCATTACATCAGGAGAGAGCTGCCATCTCTGCCTCCTTTCTAGCCCTGTACACACACATACACACACACACACACACACACACAGCCTACACACACAAAGACTTGTGCGAGGATAACGCAAGATGAAGAAAAAAATCCCTCCGCTCTCAGTCTATCTTGGCTGTGTCACTCCTTTATTACCCCCCATATACACACACACACACATGCACACATGCCTACACAGGCTCCATATCCACTCCTGATTGGCTGGTGTAATATTAACAAATGAAGCTCTCAGCTCTGGCTACATTTAAGGGGCCCCTGAAAGTAAGCATGTGTTTATTTTTACAGTGAAAGAGGGGGGGGAGGAAAAGACGGAGGGTTTTGAGGAATTGGGGGAGGGTAGAGGAGCAGGGAGGGGTTTCTTTGTGGTACTGTGCAGCTGGAGCAGGAGAGGGGGTTACAAAATCCTGCCTTCTGTTGGAATGCTGCGCCGTACGTGGTTGTCTGGACACTTTTGAT
Organism: Plectropomus leopardus; assembly: GCF_008729295.1. Lineage (NCBI taxonomy): Eukaryota > Metazoa > Chordata > Actinopteri > Perciformes > Serranidae > Plectropomus > Plectropomus leopardus. The sequence continues at coordinate 12,870,992 of NC_056480.1, forward strand.
GTGCCGTTTTACGACTGCGAGCGACTTCTACTTGGTGCGCTACACTTTGGTGGCACAGTGTTGGCAGTCTTCTGTCATCTTTTTGACAAAGATGTCTACCTGTCCAAGTTTGTCTTGGGTTTATGTAACGTCTGGCTTTAGGTGGAGCTGCATTCGCCCTCCATCAACTGTCTTTCTACCTTTCTCTTGCAGTGTCTCTTTTTCTTTTCTTTTCCTTTATTGCATTGGCCTGGCAGAGCGCCCAAAGCTAGAGGGGCGGGGCGGGAAGGAGGTAGTGGGAGGGATTAAAGAGGAGAGGGGGAAGAGGGAGAAAGAGTGTGTGGCTTGTGTAGCAGCTGACTGAAACAGTCATTATATTATGTAAAGGCAGGCGGCGGCGGCAGTGGCCGGGAGGAGGTGGAGGAGGAGGAGGAGGAGGAGGAGGGAGGGAGGTGGAGGGGAAGGGTGTGAGGTGCCAGTTACTGACGCGCAGCACAAGGCCGACCCTGATTGGCTCATCAGCGCCATTCTCAGCGGTGCTTTCTGGCTCATTAAAGGTGGAGGCTCGGCGGAGAGGTTGCAGGGGCTGCTTGTGTTTTTCTCTCAGCAAATGGAGGCGACGACTGGGCTCCGCCGCTGCGTCACAAATTAATTAGAGAAGAAGGAGAAGAAGTGGCGGGGAGGGCCGTACTGTGCGATCATTAAGACTCCTCCCTGTGTTAAAGAGGCTGCTGTAGATGTGATGGATAACAGAGACGTTAAGGACAGAATGAACAGATTAGAGCGGAGGCAGCCACGGCACGAGCGATACAATAGATGAGGGGAAACGATAGAACGACACCAGCAGGAATAATCTGCTAATAGGAAGCTGATTAAGTGATAACGGGCCAATTAAATCTCTGTCTGAATTACAGTCACTGACGCTCGGCCGTACATGACATTTTTGCCAAATTCAGTGTTGGTCCAGGTGTTGTTAATGCCATGGGGCAATGCTGGAAACGAAAGCATCCATTTGCATGTTGTCTGGCCACACACATGACACACTGTCTGTCATAATGGGGGAGAAGACTGCGGATTTAGTTGTTTACACGTAGAAAGACGACTCATTTTTACCAAAGAAACATGGAAACGTGTTCACGGTATAGCTACAAATCATGAAAACCTAACATTACTGCTGACTATTTCCAATGCATTCTGAAGAATGTTAGTCACATACACTGTATACACACGTTTCCATTCATATTTTTTCTTGGCAGACTCCTGAAATTTGCTGGAGTTGTGTTATGCATCACAGTAAACATGAAGTATTTTTAAGTTCCAGTATCTTTGCAAGTGCAGATTCATTTGAGAAGTCTTCACAGCAATACGGCATGACAAAAATGTTGATTTCATGAAGCACAGAAATAAAAGAAAATCTGTGATTTGCACAATAGTCCACCCTGATATAACTGACTTATGATTTATAGAAAATGAACCAAAACAAGCCACATCCATGCTACATGGCAGGTGTGTTTTGCCCCTATTAAAATATGATTTTATTTTAAAGGTATACTATGCAGGATTTGCGGTTATTGTGGTTTGCATAACTTTGCAAGCAAAAGTTAAAGTTAAAGCCAAACCCAGATTCACTCTTCATTAACATTTCACCTCATTATATTTGTGATTTTTGTTAATTTGCTTGTTTTTTCAGTGATGTCTCTTGGATGTCTGATACATGGGCGCTACCTTTATATAAAGCCAAGACCTCACCTGAGCACTGTCAGGGTACATGCACAAAAATGTCCCAGGCACAAAATAAGAAGAAAAACGTAGAAACATACACTGCCACACACTTCTAAGTGATGTTTGAGAGGGATTACTTCTGTACGAGTCTTTATGTTGTATTTTAGAAAAATCCTGCATATATATCTTTAATAGGTGTTCAGAAAATGCTTAGTTTAGTTTTTCATTGTGACACTGATGGGTAAATTGAGTTTTCTTTTTCCAAAAGTTTGAATCCAGTACGATGATGATACTCACCACTGGTCCAGTTTGTCTGCCATTCTTTGTAGCTGTAGTCATGGTTTTTGAGTAATTTTCAGACCAACCACCAGCTATATAAGAGCAGACCCCATTTTGTCTTAACTATTCCTTGAACTTTGAGCTCTGCAAAGAAGATTTCAGCCGTCTGATTTATTGAGAGGTGTTTCCTTGCATGCCATAGACATCAAGTGTTTTGAAAATTTTCAAGGGGGAGTGAAACAATGAGCATTTCCAGTGAGACCTGGATTAGCTGACCTTTTCAGGTGGAACTCAGATCAGAGGCAGATCGGCTCTCAAGCACTATGTGTGAACTGTTCCAAGACGTGACCCGAGAGACTCGCTGATACATGGCAGACACACTCCAGATGTCTAACAGACTTCTGGACCTGTTGGGGACCTTGTTAGTGAGCTTCAACCAATGAGAGTGCAGTAGACAAGTTCAGGGCATAGACAAGGATTGAGCCCCACGATGCTGTCCAAGGTGTGTGTTTGAGAGGGAGAAAGTGAGTGACAGAGAGAGGGCAAGAGAAGGTGGAAGGTGGACTATTGCATGCAGTGTTTTTGTATGTTATTAATTAATTACGGGGAATGCCGCTTTGACCCGCCCTTCCAAACCCCTGGTATTTTCTAGTAAGCTTACTTGAGCCCACCCTGTCTATCCATGCATCACACATAGCATACTCACTGGGGATTCCTCCTAGTGAAAGATCTTGTAGTGTGACCCCCTGTCTCTGGACAGTCATGTATTGTGAAAACCACAATGACCGCTAGACTCCTGATCTCAAGACAGCACGCTGTGTTGTGTGAACAGATCTGACAACTTTGAAAGTCGCGTAGTGTGAGCTTTAGCCACCTGTACACACGTCATGTCTGACATTTGGATAGCATAAGTGAGTGTTTAGTCGCTTGTTGTCTCAGAAATATTAGATTCATTTATTTTATATTAGCACTTATTAGGGTTAATATATTAGGGCCTCTTAGGGTGTTTGTGTGACTGAAAGTTGTGAAGTATTAATTGCAGGGTTGGCCAAATAGATTGCACTTTACTGTACAGAGTTTCCTGTTACTTTGTCTATCCTTGTAGTGATGAATTTTGTAAAACTGTTGGGTGAGATTTAATGTTGGAAAAAACAGTGCTTCTGGCTGAACAATAACCATGAAGCAATAACTGCAGAGCCCAAGCATCAGGTGTAATAAAATACTGCAAGTCCAGCTGAGACCCTATTTCAGCGAGAGGTTATGGACACTTCATATACACTGAAGGTTTCCTTCAACAATCTGCAACATCTTCAGGTTTTAAAAGTCATGGATTTAAAAATGGGCCAGCAGGAAGTCTACAGTGAGCGTTTCTGCTTTGTCATTTCCTCCAGTTTGTGCTCTGATGTAGCATCTTGATTGGTTGACTGCGCTGTCAGCCCCCACGCTGAATCCAGTCACATGACTGAGTTAATGCTCATAAGACTTGGCTTGTTGTTGTCCTTTCAGTCTTCCTTGCTGGTATGAATCACGCACACACACACACACAAACGCAGAGGCATCAAACATTTCACAAATGTATTTGTCACCATCAAGTACAGAGATCCAGGCTATTCTTAGCCCGCTGTGTTTAACCCACTTCCATCTGAATGAGCACACAATCAGCTGCTCATATTGTATGATTATTTATTTATCCCTTGTTGCATCCTGGCATTTCACTTCACTGATCCGCAGGTCAATGAGGTTATTCTGGTTAGTCACAAGCCTTAAAGGAGCAGCGTGTGGAATACAGTGGCATCTAGGGATGATGTTGCAGACTGCAAATAGGGATGCCTGATATTGGATTTTTTGCCGATATCTGATATGCCGATGTGTAACAACTTATTTGGTTGATAAGTGATGCAGATATTGATATATCCACTTTTTTTAATCTGAATGCCTGTACCCGTCAATCTGTATTTTTATTTGTATTTTATACGCTGATTTTATCATTGTATTATACTTGTATATCTTTCATATATGTTGTTTTATTACCTTTGGTGTATCATTTACCTGATCTTTTCTTCTTATTCAATTTGAGTATTAAAAATAAAAGAGAGAAAAAAAGGTTTGTCATATTGGCAGAAATCAGCACGTTGGCCGACTCCAGAATTTCATTTTAATTAAAAGCAATATCAGCCGATACGGATGACAGGACGATTTTATCATACATCCCTAGTTGCAACCTACTGAAAACCTCTCTGCTCACCCCTCACTGAGGTAGTTTAACATAAAAAAACAAAAAGCCCTCTAGCGCCAGTGTTTTGTTTGTCCGTTTTGGGCCACTGTAGAAAGATGGCAGTGTAACATGGCGAACTAGAAGAGGACCCGCTCCTTATGCAGATATGAAGGTTCATTCTAAGCTTACAAAAACACAACAGTTATTAGTTTCAGGTAATTATATACTAATGGAAACATAGTCATAGAATTATTTCATTTTTGCTAATCGGTCCCTCTAAATCCGAGACACTGCTCCTTTAATTGACTCATGTGGTGTTTGATATGAAACGCTCCCTGCTCTGCCTCTTTGTCACATTTCAATATGAATTCATTTTATGGTCTGTAGAGGATGAGTCCTAAGGATTTTAGTAAGCCCACTGACAGTGTACCTGACTGCACCCAACTGAGGATATTAAGGGTTGACTCTTCTTGGCACTTCACACGAATGCATTGTCATGTGCCTGTGGTTCCTGCTTTATCTTATTTATAGGTATATTTTGTTTTTTTAATAAAAAAAAGTTAAAAAAGTAATATTTTAAATTTAATATTCCTTGTTATTACTGATGTTTTCATCAGTAAAGCTCACCCAGAGTGTCTGCAGGTCCTTAAAAAGCTTGAGAATGTCTTTAATTCAGTTATATAAATATAAGGCCTTAAAGGTCATCAAATGGGCTTAAAGTTGAATTTGTGAGGTCTTACTTGCCATAAACATTTTATTTTATTTTATTCATCCATCTCTGAATTTCTTTTTGCCAAAATGAGTCAAGCTCTCCTATGTGAAAGTCCACATTTCTCAAAACCTACAACTGTAAGTAGTGCTGTGTTTTTGCTTTATATTAACACTTAACTGTTGGTAAAACATTGATTAAAGTAGCTCACTCTAAAACCACTGTGAATAAAATGTTCATCTGCACGGGTGACAGGACAATAATCTCTTTACTTACCTGCAGTGCTTTAATAATAAAAAAGGTCAAAAAGTTGGCCCTAAAATAATTTCAAGCAAAGCATTGAATTTAAGTGTCTAATACCTGTTGACACCTTGTTTACCCTAAAATCATGAGAAATATGTGATTTCTCCCCTGTCCAGTTACAGACCAGTGTCAGTGTGGGAGACACTGTCAGACAGTCTCTCCTGGAAGACATTGTTTATGTCTTACTCAGTTGTTCACATGAAAAATGACAGAAAGGATTGTGTGAGGAATAGAAAAAAGAGAGAGAGAAATTCAAATCCCACAAGATTTCCCCCCTCTACAAAGCTGACCAATCACAGGAGAAGGTGGTTATGATGTCATATTGTCGGTTTGAATAGTTTCCGAAATTGTCACACACAGCCCACCAAATCTGAAACTGTTCCACCCTTCGGGGGGGGGGTTAGAGATCCTGATAGCTGATGTTTGATTTGGCTCTGCTAACCCCTCTGTCCTCTCTTTTCTCACAGGATGGAGCGGATGTCTGAGGAGGCGCTGAGGCTCAACCTGCTGAAGCGAGGCCTGGAGTCACCCAGTGAGCGGGAGGAGGCGCTGGCCAAACGGCTCAAAATGGAAGGCCACGAGGCCATGGAGCGCCTCAAGATGCTGGCGCTACTTAAGCGCAAGGACCTAGCTGACTTAGCAGCCCTGGAGGTTGCAGGGCCTCTGGGAGACGGGAAGGGGCCCGGAGCCAGCAGCCTCCACCACCAGAGCCTAATGGGTGCTGCTTATGAGGAGAAGCTGAATGGGAGTATGAGGCTTGGAGGCCATGGCAGCCATATTGGACCCAGTAAGAATGGGAAGGAGAACATGATGGATGAGCCGGTGGATATGAGCGCTGGGAGGAGATGGTGAGAATAAAGTATTTACACATAAGAATCAGTGACTCTGTAACACCGGGGTTCACACTGGATGCAGAAGCGCCCAGATTTGTCAGTTGTCGTGCTAGCAGGTGCCTGGCCGTTATCAGCGGAAGAGCATTTCTCTGGGCTGTGCTGCTCTGCCTGCTTCTACGACGTGTGGAGAGAGCCCTGTCTCTCTCCGCCTGCATGTGTTTGCGTGCTCATCTCTCTCGTTCTCTGTTTATACACAACTGACAAAAATGTGGAAAAAGTGAGCATGGGATGCATATTCTATAATTTATAAGAATCAGATCATGTATATCGTAATATATCCTTTATATAGTCCATAACAGCTTATCAGTGTTTTGTTTTGTTTTGGTTTTTTTGCTAGATTTGCTTAAAAAAAACTGACCAGACGCTGAAACTTACCTCTGCAGATTGTGAGCTGGTTGCAGAGTTTGTCACCGTGGCGTGTCCAATGTCAACACAAGGCCTAAATTTCAAAGCGGGATTGTGGACATTAAGCATAATTTCATCAATTCCAGCATATCTAAAATTTAAAATGCAGGAAATCCCCCAAAACATTTACAGAGATGTCTATAAACTGCAGTGAATGATTGCACTGGTGCAGTTAGGGAGGACTGGTCAGAACGCTCCATCGGACACTGACCTCCGCCCTCAACGACACACCTGGCACACTCTCTGTAGCATTTGCACACAGGTTTCAATGATGTGAAGTTGAAGGCATGTAAACATGATAGACAACTGACAGTCCAGCACAAACAAAGAGCGCCAGTGATGTTAACATTAATCCTCAGGATCCTGAAACGCACCACAGTAATGACACGAAGGCAAAGCGGCAGTCAAAGACACGTTTCAGGCTAACTGACTAATATGGCAAAATGAAGTGGGCAGCGCTCCACAGGAAATCGGCATGCTTTGCGGCGCTTCCGCGTCCAGTGTGAATCCAGTGTAACGGTGGCCTAGAGAGTAAAGCAGACACTTTGATTTGACATAGAGGGAAAAGTACAAGTGTTACCAACAACCATGACAATGAGCCAGCACGAACAATATCAGGACCCTGAAAATCATCTTCATTTGATTGCTTTTACCTGTGCTTTTCCTGCCGTTACGTGTCAATATGTGTCGTGTGGAAAAGAGTTCAGTAGCAGTGTGCTACGACCATCAAAGCAGCGTCCTTACCATTTTTTTTTTTATTTTCCTGACCTTGAAACTCTCTTGTTAAGCCCTGCTATGGTCTGATACGTGTGATCAATCTGCATCCTGCACTTTGAAAAGTGCTGCCATTCTAGACACCCAATCACCACATGTTTCTTTATTACATCCCAGTACCACACAACACCATGCTACCTCACCATCCAATTTGCAGAAGTCTGCCATTTCCTCCTTTAAATATTCACCTGCAGGAAGTGTTGACGGCTCAGTGATGAGTTGCCGTTAGTTACTTTGACTTACAGTCTTTTGTTGTGTTAAACATTTGGGGAAACATGCCCAAAATATTGCATTTTTACTCCAGGCTAGTATGACCGCTTAACAACTAATTACCTTTAATAGTGGCATAATGCTTAGTCAAGTAATGTATCTGACATATGTTACTGATGATTAATATGTCAGTGTTTAAAGCTCTAAACTGTAGCTGCTAAAGCTAACACTAGCTTCATAGACGGAACAAATAACTGCACAGCCCTGAATCATGTTCACTCTCCTCCAGCTGTCTTACAGAGCTAGCTGCTTGATAGCTGTCTGAAAGTGATGTGATGCAACCAGCAAGATCCTTTGTTGGTCTTTCAGTGCAACAAAGCCACGCAGTCCACCTGCTATCCTTTCGTATGTCACAGTGATACAGAGTGATTCTTCTTACTTGACAGAATAATTTTTGGCAGTGTTAAAAGTACAAATACAGATGTACAGAGAATTTAAGTTTGTAGTTTGGCCAATTGATGGCCCTTTTAGCAATTAGCAAACAAATCAAATCATTTGCTAGTTAGAGTTTTCTTCTCGGCCAGTGAGGACTTTCACGACTGACACCTTAGTAAAACCACAGGTTATATTCAAAAACCACAAGGCTGTGGTTTGATAATTGCACTCTTTGAAATCAAAATGAATGATTCATTACTATGTTTTTTCCTCATTATTTTTATTTTTGAAAAGCTGGTCTGCATTACGTATTTTTGCTAACAAAAGCTGGGATAGTTATTGTGTGGATACAGAGTTGTGGGGCTGGGCTTGGTGCTGCAGAGAGGATTTGATGTCGTGTCTCACGGCAGCTCAGAATGATTAAAACATTTGGGGGTTGAATCTCATTTTGCTCCACTCACCACAAACATGTTTTCATCAGCTCACCTGAGAGAAGTATTCACCTTTGCACACTTTATTCTGTCAAGTCATGGGGATTTTACTTATATAGCCCGATATTGCAAATCACAATTTGCCTCTTGGGGTTTACAATTTACACAGCATACACCCTCTGTGCTTTAGACCCTCAGATAATGAAAAACTCTCCACACAACCCTTTAATGGAGACGAAAATATGGAGGAAATCTTTAAAAGACCAACAGAGAAGGGATCCCTCTCCAGGAAGTACAGATGTGCAATAGATGTCAAAATAATAAAATTACAGTGTAGACAATCAAGATGACAAAATAATAGATAGATTGTAAACATAGACGCGGATGCTCAGAGAAGCCTCAGTGATGAGGAGAGTGAGAGAAAGCTGTGACAGAGTTAGAGAGACGCAGTGTATTCAGAAAGTAGACAGTACTCTTGTCAGCGGGACTAACATGGACTGTAAATACAAGGCTTAAAGGGACAGTTTAAAACCAAAGTCAGAAATACATATTTTCCATCGTATCTGTAGTGCTCTTCATCAGTCTAGATTTTTTTGGTGTGAGTTGCTGACTGTTGGAGATTTCGGCCGTAGAGCTGTCTGACCTAACTCCAAAGTAAAGGAACTAGACGGCACTCAACTCGTGGTGCTGAAAACGTCCAAAAACTACATTTGAATAACTCAACAGCAATTCCTCTTTTTCAGAAATCATGACCCAGTTACTCAAGATAATCAACAGATCACGTTGTGAGCAGTTTCATACAGGAACTATTTTATTTTGAACAAACTACACCCGCTAACCCTATCACCACGCAGAAGGAAGCATGCATCTACTCATGGACGAGAGGCTTGTGAGATGTAAACGTTAATGGCATCCTCCTCAGCTGAGCTGTAATGTTAGCTCGCTAAGTGATGCTAGGTTAGCTAGCATTAGATGCACACTTCTTATTTAATCTAGATTGAGAAATAGCTGGAGAAGTATAGGGAAAAATGTGTATTTGTAATTTTGGGGTGAACTGTCCTGCTAATAGATACATTGAGACAAAGACCGACCCACCGGAAGGATAATACAGTCTGATATCAGCAGGGAAGTTATTGAAGGGGAAGAATTAGTTTTCAATCAAAAGAAAATCACTTCAAGTTCTTCAAGATCAAAAAACCAAAATCTATGAATATATTTGGAGCTTTTGGTCTGTCTCTCCACATTGAGCTCAGGTGCATCCTGTTATCTCTGGTTATCTTTGAGACCCCTCTACAACTTCCTTGCGGCAAATTCAATAGATTGGATATGATTTAGAAAGGCACACACCTGTGTATGTAGTCCCACAATTCAAAAACCAAAACTTTCTGTAGACGTCATAGAAATGGGCGAGGGAATAAAACCCTGAACAAGGCTTTGACTTGACAGGAGTGCAGTGCCGCAACCATTTTCTCTAAAGGTCACTGTAACAGCCTCTGAAGAATGGAAATATTCCACAAAACTGGTGCATTGTTTGACACATTTCCCTAAAATTCCCCCAGACAGATCTGAAATCTCATTTAAAGTGTACATATGATCTGTCCCAAAAGTTCACCTGTGCTACAACAACAAAAACAAGAAAAAGTCAAGCCAAATTTATGAACATGTGTGCACTCTTACTTGCATTTCTGTCTGTACGACAAACAAAACAATTCCTAAAATCAAATTAAGTGGTCGGACTCGGAGGTATATGCCTTAAAGCGACAGCTCAACCCCAAAATCAAAAATATATATTTTTCCTCTTACCTGTAGTGCTATTTATAAGTCTAATTTTTTTTTGTTGAGATATCAGTTGTAGAGATGTCTGCCTTCTTTCTAACATCATGGGACCAGGTTGCACTGCATCTCCTGATAGCTCACACTGAGCTAGCTAGCGTTAAAGCTCAGCTGAGGTGAACGCTATTAATGTTACATAGTCACAGGCACGATCCTCTTGTTCATGAGTAGATGCTCTCTTACTTCTGTGCAATCACAGTTGGTGGGTGTAGTTCTGCAGAAAGAAAATAGTTCCTACATAAAATTGCTCACATCAAGGTCTGTAGATTTTCTTGAGTAACAGAGTCATAATATCTGTAAAGAAACATTGCTGTTAAGTGTATTATTTAGGCACTTTGAGCACCACAAGCTAAGTCCCATTTAGTTCCACTATATTTGAGAGAAGGCAGACATCTCTACAGCTGATAACTCTGTTTTGGTGTGAGTTGCTAAGTGTCAATCTCGATAAAAACATGTATTTTTGATTATAGGGTTGACAGTCCCTTTAAACCTTAAGCCTTTGCACAGCCTGCACAGCAGTAGTTTGCAATGACCAGAGGGATTTAAGGGGTTACTGAATTTAAGTATGTAGACAGAAAGACTCAGAATAGTTAGTGAAAGCCATCCTGACAGTCTGCTAGATACTCCTATAGAGGTTGCAGTGCTCCTCACATCTAACGCCTCCACAGTGAACTGTGCTTGACATACTGACTCTAAAGTCAGCCTCAAAGCTTCATGTCCACGTTGTTTTCTTGTTTGCCCATGTAGTGATGCGGACCATGACAGACGAACTCCGTCTCCAGACGTCATCATCCTGTCAGACAACGAGGCGTCCAGTCCCAGAACAACACCTCGCCCTGAGGAGCGCCTGCACCAGGCCAACCTGGACATGTTCAAGGTAAAACTTGAAACACAGTGGGTCAGCTTCATTTCAGTGCACCGGTGCACCGCTCAACACGTAACAGTTTAATTAGAGTGTAATCTTTCAGCCAGTGGCAACAACCATGTAATTGTCAGAAAACAAAATAAACAACGTCAGTCAACAGGACAAAAGCCATGGTAGCTTTTAGTTGACAAATAATTGCCTGCGCGTGCAGAAAGGTTCACAGTATGATTTTATTCAAGCCTGAACGACATCCAACAGTTCGCTGTTTTACCACTCTCCCTTGTTTGTGTTGGTACTGGACATGTGGTTGTAGTGACGTACACACCACTCTCGTCACTCAAATTTAGCGGCGAACCCAGCGTATACACGGACTACAATACCCATCAAACGGTGTAAAGATCCCACCTACTCAGCGCACCGCAGGCATATGCGGGCGTGGAAATGGTGCAGTCCCTCTGAATGTGTTGTAGAGCTGTTTTCAACATGAATGACCTGTCAGATCGAAAGGAAAAGGAAGTCTCGACAGTCCGTCAATAATCAGCAAAATAAATGCATAAGAAGCTATAGGGGGGAATCATAAACAATGAAATAAAAAAGGTTAAAAAAAATACGAGAATTAAGATACAAGAAATGTTTTGTACGAAATTAAAATTCATTGTTGGGAGTCACTAACAGAAGGCAGGCATGTTTGGGAGAAACATGAAGTGCATGATCACAAATAACTCACAAAACGCATCATTAGAATGAAAGAGACATTTCCTTTGAGATGAACTTTTTAAACTAATTTTAAAGATGTATTTGGGCAAGTTATTTCCCTCAGAGGTGTAATAAGTTGTCTTAAGTGTTGAAATATCACTTATATATATTGTGTGTGTGTGTGTGTGTGTGTTTCAGGGAAAGACAGGAGAGGAGAGGCAGCAGATGATCAAAGCTCTGAGAGAGGAGCTACGTCTGGAGGAGGCTCGCCTGGTGCTGCTCAAGAAGCTCCGACAGAGTCAGATGCAGAAGGAGAATGTGGTGCAGAAGGTCAGTGCTGCTGATTCCACACTTTCACACTGCTGGACTCTCTGTGATTCACTGTCATTAAGGACATTATCTCCAGCGGTGTACTTTAGTATAATTGTGTGCTATAAATTTACTTGAATAATTTCTATTTTATGCTGCTTTACACTTCTATTTTACCAGAGGGAAATATTGTACTTTTTTACATCGCTACATATATCTGACAGCTGCAGTGACATATTATTAATTTTTAAAAAAAAATCAACCAATAAATTATAATGAATTATGATAGATTGAAGAAATACTCCACTACTAGATGGTCATTTGTAAATCAGTTACCCGCCCTGTTACATTGACATTGTAAAGAAAACGTTTTTCTCCTTGATAAATGAAGAATCCAAGAAAAGAGAAAATTCCTGATTAATTGTAGTACAATGGGGCTGCGATTTTTGGGGTTTTTTTTGTCACTTGAACTGTACTATTTAAAAATTAAAATTAAAGACACTTTCGCATACGAGTAGCGCCATGCTCTTCGGTGCTTACATCACGTGAAGTGACTGGTTATAGTGCGTGACGTCAAAACTTCTGGTCAGTGAACAAGATGGGAGGCGGGACTTCAGTGAAATGCACACATTGGCCCAGGTGCACCACTCGTCAACACGCAAGACTGTTCATGGTAGGAGATTATGATTCTGTGACTCAGTAACCATCTCTTTAGACAAAAATATTACATCGAGTGATTTCGGCAAAACTAAACCAAGTATCAAGTGTCTGCACACTGACTTTGATACCAAACAGAACATGATGGTGTGTTTTTAAAAGTTGTTGTCAGCATTTCAAAGTCAGTTTTGTGATCAGTGTTGAAAAGGCAAAACATCTTAAGACACCGGTATGCTCTTTTCATTGGCTGTTATTATGTTCAAGCTGTAACTTGGTACTGCAGTATGATGTAAAACCTCAGGGTTACAAGTACATGTTAGTATTACTGGTACCGTGACGGGTAGCGTTTACAAAAACAGAGCTTAAGTAAAAGTATCACTACTTTATGATTATCTTGACTCAAGTTAAAGGAAAAGTACTCATGAAATAAGTAGAAATATTTATCCCCAAAGGAGAGGCTTAGATGTTGTCTCTATCGTGTGTCCAAATCATAAACTTCCGTTCCATATTAGGTGCTGTTGCAGATCCTATCTCGTCTTTATCTAATGGCTCGCTGTTGGACACTTGCCATTATGAGTGTGAGCTCAGATGAATACTGAGGTTATTTTTAACTAAATGTATCAGTAAAGTAGTGAGACGTGTGTAGCCCAATGTAAATGCAGTCGAAGTAAATGTGTTTTATTTTAAGCGTACTCGAGTAAGAGTAAAAAGAATTACGCATAAATACTATTCTTAGAGGTACAGTTTTTTTTTTTTAAATGCTCAAGTATATGTACCAGAGTAAACACATTAACACCGATCTCTGTGCAGGAATCATGTTGCACTGTTAATGTTGTGTTGATGTCTGTGTGCAGGTCCCAGTGGTCCAGAACGCTGCATCCTCTGTGCAGCCTCCTCCCATCCACAGCTCTCCCGGCCTGGGGAAGATGCCTGTGAGGCCGGGCCTGCACAACCCTGAGCCCCAGAACCTCCGCACTGCACAGGTCTGTGTGTTTCATATGTTCTTATGCAAACAATTCACCATTTCACATCTACACCTCCAGAGATTTTATTTCCAGGGTTCCCACGGTCATGGAAAACCTGGAGAAGTAATGAAATTTCACAGTCGGAGTTAAATGACCAGTGTGTAACGTAACGGTAAATTAATTTTTTGTAGCTGATGATGTAATTTTGCTGTAACCTTTGCCTTTTGGAGGCATGTTTTCTTAAAAAAAAAAAATGGGTGGTTTTTTTCTTATTGTTGATTTTTTTGGCATTATGCTTTTTTTTGTTTTGGAAAATTTTGGATTTTTGTTTGTTTTTCTTTTTGTTTTTAAGAAAACAGGTTTTCTTTAATTTTTTCGGGTGATTGATGACATTTTCTTTAAAAACTGCCAAAATGACACCATTTATAATAAAAACTGTAAAAACAGGAATCATAGATGGATTTTCAAATTTTCATCGGTGCCTGAGAAAATAAAATATTATAATGTAATATTTGTAATATAGATCATTTATTGAAATTATGTTTGAACAGGGTTTGAATCTTATACATTGTCAAAACGCCATGCAAGTGGGACAGGGAAAAAAATGTTGGACTCCTTGAAAGGTCATGGAAAAGTTTCAAAATTTTGTCCATGAAAATGTGTGGGAACCCTGTATTTCTCATGAGTCTCATAAAATTAGACTGTGCCTTGTTTTATCTTGAATTTGAATTAAGTGGTTTTGAATACAATCCGGAAATTCCATCTGGAGGCATTCGAGCTGAAATCGAGACAAATTTGCCTTTTCCAGAGATGAACGCCTCTAGCCTCAGGTACTCCAAAGGTCTCATCCCAGGTTTTTAAATATTTGCTTCACCCCTCTGTGAGTATAGTGAGACAACAATTCTGCAGCGTGAAGTCAGGGTAAAGGTTCAGGTTTAATTGGGATTTAAGAGCTGGTGTTGATTAACATGAAGACTGGATTTAGTCTGGAATGCTGTGAATGGTAGAAGGTCCCGCTCTGACTATAAGACAGCCTCCTGCTGGAAGCCTTTGTTCTTGCGTGACGTAGCCCTGCTCCTCCATTACATGTTGAGTTGGTGTTAAATATTCAGCAGATTTCTGTGGTTATGGATGGCTGTGTGTGTGTGTGTGTGTGTGTGTGTGTGTGTGTGTGTGTGTGTGTGTGTGTGTGTGTGTGTGTGTGTGTGTGTGTGTGTGTGTGTGTGTGAGATGTTCCGCCTGGTTTGTTGTTAGTTTACTCACCAAGCAGCTGCTGCCCTCTGCTGCCCACACTGTGTATAATATCTGTCCAAACACTGGATGTGTGTACATGAAGGGAGAACTCCACCTTTAATATGGACGCTCATTAAACCTGGTTTGCGGTAAAACATGTCAACATCAGTGCCTCCTACATTACGCAGTGTTATAGTCTCAGTTGTCGGTGCATTAGGTCCACCTCGCCCAAACGGATGCAGGCTAACACAACAGCCCTGCAATAAATCCTCCCTTCATGATTTTATTTGGTTCTATTGTATACTGACAGGTGTTTCTAATATTTTGTACATGTAAATTATAAAAATATTGGAAGACTAAATATTAGAAACATTTCTCAGTGTAACGTGATACAAATCAACACTTCTGAAAAACCATAAAGTTGAACATTAGCAGGACAGCTGGATTAGACTGAGTCAAAGTAACTGAAAGGGTAATAATAATAATAATAACAATAAACTTTATTTATAGTGCACTTTTAAAACAAGGGATTACATAGAGAATAGACAATCAAAAGACAGTCTATGATAAACAAAATATGAAAGATAAGGTAAAAAGTACAGAGAACAGTAAAAATGAGAGAATTAATATAAGATAATAATTACAAGAACATATTAATTTAAAGCAAGGATTCAATAAATAGATTTTTAAGTGTCGTTTAAAAATGTTCTGAAAGCCTACTCTTTTTAAATTGGTCAGACATAAATACATCCGTGTATATTTTACACTGGCTTTGTTTTACTTTTACAGTCTTTCAGCACAGTAAAGTAAGAAAAAAGAGAAAGGGAACTCAGGGAGAAAATGAATAATGTGATGATAAATAAACAAGAAAGGGCAAGAAAGAAAATATTATAGGTCTTTGAAAAGTCATGGAAAAGTTTTGAAATTCTGTCCATGAACATGTGGGAACCCTGTAAATTGAGTGTGATGGGTCTGGCCATGGTGATTTTTGCGCTTTTTCTTGTTAATTAAAAGGGGGGTCCTTTCCATAATGTTGCCAGACACTTAAAATACCAATTTAAGCCTGTCAGTAAAAAAAAAAAAAAAAAAAAAAGCTCTCTCAGTGGACATTAATTGATGGTGCGAACACTTCACGAGTGGTCACAGTGCAGCTGTGTCACTTATACACAAAAACATAGGAAAATATGGTCAATGTCAAAAATAACATATACAATAATAACTGCATGATATGTCCCCTGTACTTTGAGTCGTTTCTCTTCATAAACCTCCTTTTTTTCCCCCTCTGTAGGGTCATACAGTTATCAGGTCAGCAGCCAATGCCAGCCTGCCACCCATGCTGATGTCCCAGAGAGTGATAGCCCCAAACCCTGCCCAGCTGCAGGGCCAGAGGGTCTCCTCTAAGCCTGGGATGTCTCGCTCCAGCTCCAGCAGTATGGCCAATGCCGTCAGCTACCAGCAGGTATGTTCACACCAGACGCAGCTAAACGCTCCGAGTCACAAACTTTTCTCTCTTTGTAGTTGTGCATCAGAAACGTCTTTTACATGACTTTTCTTTGACAAGGCTGGGCAGCAAATGTTTTTTTTAGTGTCAGGTTGTGACATCAGGATTTACACCTAAAAAACAGTGGCTGGATGTAACTGAGTACATTTACTCAAGTACTGCACTTCATTATGAATTTGAGATACTTTACTTGAGTATTTCTTTTCATGCCACTTTATACCTTTACTCCACTACATTTCTGAGGGAAATATTATACTTTTTATTTGCTACATTTATCTGGATGCTTTAGTTTTCAAATTAAGTAATTGCATAAAAACATAAGAGTTGATAACGTAAGATGTTTGTTATACATTTAATCACCATATAGTTTATTAAGTATGGATGAAAAAAACAGTAATCAATCAGTTGACTGACAGAAAATGAATTGCCAAAACAATTTTGATAAACATTTAAGTCTTTTCTTTGTTTAAAATTTTGAGTTTTGGGTGTTGTTTTAAATAAGATTTTTCTGCAATGTGTACTTTTTACTTTTTATACTTTAAGTGCATGTTCCTGATAACACTTGCTTACTTTCACTTATGTAACATTTGCATTTTGTTACGTTTAACAGAGTATTTCACGTCATGGTATTAATAGTTTTACTTAAGTAAAAGACCAGAATACTTCTCTAACCACTGCGTAAAAATGTGACTCTACGTTGCTAAGCAAGAGAGAATGTGTGTCTCCCTGCAGGCCAGCCAGCAGGTGGCAGCGTCCCAGCGCTCTGGCTCCAGTGCCATGTACATGAACCTGGCCCACATGCAGGCAGCGGCAGTGGCCGGGGCTGGCGGGGTGGCCGGCGGCCTCGGCGGAGCTTCGGCTGTCAGCCCATCCACCATGTCCAGCTCGGCTGGCGGAGGGGTGAGCTCCATGGCCGACCAGGCCAGCAGCCAGGCAGCGGCCAAGCTGGCGCTGAGGAAGCAGCTGGAGAAAACCCTGCTGGAGATCCCTCCACCCAAACCCCCCGCCCCACTCCTCCACTTCCTGCCCTCTGCCGCCAACAGCGAGTTCATCTACATGGTGGGCCTGGAGGAGGTGGTGCAGAGTGTGCTCGACAGTCAGGGTAAGTCAGGGAAACGCGCATCACTTTCAGATCATTTTCTTATGCTGCTTTTCGACAGTCCTGGGCTGGTTTGGCTTGGTTTGGTCAGGTTCAGTCTGTAAACCCAGCTTTACAGGGATTTGCTTCTTCATTGCAACATGGCTACCAGCTTTAAGGTGTGTCTTTAACTTATGAGCGTGATGACGTTTACAAGTAGCGAGCTAAAGTTATTATTGTTATTTTTGTGGGTTTTTTTTGTGCTTTTCCATTGCACAGCAGACAGGTAAAAGAAGTTTACCTGTCAGATGTTGAGCTGTTTGCAGAGGAGCAGTAGGAGCCTGTTGTCTACAGCTCTGCATCTAACATCTCACTATGGATCTTTCTACTTTTACTTTCCCCTTTATGGTATTAGTAGTTTATTTCCCATTAGATTCTTTACAATGAAAAGTCCCCTGTTATTGTATTATGTAAGCAGCATTATTGTGAAGCAGCAAAACAACTTAACAGACTCCTGTACAAGTGTGAACATGAAACAGTAAAATAAAGCAAATATCTAAAGTACAAACATGCATACAGCAGAGAAACAAAACACCATGATGAAAAAAACAGTATTATAGTCTAAAATTTAAAAAAAAAATATGAGGTCAAACTGAAAGATAAAGTATCACCAAAATTCTTTTCTGTAGGTAAACTCAGAGGAACGCTGGCCCGCATGGAGCCTTTCTTCTGCGCCCAGTGCAGAACCGACTTCACCCCTCACTGGAAACAAGAGAAGAGCGGGCGAATCCTCTGTGAGCAGTGCATGACTTCCAATCAGAAGAAAGCTCTGAAGGCGGAGCACACCAACAGGCTGAAGAACGCCTTTGTGAAGGCCCTGCAGCAGGAGCAGGTCAGCACCACTGTCCCACTTTCTTAAATTCATATCAATATAAAGTTACATCATAACAGCATCATCATCCTAATTATACCACACAGCCCTACATTCAGGTGAGATTATATATTTTGTTATTTAGTCACGGTTACTTTTACCATGTTCAGTGCACATTTCCACTTTTAAGAAATGGGTGAACCACTAACTTTTTAAACAGTGCAGTCACGTAGGAGAAACACCTCCGAACTGCACATGGTTCAGTGAGAGGATGTAGGTAGTAAAGCACCATGATCACACAGCACAGTGTACTCCATGCATTCTTTGCCCAGGGCCTGACACTGACCTTTTTAGAAAATGTTGTCATCCAGCTAAAACCTCCCAAACACTTCTGGTAGCGAGGTTACCTGGCCGTGTTTTCAGCACAACTGTTTTGCAACTTTTAAATAAGTATTGGCAATAAGGAGTAGATGAAATGGATGCATGTGAGTGCGCTAATGCACGTTTTTCCTAAATGTGTCTCCATGTCAGGAGATCGAACAGAGGCTGCAGCAGCAGGCGGCCCTCTCTCCCAGCTCGGCCGCTACTGGCCCCAACGCCTCCAAGACTGACACCATGATCCGACATCATGCACTCCGCCAGGTACTCTGCTGCATGCAATCTCACAGTCTGCTTTACACATGCCTTCACTGAAATTGTAGTGTGAGTACATTTGCTCACATTAATGCCTCATGTAAATTAACCCTTTAAAACCTGGAGCGACATCACTTTCCTTGTGCTTCTTTCAGACACCTTTCACAAGTATTTAAACCGCTGTGAGACAGTTGGTGCCATTTTTTACAAAAACATGGGTAATAGTCAGTGAGCAATGTGGTAATAAATGTTTCACAAACTGCAGGGAATTAGTGGATTTAAAAAAATATTTTTAAAAAGCTAGGGAAAAACAATTTTTATAATTATCATAATTACATATTTAAAATTGTGTTACAAAATCCCCAGGCCACTTCTGTGTTGTTGTTTTTTAACTTTCCTTTTTAAACCTTTAAACTTTTATTTTATTTTATTTATTATTTTTTTTTTTTTTTTTACTTTTTTCAAGTAATTTTCTTGTACTTTATACCAATTTTTTGCTAATTTTAAGGTCATTTCTTCTTTCGTTGCCCATTGCCATCTTCCCATGTTTTTGAAAGAAATCAAGCCACATATCTCAGGTTTTAAATGGTTAAGAAGTGCTATTATTAACAAATATAATCACTTAAGATTGCCTGAAACAAAGAATTGCATTCTAGCTGAACTTTCTTTTAAGCTCTGACCAGTAAATCTCTGGTATTTGTGTTTGATAATTGACTAAATCCAGTAATGCATCTGCTACCACTGTGCACCGTGTGGCAGCGATGGTGAACTTAATGGGATGTCTGTACTGTCCTCAGGCTCCCCAGCCTCAGGCCTCCCTGCAGCGAGGTCTGTCCAACTCAGCGCGAGGTGTCCTGTCCAACTTCGCCCAGGCCTCCCAGCTGTCAGTGGCCAGCAGCCTCATGGGAATGACTAGTGCCAAGCACTGTGGCAGCGGTGGAGGCAGCAGCAGCAGTAGCAGCAATAGACTGCAGCATGACAGCCGTCGTCAGATCTACAACATCCCAGGTACCTGCTGCACAGTGTGTGCCTGAATCAACTCATGGTCATCAGGGATTTCCAGAACATATTTTTAGCCCATGACACCTATCTGTCCAATCTGACGTTCATTTTTGCTTACATTAAATATGCATCCGATACATAAAATAACAGCTGTAGATACTTAATCTGGCACAACTTGATCAAATACCAAAGGTCCTGGTTCAAAACTATAAAGTTCATCAGCTAAAATTATTGATATATGAACAAAAGTTTAACTGGAAGAATGTGACACCTGGAAAAAAAAAAAAACTGGAAAAGTCATGAACTTCTCAAACACATTATTCAGGCCCGGAAGTGTGACAGAATTAGTAAAAACCATTGAAAGTTTTGGAAAAGTCATGGAATTTTGTTGTGTGTGATGAAATTGTTATAGTAGTTTTCATGGTAAGTGCTCACGTAATGTTGGATAACTGTTGACGTAACGCTGTTGTGTGTGTGACGTTTAATCTGCCATAACGTATATTTCTTTATTTTCTCCCTGCGTTCCGTCTTTCTCTTCACGTTACCAGCTTTCTGAAATTAGGTTTGAATAGTTTGAATCTTACGTGTTAAAAAACGCAGGGCAAGTGGGGCAAGAGAAAAAATAAATAAAAAAATTGGGGTCCCTGAAAAGTAATGGAAAAGTTTTGAAATTGTCTTTTAAGGCTGTACCTGACTGAAATATTCTCTCAGTCAAAGGGGCACCCAGTAGCTCACCTGGTAGAACCGGTGTCCTGTGTACAAAGGCTGAGTCCTTGCCACATCTCCTGCGGGTTCAATTCCAGTCTAGATATCTGACAAAAGGTGCAGAGCCACACGTCCTCTGGGCTGGTGCATCACGTCTGCAGCTCTTTGAACTAAAAAATATCATTTAAGTCCAGAGTGCACACTCTGAAGCACAATCTGCAGACCAAAGCATCCTCAAAAGCACACTGCACAACACTATGACTTGCAAAAAAAAAAGACAAAAATGACTGCTCGACTTGAAGCAATGGGCTTTTTTTTTAGATTAACTGCACCTCACCTGGAAAGCAGATGAGAGTAGGTGGCTGCAGCAGGAGGCGTAGGAAGGTGCAGGAAGTCACAGAAACACTCACATCCTTTTAGATCTTATTCCATTTTATTAAAATGTTATCAGACTCAAATATCAGTCTCCAACTATGACCCTGTAGCTTAAAAAAAGTACTTTAAAGGCGGTCTGTAGTTTTTTTTCATGGTTCAGCAACTCATTTTACATTAATTCTTATGTAAATCTGCATGATATCAGTTTGCTGCTGTATATAAATCAGCTGAGCAGACCTGCCCACCGTAAACTAGATAAATAAATTAAAAATATCAGCCTAAGTCGAACACAGAAGAAAGAAATACAAGACGTCAGCTCTCATTTAAGATTAGTCAGATATAGTCAGGGCGTCACACCTGTACAGATGTTATTCCTCACGTCACTCTGTATAGTTTATGATTTGTGTTTTGAATAGCCTGTATGTAGTTTCTCTGATTTCAAAACATCACCATCAGCCACAGCACGTATTCGCTGGACAGAATAAATCTTCAAATCAGACATATGAAAACAAAATGTCTGTAATTCAACTAAAGAGAGCCAGGCGTTTCCCGTCGTGCCCGGATCTTGCAGCCAGCGGAGAGCATCTGCAGCACCTGGCTCTTTAAACTGCAGCCGCCTCGATCTCTTAAGATAACCTTAAGTCAAACTGTGGGTGGACTTTACAGTATCCTCTTCATGTGTCTGTTTTGTTCCCACAGGGTTAAATATTGCCTATCTGAACCCAGCGGCAGTTGGAGCCCATAAGAGCTCCAGCTTAGCGGACCGGCAGAGAGAGTACCTGTTGGACATGATTCCACCTCGATCCATATCGCAGTCCATCACCGGACAGAAATGAGCCCCGCCCCTTAGCTCTTCTGCCCCTCTGAAGCCACCCCAGCGGCCCCGCCCTCCTACCCCATACTGAAGCACTCCCAGATCGACCAACATCCCCACCCCCACCCTCCCATCGCATGCAGTGCCTGTCCGTGTGCCTACTTAAAACCAACCCATGAAAACCCACCAAGTCGGACAAAGACACTAAACTGTCAGTGCATCTCAAATGTTGTTATTATAGTAAAAATCTTCTTCGTCAGCGTTGTTTAACAATTATAATTCCCATTATTATCGCTGTTGGTAGCACTATTATTATACCTGCAACTACCATTTTTGCTTCAGTTACGATTACTCATTATGCTTTTTTCTTTTTATAAGTGTTTGGTCCATTTTTGTTTCTCTGCTGTCTCTCCTTTACCTCGGGCAGTGACAGCGAATCATCGTAGGGCCACTTTAGGCCGCGATCATATAGGATTTTTTTCTCCACGCGATTATAAAGCTTAGATGTAACTATTGCTAGTAACAGATCAACAGGGTGCATTCTGGTTGCTATGCAACATAAAGTTTAACAACTTTGAAGCTTTGTAAAAAGTGTTAGCTCGCTAACTTGGAGTAACAAAGTGGAAAATACTCACAGGAACAAAAACGGGGGGGGGCATGCGAATGAAATTGCGAGCAGAGCACCCGCATTTGTATCGTCTCGTTGAAAGGGCCAGTTTCAAGAGCAGCTCCGACAACTTGGGTTCGGGGCAGCATCATCGATTTTGAGGAGACACCCAGCCACCATCAGAGCTAATTAACTGACATGACTGACAAAAGGTGCATATGTGTACAAAAGAGAATCCTATGTGATCAGTTCGGAAAACCTTTTGCTTTTCCAGTCGGCTCCCACCATTTCCAAATCAAACTCTCATTTCAGACGTCGGTCGCTCCTGCTACGGATTTAAACTCTTACCACATGGATGTAACTGTTAACTACGTACTTTAGTAATCTGATGGACGCAACTACTGCACCTTCAGCAGGCCAAGTCGATAAAAACTTAAGCACGGAGGGAGCTGACGGGCTGGAGGACGTCGTCGATAAACTCACAGGGGGACGACGGAGTCCACTCAGAGAGAAGCAAGTTGGTTTTCCCTCCCATCTCATTTCCTGCCACCGACCCCTCCATGCCCCCCCCCCCCCCCCCCTTGATACCTTTGGTTATCCAGTATGCACAGACTGAACCCTTTTTACCCAGCAGCCCCTCTTGGCATCACATGTTCTTTAAGAAAGTGAAAAGAACTTAAATCTGAAGGTGGAGGCACGTTTTCTGCTTCCAAACCACAGATTCTGTACCTATAAACCTAGAAAATCTGGGTTCCTTTTCTTGTTATATTTGGGTTTTTAGTTTTCTGATTGTTGACCTCCCCCCACCCAGCCTTCCCTTCTTTTTTTTTTTTTTTTTTTTTTTTTTATTTGTTAGTTTGTTATTTTTTGCGGCGTCTCCTAATGAAATGGTGGCGTACCTGAGAGGTATCAGCCCCCGGAGACGATAATAATCAACATAGCTAAAAACAGAAACTATTGAAATATCTGTATGGATTATGTATAGATACCTAGCTTCAGAGGGAGAAAAAAAGGATGTGGATTATATCTTTTATGGGAGAGACATGGATCAATCATTGTGTGCATGCTCTGCGCACAAGTTGCCTCACTCCAGAGGAGCACTTTGCATATTTCCAATTGGAAACACATTTTTTTTAAAAAGAGGAAAAGAATGTTACATTTGAGCATGGCTAAGGTCTGCATGCTGGCTGACGGCCGACCAGAGAGCCAGGGGAGATGTCCTGAGTATCGTGGGTTGCATCAAGGTGTGTGTTGATGAGTGGTTTCATCCCATTTTACTTTGCCAGTGTTGATCTCTGTTAATGTTGGACCTCAAGTGTCAGTTTCCAAATCCCTGGTGCCCAGTGTGCTGGGGTTACACCCACACTGAGAAATCTGACAGGTTGAGCTTACTTAAAATCATCTTGGAAACTAATTGCCTTGAAAAACAAAAGTTAACATAATTATTGATCTTAATTTATGTTAACTTTTATCTAATTGTCAAGTTCACTCCAAATCGAGCTGCATTTACTTCGTTTTGTAAAGTTGTTGCAACTTAAAAATGAAAAGTTAAATGATCTTGTTCATTCTTAAGTGTTACAACTTCAGTAAACCAAGTTACTCTGACTTAACCTGACATCATAAAGAGCATTTTGGCACTAATAAAGTGAGGATATCTGCAAGTCCTGTTTTTCTAACATGTTTAAGCACATGAAACATACTTGTACAGTACACTTGATTTCCTGAAATTGCTAAAACTTAAAAAAAAAAAGATTGATTTAAATAGTTATAATTTTTAAGTTGCAATAAAATATAATTAAGTTAGCTTTACAATTAGATACAAAGTAAACATAAATGAAGATTAATAGTTATCAGGGCAATTGTTTTCCTAGATTTGTTTAAAATGTAAAAAAAATGTAAAATCAGTTTGTCAGATTTAACAGTGCAGGTTGTATGTAAGCTGCTTCAGTAGACATACCAGCGTCAGCACTGGGTCCCATTAACTGGGAAAACCCAGTTACCCCTTTTTTCAGTTTAGTGGGACACCATTAGATGCTGCAGCAGCACAGTCAGACTATTGTTTCAGTTTTTCCATATGGAATTTTCTTCTGAGATACTGGCTCGTGTCACAGCTACAGAAAATCTGATATTTGTTTTGATTTGCACATTTAATTCAATGAATTCTTCAGTCTATTCCATAAATATTTCATTTAAACCGGGCTCAGACTACAGGAGGGTTGGACCGATTTGTCCCTTTGACATTTTGCAAAGTGCTGAAAATCTCTAAGCAATTTATTGCAATATATTGCAGTTTATTCCCTTTTTCAACTACAAATAATGTCCCAAAGGACATCTTTGTCAGAATCAGTTTTTATCGGAAAAAAAAATAAAGTTTTCATACTGTTTTTCTCACTTCAGCCATATTTATTGCCTCAAAATGTATCTAGTGGACTGAGATAGCAATTGATTTTATTAATCTAGTAGACTGCCGAAAGTTTAATTAATTATTAAATTAATTAATTTATATAATTTCAAAAAATGTATTCTTAGCGACGGTCTATAAATAAGATACAGCCACACAAAATACCATGGTAATATGCTGTATTGATTTTTACCCCCACCCCTACTTGATGCTAACGTTAGGTAGCATTCAACTATTGTTAGATATTAAAACTGAAAATCTCTCCTCGAGTTCTTACGGAGAAAAGGCAACCTGTGTTGTCTGCGTCTCCCTGATCATTTTTTTTATCCAGACTCTTTGAGCTTTCTGCTTTTTTTGTTTCTCATTGAAAAGCATTGCTAACATTACAGCAAGTTGTCCAACTACATCAATGTCCATGTTGTTTACATCTGCCTCCTCAGGTCATCACTTGAGGTGGTACATTTATGCTCCCTTTTATGGCACGTGATGCACCAGAAGAACATCTGGCGTTTTTCCTGAAGAGCTACCTGACGTCAAAATCAGGATTTTAAACCCCCTGTAGTCTGAGCCCGGCTTTAGAGGCAGCAATGTGTCCCAGAGATTCCTCAACATTTCCCACTAATAAACAGGAGGCCGCCCTGTCTCAAAGGCCAAGACTGGTTTACAGCTCGAACCCATAAACTTCAGGCTTCATCTAGCTGACTTTATATAACAGACACACACACACACTCTAATGTACATGTACTAACAACACTTCAGAAGCGGAGGTCGTAGCTCAGGCATTTCAAGCAGTGTTCAGTCAAAGTGCAGTATTACTCACAGAACACGGTGACTCCTTACAGGAGGAGACGGGCGCTGTGATGGCGTCAGTTTAGGTGTAGAGATTCACAGTTCTGAACTGTCCCGACACATTTCAGTCAGAGGGGAAGTTTACAAAAAGTCTGAAATTGTCAACTGTTGTTACTTGAAAATCTAGAAATTATAAAATTAGGATGATGCCTATCCACGTCTTACATCCTGCGAGGCAGGTGCATGTTCATGGCGAACATCCAGATTTTAGTTTGGTGAAACAACGTGGCACGGGTTCATCATTGACATGAGACCGACACTGTCGCAGAGGGTCGCAGCTGGCCGACACATGTTCTGGCAGCCATGTTGGATTCCTTTAGTCCGTGAGCAACAGCCGATGTGTTTCTGACAACATGTTTATCCCTCAGTCTCTGTGCAGTTCATATGTGTGAATGGAACAGTCACCCTTTATTTTTGTGTTTGGATTAGGGATGTCCTGATCACGTTTTTTTGCCCCCGGTCCGAGTCATTTGATGTAGAGAATCTGCTGATATCGAGTCCCGATCCCATAATTGTTTTCATAATTGATAATACAGCCGCACAGTGCACACCCCAAGTACTTTAAAGTTAATAAATTCAATCAAGCGTATATGCTTGACAGTTTAATAGCTCCTCAATTCAATGCAAGAAAAAAATGTCGTCATCTATAAGGGTTTTTATTAGATTTTTTTTTTCTCTCTAGCTAAAAATATTATCACAAATCCACTCAACAAAGTAAACAAACTAAAATATGTCTTCAAAAATATCCCTCAAGTCCATTTAGTGTGGCATTGTAATAAAACTCCAGATCAATGAGTAATATAATCACAGTTCCGCTTCAAAGTGTTGTTAAAGCTTAACTTTAACATTCCCAGTCACAATTGCGCTTATTACAGTATTACAATAACAGAAGTTTTCTAAAAATTTCAATTCCACTTAAAGTGGGGTAGCAGCTTCGCCACCCGATCAATATAAAATGTGTTTATCGGGCTGATACTGATCTTTTGAATCCGATCAGGACATCCCTAGTTTGGTTACATTACATTCGGCTCCTTCTGGACTCACTCTTTAACTTCAAACCACCTACACAGTGTTGCGCAGACACTCACGTTCCAGAAATGTTGTTTTTTTGTCAGGCACTTTGATTTATGACCAAAAACCTGCAAAACTAATGACATTCTCATCAGCTCCAGCTGTACTTTAAGTTTAGTTTTAATTCACAAATGTTAGCATGCTAACATGATAAACATCATACCTGCGACGTAACCTGACATTTCACCCAGTGCACTGCTATGCTAAGTAAGGCCACACAGCTATCGTGGCTCCTAATTTTGTAATTTTGTCAGAGCTCTTTCTTCTGAACAGCAAGTAATGCAAAAATGTAAGATGAAGCTTAAAAGCTAGAAAAGTTAAGGCGGCACTTAAAAGCCCTTTTTGAAACCATGTTTTTTGTTGTTTTGTTTTGTTTTGTTTTTTGAAGCAGATAGAAAGTTTTAGCTTCTCACTAAAATGAAATGGGATAATAAACTAAAGCACTTATTTTGAAGAGTGGGTGACTTTACAGCAGTACGAGCTAGTAGCTGTTGTTTATGTTGAATTAGCCCAATGCTAGTTAGCTAAGCTGGCTAACGAGCCCCTCTCATTTTCATTTTTTCTCACTGAGGGTTTCTATCTTCATTTAAGTCTAAAAAGCTGTAAAATGACTGGGGTTTTTTTTTTTTTGTCCTTTTTTAAAATTTAATTTGTGCCAGCTCTTCAGATTGCTCGTAAAACCTGAACAATCAATGTTTTAACTTGGAAATCATCATTTCAACAACATAAATGTCCATTGTTGAGAGATGAAGTGCTCCATTTTCTCTAACTTAGGTGGTTGCAGAATGTGTTGTAGTTTGAAAAACCAATAAAAGAAAGCTTTTACGGGAAAAATGCACCCTGTGACCAACGCAAGTTTAGCATAGGCTAGCTTAAAAAAGGGGAATGGACTTCAGTCCATGAGCTCCATGTCGTAGGCCAAGACAATTTTGGACAAACCAATGACTTTATATAAAAATGGACAACACCCTTAACATGATGTCAAATGTCCCTTTTTATAACATTAAATAACAATAGAAGGGTAAACAAAGGAACACTTAAATATCTGCGTGTTAAAAAAAAAAAAAAAACAACAACCCCAAAATGACAATTCATATTTGGGAAAAATTTATTTTACCTGTATTTTGATTTGATAAAACTGTGACCAGTTCTGTTTAGTGGCATTCTCACCTGACGCTGTCCAACTCGATCCATGCACTTGCGAAAGGTGGCTTTTGGCGTCACAATGGTACCCCAAAAGCACCGTCAAAGCTAAGCTGGCTATCCGCTAAAGTCGAGGGGGCGGGCTTTATGACCTATATGGCAGCCAGCCACCAGGGGGTGTTAAAGATGTTTTGGCTTCACTTTTGGGGAGCTGCCACATCTCCATCTTTATTATACAGTCTGTGTGACAAACACAAAAGAATAATAGATACTTGCTCACCTTTTATTGTATTGTTTAAGCAGTCCTTTTAGATGACTCTGCAGCCACGACTATATTTAAAAACTAAACACACTTTTGCAAAGGATGTCCTTGATGGAGCTCCACACGGGTGAAAGATTTGTTGTGTAACTGCACAGCCTCTGCACATCTCCTGTAATTTTTTTATCTGTGTCACTGTTACCCTCTGCATTGTTACAGTCCACCCTGTCCACATGTGCGCAGCGGTTGGTTGGTGGTGTTTTTTTTTCCAGCCCGACTGTCAGATGGATGTGTTCTGGTTCAGACCTGCGTGTCAAAGCGATCTGATTATTAACAGCTCAGTGACAAGAAAGACTTAGGCCAAGACAATGAAACTACCTACAATTAGAGTTAACACTTGGAAAACATCATTTTTGTTAATTATATAATAAAAAAAACCATGAATCGATTATCACTTTGGTTGAACAGTTAAAATTGGATGTAGAGATATATTTTCATGTGTTTCTAATGTCAGATAAATTTTTACTGCCACTCACGATTTGATTTCAGCAATGTTTTTGTCATGCATCTCCTTTTGCTGCCAAGCTGAAGTTAAAGAAAAACAAAAAAATGCTCCTGTCTCTTGCTCTTTTGCAGATGCATCCCACACACCTTTGTATTTGGACTGCGGATTCTTTCTTGAAATCTAAAAAAAAGAAAAGCGTAAAATTTGAAGTCATTCTTTTTCTGACGTCTCAATTGAGTTCCTTTTTCTTTCTATTGCAGTTTTAAAAAATAAACAAATGTATTGACTATGGAATAAATGACACGATATTTGCTAGGTTTGAAGTAATAATGACTTATTGTACATAAGCATTTTCTCCTCCCTTGTACTGAAAAAAGAAATTAAATGGTTTGTATATTGTGTAGAAAAGCAAACAAAAAGCCATGAATATTGTGAAGCTTGTCATTTCGTTTTGTGATCACTGTGTATTATTGTGTAACAAATGTGCAAAATGTTTTGGGATTCTTTTCCCCCCCTTCCCTCCTCTGCTTCTTGAAGAGGTCTCCCTGGATGCATTCGCTTTGGTCGGGGACTAGTTAAGAGTTTGCAGGAAGGTGCTCATTGGTTCAGACAGACGGGGTCTGCAGTCCCATTACACATCTGAACATTTCTTTTGTTTTCTCTCAGAGCATTGAAACTTGAAATAACTTTGTTTCCTACAGAATCCTCTCCTGAACTTGCTCTAGTTAAAAGCACTTTGAATGTTTGTGTGTCGGGTTACATGGGCAGAAGTTAGGGACCCTCCTGAACTAACGGTTCGATCCAGGGTCCGACCGATGTGCCAGTTTGGCTTCTCACGAAAAGGACCGGATTGGTGTTTTTGCACGTTCGTGCAGATCATGTCTATCCTACATTACTGCTGATTGTATGTCCACATATTCAGGCGGCCACTGGCTTTCTGTGAACCTTTGAGTCTTGAATTTGCTGGACAAAGGGCGGGTGCTGAATCATTTTTGCCACTCGCAGTGTTAAAAGATGACACTCAAAAAGTTAACGTGGTTTCCAGTGTCCCCGGAGCTCTGAAGAACATTCTGAAGACTTTTGCTCAGAAATTAGTTACAACTGTATCGGGTAAAAGGGACATTGATTTTGATTGAGCTTAAACACACAAAATGTTGACGCGATCCAAACCTGAGTTTCTCGAGGGTTCCAGCTTTTCACCATGGTTTACATCTTCACTTAAAATTTTTGGCTTAAAAAGTCCATTTTATACAGAAGTTTGGCCCGTGATATTATTATATCAGCGGACCTTGTTTTTTGTTTAATGGCCGCAGCCGCTGCTCGACCTGAGAAGAACTGACCCTGAATCAGTGATCACTTTTCCTGCCAACACCAGCATACAACACGTATGGTCCTCTACCGTTTGGCTTTATCTTCTATTAGTTGTCGTTGCTAATGCAGGGAATCCTTTAATTTCAAAATTAATTTCAAATTTTTTTTTGACTTTTTGTACAATGTTGACAATGTTGAAAAAAAACTTCTGGGGAAGCGCAAACACACGATGAAAATCAACCGGAAATTAATTGAAGTCCTTATTTTTGTTTTTGCTTACATCAATCCTGACCTTTTGCACATACTTGATATTTAACGGTCTTCAAAAAAGTAAAAGAAAATAATGCTGTTTGAATACTGCCAGTTGATTGACAATTATGCATTGATTGAAAAAATAAGCTAATTTTGGAGGAAATAACTTTGTAATATTTATCTCTTGCAAGCTATGTTTAATAAAGGTTGAAACAATTTGCTTCCAAGTGTGACTTCATTAAGCTTTTTGTAATCAGACTAAAACAAACTCAATTCAATCAGAAACTCCAAAGTGTTTCAAACTGTAGTGCAGAGATACTCAACTTGCTTTGCTTGAAAATGAATTGCCAACTATTTTAATAAATATTGAGTCTTTGTACAGTTGTCTCATAATTTTGAATCTGGGCAGTGTTTTTCCCCCCCCCCCCCCACCCCCTCCAAGTCTTTTTTTGTGTAAAAAGTTTTTTGGGTGCTTTTTTAACATACATTTTAATTTCGGATGGTGTTTTTTATTTTTTGTGATTTAAGTGTGATGGTTTTTGTTTGATTGTTTTGTTTTTAAATATTTATTCGTTTATGACAAAATTAACGCTGGGCTACAGAGTTCTTTGGCAAATGGTCATTTGTGCAAGCATTTCCGGAACATGCTTCAGTAGTAGTAGTAGCAGTAGCATGTAGCAGTACAAAGATACATTGAGTACAATGTATCTTTGATACATTGTACGCCGTTTACATTGTTTGTGACAATTGTCATGGATTTATGGCCTAATTTTGTGTCAGGTCCATTTGCATGTTTGGAACTGTGCTGTCACCTATTGAGCATTTCAAAATAGTTTTACAGACGTGTTTCAAGATTGTTTTCAGACGTCTCTTGAGTTTTGCACCGTGGCCCTGAGAGTCAAAAGTATAACATTTTAGAAAACACTTCCACATTTCAGAAAAAAACTGCATTTCCCCAAACAAAACAGCATTTCAGAAAACAAAATAACATTTACCTAAACAAAACATGTCAGGAAGTAAAATAACATCTAAAACAAAACAGCATTTCAGATCTCCAAAAAACATTTTCCAAAACAAAACAATTCAGAAAAAAAATAACATTTCCCAAAACATTACAACATGAACAAATGTTTTGTTTTGATCTTTTAGCATTTTGGGAAATTTTATAGTTTTCTGAAATGCTGTAGTGTTTTGAATCGTCAGGGCTGCTGTAACTTTGAAATGATTGGACAAGAAAATTCTAATTTATAGTCTGACTTGTGTTTCCAAAAGTGTATTTTTTTGGGGGGGGGGGGGGGGGCTTAATTATTGTGCCTCAATTAAGACGATTTTGTTCATAGTTGTTGAGCAGCATTTGGCCACAACTTCCAATCACTGTGCAAATTCCTGTAAATCTTTCCTTTGTTGACACGTAAAATCTCAAACATTTTTTTAAAGAAAATCCTACCAATTGAGGGTCTGCTCAAGTCCACTCATTGATATAAATGGAGTGGGATATTAGAAACACCTGCAAGTGTTACAGTTCATTTTAGCCTCTGAAGTGACCAAACAGTCGGATCACCTTTCTTAATATTAAAGTCTCCACTTCACGAGGCTGGACTGTTGACTGCATTAGAGTGACCTAAAATAGACATTTTCTTAACTGTGGCAAAGAACTTCAGTGTTTTCAGTCCGGACTTAATAACATATTGTGTGGATTCTCTATCAGCCACTAGATGGCAGGATTAAGTTTGACTTGCAGAATTTTTCTGAGGTTTAAAGGAACACAACATGAGACAGAAACCTCTACTGAAACTAGGATGAAACAAATAAATTAAATAAAATTTTAACTAAATTCTGTGTATATATATATATATATATATACATATGTACACATATGTATGTGTTTATATATATATTTATATACATACATATATGTACGTATGTGCATATATGTATGTGTATGTATATATTTATAAACATAGTCTACAGTATACGTAATGCACTATGCTTTACATATTTCCAAGCCCTGTCCATCGTGAGCACAGTCTGATCCCAAACATAGCTCGGTGTTCACTAAACAGTCAGCTTTATGTTTACACCCTATATAGCCATGGGTTTGTCTCAGTGAACTACAAGTGCATGTGCTTTAGTCAACTGTTATTATTTTTGTAAAGGATGTCATAAATATGTCACAAAAAGATTATTAAAAAGGCAGGAAAATGTCATGAAAGACTCTTAATCTAGCATGTCTTAAGAAGTCATAATTTAGCATGTATACAAAAGTATATACCAAAGAGTCATAAATAAGTCAAAGTATTAAATTTCAAAAAGACATACTATTGCAACATCCTGCTCTTATCCTCTGCACCAGTCACTTGCTTAACCTCCCACATCCAAGATTAATGGCCCTGTCTGCCTTTCAAGGATGACAGCACATCCCTTAGCTCCCACCCATTTACAGGTGTGCTAACTCCTGCTGCTCACTCTCATAGGTAGCTGGCAGACAGGCTTTACTGTGTGTAAGCTGACCTCTGGAAATCTCAGTGCTTCAGCAGTAACATTGTCTGAACTACTGTCTCTGAATAATAGCAGATCTAACAGTGACGAAAGTGGGAACACTAACAAAACGCTTGTAAACACAGTTTAGGCTATAGGAGCCATTCATAATGTGAACACATGTAGGACGTTACCTGTCCTTTAGGGGTCACTGTCATGGATTTGGGTGTGTGTTTATTCAGGTAGGAACCATCATGCAGGGAGGTGTTGTTGTCAGACGGAGAGGACATACAGTTTTTGACCGCAATGTCGCGTCATGTCATGCTGGGTGTAATGGTAAACAAGTTTTGATTAGTGTTTGTGGATACAGATGGTGAGTTCTTGCGTGTTTTGGTGACAACGATGGTGACAACTAAGCAGCATCAAACACAAGAAGATTGGAGTCTTGTTTTTACCAGGCAACAGCTGACAGAAGACCGTCAAGCGCGTCTGTGCAGCTCTCAGTGGCCTTAAGTTCGAGCTTAGCCGCTATACATTAAGTCAGAAACTGTGCTAAACTGCTTCGAGGGCGCAATCATCGCGGCAGTACCCCACGTAGACAACGAAAGTTTTCTGCGTGAGCTATGCTGGAAAAAGAGGGGAAATTAGTTTCCTGGTTGTCACCTCCCATGGATCAAGATCATCCACCCCTGTGGTAGGGAGTCTTTCCCCGGCATCAACACGGCGCCCAGCAGGAGGTATGTGTAGCGCTACAAATTTTATGAATGGCCATTCATATTTTGTGTGCACACTGCTCGTCATTGATACGGGGCGTAAATCCAACGCATTGGTGATCGAAGTCGGATTACAATTGACTGTATAAACTTTGTGAGACTGTGCGCATTGTGTACAAACATTATCCATGTTTGGAAAAGAAAGGAAACTGAACTGTGGATGCGCGCAATGCTGTGGACATGTCTGCGAAGGCAAAATGTATTAACAGCAGCCATAATTTAACATCAACACTTAATGCTTTTGCCAGCAGGAAACATCCCAGTGTTTGATGGAGATCAACACATCTCATTTAAAAGAGTATTTGGGAAAGGTGTGAAGCATAAAGTCAGCAGAGGTGATTGTTTGTATTACCTTGAGCAGTTCACTACTGGGCAGCCTATGCAACTGGTGCGTGGCTGCCAACATATGCCTCCTGATGATGGTTATGCAAAAGCTAAACAGCTGTTACAAGAACACTTTAGTAATGACTACAAAGTTGCTACTGCATACATTGAAAAGGCCTTGGAGTGGACTTCAATCCAAGCCAAAGATGTAAATTCATTGCAAGGCTACGCTCTTTTTCTGTGCTCATTTTGTAACTTAATGGAGAAGCTGCAGTATATGCAAGTTGGATATGCCAAGCAACATGAGAGCTGCCATATCCAGGCTATTGAGAGAGCGCTGGAAGATTGTGGCACATGACATCCCGGAAACCTCAATTCACAGAGCTGTATTCAAAGATCTGGTTCTAGATCTGGTTGTATTCATTGAGAAACAGGTCAGGATTTTGTCAGACCCTCTTTTTGGTGACATTCAAGACTCACCCTCTGTATAAGTTGGTTCAAGGGCTGTCAGTAGGCCAAAGTCACAACCTGCAAATACAGTTTAAGGATACAGCTTTGCCACCACTGTTGCACCTGTACCGCCATGACATGACATGACATGCAGTCAAAACCATCCCACCATGCTTCATGTTGACAAAGGAGAGACGTCAAAGAAACACACAGACCAATCTAAAGAGCCAGTGGCATGCAACAGCACAGTGTGTCATGAAACCTGCGGTCACACAGGGACTTGAAAAGATTGCAGTTTTCTCTCTATCTTACCTGTCCAAGTCAAGTCCACCAAAGGAGATCGCACAGTGCACACATATGCATTCTTGGATCATGGTGGCACAGCTACTTTCTGTTCAGAGCACCTTATGTGGAGACTTAATCTGGCTGGTAGACGAACCAATGTTCTCCCGTAAACCATGGGACAGGAAAGCACTGTACCTGCATACTAGTGTTCAGATTTGGAAATGGGTGGATTAGAGACTAACCTCTTCTACAAGCTCCCAGAAGTCCTCACACAAAACAATATGCCTGTAAGCACTGACAACATTGTAACTGAAGGAGATTTGGAAAAGTGGCCATATCTGTCAAAGGTCAGTATTCCCAGCATTAAGGCTATTTCAACCTGTTGATTGGAAGCAATGCACCCAAGATGTTGGAGCCTTGGGAGGCCGTCAGTAGCCACGGGGATGGACCATACGCTTTAAGAACAGCACTGGGTTCTGTCACTAATGATCCTTTGCAAAGTGATGGTGGCTTCTTTGAGGACAGGTGCGCAGGTTGGATCCTTATTTGGATTACGGACTCCTGAGAGTTGGAGGACACTTGGCAAAAGGCACCTTGCCTGAGAAAAACAAACATCCACTCATCCTTGTCAAAGATCAACATGTAGCCACTGTCATCATCAAGCACACTAACCAACAGCTTGCGTATAGTGGTCGCAATCATACACTGTCCACATTGAGAAGAAGATACTGGGTCACAAGTGCCAACTCAACTGGGAGAGAGGTTATAGCAGAGTGATCCTTCTGCAGGAGACACCATGGGAGAATGGTGGAGCAAAAAAATGACAGCTTTGCCAAAAGAGTGGATTCTTCCTGATAGTCCACCATTCACAAATGTTGGTGTTGATTATTTTGGACCAATTGTGATAAGAGAGGGACGAGGAACAGCGAAGCCTGCCTTACCTGCCTTGCCAACAGAGCAGACCATCTGGACGTGGCCAACTCCCTGGATAGAGATGCATGCATTAATGCAATATGTCATTTCATCTGCAGAAGAGGTCAAGTTGCTCACATCCAATCTGACAATCGTACTAACTTCACTGGTACAGAGAGAGTTGAGGGAAGCTCTTTCATCTTTAAATCATGAACAGATTCAAGGAGTGTTGCAGCAAGATGTGGCCTGTTGGTGCTTAATTACTCCAGCAGACTCACAACATGGTGGTGTTTAGGAGCTTGTTATCTGTATAATTTGAAAGATTCTCATTTCAGTTCTTTGACAGCAGCGATTGGACGATGATGGACTTCATACTGTCATGTGTGACGCTGAAGCCATCTTGCATGACTGGCCAATCTCTAAAGTGTCTGATGATCCAAATGACCTGGAGCCGCTCACTCCAAACCATATCCTCCTCATCAAAGGACAACCATCTCTGCCACCTGGGTTTTCCGAGCCACATGATCTGTACATAAAACGACGGTGGAGACAAGTTCACTACATTTGCTGATCAGTTTTGGGAACGATGGGTACGGGAACATCTACCTTTGCTGCAGGAAAGGCAAAAATGGACTCAAAGAAGAAGAAATCTGATGTCTGGAGATATTGTGGTCATGGCCAACAGTCTTGGAAGCTTTTCATGACGAGAATGGACTTGTATGTTCAGTTTGTCTACAAACCAAGTCGAGTGTCATTGAAGGACCAGTGACTAAACTTTGCTTGGTTTATGAATGTGCAGAATAGCAGATCATACATAACAATGTATATCACATGTGACTGAGGAAAATAATGTGGTAAAGCATATGGCTCCAGAGTTTCAAAGTTTTGAATTGTATGTTTGGAACATGACAATAAGAGGCTGGTGTATAAGAGCCATTCATAATGTGAATACATGTACATTACCTGTCCTTTAGGGGTCACTGTCATGGAATTGGGTGTGTGTTTATTCAGGTAGGAACCATCATGCAGCGAGGTGTTGTTGTCAAACGGAGGGCACATACAGTTTTTAACCGCAATGTGCTGCCATGTCATGCTGAATGTAATGGTAAAAAAGCTGTGTTTTGATTAAGGTTTGTGGACACAGATGTTGAGTTCTTGCGTGTTGAGTGAAGACCACGATGGTGACAAATAAACAGCATCAAACACAAGAAGATTGGAGTCTTGCTTTCACAAAACCAACAGCTGACGTAAGACTGGCGAGAGCATCAATTAATATCCTGTCTAGGCAGCCCCCAGAGGCTTTAAGTTTAGGCTTAGCCACTATGCAGTTTTGTTACAGTATGGTATGTCATTTAAAAACTAATTTAAAAAGTAACAGTATGGTTGTTTATAAAAGTTCATTGCATTGTGTTTGGTAAAGTGTGTAAAAAAAAAAAAAAAGTTATAATCAAAAGTGTCATTAAATATTAATTCTTCAAGTATAACGTGTCAAAAAATGTCATAGTATATAATTTTAAAAGAAGCAAAGCATTCCAAACAAGGTTGTAAAAAGTCAAAGGATAGTATGTTAAAAAAAAAAAAAAGTCATACCATACTCTGTCATCCAAAATGGTGTAAAAAAGGCAAATATAGTAGGTTGTACAAAATGTCAGAAAAAAAATCATACTATTAATTGTCATCCAAAAAAAATGAAAAAACACACATTCTATAATATTTAAATTGTGAAATGAGAGTGAGTACTTTGAATATTGTGAGTATGCCATCCAAAAAAGGGTAAAAAATCATATGATAGTCCAAAATGTCACAAAACAAGAGTAAAAAGACACATAGTTTAGTCCTCCAAAGTACCTTAAAAAAGTCAAACTACAAGATGTCTTCTAAAATTGCATAAGAAAGTGTCGACTAAATTAAAGCGTATAGGTATTATACAATAGTATGTCATCCAAAATGGCCTAAAAACATCATAGTATATTATTTCATGAAAAATCTTTGCCATCATACAGTGTTTAAAAACATCATAGTATAGTCTGCTGTTCGAATATCAAAAACGTGTATTGAATTGTATACTAGGTCATTGAAAACATTGTATTACAGTATTTCGCTAAAATATAATCAAAAACATCAGTCATCGGAAAATCATCAAAATTGTCTAAAATGGTTTTAAAAAATGGTAAATAGTATATAATGTCACTAAAAAAAATAATCAGGAATGTGATATAGTATTTTGGTTAAAAATGATCAAAAATGTCATTCTATAGCTCATTTTCCAAAAATCATCAAAAATATGATAGTATAGTGTGTTGCTCAAGAATTTAATTAAAAAAAACAGTATACTATGTTGCAAAAATCATCAGAGACGTTAAACAATGGAGTCAAAAACACGTTATACTAAATCGTTTTCAGCTGTTTTTTTAGACATGTCAAATTTTGACATTTTTGCCTTACTATAGCCTTGCTTTTTTGTTCATTTTTTTCAACATGCTATTTTATTGTTTTTGGGGCCCTTTTTGAATGTTTTTTCAACACCGTATATGAAAACAAACCTCTACGTCCTATACTAAGTGGTTTTCAGCTGTTTTTTTGAACAGGTCAAATTTTAGCATGTAGAGGTGTGTTTTTTTTTTTATTTTTTTGGTCATATTTTCAACATGCTATTTTATTGTTTTTGGGGCTGTTTTTTGATGTTTTTTCAACACTGTATAGTATAATAAGCTTCTACATGCTATACTAAGTGGTTTTCAGCTGTTTTTTGGACATGTCAAATTTTGACATTTTTGCCTTACTATAGCCTTGCTTTTTTGGTCATTTTGTCAACATGCTATTTTATTGGTTTTGGGGCTGTTTTTGGATGTTTTTTCAACACTGTATAGTATAATAAGCTTCTACATGCTATTCTAAGTGGTTTTCAGCTGTTTTTTAGACATGTCAAATTTTGACATTTTCGCCTTACTATAGTCTTGCTTTTTTGGTCATTTTTTCAACATGCTATTTTATTGTTTTGGGGATTGTTTTGGGATGTTTTTTCCACACTGTATACTATAATAAGCTTCTACATGATATTCTAAGTGGTTTTCAGCTGTTTTGGACATGTCAAATTTTGACATTTTTGCCTTACTATAGCCTTGCTTTTTTGGTCATTTTTTTCAACATGCTATTTTATTGTTTTGGGGCCGTTTTTGGATGTTTTTTCAAACCTGTATATGAAAAAGCACCTCTACATGCTATACTAAGTGGTTTTCAGCTGTTTTTTTGGACATGTCAAATTTTGACATTTTCGCCTTACTATAGCCTTGCTTTTTTGGTCATTTTTTCAACATGCTATTTTATTGTTTTTGGGGCCGTTTTTGGATGTTTTTTCACACTGTATAGTATAATAAGCTTCTACATGCTATTCTAAGTGGTTTTTCAGCTGTTTTTTGGACATGTCAAATTTTGACATTTTTGCCTTACTATAGCCTTGCTTTTTTGGTCATTTTTTCAACATGCTATTTTATTTGTTTTTGGGGCTGTTTTTGGATGTTTTTTCCACACTGTATCAACATGCTATTTTATTGGTTTGGACATTTCAAATTTCGACATTTTTGCCTTACTATAGCCTTGTTTTTTGGGTCATTTTTTTTAACATTTCATTGGCTTGAGGGTGGTTTTTGGATGTTTTCAATGCGGATGAGTAGCAGCTTTTCCCCGAGTGCCTCCTGGCCACTTGAACCCATGATCTTGTTCTTTCGGTCACTACCCAAAGCTCGTGACCATAGGTGAGGGTAAGAACAAAGATCGACTGGGAAATTGTCAGTTTTGCCTTTCAGCTCAGCTCCCTATTCACCACGACAGATCAGTGCAGAGTCTGCATTACTACAGACGCTGCACCAATCTGCCTGTCAATTTCCCGCTCCATCCTTTCCTCACTCGTGAACAAGACCCAGAAGAATTTAAACTCCTCCACTTGGGCCAGGATCTCTTCCCCCATCTGGAGAGGGCACTCCACCCTTTTCCGGCATAGAACCATAGCCTCAGATTTGGAGGTGCTGATTCTCATCCCAGCCGCTTCACACTCGGCTGCGAACCAATCCAGTGAGAGCTGAAGGACATGGCCTGATGAAGCCAACAGGACCACACCATCTGCAAAAAGCAATCCTGAGGTCACCAAACCAGATCCCCTCAACACCCTGGCTGCGCCCACAAATTCTTTCCATAAAAGTTATGAACAGAATCTGTGACAAAGGGCAGCTCCGGTGGAGTCCAACCCTCACTGGAAACGATTCCGACTTACTGCCGGCAATGTGGACCAAGCTCTGGCACCGGCCGTTCAGGGAACGGATGCCCCGTATCCAATACCCTAAACTCTCGGAGAACCCCCCACAGGACTCCCTGAGGGACACAGTCAAATGCCTTCTCCAAGTCCACAAAGCACTGGTGGACTGGTTGGGCAAGCTCACATGCACCCTCAAGGATCCTGCAAAGGGTCCAGAGCTGGTCCACAGTTCGACGACCAGGATGAAAACTGCAATGCTCCTCCTGAATCTGAGGTTCAACTATCCGGCGGACCCTCCTCTCCAGTACCCCTGAATAGACCTTACCAAGGAGGCTGAAGAGTGTGATCCCCCTATAGTTGGAACACACCCTCCGGTCCCCCTTCTCAAAAAGCGGGACCACCACCCCGGTCTGCCAGTCCAGAGGCACTGCCCCCGATGTCCACGCAATGTTGCAGAGTCATGTCAACCATGACAACCTCAACAACATCCAGGGCCTTAAGGAACTATGGGCAGACGTCATCCACCCCCGGGGCCCTGCCACCGAGGAGCTTTTTGACCACCTCGGCAACCTCAGCCCCAGAGATGGGAGAGTCGACTCCCGAGTCCCCAGACCCTGCTTCCTCACCGGAAGGCATGTCAGTGGGATATGGTTGAAGCTCTTCCGGAGGTGGGTCCGTCCTTCTGACGGGAGACTCTGCCAGACGTTCCCAGCAGACCCTCACAATGCATTTGGGTCTGACAGGTCTGACTAGTGTCCTCCCCCACCATCGGAGCCAACTCACAACCAGGTGGTGATCAGTTGACTGCTCTACCCCTCTCTTCAACCGAGTGTCCAAGACATGCAGCCACAAGTCCAACAACACAACTACAAAGTCAATCATTGAACTGTGGCCTAGGGTGTTCTGGTGCCAAGTCCACATTTGGACACCCTTATGCCTGAACATGGTGTTTGTTATGGACAATCTGTGGCGAGCACAGAAGTCCAATAACAAAACACCACTCGGGTTCAGACTGGTAGGGCCATTCTTCCCTATCATGCCCCTCCAGGTCTCACTGTCGTTACCAATGTGAGCATTGAAGTCCCCCAGCAGAACGAGGGAATCCCCACAAGGAGCACTCTCCAGCACCCCTCTAAGGACTCCTAAAAGAGTGGATACTCTGAGCTGCCGTTTGGACCATAGGCACAAACAACAGTCAGGATACGTCCCCCCACCCAAAGGTGGAGGGAGGCTACCCTTTCGTCCACCAGGGTAAACTCCAACATACAGGCACTTAGCCGGAGGGCAATTAGTATTGCCACCCCTGCCTGGTGCCTCTCACCAGTGGCAATTCCAGAGTGGAAGAGTCCAACCCCTCTCGAGAAGACTGGTTCCCAAACCCATGCTAGGTGTCGAGGTGTGGCGTGTCTCGGCACACTATTTTAGGCAGATTTAGGCGGTTTATGGAACATGTCATATTATGACACTGCAGACAGAGCTTTTTGGTTATACAGGGACTAGATGGCTCACAGAAGCGAACCTGACACCCCATAACCTCCAAGTCCGCAAAACACATGTAGACTGGATGATCAAAATCCCACGACCCCTCCAGCAGCCTCGCTAGGGTGAAGACCTGATCCACTGCTCAGACGTAACCCATATTGTTCATCCTGAATCAGAGGTTCGACAGCTGGACAGAGTCTCCTCCCAGCACCCTGGAGTAGACTTTGTTTTGGAGGCTGAGTAGTGTGATACCGCAATAATTGGAGCCAGTCACCTTTTGTGAAAATGGGAACCACCAACCCAGTCTGCCACTCCAAAGGCACCGTAACATCCGCGCAACATTGAACAGGTGTGTCATCCAAGACAACCCTACAATGTCCAGAGCCTTCAGCATCTCAGGGCGAATCTCATGTCTCTTTTTGACTACTTCGGCGACCTCTGCCCGGGATATGGATGAGGGTTCCCACAAATATGTCCTCCACGGAGGACATTAAGGCAGGGTTAAGGAGTTCCTCAAAGTGTTCCTTTCACCATTTGACAATATCCCCAGTCTGGGTCAGCAGTTCTTCTCTCCTGCTGAGGACAGCCTGAGACAAGTCCTGCTTTCCCTTTCGGAGTTTTCTCACAGTTTGCCAGAACTTCCTTGAGGCCGAACAAAAGTCCTCCATGGCCTCCCTGAACTCCTCCCACACCCAAGTTTTTGCTTTGGTGACCACCTCCTCTGCAGCCCCCCTGGCCAACTAGTACTTGTCCTCTTTTTCGGGAGCCCCCCGAGCCAAAAAAGCCTGGAAGGCCTCCTTCTTCAGCCTGGTCTCCACCAGCAGGTTATTTGGTTCCACCACGACAGGCACCAACGACCTTCTGATCACAGCTTCTAGCAGCTGCCTATACAATCGAGCTTTTAAACAAGGACCACTCAGATTCCATGTCCCAAACCTCCCCCAGGATGCACGAAAAGTTCTTCTGGAGGAGTGAGTTGAAGATCTCTGCCTTCACCAGATGTTCCCAGTTCCCCTTTCACTACATGCACCAGGTGGTGAGCAGTTGACAGCGCCGCTCCTCTCTTCACGTGAGCATTGAAGTCCCCCAGAAGAAGTAGTCAGCACCCTTTCCAGGGCACCGCCCAGAGATTCCAAG
Source organism: Plectropomus leopardus (assembly GCF_008729295.1). NCBI lineage: Eukaryota > Metazoa > Chordata > Actinopteri > Perciformes > Serranidae > Plectropomus > Plectropomus leopardus. The sequence continues at coordinate 12,913,375 of NC_056480.1, forward strand.
AAGGCCGGGTACTCTGAACTGACGTTGGGTACATACGCAGCCGGAAAGTGTGGAGAAGTGTGGAGAAGGTTGCGGCATCAGCCTAGCCGGAAGGCGCAGAGCAGAGTGTGGCATTGACCCAATCAGAAGCAACAGAGCAAACTGCAGCGTCAGCTGGCCGGAACTGGATTCCTGTCAGGAGAAGGCTGGAGGCTAGCCGGCTGACAGGGAGACTGGCGGCTGGTAAGCTGGGTGTGGGGACCTTCTTCTTGAGTGGCTTGGGAGTCTTTTTTAAGGACCTAAGACGTGCCCCCCCAAGGCCAGGCAGGTTCCCCAGATGGGTTAGGAGAAGGCAGTGGCAAAAAAATGTTCTGTTGGGTCCATGATTGGGTCAGTTTGTTCTGTCCCGTGTGAGGCAGGATAAGGGACCAAAATGCAGAATGAACAAAAAGGGAGCCAGAAGTATAAACTGCAAGCGAGGTTTAATGCTGAAAATTATCCATTCACAAAAAAAACAACAGGTGAACAAAAATACAAAGTACAAAATAAAACATGCTCAAAAACTGAACTAAAACAAACCAGGAACTCAGGTGACGAGACGGTGAAACACAGAGGATCAAAGCAACAGGAACAGACAGGGACAACAGGAACACAGCAAGGACAACAGACTAACTGACAAAGTACGAAAGGAAACAGGTATACAGAAAATAACTAATCAAGACAGTGACACACAGCTGGGTAGGTGGACACGGGAGCAGGAGAGAAACACGGGATTGGTTAACTAAGGAAGGTGCGACTGGGAACACTAGGCTGGAGCAAACGAGACTCAAACAGAAACAGTGTGCAGGGGAGACTGAGCGGGAAGGATAGACAAGACTGATAGCACAGGTTGAAACTAATCTGGGAAACAGAGACAGAGGGACACAGAATTAGGGGAATAGAGAGACACAGAGATAGAGAGGGAGACACAGAGAGACACAGAGAAAAAGCACAGTTGAGACACAAAAGGTAAAAATAAAAAATAAAGCAGGAAATAACAGTAACTAGAAACAAGGAAAAACTAGAAAACAAAACCCCCAAACCATAACCATATTACAATGGGTTTTTTTTCAACATTCTATAATATGAATTGTCTTAAACGTGCTATTTTTTGTACATTTCAGGTGTTTTTTGGACATGTAATATTTTTTACATTTTTTGGATATACTAAACTATTACGTTTTGGTCATTTTTTTCCCACATGCTACATAATGATATTTTGGGGTGTTTATTTGACATGCTATATACTATGATGTGTCTCGACATGCTGTTTTATGTGGTTTTCAGCTGTTTTTTGGACATGTAATATTTTTACATTTTTCAACATACTTTCTATTTACAATAAAATACTCATACTATTTACATGTAACAAGGCTTACTGTAGTAGTATTGTCCGAGCTGGAAATTGGTAAAGGGTTGACAAGACACATTGGCCTTGTATCACCACTTTTGAGAGTCCCACACTGCCATGTAACATGACGTAGATTTATGGTGGTCTGCTGTCCTCCCCTGCATCTGGAGAGTTGGTTACAGGCCCCCTATCAGGCGCAAGGATCCCTCCTGCAAAAGCCGAGGTCCTCTGTGTTTGGTCCACAAGACGCCCCAGCTCCCTCCTCTCCCCACCTGCTCCTTGTATCAGTTGTGGGGGTGATTTCTTCAGCGGAGTCCAGAGCCACACTCTCAAAATAACTGTATCAATACATACAACATGTCAGTGAGTTTGCATTGCATGACAGATGTAAATGAGCTGCTAATTTACAAGCGTACCTTCTATCTGGCTGTGGCAGCTAATGTGTTAGCTGACATTAGCTAAACAATTCAATATCAAGCGAATGCTACCATACATTCAGAAACACTGTAATGTTACGGGCATCACACAAGCTGATTTGAGTTGGAATTTATAAATACACAGATAATGTGATGAAGAGCACATCTCTAGCTAAAAAACAGTAACTACAGTTATATTAAAACACACTATTTATGTCTTAATTGTTTGTATTTAATTTTTACCAGTGTATTCACCATGTGGTGTCCGTGGCCACATCAGTTGCCATGGTTACGAGCCTGTGGAGGTGGTGCAGTGAAGCAGAGAGGGAGGAGAAGGGACCTGCAGGCTGTACTCGTACAAAATTTCTCTCTTCTCAATGTTACCAACTGCACCTTTAAGGAAAGAAAATATCAGGATCAGGCTGGTAATCATGAGTAGTATCCTCAGAGCTGCAAAAGCACAAAACAAGCAAAAATGTTTTAGCCAGCTCTCATATCTCCAAATTGCTTTGAAATGTATGCAACTTTACTATTCTATAATTAAATGTGTTTTACAAAGCACATTTTTTTCTACTTGCATAAATCAAACAGCACATTACCATATTATATGATCACAATACTTTTTGAACAGTTTTTAAACAATATAAAGATCTGCATGTGTGGCATTGACATTCACATTCAATATTAGACATGTAATGTCTCAAAAGTAATACCTGAGAAGCGTATGAAAACAGAAATTATGAAACCTTACATATTTTCAAGTTTTATTTGATAGATGGCTGATACATGGGTAAATAGCAAATTTAGGAGTGGATCAGAATCATAAATACTTTGTTGATCCTTAGGATAAAATGTGACATTTTACTGTTTGCTCTAATACCATGTATAAGCAAAGAGAATAATGAACCTAAAAATGTTGAAGTATTCAAAAATATGTGCATTATACTACCAAAACAAAAAATTAAATAGAAGAAAGATTATTTAAAAATATGTTCATCATGCCACAAAGTGTGTTGAATATAAATGCAAGCCTATAATATGTTAAAAAAAAAGATAAGATTATCTGTTAAAAAATAGTACTGGAAGATTTGATTTCCCTGATGCAAAGTGTAGCCTTTCTCTTGATGGTGACGTAGGGTCTGAGGGATGAGCAGAAATATTTAGAAATGTGGTCTGACAGTTTTTTTCACCACCAGATGTATTTTGCCATTTCACTACAGTAACAGTGGCACAACTACAACTGTGACAGTCCAACAACCGCGGCCTGCACGTTGACAGATAAATAATCAGCAGATGTATAAATGGTTTTTGCTATGAAAACTTATGTACAGCAGTTTCGATTTGGCAAAACAAACAAAAACAGTAGCAAGTGTTTTAAGCACTGCAGGCGTTTGATAACAGAAACTGTGGTAAACACAGAGCTAACTACGCGGAAAAAGAGTGGTGATGACAACATTACACCTTGAGAGCATACATAAACATCTGTAAAAAACCCAAATTGAGAGTACTGTTTGGTAACTTCACAAAGACATTTTTGGCCACTCTGCGATAAATCAATGCTAACCAGTCACTTTTTCAATATGCTGTACTATGAAGTGTCTCGACAAGCTATTTAATGTGGTTTTCAGTTGTTTTTTGGACATGTCATATTTTGTCATTTTTCAACATACTAGATGATGAATTTGATCATTTTTGAGTATCATACTATACTATGGCATTTTTGATGATTTTTGAGCTCAAAAATCATCAAAAACATCAAAGTATAGCTATCAGAGATGTCATAATATGGAATGTAAAACAAACATCTTTGGTTCGCATGTAAAAAAAAAAAAAAGTCATTATAAAATGTCAAAAACATTAATATAGCTTGTCATAAAAGTCGTCGTAATAAATGAAAAAAAATGTCTTAAACGTTTTTAGTATTTTTTATAAAGTCATAGTACACCATGTCAAAAATTGTTATGGAATAGTATGTCAAAAAAGTCATAGTATAGTCTGTCCAAAAGGTCATGGTAAAGTATGTCATAATAAAAATTAAAGAAAAAAAAATTTAAAAAGACTCAAAAAAGAAAAAGTCATAGTAAAGTAAGCATAAAACAGACACAAAAAAGTCCAAGTATAGCAGAGCTGTTCCTCTATGTAGGCTTTTGCTGAACACACACAGATCTCATTTAAATATGACAAGAAGATTAAGATTAGACAAGTCCAAAGAATATAGTATACAGTCAAGACATTGTTAAGTTTCTCTTCCTAATAGCGCTTCTGGTGATATTTACAAGAATCCATCATGAGTGAGTGAAAACAACCAATCAGAGCTATGAACTGCTGTCTAACTGTAAAACTAGGCAACGCTGACCAAAATGAATAAAGATTTTCTCACTGCATTGCCAATTTCTCATTTTAAATGTTTTCAGAAAATTACTTTAGTTCACCGTTTTGCTGTAAAAAGAAAACATTTGTGAACTGGCCAGCAGTCAAACAAAAACCTAGTACCACCCAGAGCAAACATTCTCATTTTACAATTAAACAATACACTAAAATATGTTTCTGAAAACTTCTGAAGTGAGAAATAGGCGATGCAGTCACAGAATCTTGATTCTTATTTGATCGGCCCTGCCTAGTCTTAGTTCACAAGCAGTTATTAACATGGCTGACAGCTGCGTCAGAAACTCCTCACTTCTGATTGGTTGATTTCCTTCAGCCATGGTATATTGTGGCAAATGCCATTACAGGCATCATTTTTTTCACAGATTATCTGTCTCATGCTGTGTGGATGTAGTGACAGTTGCAGCAAATTTGGCAAAGAAGTTATTTTTATAAAAGTTACCAGCTGTAGCTTTTCACAGTTTGGCTGCTTGTTTTGTACTGTTATTGCTTTTCAAACGTTAGGATGTTTCTCTGCGCCGTCTTTCCAGTAACACATGCTGAGGCTCATCAGGCTCTCAACACTTTCCAGGAACACAAACAGCTGCACCTCTGTCTCTCTGTCTGCAAGAGAAAAACACGTTACATAACACAAAGGCTGCCAAGTGTGGCTGTAAACAGCATGGCCAAGGTGAAGGCGTTACTAGCGTACAATATGTGACACTAGGTGGGGCCGGCACTCTGCATTTCACGCACTGTTATTTTGTGAAATGTGAAGTCCTCTGAGTGTTTACCCAGGTCTGCTTCAAGGACAACCACACTGCAGCTGGAGGTCATTGCAAATTTTAGATAAGTGCTGAACATCATGGAAAATGATGCTGCAAATGACCACAGACTGCAGAAGAGTCACCTACTGAAAAGCCTCAAGACAGTTTGAAACTAAAATTGCTTTGTGATATAACTCGAATGTGACCTTCCAAAAGGTTTTCAAGGAACACAACTTCCCCGAAGCGAACGTATGCCAGCATTGTGTTAATGAGGCTGCAGGCGTCACTACTGACCCTCTCTCATCTCCATGTGGTCCTTTTATTTGGTTTAGGTTTTTTGTTTTAAATAATCATTTAACCTTTATTAAACCAGATAAAAAAAAACTAAAAGTAGAAAAAAATCTTGTTCAAGAGTGTCCTGGCCAAGTGTTTGGTCTTAATTTGTCACGTTATATAAATGAGCACCATATTTTTGATGTGGCTGTCATATCACGAGTTAAATCCCAGTTCCGATCCTGCCATACTTCATATTGTTTTGTGATGTCCACAAGTGGAATTGGGGGAAATAAGAACGGTAACACTTCATAATACAGCCAACAATTTCCATTGTAATGTCATTGTATAAAATAGCTTTTCCAACTGACAAGACTACAAGAAAACAAGACTACAAGAATCAAGGGGGCAACAAGGAAAGGAGAATAAATGATATTCTTAAAGGGATGGTTCTGCTTTTTGATGTGAAGTTGTATGAGATACTTATAATCATAGTCAGCGTGTTACACACCAACTCGTTCTCATTCTCAGCTCTTTTATGTGCATGAAACATCGCAGCTGAGAATGCAGGTGGACAGAACCGACCGTGGTGTTATTATACGCGGTCAAACAGGCGCATAACGCGCACATGGGCAACGTGGCTTGTCAGAGCCTATTGCATGCGCGTGAAACACAGCAGGACAGAGACAGATTGAAACGCTGATGGTGACAATGTAATATAAGGGACGGAGGGGGGCAGCGGATGCATCCAACAAGTCCTGGACTTTGATTTGAATGTCTGGTGTTCGCTTCCTGTCTGAATGTTATGTTTTTGTTTCTACATCTGACCGTTTGCCTTCGTCCTCTAAACCTAACCATCCATGCCAGCATGTGTATTGTGGACATAACCACGTGCCACCATGATCATTTGTTGACATCACAGCAGCGGCTTCCCAAAACATAAACAGCATATGCAAAAGGATACTTAAAACATAATCTGTAGACGTGGAAATCCACTGCAACTACTTCCATTTGAGAATGTGTTGCACATTCAGCAAGAGTTGACTGACATGCCCCCAGTTTGAAAAGAGCAAGCAGGAGTACCAACACGGGACAAAAGGTTAAATAGTGTGGTGCCTGACCGCAGCACAAGACAGCTGATGTTAAACTAGGTTTTAAAGGGTTAAAATTGTCTCTTGGAACAACAAAATCAAACTGTAAGGCCTATGTTAGGCACAGACCTCATTTCTACATATGTTAAATTATATGAAAAATAAATCAAAACTAAAATATTCTACAAAATTTCAGCTTTTTTTGGTGTAAACCATAATGTATTTTTTTTTTATCTGCAGAGCAGATCTCTATCAGCTCAAAAACATCGCCTTCACCGTCAGTCTGAGCATGCCCAGACTGAGATACAGAGAAACAGTCTGAGCATGCCCATTCTGAGAAACAAGGATCCAACTGGAACAGCCAACTGGATCAACAGTTCAGAGACAAGCCCCACCAGCCACATTCGGCACTCGGCACACCCACACACGTGGTTTCTCCTCCTGCACTCGCGGCTTCTTTCTGATTCTCCACCTGCACACACCGCTGCTCCACCTCCATCTGCACACAGTGTTCCTCCACCCGAACACACAGATTCTCTGTAACCATGCTGTATTCACTTGTATAAACAGCCTCCAACCTGAACACACATCAGTACAATCATATCCAGAATGCGGTGGAGCGTGCATCACAAACATGTTGTTTTACACTCTCACAGAAATAAGCAGGACATGAACCAACCTGCAGTAGCAGTGTGATTTCTTTTTTTAAAAAACATGAGGAAATTAAAGTCAATGAGGAACTTGGTAAGAAATGTTCTACAAATTGCAAAAAAAAAAGTAAATTTAGAAAATTATTTTTTTAAAAGGCTATAGAAAAATGTCTAGAGAAAAAAGAAAAATGTTAGGCAAAACACATTTAAGGGAAAAAAGATTGTTTTAAATGTTAGGGGAAATGTGGAGCGAAAAGGAAAAAAGCTAGGGAAATAATTATCAGAATTACATTAAAGATTATGTTATATTTTAATGCACTTTTTCAAGGTCATTTCCTTGTTTTTTCTTCATTGTTTTTTTTACTTTATTTCTTTTTTGACTACTTTCCAGGTTATTTTCCTGCACTTTTCGCTAATTTCTTTTTAATTTTTGGGTCATTTCTTCTTTCATTGCTCATTGCCTTCTCATGTTTTTGAAAGAAATCAGGTCAATTTGCTCAGGGTTTCAAAGGGTTAAGGGCCTGTGAGTACGAGGGAGAGACCGCAGAGAGGACGAAGTAAACAGACTCGGGGAGTGTGGAATGTCTGGCTGCACCTTCGGCAAACTAACTGCATAACAAGTTTCTCCGTGAGTACAGGAGGACCTCCAACTGACCTCCCTGCTCCTCCCTCTAACCAATCACTGAGCTGCTTTTAGGTCACAATCAAAGTCATACTTATCATTATATAATTATGTTTAATAATATGTTATAGCTTTTCCTCCGCGGATTACATTACAAGCTGTATTTTATATGTTCAACAATAACCCCACCATCTGAGTTCCTTTCTTTTTCCTTTTCTTTTGCTCTTGTGTGACCTATAGTTTGATAGCATATTGTAACTATGACACATTACAAGATAATTACTTCAATAATTACTCCACTGAAGATCACTCTTTATAACACTATTTTTGCAGTATTGTTCACTGCGGAGGAATGCTAGAAAAAAAAGGTTTCTGCACAGATTTAACACAGGGCGAGTAACTGATATACGAATATTCATTTTAAGATTTTTTTTTTCATTTAACCTCAATTTAATTTAATGTGCACATCAAGTCATATTGTGGTGCCTTTGCACTATATCGCCATTTCGCCATTACACCAGGAAAAATACTACATCAAGATTAGCAATAGAGTTGGCACATCATAAAATCCAGGATCCGGGACAAAAAGCAGAATTACAAAACACGGTCACAGGTAAAGTCAACTCAGCCAGATTACCACAAAGCAACGTCACAAAAGAAGAAAGAAAAGCAATAGACTTAAAAAAAGACGAGTCAATCACCATTCTACCAGCAGACAAAGGGAGGGACGATGATGGTCATGCACACAATTCATATGAAACACAGATGGAAACTATATTAGGGGACAGTAACACATATGAAATTCTGAAAAAAAAAAATCCCACAGAAGAAAAGAAAAAAAAACTCTCCTAAAACTCTTACTAGAGTCCAAAAAAATAACACAGGACACATATGACAGCTTAATACCCACAGCAAGTGTCACCCCCACGAATTTATGGAACATCCAAAATACACAAAAAGGACTCCCCTCTGTGCCCCATTGTAGACAGCATCGGATCAGTCACCTACAACTTATCAAAAGCCCTGGTTGAAATATTCAAACCCATTCCTGGTTTAACAGAACACCATTGCAAAAACTTAAAATAACTGGTACAAGAACTCAAAAACATGAAAGTAGAAACACATAAGATCCTCATTTCACACAATGTCTTATCATTATTCACAAAAACCCCCGTTGATGTCACACTACACATTGCGCAAGAACATAAAACTCACATAACAAAACATAAAATTCACCAACGAAGAGGAAACAGACAGGACAATAGCTTTTGTGGACATAAAAATCCACCACAAAGATGATGGAAGCATAAAAATAACAGCTTACAGAAAACCTACACACACTGATCAGAACTTACTCCGAGCACCCCACCGCACACAAACTGTCAGTTGTCAGAAATTTATATGAACGGGCCAGCATGATAAAGGACGAGGGGAATAGACAGGAGGAGGAAAAACACATACAACATGCACTCGAGCGCTGTCAATACCACAAATGGGCCACAAACAAAGGAAAACAGCAGGTCATAAATAAAGAAAATAAACCAAAAGAACAAAAAGCAAAAGACATGCAAAAAACAAACTTCAAAAACACAGTGCCCATACGATATATCTGGGCGATAACAGAACCAATACAAAGGTTCATGAAAAAACACAAAATGGCAATAAACCACATACTAAACTGGGACAGCTTCTGGTTCACCCTAAAGAAAAGACAGAACAAGACAAAAAATGCAACGTAATACACGAAATATCATGCAGGTCATGTAATAAAACATACATGGGGGAGAAAGGAAGACTGTTTACACCAGCAGGAGAGCGAGAAGGAAACAGCGAGGCAATTTACAAGAACAGAAAAAGAAAAGGCAGAACAAGAAAACCTTAAAATCAGCAATATCAGACAACACAAGGATTATTGATCGATTATTGATTGATTAAGGATCAGAGACCAACAATCAAAGAGGCTATTGAAATCAGAAAGCGGAGCAAGGACACCATCAACCAGGACGAGGGGGCCTTCATGCTTTCCCACACCTGGGACTCTCTCCTCCGGAGAACAGCGGGGGGCGTGGTCTGCCAGATAGACCTGTCAGGTCCGTCAGGCTGACCACGCCTGGGAAGAACAGCTGATAAGGACACGTCACAGCGGTCAGGTGACGATTCTGAGGAAGAGCCCCCAGAGTGGGTTCAAGATGAAACCCTTGAAATACAAAAGGGTCCACAATAGAGTCCCTTGGGAAGGTTCTAGTTTAAACCCTTGGAATGTAAATGGGTTCTCAGTAGAGTCCTGTGGGTGGGTTCTCAATCAAATTCCTTGAATATGAAAGGGTTCTTGGTCAAACCCTCTGTTGGGTTACGATTTAAACCCCTGGAATAAAAATGGGTTCTCCGTAGAATCGCTTGGATGGGTTCAAGATAAACCCTAGGAATATAAACGGGTTCTCCATAGAGTCCCCCTGTTGAATTCTACCATGGATAAAACCCTTGGTATATGAAAAGGTTCTCTGTAAGACCTCCAAGGTGGGTTTTAGTGAGAACCCCCAGAAAGGATTCTGGGTGGAGCCTTTACACCAAAGAAGGGTTCTCTGTACAACCTCACATAGGGGGGTCTGGGTGGAACCTTCCTCAGAACGCATGAAAAGTTCCATGAGGAACGAAAAAGGTTTCTCCTACGGGAACAAGCCACAGAACCCTCTATGGTTCTAGTTTGCATCTTTATTTCTTAGAATGTAGTCTTTGCACAGTCTGAGGTCCTCAGACAAGAACCTGTTAGCTCTTTGACAGATTGAGTTTAAGCGGGGCAGCAACACTCTGTGCAGTTTACTTTTCAGAGTGAAACCAACTTCAGCAAAAGTATGAAAAACAATAGAGGGGACAGGTGTAATTCTATGAACCAAACAGGGACATAATAAACGGGCCTATTGCACACGGAAATTCCAACAGTGAAAGCAGTCTCAGCAGCAATGAGCAGAAATCCCCGCCTGCGTGAAGCCAGCTCACTAGAGCAGTGCTATAAAAAAGAAAACAACAGACTTCCTCCAGGGGATGCTGACATAATCTGCCTGCATGCCCCGTGCATGATCAAGAACTTCAACCAATCACAGAACGCATGGCAGCAGACTTCAGCCAATGGGTGCTCTGCTGGTTTCCAGAGTCTGTTTTTTTTGGATGGATGTAACAGCGGAGATAAAAAGAAGTAGGGAAACCTGTCAAACTTCTGAGATTCTGAGAAGTGCTGACAATTTGATTGTACATTCAGACAAATGGAACTCCCTTCATGTTAATTGCACCGTGAAGTTACGGTCATGCTTATAATCCATCTGCACTGATGAGCTCCACTTGAGCGTCTTTTTTTTGTTACGTTCTGCTTTTAGCTTACTCCTGTTTCTAAAAAAGTTATCCACAATTAGAAATAAAAAGTTCTAGTTCAACTATAATTCAGATTTCTGCGGCTGGGGGTCAATTTACTCTTTTATGTATACACCTCAATCAGACCCGAACTGGACTAGGCATTCTGCGCATGCTCCATTGTCCCTATGCTGGGCAGTCAAACAGCATAAATTCAAAGAGGACAGCGAGGAAAAACAAAAGAAAAAGAAGAAGGGATGAGAACAAAACAAGACAAAGGCACAAAGTGTGCACTACATGTGCAGCACTGGACTTGAAGCTTATTTGCCGCTTGCGAAGTTGCTTGGGATGTGACGTAATAGGTCAACCAGAGGAAGGTCAAATAGCAGCTAGCTGAAAGACAGCATATCACCACCTTCTGTGGCAGGGTCTGACACACTTGAGTGTACATGTATTCAGGGTTAGTTTCTGTTACAGCAGGTATCAGCAGGACCGCATTTTGCAATGATGACACACAAAGACTCACAAGGTGGAAACAACCGTCGCGACAGGTAATGAGTTAGTGAGTGGACTGGTCATGGTGAGTCTCCTCCTGGGGAGTCATCACAAGGATGGTGTCATCAGGGTTTCTTCAGCTTGGGCCAACAAGGCACTGTTCAAACTGAAGCAGTGGAGTTTGACAGATGTGAGTATTTCCCTGGCAGGGCGTGTTAAGACAGTGACTATAACTGAATTATGGGTAATTTGGTGGTTTTTCTAGCTTGACCTGGACTAAAATGTAGGCAGTCTCAGATTCTGCTGCTTTTATTTTAACCATTCTCTTTTTAATTTGTCTCTTGTGAGTTCCCCAACTTTATGGAAATGTGATATTAAATCCAAAGAATAGAAAAGTTCAGTGATATTCAACTTACGGCCCTTTCTGTCACATAAAGCATCTCCTTCAGGCAGCATTACATAGACAAAAATAGGAATAAAGGGCTGGTAAGCTGTTTTTTCTTTTTTTGCTTGTTTCTTTGTTTGTTTCTTTGTTTTGGGGAGTGGCTTTTTCTGTGTGAGTAAGACTTTCATTAAACTGATTTTAAGACACTGTCTGACTTGATGTCCTGATATGATAAATCCTGAGATGGCTCTAGAAACGGGGTGGGACACTTCTGCATGATCACGAGTTTCAAGTACACAAGTGGTATGAAACACAACATCTGGGACACATGATGCTGACGGGATTATTACAGAGTGTAAAGACACGATTTAATTCTTATTGTATGAGTAAAAGCACATTTTATGCTACTGCAACATCTCTCTGTTTTACCGAGGCATGCTTTGAATCATACTTGACCTCTGGCTCGTGACCGGACTTGCTGTGCAAGCAATGAACTTTCTGCTGTGAATCACTGAGGGAACAAACAGAGGAAGGTTGAGGAAATAACACCACACAGACCGTGTGTGTGTGTGTGTGTGTGTGTGTGTGTATGAACACGCCGTTCTCGAATGCTAACCCTCGTGAACAACTGCTTCAGCCAAAGAGGAGGCGAGTGATCCACCGCCTCAGCCAATCACAGGCCTTGTCTGAGGACAGAGCGAGGCATGCTGCATGCTGGTAAGCATTATGACATGATGGCAATTATGTTTTTGCCCAAGCATGCATGCACACGCACACACGCACACACACATACACAAACACACTCCTTAAACAGAGCATGTTCCAGGTTTATTTAAGGAGCTCAGAATGCAGAAAGTACAGGGCGTGTCTCTGCTGTATGACAATACTTCACACAGACATATGACCTATATGTTAAGTTTATCCGGTCAACATACTGTAACCCGTTGGCTACTCATTTAATGAAGCATCAATCTTTAAAATATGCATAAGAACGGCCTGCTCTGGCGACCTGGGACAGCTGTAACCATGACAACCTGCTTCTGTTCACTCTGCGACCTCTGTTGCAAGTCACCCCAAAGTTTTCTTCCAGTTTTCTCAGTCAAAGGAAATACTTAAGAAAGGAAATGAAACATAAAAAAGAGGAACTTACCAACCAACCAGAGACTGTCCTCTTTTGCTTGTGCTGCATTTTCAAACCTCTGAAACTTGAATTAACATCACTTTTCTTAGCAAATTGGTTATTTCTTTCAGAAACATGGGGGGGAGGCAATGAGCAACTTGATAAGAAATGTTATACAAATTGCAAGAAATTAGTAGAATTAGATTTTTTTTTTTTAAAGGTAGGAAAAACTGTGTAGAGAGAAAGGGGGGAACAGGGAAAAACATAATCAAATATTCAAAATAATAATACAGAATTAAAATATTTTTTAAACAATTTCTCCCCAGGTCATTTATTTATTTATTTCACTAATTCTCTGGTAGTTTTCTTGTGCTTTTCACTGATTTGCTGCAACTTTTTCCCCCTGAGAGGAGGGTATTTCCTCTTTGTTGCTCATTGCCTTCTTCCCATGTTTTGAAAAAAAAGGGTTTCAAAGGATTAACTTTCTTATCTTATCTCAAGAAATCTTATCTATATCTATTGATAAAAGACCCTGTATATGTACTTGATTAACTTCATTGATCCGGAAAACACAAGTGGACAGCCGACAGCGCTCAATCACAACATCATATGAATGAACATCTATGGGATGAATGCTGATCACCTCAACCATAGAGTCCAACACACTTGGAGAATTAAGGACAAGGGGTACGAAACTGTTCAGTGGGCCAACAAAAGTGTGTTATTCAGGTGTTCAGAGTACACACCCTACCAAAACACTAACTGTTTCTTCCTGTACTTTGTCACCCATTAGTAAGTCAGAGCAAATAATGCTGTACATTCAATAATCAGACAAGTCTGTGGAAAAAAAATGAATATCCAGATAACATATTCAGTGGTTCACTTTCAACTAAGGGTCACTTTAAGGGCCCAGACACACCAAAGCAGCATCACAGAGCTTTCAGTAATGAAGGTTGATGGTTACATCACCTCACATTACCTTGTGTCTCTGCCAAAAACTTGCACTTGAACACACTGCAAAGACTACAGTCATAGCTAAGCAGCAGGCATACATGAATGAATGAATGAAAATAACTCTCCATTCCAGGAGGTGTTGGTAATCTGTTCGTCATCTAAAAAGGAATCTGGAAGACCGACATGACAAATTCATCAACGCCAGTTAGCCAGGCAGTGCGGTAACAACACAATCCAATGTTGAAAGAATAAAGCATATTTACTCTGTGTTAGCAAACAGTTCTAAACTGCTCCTGCTAAGGAGCTAAATACCAAAAGAAAATCATCTCATCTTATACAACAAGTTTGTTTCAAGCTCCACCATTTAGTATTAGATCAGTGCTCATGATACCTCATCAGACAGGTTACAAACCTGGACTGAATGGACTGGTTTTATTAGTACCACCCTTAAGTTTTGACAATGGAAAGGCAAAAGTAACAGTGCCTATGTGTATTGAACTAAAGTGAACCAAGCTGTTTGGCAGAAACAAAACAAATACTACAACAAACAGAAAACAGAGTGCTAATAATATCAAAATCTGGTCTCGTTGCCTTCAGATTCTGCATACATCATTGTAAATAATTAAGTCATGAATCAAATGACAAACAGGAATTCATTAGATTAACAGGAAAACACAAAAAAACCATAAAGTTCATCTTGGTTGTATACCAGAGGTGAGCAACACCCAGACCCTTGGGAGGAGGTCTGCCAACCCTGGTGTACAGTCTGTTTGTTAATATTGGTTGAGTTATGTGTGAAATTTGTTTTTTTCTAATTGAGGGGATGGAAGAAGTCGATGACATGATGAGCAACACCCAGACCCTTCAGGAGGGGGTGCTCATCCTCATCAACAGCAGGCTGCAGGTGAGCAACGCCCAGACCCTCGGGAGGAGGTTTGCCCACCCTGTGCACAGTCTTTTTGTTGTTAATATTGACACGGATTGTGCCGAATTGAGGGGATGGAAGAAGTCGATGACATGATGAGCGACCCCCAGACCCTTCAGGAGGGGGTGCTCATCCACATCAACAGCAGGCTGCAGGTGAGCAACGCCCAGACCCCCAGGAGGAGGTTTGCCCACCCTGCGCACAGTCTTTTTGTTGTTAATATTGGTTATTTGTGTCAGATTGACACGGATTGTGCCGAATTGAGGGGATGGAAGAAGTCGATGACATGATGAGCGACCCCCAGACCCTTCAGGAGGGGGTGCTCATCCTCATTCATGTGTGCATGTATTAGTGTGTGTGTGTGTGTGTGTGTGTGTGTGTGTGTGTGGAGAGGCAATACACTGTCTGCGCATGTACCATAACCAACCACAGACATTCAATAAGATACAAACGTAAAATGATGAAGACACAAAAACATAACAACAATAACAACAACAACAACAAAATGAAAAAGGACAGAGAGAAGGTGAGGTTGTCGCGCATGGAAAAGGTTTTTAGGGGTTAAGGTTAGTCTCTTTCATAAGTTTCAGTTTATTTGTGTTTTTCCGGAGGTTTGTAAGCCCTGCTTTGATTTTTGTAATGAACGATGTTGTGGTGGGCTAACTCCAGGCTATTGCGGATGTCTGATTTCATCGTAGTTTAACTAGAAAGCTACTAGGTCCAGTTTGTAGTTAGTGCTTGCTAGTTCACTCACCTCGATTTCGGTGGTTTGTAGATCATCGGTGTCCCCTGAAGAGTCTGTCTTTTGTGGTTTGTTTGGGTTGGTTGAGTCCGGGTCCGTGCTGGTCTGCAGGTTGTAATAGCGGTCAATGAATGCTTCGAGTTCGGTTATATCCTCCGCTGTGGTGATGCGTTGTTCCGGGTTGGAGGTGGCGGATGGATGAAGCATGCAGTCTGAATCAGATTGTCTTTTAATTTCTTATTTTAAGGTTTTAGTTTTACGCGTTTGTTGTGTTCCCTCAGTAGCAGTGCGCCGCCATGTTGAATCTCGCCGCCAGTTTCCAAATCTCGCGATGCTCGCACTCACAACGTGCCTTCAGTTTTTCTTCTTCTTCTGAATTTCCGGCAGTCTCGACGCATCGCTGCATATTGCTGCCACTCACAAGTAGGTCTTGGTATTACTGCTTTCACTGCTTTCACAGTCTGTAACTGGTTTTCAGAGGGATTTAGTAAATAACTTAATGTTACTCTGATTCTGGTGTCTGATACAGCAGCATACAGTTGTTTTCTTTGTTCATTGCACAGGTTGGATTCCATCAGTACATGTTTTATGGTTTGTTGTTGCATACAAAATTTACAGTCTATCTTTGTGTTTTTCCATCTTTGCCAGATCCCATGCAATACCAGTCGGTCTGGTCATGATTACAGTTTGCTTTCTGTCCTTGCCAAGATGACACTGTGATGTGTTACACTATTCTGACTATTTTCCATGCACATGCCAGTCAAACAGACATTGGCCGTTCCATTTGTTGACACTCGCTCTACATGTGACTACACCCTCCTCCCCTTCAACCACCCAACCACACACTGGTGGCACCATGCACACTCGGAAACTTTCAACACTTTCACATGTTGCTTCACCCCTTCCCCTAATTTCTACACCTGTTCTTCTTCATGTTTATATTTTACATTGGTCATCTTTTTTTGCACAGACACTAAACTCAGGGGAAACACAACATTTTGCTGCCGTGAACACTTTCCTAATTGAGAAGGCATGTTTGCTCTACATGGCCATAGTAACTTTACACACCTACTGAAAGTGTCTCAGATTGTGACCCTGCCCAACCCCCTCATACAGTGTTTAGCAACCAGGACAAGACCCCTCTCTGGCTTCCCACATAGCAATAAAGACTTGTGCATGTGTCTGCATTGTGGGTGGAGTATTTTCAGGGTACAGTAGATTACAGCAGATATATTTTTGGTAAGCCATGCCATAAGAAGCCAAGTATGTAGAGCAGAATATGGGAGGGAGATAATAACATGGCAGTATGAACTCCATAAAAGGAGAGAATGCATAAGACTAAATAGATGTATACAGGTGCACCCACTGTCCATGACTATCATGATAAGGCATCAAGGCATTTTTAGGACTGAACGGGATCAGGAGCATTAAGCTCACACAGCATCCGGTCTTTTGTTTTACATCAGCTGTCACACAAATGTTTTTACATTTTGCAGGCAGCCTTTGCCCCTCTACTCCATTCAGCCATCTGTCTCCCCATTGGTGGGGCTGAACCCTGCCCACGTCAAAACACCCCACACCATTAATGAGACTGTTCATTTACATGATATACTAAAGTTATGAGCACTTCTTTCATCTCAGCTCAGTCAGAGTCGCGCATTTTGCCTTTTTGCTGCGTTTCTCCGCCTTGTTCTGAAGAGTGACAGATAGCGATGCTAAGTGAACCACAGCTGCGCTCGCCAATGCAAGCAGGACAGCAAAAATTCACCAAAAAGATGTGCGGAAAACTAAAATAAACACTTAACAGAATACAGCTCAGTCAGGTAACTGAGACACAGGCTGCTGAAGCGACAAACACTGGACTCTGAAAGGTACAGAGACATGCAGGGAGGTCAACAAAATTAGAGGGAGGGTTTGTCATTTAAAACTTTTTTTTGTAACACAGATAATAAGCAACTTGGATGCAGGTATTATTAAAAATAACTTTAAAGAAACCTTCTTAAAGCGTGCACCGTGCAGCTGTATAATCTAAGAAACAAAAATATCAGATCGGGGCTCAGTATTGGTGGATACTCAATAATAAATGACTTGGATCTGGGTCGAGGGCAACTAAACATAATCGGGACATCCTTACTTAGAACCTTACCAGTATGGATAGTGCCTTTTTTTTCTCTTCCTGGTATTCATCCATTGGAGAGCAGGAATGTGCTCAGTAAACTTCCTGGCCTGAGATCTATTTCCATAAGACCATTCTTGCTGTGAAGCAACACTCCAGCCTGCAGCGACCTACAGGCCCGCAGCACCAGCCCCCGTCTCAGAGTGATTCACAGATAAACAGCTTCCTTATCGGTTGTTTTCAACAGTTACCAGACGTCAGCAGAACAGAGCGGAGAACATACTTTAAGAAGGAAAAAAAACATGCACAGGCTTCGTGCCGCACATCTCACAACAATGCTTGAGCTATTCTGAAGTATGCACCCTGAACTTTCAGAACTACTCAAAACACCTAGCCATTAAATTTTACTCTCAGATCCAAAACAACTCCAATCCTTCACCAGCTCTACTTCCAAGTTACAACCAAAGACAAGAACGCATCACTAGATCAGTTTCACATGCAATATACACGTACCACCTGATAAAAACAGTTATGGTCAGATTATCTTATTGCACTTTTACTACAATCTGGGCCAAGATCGCATACTACATTATACTATTACTCATTTCATGATCATGACTGACATTTGTGTTCATGAGAATTTTTGGTACGAGTGAACTCAACAGTTCTTATTTGCAGCGGTGTAATGTTATGAGTGTAGTAATACTTTTTTACAGTATTTAAGTATATTTGGGAGCATCTGTAAACAAGTTTTTATATTTCTGTCAACTCTTACATTTTCAGTCTAAACTGTATACTTTCACTCAGCGACACTGAGTGATGCCTGCCTCTTCCTCACACTTTGCTGGTCCTTAAGTGAGATCTGAACCACAATGAACTACAGATGGCTGATCTGAAAACAAAGTTACAATGAAATGAGCATGGATGCTGGATATTTTCCAATAATTCTTTATTTAAAAAAACAAACCCATAGGGTCTCATACAAAAAATACTTGTAAGTATCAAGGATGCATCGCAAACATACTTTCTCACAAATCAGTCTTAACCTGCAATTTTCCATGCGCCCTGAAAGAACAGATGTTGTGAAACCACCAGTGAAATGTTGTCTTTGACAACTGCAGATCAGATACAATGATTATCCTCACATAAGGTGCGTCCCATAATATCGGAGCGTTTAAATTATATGGACAATGTTTGGCACTTGCAGTGTCGAAAAATTACAGCCAATCACCAAGCTGGGATTTGAAAATCTAAGTTGAGGTTCCAATAAGTTTAGAGTGGGTAACCACAGCGTTGCACTCTCCACATCACAAACATCGTTCAAACAAAACATAAAAAGAAACTCACATAGGCAGTAGTAGAGCAAAATGCATCAATCGAAAAGTGCAATAAAAAACAAGAACAAAACATTTTTTTCAAACACTGGTACATGGGAAAATAAAGATGTTGCATGAGGTACTATTAGCATTCGAGGAAGATTATTCTGCATGACGTAATTCTCAAAAGGCAAAAACATTCCTGACACAGTCTATACAGCGACACAAGCTGACTGGAGTCAACGAAACAGATGGTTCCTCTGGGGAAATCCCTTAAAATCAGAGTTTAACAGGAATGAAAAAGCATCATGAGGATAAGACAAACCCCTTAAATGTCAAAGCTGTCACAGCAGGCTGGGGGCAGCTTTGTATAATGCTTGGCCCCAAAAACAAAGTCATAAAGTGTCTGTGAATGGACAGTGAGACCCTGAAAGTCTGAGTCTCTGGAAGGAACAGCTTATTCAGAAATGCAGCGCCCCACAGCCGCTGTGGTGCAACCTTCAGAGCACCAAGAGGAAGACTCAAGATCAGCGTAGGTGATGAAGCGAGGGGAAGACGGCGGACAGAACAGACGAGCCTCGTTCTGTCCCATTTCCACATTTCTAGCTTTACTTCTCCATCTGGCACGTGTCATCTGGAGTTTGGACCTTCTGCGTCTTTTCAAGTGCTTTAGAAGAATGGTCCCTGAGAGCTGGACCACGGTTCTCGAATCCCTGCTGGACTTCAGCAGACCGGCATCATGCGAGTATTGCCATTGTACTCCTCCTCAGCCTGGAAAAAAATAATTATAGCTTTATTACCAAGACTATAAGCAAGAATCATTTATTAGCTTGACGGAGAGCGTTATGCAAACTTATTCAGGGTTCCCACGCATTGTAAAAAATTTTGTTTTTGTAATATTTTAGCATCCCACAAGTGTTCAAGCACTGTCGGAAACTTGAAAAATCCATCAATATATCCAATAAATCAACATAACATTGTAAAGAAACTGCCTTCCAAACCCATTGTCTTAGAGAAAAAGACAGAAAAAAAGCCACGTGTCGATGCATATTACAGCTATGTTATATTTCAGCTACAGAACATAAATAATGATTTTCACTACTTCAATAACTTTTCCAGGCCTGGAAAATGCGACTGGGAAATTCCATGACTTTTCCAGGTTTTCCATGATTGTGGGAACCCTGTCTTATTGAAACAACTTGGTTGAGACACCTACCTCAGTGTATGCTGGAGGTGGTGGGAATTGGAAGGATGGCGCGTTCATGAAGATGGGGCTGTCGTCACCGTCAAAGTCATCCAGGAGTGGCGTGAGGGGCTGATCCAGGCGGCAGTCACGGGTGATGTCACAGTAGCTGGGAGGCTCTGAGGGCATCCTGAGAGACACCCAGCTCTGGGAGGCGTTGCTGACTGAACCTTCCTGGCTGCTCACGCTGTTGCTGCGGCTGCCCAGACCGGCTGTACCAATGACCAGAGGCAGCTCCAGGATCAGCTTCTCACTACCAGGGATGTGGATGTAAATCTGGCAGAGGGATCAGAAAGAAATGTTAATCCATGTATAAAACCACTGATTTTCATTTCTCAAAATGTAAAAGCTCAAAATCGACATGCATTAGTTAACAGCTTACCATTAGCGCGTACTCCACACGAATAATGTTGCAGCCCAGCATGGACGGTTTGATCTTTGGCACCCTGATTGTCTTTCCTTGCCATGCGTCACACATGCCAGAAATGATGTGGTTACCACGCACTGAAGACAGCTTCTGGCGGAAGACCTTTGTGCGGCCGTTGGCCTGGTAGGTGTGTTTGGCAATGATAGCGGCCTTGGGCACCACAATGCGGGAGCAGGTGTTCTCAAACTTTGCGTTAATGCAGATGTCTTCGCCTTCGCAGAAGCCACGGCGGTCGATTTTTGCATTCAGCGACACCTGGCCATCGGGGATGAACATGCAGGTGACCTTCTTTTCCTTCATGCCACCTGTGGGAGACTGAGGAGACACAGGATGGTAAGACTCTACCAGTGACTCATTCAGCAGTATATCATAA
This sequence comes from Plectropomus leopardus, assembly GCF_008729295.1. Lineage (NCBI taxonomy): Eukaryota > Metazoa > Chordata > Actinopteri > Perciformes > Serranidae > Plectropomus > Plectropomus leopardus. Next base: position 12,934,368 of record NC_056480.1, read on the forward strand.
ATTTATAACGAACAGACAGAAAGGAGCTATGTTTCATATGTTATGCCGTGTTTGGGCTGAGGCAAAATGCTGAAAAACTGTATATAAATGATACTTTTGTTGTTCAGTGTCAGTGAACTCACCAGCAGGTCAGGGGTGTTGACGTCCAGGGGTTCCTCCACCTCAAAGGGCTTCTTACACTCAAGGACAGGTTGGTGTGGCCTCTCCATCTTGGCCTTTACATAGTAATGGACATATCCAAACTTCCCCTTGTATGATGACACCAGCTGCCTGTAAGAACACATGTGGAAAATTAAAACCGAAAGTATTAGATAATCAGTGAGGAGCCATTAATCCAAAAATGAGGTCATCATATTATTTGAAGTAAGAATCGTCAACTTACCCTTGCTGGGGGAGCTCAAATCCAAATGTGTACTCGTATTTGTTGCCAGGCCTCAAGACAACCGATCCATCAGAGTCTGGGAAGAGAAAATTGAATAATTTAATACCTTGTCTTAACTACTGTTTCTTTTGGCTTGACGATGCTGTTAACTAATTTAAGGCGTGAAACACGAGGGAGAATGATGTTAAGTCAACTCTGGGAGACTCCCTCCAGTCTGATCTAACAAGAGGAAATCTGGGGAATTCCACTTGGAAAGCTTGGTTTGATTTCTTTCACAGAGCGAGGAGGCAACTCTAATTTAACAAGACGTGGCCAAAATCTGTCAAAATGTCACAAGAAATGTACCTAGAAATTAGCACATAAATTAAGAACAAAAAACAAGAAAATGGTTATATAGATAATAATACCATACATATAAAACTATTCCAATTTTTAATGTTTTATTAGACATTATATCTGTTTTTTTTTAATTTCCTAAAAAACCCTAACCCTAACCCAGCACAAAAAAGTAATGTGTCAGAGGAAATAATGGTGCACACAGTGCCAGTCATTCCTCAACACCAGTGCGTGTAAGAGTCACGGAGCAACAATGCTAAACGTTACAGAAAACAAGAAACTAGCAGCTCATTCAATCTACACTGACAAATGCTACTCAGCTACAGCAGATGATAAAGTTATCTGTGCGACTGCAGAGGATGATGATGTGAAAAAGTACCTGTAGGCTGGTCGTCCAGTCGCAGAACCTCTTCATATCGGAGGTACTCGGCCTCCTGTCGGCACCGCTGCTTGCCTTTAGCGTACTCCACCTTGGCGCAGCCCAGACCCAGCACCTTCACCGCGGACACACGAGTCACCTCGTTCACCTCCACTTCCACCCGACCGGACACTTTATCCCCGCCGCAGTAGAAAGTCTTGCAAGGGTCCGTAAAGACAATTTGAAAGGTCTTCACTTTCTTCGCCATAGCCACCATGACTGCTTATACAGGTTATCCGATAAAAGAGATAAAAAATATAAGCCTCGTGAGTGTACTTTTCAGCCGCTGAGGAGCTCTCGGCTGTTTAACGAAGTTCTCCGGTGTCTAATTCACTCTGCTGTAAACAAAAGGAGCACTGCAGGTTTATATGACTAGCCAGAATGAGCAGCATGGCTCAGCGCGTGCACACCGCTCCCATTGGTGGAAATCCTTTGTTTGTGTCAGCACCAGCCAATCACAGCGCGAATCCGACGCGTGGACACCGCATGGCTGAGGGAATGTCGAGCGTGCTCAGCAGATGCGAGCACAGGAAGTCGGAGTGAGACAGAGAGAACAGTACTGTTATAGTAAACAAAACCGAGAACGGTTACATACCGATCTGACTCATGAGCGATCTTTTAAGTGGAAGTGATTAATTATCATCCTGATACTGAACACCTACAGTCCATTATCAGTATCACCAGGATTAGGGTGGACACAGGCAACATATATATACAATATATAGACATACTTATACATATATACGGTATATATACATACTGTCTATCCATCCATCCGCCTACATACTGTCTATCCATCTATCCATCCATTTATCGAGATATAGATATAAAGATATATTCTGGCAATTTATGGAAAATAGGGTAGGGTGTGGATGTTGGCAAAAGCTTGATAGAGTCTTTTTAACGAGTGATTAATTATCATCCTGATACTGAACACCCACAGTCCATTATCAGTATCACCAGGATTAGGGTGGACACAGGCAACATATACATACAATACATAGACATACTTATACATATATACAGTATATATATATACATACTGTCTATTCATCCATCCATCTACATACTGTCTATCCATCCATCCATCTACATACTGTCTATCCATCCATCCCTCTACATACTGTCTATCCATCTATCCATCCATTTATCGAGATATAGATATAAAGGTATATTCTGGCAATTTATGGAAAATAGGGTGTGGATGTTGGCAACGGCTTGATAGAGTCTTTTTAACGAGTGATTAATTATCATCCTGATACTGAACACCTACAGTCCATTATCAATATCACCAGGATTAGGGTGGACACAGGCAACATATACATATGATATACAGACATACCTATACATGTATACAGTTTATATACATATTGTCTATTCATCCATCGATCTACATACTGTCTATCCATCCATCCATCTACATACTGTCTATCCATCCATCCATCCATCCATCTATCTAGATACAGATATAAAGGTATATTCTGACGATTTATGGAAAATAGGGTGTGGATGTTGGCAACAGCTTGATAGAGTCTTTATAACGACATACTAAATCCAGAAGAGTTCCTGCAACTTAATGCAAGGTAGATCTTTTTTAAATGTCACTCGGAATTTAATTTAAGACCAATTTTCTAACAACCTAAATTGAAGGACAAATTGTTTTCCCCCAAAATGTTTATTGTGCCATAAATTATGATTTTTTTTTTAAAGTTGGAAGACACACATGGAAGACAATGAGCAAACAATATTATATTATTTTATCATAAAAGCAGGTTAGTTTTTGGTTTATTAACAGAAGTGTGAAATATAAATATCCGGCATCTCTGGGCAATTTTGTGTTATTGAATCGGCATTTGAGATTCCACTGCTTGTACTTCCATCATGACAAGTTTAAGACGATGAATTCATTACATTATTGAACAAAAAATAGATTTACCAATCTTGTTGCAATTTTATTTTGCAATTTTGCAATGTTGAAATGCAATGTCAGAAAAAAACGATCCATAAAATCTTACTTCCCCTGTCTGAGCATTTTTAAGACTTTTGGAAGATGAATTCAAGACATTTTAATACCCATTCAGGCTTTATTTTTCAATGAATGAATTCAATGCCTTCTGAGACCTTTTAAGAATCCTCAGTAACCCTGAAAATGAGTATAATCAATGTTTTGGCATTTTTATGCCTTAATTTGAGATTTAACAGTACAGATTATTAGCTATCTGCACGTTATCCCTTATCCCTTAGGGAGTTTTGCTCATATGCAGCTATAATGCATTATTAAACTACATTTTTTGGGAAATTTCTCAATCATGTTAATACATGTCTAGGCATGATTTCAAGCAGGAAAATCTGGTGAAAATCTAGCATAAAGTTTTTGGGTCATAAAGTGCTGTTAATTCTTTATTGTTTACTTGTATCACCTTACTCAAGTTACTGTGTGGAAGCATGGGGTAACACCTATTAAAGCACTTTACATCCATTATGTATACTGAAAAAAGGTCATAAGGATAGTGTATGATGTAGGATTCTGTGCACACACTAACTTTGTAATTTTTAAGTAATGCCTTGAAGTTTATGGACCTAGTAGAAAGACAGAACAAAAATGTATACAGCAATAAATATTTTACTGCCAGGTAATACAAAAAAAAAATTATTTGAAAGGGAGAGCAGTTGTGCTAAGCACAAACATCACTCAGTTCAAGGAGATGCACAAAAACATTATTTTACAGGAGGTTTAAGAATAAGGAAAGGCTGTAACTGCAATCAAGTCTTTGTCTTGGCCAAGTTACACATACAACTTGAATTACTGGTTATAAATTGTGTGTGTGTGTGTGTGTGTGTGTGTGTGTGTGTGTGCAGATGCATGCAGGTATGTATGCATACAAAATATGTTTATATTGTATGCATGTGCTTGCATGTGTGTGAAGATTCGCAGGAATGTACAGTATATATGTAGGTGTTCATGTGTGTATGTGAGTTTTATACACACACACACACACACACACACACACACACACACATATATGATATAGATGAAGTGCATAAATTTAATTCAGGAGTACCTGTGCATGGAAATATCAAGTCTGTATTTCCTCCTACTCTTTTTCAAACAGGTATGACCTATTTTTTGTTGATTATTGGAATCTAATCATTGAGTTGTGAAAAGAATATCATCCATTTCAGTTATTGTTATTTTGTTTAGTTTGTTTTTTATCTTTGTTTTTGTTTTGTTTTACATGTTTAGAATAAATACCAATCAATCACATTTGATTCAGCATACACATTAGGAGAGACTGTTAATACTGCATCGTTACTGCATATCATTCACTGCCAACCCTTTGCACTCGGGCACTCCCAGTAACAACACAAGACAAACAATGTGTAGTTAAGGTATGGTTCACTTTAAGCAAACATATTCTCCACTCCACTTTCTGACACGCTCTGGAGCTTCTGACTGTAATGAAACAGCAGAAGCCATTTCCTTGATTCTGAGCACATTTAAGGACATCATATCCATGATGCCCCTCAAAGTTGACAGTTCCTTCATGACCTTAAGAACGGAAGTTGACAGTATGGTGACTTGTAGTTGTGCAAGTGGGCTGCTTTTGTTAAAAGCATGTATTTAAATGCCATCCCTTCCTATGACAGGAATCTGAAGCCTGGAAAGCTCCAGGTTCAATGTGGGTTAACTGTTTGTGCTAATTTAGTTGAGAGTTTCTTGCGGAATAAACACCCCTGAAGCACAACATCTGACACAGTAAGGGCTGATCTTCCACACAGCCAATCAGCTGCCAGGCAGGCAGACAAAAGCTGTACACAGAAACCTATTTGGGACTCATTTTGCTCCAAATGACAAAAAAAGATAAAACATTATTGATCAAGGCAGTATTAAAATATTTGGGGAGAACATACATTCTCTCCAACATTTCTATGTTCAAAATGCCTCCCAATATATTGATAAATAATCATCATTTAAAAAACTGCTGATTGATATGCTATGACATACAGCCCTTTGTTAGATAATCACTTTTAAGCTTTTAAGTGTCTTAACAAGTCTAACAAGTAACAAGTGTCTTAACTAGTGTTAGTGTCTAACAAGTGGCTACAAGATGTCATCAAGCCAAGCCACACCTAACACAAATTAACAGCCTTGTTGTGGTGGTGATGTGAAAGTTGTTTAGCTTGCTTATAACCTAAAATTAGAATTTTACTTCTGGCGATTGCATTCAGGCTTTACAAATCATACATGTGGTGTTCATTTGTAAAGACTATCTTGCTAAATGAAACATTTATTTGCCACAGAAATTATTTTCTACAGTAATCCAAAACCTAATGGAAAAATCTCATGGCCTTTTTGACGAGGGAACCAGGGCGGCGCAAACTTTCACATCGGCCCACAGAAATTCGTGGCTATTCTATAGCTATACTACAACATGCTTCCAAGATTATTATTAGCAAATGTTTCAAAATCACCAATAAACTTAACAAATTGCCATTATTATTAATACCAGATCTAATATTACAATGTATCACAGTTCTTCATGTGATTTGCCCATTTTTGGTGAAAATGGGTCACTTTGTGAGTGCCAATCAATCAACCATCCCATAAAGTTAGTTATTACAGTTACCAGCCTTTTATTAGCCATACATTCATTCAGCAACCAACAACACGCATAAGAATATCACTTTGTACATTTGGACCTGAGAAAATGGTATATCAAAGTCTTGAATCTATAACAATGGTGCTCATGGGCATGTTCAGCTAAGGTTAATGTTGTTTTTTGCATTATATATGCATATATATTTGTGAGAAAGCCCAGCCCATGTGAAATCTGAATTAAGTGTCAGTCATTGATGTTTCCCTGCCTGTTTAGACAACAATAGCTTTCCTGGATGCATCACAAAACCTGATTGCAACTACAGATTACATTTTTGAGTACAAATGACTGAGTAAAAAGATAAAATATGCATATGCAAGTGAAGATGAACAATTTCAGTTTTGCAAAGTGAGTATCTAATGGACTGCTGTATTGAAGTGCATCATATAGACAAGTATTTTTGTCATTTTGTCCACACCCTGTACTTAAAGATTGAGGGACCGCAGCACAATAAATGCATTAAAACAACAACTCAAAAACGATGTTCATAAGACTAGAATTGGGCTACGAATCAATAAATACTGGAGCTATGCAACAGAACGATTAAGAGCAGTTTCTGAAAGTGTGTGACGCTCAGGACATTTCCTTTGTAATTCACATGCATGGTGTCATGTGACGGGCACAGCCCGCTGTTGTTGCTCAGGGCTTGGAATAGAAACTGTTTTGGATCCGATGTTCCCTTCTGTGAACTTTCACCCACTTCTTTTATTATACCATCAAGAGAATTTTCCACCATAAAACCAAGGAATGTCCCACCCAAATCCTTGATCTATGAGGATAAATCATCCCTTCCTTCACGGACTGATTACTCAATGAGCGTACCAGACATGAACCCTGAGGCAAGAGTTTGTTTGTGAACTGAGAGTTAATGTTTCTTGTTGGAATGGCAGTAAAAAGAGATCAAATTAGGAAAAACATTCTTCAAGTAAAATCACTTAAAGTTATTCACAGTATGAAGCTGAATATTACAAATTATACTTTGCCTCATTGGGCTTTACAATCTGTACATGTATGTCACCCTCTGTCTCTAGACACTTGCATTAGATAAGGAAAAACTCTAACCCTAACTATCTTAAAAAAGTGGTAAATTAATCCTGAACTCGTAAACAGGGCGAAGTCATTGTGCTACTGTAAATATACTGCTCACTAGTGGAGGAAATATGCTGCTGCAGTTAACTTGCATCTGATCTGCATAAAAGCATAAAAGTGGTAAAACCTTTGCATGCATACATTGTTGCATATTAATATGAAAGACTGCATTTAATTCCTGACTTTGCACAAAAACAATAAAGCTGATGCAAGAAAGCAAAATGTGTCAAGTTTCTTAATGTGATGGCATGAACCCTTCAGTTACCCTCAGTAAAAGTTAATTTCTTTTAAAAGGGCGTCCGTCTGAAATTCCTGCCTGTGATGTCTTTGCACTTAAGACCCACTGGTTTTATAGTAAATGCATGTTTTGATATTGATATTGCTTTCGGGTGAAGGGCAGATATCAGTGCAAATCTGCAAGTAACTGGTTAAAAATGACATGAGATTAAAGTGCTCCCACCATCTTCAGTTGTTTTCTGCACTTTTTCACAGTTAGAAAAAAAAACATGGTTGTGTTTTGCTTTCGGGAAAGGCTGTCTGAAAATCACACTTCCTTTTGAGGATTTATGCCACCCCTGAAAAGAGGTCACTCAAGCCTCCGCAGTTTTATGTAACCATCTTAATTTAAACAATGTTCATACTGCATAGAAGTAAACTAAAAGGTTGGAGACTCAGGAGGTTTGAAATGTGCAAGAAATGATTCTTAGGCCACTTTGAGTCAGCAAAATCAGACAACTGGAAGAGCTGCTGTGATTGGAATCACTGAAGCATCCACCTGCAATATTTGGATATGACTTTTGTCACAAATCTATTATGAATTGTTTCACCCTCTAGTGGGGCGACATGAATCAACATATCATGACACTGGTTCATTTTGTGATAAAGGCACCAAGTTTGACAGACATGTTGATGGATATATTAAAAATGTTGTATTTCTTTCATTTATTATTGCCTTACATTGTAACATATTTTCAATTCAATTTGTATGTAATATTTGTGGTGCTGAAAACATGGAAACAGCAGCTCAGGGGTGGCTAAAGTGCTATATATCAGTAACATATCCAGATTTCTTCGAATGAGATTAAGCTATATTTGTACCAAATTTGGTGCTTTTATCACAAAATGAAGAATAGGTTACCTGAAGCTTGCAGTTCGTTGTTAAAAGGCATTCCCTTAGTTAAATACTCTGCTGCTGCCCCCTACTGGCAGGGAAATGGATCTGACAATGAATCTACTTAAATGGACCAACAGAAACAGCTATGTGATCATTTTTTATGGATCACATTTTGGCAAAGAAAAGAATGTATTATTCCCTAAAAATTGGTCAGTGAGTTGGGAAGTTGTGAGAAAACAAAAGAGAAAAAATAAAACCATCAGTTAAATAAAAATGCTAATAACAGGGTTCCCACACATTTTTATGGACAAAATTTCACAACTTTGTCATGCTTTTTCAAGGACCTATAACAGTTAAAAAAAAAAAAATACGAATAAAAAAATCTTCCTACACTTGCCCAGCATTTTTCAAATATAGCATTCAAACATGATTTCAGCAGGCTGGCACACATAAAGGGAGAGGTATAACGCAGAGGAAAAAAATCGAGAAATGTCATTGTAAAATAAAGATGTCCCATTGATGCATATTAGAGCATAATTATGTTGACAAATACAGAAAATAAATTTGCCATAACATGGCAGGACATTACACCAGGTGGAACATTTCCACAGATCACTCTCACATTTTCTTTACACGCAACACATTCCTTGTCTTTTTCCAAAACTGTCAGTGACTGTAACTAATGACTTTTCCATGATGTGAAAATGTGATTGAAATTTTAGGACTTTTCCAAGTTTTCCATGACTGTTGAACTCTGTAAGACACATTTTTAACTCATTTGTTCATAGATATTAAGAGGACGACAAAAGACAAGCGGAGAGTTGGTTAATTGTTGATATTTTATTTATCAGGTACACAATAGACAAAGGACAAGGCAAAATTTAATGCTGTGGATACACACACACACACACACACACAGCTGCCATTACAAAGGTCTGTCGTTATTCCGGAGCAGGGGACAGCTGATCAAACTGCTGACCGTTGTGCTCTCAGCTGGTTACTGATGGCTCGGCATCGATCTGAAAATACAAGACGACAGTTCAGGTGTTACACTCAACAGTGACGTCCAACGTCCAAGTCATTCTGACAATTCATCACTTTCATCTGTCAGTGATGCACACTACCATACATTTGTTTACAGAAGACGCCATAAAAGTGTCAGAAAAGGAAAAAAGAGGTGTCATGTTCCCCTCAGGTCATCTCAGCAGGCTGCTGTAGAAGCCCGATGGGATGGTTTTTGCTTTCTGGTCAATTCCACAGCAAGTCAGGTACGGAGAGTCCTGAAAGCCTTGGTATATGACCAACCCGGGAAAATAAAAACAAACAAAAAGACACTGAAAGCACATTACCTACAGCGAAGGGCTGCTGATGACTCTTCTCTCCTCCAGGATTGTTTCAGGATTCTGAAACAAACAAGATCAATATTTGAGCACATCCATCTTCTAATATTACATCCAGCCTATATTATATATTTTAAGGTTTCTTTCATCTTTGAACACTTTGTTTGCAAAGTACAGAAGACGAAGTGATTTGTCGAAGACAGTTTCATGCATAGAAATTGACAATTTGGATCAATTTCTGAAGAGTACCTGATTCACTTCTGTGATTTGATCTTTTTTTTTTTTTTTTTTTTTTTTTTTAAATAATCACTGTTCTGCAGTAATATCCCACAAGGCTCATGGCAGTGAAACATGTGGGTAAAGCGAAACCACAGATTTTGTCTGTGAGGCATTTCCAACGACATGGCCCTACAGTTAAAGGTCTGTCGGGACAAACCTCAGTGTTCACTGGTAGACACCACTCATCTCTAAAATCTCTCAGTACAACGCTCACCTTTGTGGCTGAATCCCTGCTAGAGTTTGGGATTAGGAGGCGATCCTTTACTGCAGCAGAAACCTGGAAGAACAATAATCAGGGTTTAATTGAGAACTGTGATGACCATCAGCACACGCACTACTTCATTCACATGGGTCTTTTACCACACATCGGGACACATTTAACCAGCATGAGTTAAGCGTGCGCAGGAAGAAACTTGAGTGGCAGCGATGACGTGAGCTGCTCAGTGAGGCGAACTTTGTAGCGTAACCCAATAGCATCACCTGATCCACCTCGTGTCATTTTACACTGATAACGATTTGACTCTGTCTGAGATTTCTGTTCAATTTTTTACTGAATATTTGAAGGAAATCTCCATTTATGTTTACATATACAACTATAAAGCTTCTTTTAGTGCAGTTTTGTGTTCTTGAAAGTTATAAAATATTCTCAGTATTTTTGTCATCATCAAGAAAATTGTTTTTGCAAAAAACAAACAAATCCTAAAAATATTGGGATATTTCATGGTCATATTGCCCGCCCTGACTGTTAAGCAGAATTGTTTGTCGACTGAAGAGAGGGCGAGATGTCATGCTTTGTTTCGGTCAGGTGTCTCACTGTAGTCACTACTAAACCCACCTGGAAACACCAGCGTGGACGTTTTCACACAAAACCGGCATTTTAAGGTTTGACTGCTTATAAGAGGATGAGTGTGTCTCAACAAACATACCAGGACTCCAAACACATGCAGCATGGAGACCAACGATGCCAGATGTTGAGTTTGTCTAGCACTGACTTTTGAACTAACCAGCTGATGGAGCAACTGGCTGCAGATACCACACAGTGCTGTTTCTATGTACGCCCAATCACTGGACAGATATTAAAATTGTGGGAACCCACTTACCGCTGTCACGACTTCACGAGTCATACAACTCCCCCATCACAGCAAGCTGGAAATAAAATAAAGACTTGAGTAAAATGAGAACATGCCTAACGCCAAAATCAGACCAGCTCAACATTTTTGTCTCATCTTGTTAGCTTACTAGATGAGCATCACACATTTACATGAATTTCAATGAATCTTAATAGTTCGTCTTCATTAAGACCATTTTTCTGCCCTCAACCAGTCAACTATTCCTCAACACTTGTCTGCTTTAGTATTATTTATTCTTCTTTTTTATTCTTTTTTATTGTATTCTTCCATGTGGAGTCAAGTATAGTTCAACCTCTTTATTCTGCAAAGGCCAGGTTCCTGTAGCTGACACAAGTCTTGCAAATACGACGCTCATTCGAAATGAGCTAGACTCACCCAGATGCTATTATTGCTGATTGCAGCACAATGCATGCCCGTTAAATTTGTGTTTGCCGTTATGCAAAAGCGGACACGATAATCTCGAGAGCAAGGCAGCGTGGATGACGGCATGACGGCAAACATGTAGCTCTCACCTGATCAAACAGCTGACTGGTTTTAGTTATTGACATAATGACGTTTTATATAAACTTTTCATTTTGTTGTTTTAGAGCTTTTCATTTTACTTGTCTGGTTTGAAGGTTTATTAACAGAACATGTTGCTGACTAAAGACGTTCATTATGAACTATACAAAGTCCACTGTAAATTAACTGATCTAATTCTTGAGGTATTCAGCAGCACGACACTTGTGGTAAGTAGTCTCGTGAGATGTGGTGATTCTTAAAATAGTGTCCGTACAGATGTGAAGCCCTGACTATGGGCTGTCTTACTGATCTTTACAAAAAGCTGTTGCTTGTTTGACTATTAGGCCAATTTATTCATGCTTGTAGTTTGAGGGTGACAGGTATGCTCAGCTGATTTAAATATGTCGATAAACACGAGAATTCCTGTATAAATTAAGACCGAACCATGACAAGAAATTACAGATCGCCTGTGTCGCATTTTAATAGGCTGCTCTATCATAATTAAAACAATTGGAGGCTGCAAACAAACTGATGTGACTTATAACAGTTAAATGAATCTGAATCAAATCTAACATGTGGGTCCTTGACGGACTGAAGGCTGCTGAAACTGTAAAACTGTCCTGAATCGAACGCAGAATTGAGTCGTCACCTCCTGCTCTCATCCACTTTCCAGGTGGGACACAGTTCGTCTCAAATCGAGCCTATCGTCAACCACCAACTCAACTAAAGGGACCCTGCATGCTACTACTGAAACGGTCAGAAGACCGTCACGTCAGTGCTCATGTGTTCTGCAGTAATATCCCACAAGGCTCATGGCAGTGAACATGTGGGTAAAGCGAAACCACAGATTTACTCTGTGAGGTATTTCCAACGACACAGCCCTACAAGTCAAAGGACCGTCGGGACAGACCTCAGCTTTCACAGGTCTCTAGCAACCTTCAGTTTAATGCTCACCTTAGCTGCTGAATCCAGAGATAAGGAGGCGATCCTCCGCTACAGCAGAAACCTGGAAAAAAGTCAGGCAGCAGAGTGAGACATCTGTATGGTTTTTGCAGATCTTTATCAAATTTATCTATGGGTTATGCAATATAAAGAATATGCTATGCAAAAATAAATATACTAGATATTAAAAATAAGATATCAGATGTTATTGAGAATCGTTCCAGTTTAGGTAGTGGCTTTAGCGTGGGGAGACAGTGGGATCTGTGTGATCCTTTTCACACAACTGTATTTCTACCCTGCACACCTTCACTTTTCAGTCCTCACTACAATTAGAGCCCTAGTTTAAAGATGGAAGACACTGCACCGTGGTGTTATAATGCTTCTTAAAAGTGACAATTCACCCCAAAACCAAAAATGTATATTTTTATCTTACCTGTAGTGCTTTTTATCAATCTGGGTTTTTTTGTTGCAGGTTGCTGAGTGTTGGAGATATCCGTTGTAGAAATGTCTGGATTCTCTCCAGTAAAATGAACTAGATGACACTCGGCTTGTGGTGCTCAAAGTACCGAAAAAATACACTGGAAAAACCAAACAGCAATGTCTCTTTCCAGAAATCATGACCAGGTTACTGAAGATAATCCACAGACCGTGCTGTGAGCAGGTTCGTGTAGGAACCATTTCCTTTCTTGCAAAATACACCCGCCAACCATATCACCTTGCAGGAGCAAACGTGCATCTACTCAAAAGAGCGAAAGAGCTTGTGCCAGAGCAAGATAAACAATAATAGCATCCTCCTAAGTCGGTGACACAGGTAAGAGATTAAATGGTAAATTTGTATCTTGGGGTGAACTGTCCCTTCAGGGCAAAGCGCAGATGCAGAGTAACAACATTGATTTTTCTCAAGAGATTTTTATATTTCTCTTTAAGAGTTTTTTTTTTGAGGATGAGTGTGTTTCAACAAACATACCAGGACTCCAAACACATGCAGCATGGAGACCAACGATGCCAGATGTTGAGTTTGTCTAGCACTGACTTTTGAACTAACCAGCTGATGGAGCAACTGGCTGCAGATACCACACAGTGCTGCCATGATGTAGTCGTTTCTTGTTCACTGGCTGCCCTGTATATCATACAGATCAACTTGATTCTGGTGTGTTTTCTATCTACAAGTTTAGTTTCATCATTGTATCGCATTTGTCCATTTATAGCAGCCAAATGTTAAAACTACTCTGTGGGAGTGAGGTGGGGTGCATCATGGGAAAAAGTGATGTCAATGTTACTCACTTTTTGTTGTTGCATAGGTGCTGAAGGCCAAGGCAGCGAGGAAACCTGCAGGAGGCAGAACAAGGTGAGAGTGTGTTTCCAGAACCATCCACATACTCAGCTATCAGCACTGCATGTTGTTCAGAGAGGCAGCTGTCAATCACACTTCAGAGCAGTTGAACATATTTAGCCAATCATCATGACAACTCCTGATCAGCAGGAGGTCTATTCTCCAGCACAACTTACCCAGCTGGCTTGAGGTCCAACGCAGTCACAGGATTGTTTAAATTCACTGTAATTTAAAAAAAAATAAAAAAATTTTTTCTTTTAGGCAAGGCACATTTCATATAACAGTGCAATTAAAAGGGCTTCAGAATATAGAATTACAATAAAGGAGTAAGAAAAGATGTTGTAAATCATTAATTATTTTTTTAAATCACCATTACAATAGTAAAAGTGCAGACAAGAGGTGCAAAAACAGAACGATTATTTTAAAATATAACAGCTGTAAGTTCCCATAAGTAACACTACTGCAGAGTGCACAGCAGTGGGTTGCAAGAGAATTAATTACTCTGTGCACTGTATGAGCACTATAGCCCACTGGACAGGACCAGAGCTCATACTGTGCCAACAAACTGGAACATAATTGCCTTTTTATTGGGTTCTTGTTTCCACTGTTCTCCACTCTCTTCCAGATGACATCTTGGCCCTAAATTTGGGTTCCCAAAATGATTACTAAGAACAAACAAACTAACCTCATGTGCCAGAAGGGCAGTACAAGCTGTAGAACAATTTCCCCATCAGCATCACATCCAGCACTACGGCCATGTCCTGCAAAAGAGAGGTTGGTTTAATATAAGAGATTTCAATCTTGACATTTCTTTATATATCCAAGTAAAAGGTGCAGTATATTTTCAGGGTATTTCATGTATGTCTAAATGAGTAAACTGTTGGAGAATGTGCCAGGCCTCATTGTCACCATTCTGCAACCAACAGTGCAGGGGTGAAAGCAAAACCTGATGTTTTATAGCCACTGTTGTCCAAGGATCAGCCCACTGCACAGGACAATCCCACTGACAGTCTGCACTGTGGCACTGCCGTGAAGGACGAGGTGACCGGCAGGGACAACTATTTAATAAACTAATTTAATAGGCGATTAATTGCTCCTAATTAATAAAGAAAAAAATCAAACTTCTGATTCCAGCTTCTACAATGTGATTATTTTTTCTAGTTTCTTAACTCTCTCAACTCTTAACTTTATAACGGTACACTGGTTATCTTTGGGTTGTGGACAAGACATGAGATGTAGCCGACACAACTAATCAATTGAGAATACTTAAAAAGACTGAAAATAAAAACAGTTGCAGCCCTGTGTATCCCTTTGAAACCTCTCCAAATTGTCTTGATTTCTTTCAAAAACTTGGGAAGAGGGTGACAAGCAACTTGAGAAACAGCTAAAAAAAAATATAAAAACATGGTAAATCAAAAAAAGCATGAAAATAAGAGGAAAAAGCACAAAAAGAGAAGGTTACTTCCAGAAAATGCTCAACAAATCTTGTAAAATAAATTTAAATACATACTAAAGAGCGAATTACGGGGTTTTCTGGACATTTCCCCTTTGTTTTTTTCTTCAATTTTCAGATAATTTCCTTGTCATGTTTTACTAATTTCTTCCAGTTTGTGACTTATTTCATGCCAAATTGTACATTGTTGTTTTTCTCCCATGTTTTTAAAAGAAATCAAGCCAAAAGCAGCCTGAATCACAGCACAAAAAACTAAAGTCGATCCAGGCGTTTGAAGGTTTAAATCATGTACTAAATATTGAACACAAGTGACGTCTTAGGGCTGAAGATAAGTTTGAATATTTCAGGATATCTGTAACCGTCTCCTGCTCTGTGCTCGAGGCCACAGACTCGAGGCTACGCCGCTGATAGCACGGCATCAACCTACAACTCATTTTAACATTTTGGCTAATAATGTTGGCGCCAAATTTTACAAAATAAAAGCCTCTTAGCCTCTAGCCTCTTAGGCTAGTCCTGCTTTCTACACTCACTTACTCGTCCAAAGCATTAAACTCAGGTGTTTAGCATCACGCTGGCAGTTAACGTTAGCATTTTAGGCTACCGGGTTCCACGAGGACAGCGTGGCCCCCAAAATGTGAAAACGTTTCGTTTAAAATGTCAAAAACAATCACACTAAAGTAAAGTTGCTTATTCACGGCAGGAGTGAATGTGAGTATGTGCTGTATCTGTTGAATGAATGAGTAAATTACCTGCATGTTCTCCATACAGGAGAGCGCGACACCTCACGCGCAGCACCACACCCGCGTCAAACAGCACGAGAAGAGAACCACGCGACGTGCCGCAAACTCATTTATAAGACGAGTTACGTCAGTTGAAACCGCTTTGCGACAACCAATTCTGCATTCAATGACACTCGGAAATCCGAAATCATCCTGTAACAGTTTCTTATGCCGTATTTTTTAATAGAGACGCATATTGATCACAAGAGGGGCTGGACTTTTAATGATTTTCTGTGTGATTTATGCATTTGTGATCGACTAATACTGCAAATGGGAAACTCTAACATTATTGCCAAATAATATAAATTAATAAAACAAAATAAACAAAACAAAACAAACGAACAAAAAATATTAGATCATTTAAATTTGCTTCAGATCTGGGTATTTGTATAAGGAGGCTGGCCCTCAATAGCCTTCCGTGTTTACTTAAATATATTTTTTGTTGTTGTCATTAATGTTTCTTTCCATACATTTACTTGATCTACAATCACACACACACACACCTATTTTGTAATCATAATTTCTAAATTGTGTATTATATTTTGTGGGCCAATTAATATCTGGAACATGGACTCAATAAACTTAAATTTATTTCTTTTTTTTATATTTTTCAAGATTATTATTTTGGGCCTTTTTTGCCTTTGTTTGATAGGACAGCTACAGTGTGAATAGGGGACAGAGGGGGGATGTCATGTAGCAAAGGGTGGCTGAATATTTCCTAGGGTGGTTACCTCATAACATTGAATTTATTTAATTATTTACTTTTTTTTTTAATTGTGGTGATATGGCGCGGGTGTTTTGAGGGGCCAACAAAGAACATTCGACTTGCATTAATTTCTTAATTTTACATACCAAATAAAGCAACTTTATAACATACTACATTACACATAGTAAAAGTTTTGAATGTGTCATAAATATTAATAATAATTGACACTTATAGCCTACACATGTTTGTCACATACCACAATAATCACCCAAAAATCCTCATATAATCAAAAGGGATCCACACCAGGTTTACTGAGAATTAGAAGGGATTTCTGCTAAAAAGCTTCCTCACCATGAACATGTCAAATTTCATATGATTTTACTGTAGAATTCTTTAGGAAATTAAAGGTATAGTCAGCTCAAATTACAAATAACAAAAAAGGGGTCATCTTGTTCAGGATGACCCTGACAATGACCATGTCAAATTTCATGCGATTTCACTGTCGTTTTGTTTTTTTGTTTTTTTTACAATGACCCTTTGAAACCTGGAGTGACATCAGTTTTCTTGTGTGGCTTTCAAAAGCCTTTCAAACTTTAAACCCGAGCAGCTTGGTGAAACTTCTTTCAGAAACATGGGAAACAAAGCAATAAGCAACATGGCAAAATATGTCTCACAAATGTAAAAAAAAATTAGTAGCCATGGAACACATATTTATTATCATCATGATTATATATCTAAAATTGTTACAAAGCTAAAATCTTTAAGCATGTTTTGATGCTTTTTTTTTTTTTTAAACTAACTCATGTTGTGGTAGAAACCCATGATTGATTGTGAACCTGAAAATGTGCACAAGTCTCCAATGAGGGTGCCATAAGGTTGTGAATAACTTGAGATGTCTAGCAATCATCTCTGTCCTGTGGAAAAAGAACCAAATTTGAGCTCTTTTTTGTTGACTTTGCCATTACTGGCTAATTGAAATATTCGTTATCAAATAAAAAACATTACAACTGACTCCATTTAATCTGTGATCAACTCATGGTCTTTTAAAAATCATACAATTGACACAATTAGGGAAATCATCTCCATTTTAATTAAAACCTATTTTACTTGCTTTGGATCATGTCATACAAATGCTCTCAAGTACAAGTTAAGATTGTCAGCGATCCACTGAAGAACGCAGACAGGTGGAAGATACAGAGAAACAAAAACTTCAAAGTACTACATCTTTTAAATACAAAACAATGACAAGTGGATACTTGGCGTAGAACACTTTTGCTTACATTCTTTTGACAAATAATTTAGAAAAGTTTTGCATTGCAAATGTTTTCAAGATAAGCCAATGAATTCCCTAAGGTCGGAGCACGCTAATGCTAAAATCACATTCAAAATAAAC
This sequence comes from Plectropomus leopardus, assembly GCF_008729295.1. Classification (NCBI taxonomy): domain Eukaryota; kingdom Metazoa; phylum Chordata; class Actinopteri; order Perciformes; family Serranidae; genus Plectropomus; species Plectropomus leopardus. Next base: position 12,952,221 of record NC_056480.1, read on the forward strand.
GTAAAAAAAACCAAAACAGGTGTGATTCATAATTGGTTTCAACAGAAGGTTAAACACATCAACTGGGTCATTACAGATATCCATCCCAAATGTTTAAGGTGTGTTTTAGGTCATATATTAACAAAAAAAAAAAAAAAAAAAAGTAATAATAAAAAAAATAAAATCAGTCATCTATAGATAGCAGGGCGTGTTATTGTTTAAAAAGGTCCCTTCACACAGTTATTCCAGATTTCAAAGGGGTGTGCAGGAGCAGGTTGATGCAGAATTGAGTAGTGGTCAAAGCACATTCAAGTGTAACCTTGATTTGCTGCTATTCCAAGCTAAGAGTCCTGGACTGTCACCACTCTCATCTAAATTATAAACACCATCATTTCTCGGCCCGTCAGTCTGGTGGAAAACTACACTGTATGTGTGAGTTCAGCGGTACAGTTCTGCAGCGAGTCAACACGTGTCTCCCTCTGCATCACTCCATGCTGTCCGGGTCCGCCTGCGCCATGTAGGCGTCCAGCTCCGCATCCAGGTGACCTTTGGTCTTTGACATGTAGGCGTCCAGCTGGTTGTCCAGTTGTTCACGGGTCACAGTTGGTCGGCCAACACCTCGGCCCCGCCCGCGGCCGCGACCACCTCGACCGGCAAAACCACCACGGCCACGCAGTCCACCGCGGCCTGTCCAACACACACACACACACACACACACAAAGTGATGATTTAAAGCAATGTCTATGATCATTCAGTTCAAGGTAGAACAGGTTTCACACACATTTTCATGAATAAAATTTCAAAAGTTTTCCATGACTTTTCAAGGACTGAAAATAATTTAAGTTTTCCAGCCGCACTTGCCCAGCGCTTTTCAAACATATACACACATATCACAAAAAATGTTTAAGGGCTGTCTGAAATTTGAAAATCCAAAAATAATTTCTGCTTTCTACAGTTTCTGGCAGTGATAGATGGTGTCATTTTGTTGATTTTAAAGAAAACACACCTTCCAAACAAGTGTTCTTGGGAAAAAAAAAAAAAAAAAACCCAAAAGCCCAAAATGTCTGTTTTCTGTGACACCCCCCCCACCACCACCAAAAAGAAAAAAGAAAACAAATCTCTAAAAAATCTCCACATTTTCTATAAAAATCACCCCCCAAAAAAATCAAAGAAAGAAACCCTGATAGTCTTTTTCCCTGTTTAAATAGAAAAAGTAAAACATTGTCATCCCCTGACCTCTGGCTACTCCTCCTCGTGCTCCTCCTCGAGACAGAGCTCCTCCTCTGCCAGCGGGTCCTCCACGGTGGCGACCTCCTCTCCGCATAGCCAGGCGGCCAGCAGCGCCACGACCCCGCATGGGGCCACCTGAAGATGACACTCGCTTCCCTGTGCAACACAAAGTAACATCATCACTCAGTGCAGGACGAACAGTGAAGACAAAAAAAAGTACACAGCAATATCAAGGTTTCACAGACAATCATTTATTTGTAGCGGGCCGCCACAATTAAATCATCCCCCCGCCACAAATAGATTTTTGGAGCTGAACTGTTAATTAGGAGCGCTACTGGAATACATATATACATTTTTAGTTATTTATATATCAATCAATTATCCTCTTTGTGACCATGAGCAAAAACAATGTTATGGAAACTCTGTGTGACAACACAGAGTGATATACATATATGATTATTAAAAAAAATAACAACCCCCTCTCTCGTCAGCTACCTCCATATGTACACTGTAACTCTGTGGGAAACTGCACAGCCATAGGTGAGACGTTGTGTGAGGTTGTGGATACACACCTCTCAGGGAGAGCGCTCCCCTCATTACTCCTCCTCTGGCACGTCCTCGCAGGCCGCCCCTGGTCATTCCTCGCATCCCTCCTCTTCCTCCAGCAGGTCCTCCACGCATCAGAGTCCCCATCGGCCGGCCCAGCCTGGCCTGGATGTTGCTCTTCCCCAGGCGCTGCTTCAGGCTCTGACACAAGTCATTTAAATGCAATTATGAAAAAATTAAATCAGACAAGGTGGTAATTTTTTTGGGGAAAAAATCACCCAACAAGTTACAGGCACTTGATTAAAGCCACGCTCAAATGACCGTAATCTTGAGTGAAAAAGCAGGTCTCTCATTAATTGAAATGAGATATGTTCATCAGTACAGTGGTTGTTAAACCAGGGTCAACTTTAGCTGTAATGTAAATCCAGTGAGGCACCTTAATGGCCCATCAGATACATCGAAGGACAAATTTGTATTTCTACCATTGACTTTGTCATGACTTAAGATCAAGTTTTTTTCAATGACAACTCTCTGTATGTATTATAAACATTATGCAGTGGTTCAGCATCTGATAATCCGTTTAACACATTCCTTACTCCAACCGAACTTTGAATCAGATTTTATTGTCTCACTGTAACATCACACCCACATCAACATAGCTCCTGCTGTTAGACTTCAGGGCAGTTTTCAGACTGAATCTCTACTCCGAGCCTGATGAGTCAGCCACGCTGCTACAGACTCTCGGGCCTCATGGGGGGGACATGTTTCAGCTGCACTGTGAAGCCTGAAATAAGTTTGACTATTTAACAATTGTGTGCACTTCTACATAATCTAATCCAAACAATCATTGTAAAGACATTTTGAAACTAAGGTCTATGTCAAACACTGTTATATCTGGTTATAAATTGCATGAATCCACGAGGAAGCATGAAAAACATCAAAATACGCTCCACCATATCACACTATTATAAGTTAATATTTGAGCAAACACCGGCCTGCTTTCAAACCCAGGAGACACACCACTCCGCCAGTTCGACAAATTTAATTCTAATAACTGAAACTCACTTTACCAAGGTCTAATTAAAAATGTATAGACCTATTCAGCCTGTGAAAACAGTTGTAGTAACAGAGTGACAAAAGACGCCATTAATAAAAAATACATTGTGGGAAACTTTTTTTGCATCTGGCCCCGACTCCGACTAACAATCACGTTCCGTCAGCCCCCTCCAAAATCTCTCTCCCACATCTCACAACTTTCGGGGAATCACTACTAAAGTGGCTCAGGTACTTGCTTTGGTTTGAGCTGCAGATTGGTCTTGAAATTACTTTTAGCTGCTAAGTGTATAATCTAGCATTTTAAGGCTGGACAGGTAGCAGGTTTATAGCAGTCTACAAAGGACTGATGAGAGCTATTATAAATATAACTCTGGAGGTAGTAAAGAAAAATAATAAGAAAAAATGTTTAAAAAATGCTTTAAGAGTTGGGTGATAGTTGGATGTGTTTGGTTGGGTTGTGTACTCAAATAGAACCAAATTCACATTCTTAATCTTAGCATTGCTGAGAAGTAATGCACGAGTCAAGGTTTTAAGACCCGACTGAATCCAGCCCGCTATGAGAGCCAACCCAACCTGCTCGTCCTGTACAGCAGTGCATTGATCAATGACTTGAACCCAAACTGCAAACTTGCATACCACAGCTGAAAGGTTCTGCTAATAACTAATTGCTGTTGGCTATATTATGTGCTATTTCCAGTACATATCACAACATAAAATGTGCATTTTCTGTTAAAATGTCAGAGAGACAACAGGCACTCAGCAATCTTTTTAGAGGGTATGTCTTAAGCCCATGATCTCTAGCACACAGCTGATAACCTATATGGTTTGTTTACATGAACGCACAGCTGATTGGTACATGGGTTTGTTTTCAACACATTACAGAGTTGCATATTTAACGGATTCACTGTGACAGAGAGACTCTTGCGTGCTTTAAGAACACAGTGTCAGGCCTACATATTTGCAGAGGGAAATATTTTAACAGGACATTATGAACGGAGAGATGTGTCAGACCTTAAGACAGGAAATGAAGGTGTACACTGGATTATTGCACAATGTTTCTGTAAATTTTAACACTTAGTCAAAATGCTGTTTTGTCATTCTATGACTCGACCCCTCCGAAACTATCAGAGCAACCTGACCTGCAGGTTGTGGGTTGACCTGCGCATCACTACTGAGAATTCTTGTCCAAGGCAGGTAAAAAGTTGATGTTTCATGCACTCCTCTTTCATTATCTCTTTCCATGTTTCTAATTTACAACGTGGCTCTACATGGTAGAAAGGTCCACTGACACTCAGCACATCTGATCATTGGCCTCACCTGCTTGTGATTCAGAGCAGCTTGCACTGAGGGCCGGTTCTCCATCTGCTGGGCCAGCCGGCGATTGCGGGCACTGGCCAAATGCTGCTGTTGCATGGTGGCTCGAATGCTTACCGCAGTGGGCTGCTTGTTCTTCAGCATGTTAGTGAAGCTTTAGAGGTGGGAGGGAAAAAGAGGGAGGAAGTAAAAGAAGGGGAAAGGGGATATACAGAGGAGGAGGAAGCAGGGTTCCACATCAAGTAATTTGACTGACAGATGAAGCCACGACGTACACTGTGGTGGCTCTTTTGTTATGCACTTATGTTGGCACTCATTTTCTCTCTCAATCACATGACAATCCAGCATGATTTATACTTGAATTTAGCACAAACAAGCACAAGAAGGAAGGCGAACTAAGATAAAGAAGAGAAACTCACAGTGCAGAGACAGACTGAAGGAGAGAGGCAGAGAGAAGGTGCCAGAAGAAGAGCGCAATTTGCCACTTACAGGCCTCCAGCTGACTGGCTGGGGTGTCATCGTGCTGCAGCAGCAGAGGCCCTGGACGTGAGGAGTGCTTGGCCACCCAGCCACTTACAGCATGGACCGTGACTTGTGGTTTAACCACTAAGAGACTCAGAAGGGAAGGAGAGATGGGAGGGGGAATGGTGAGCTCTTTGTCACGTCCAAGCTAGGACTGAGTACCTGGTCTTTTAAAGAGTTGGAGCAGAGAGGAGAAAGTAGAGCTAGGCGATAAAATGGTAATTATCTCGATTTAATTTTCCTCAATAGCGATATAGTAAATGTTTGATGAATCCTCCACATAATTAAACCACCCATATGCCTGAAGAGAGGGGCAGTAATGCAATGTCATTAACTAGAGGAAGACAGAGCAGCAGCTGTAGAAGATGACAGCGAGACCCAGTGACTAACCAAACTGCCACTGATGTGTTCAGCACTGCTTTAATGTTACATTAAATGTTCATTAAGTTATTTTTGGCATGACTGTTTAAACCCTGGATAATATTACGCTGTGACTGAATTCAAGACATACCGTCAGCTACAGTTGCTTTAAAGATTACTCAACTATTCTAACAGTATATTAGCAAGTTAAACACTTTCATATAATGATATAATGTGACTGAAGGTAACTTGAAATAAACTTTTATACATTAACACGCCTGTAAAGATGATTTCCGCCTCGGTCACATAGGATAGACTTTTGTGGCTACTTTGCAATGTGATCTAAGTCTGTCTTTTGTTATTGTTTTAAGAAATGGCAGAAATTGAAGGTGTAAAACTTGTGCAGCGAGTGCTGACCACACTTGAGTTTTTTAAAATTAGCCTATTTACTCCGTTTCCATTGTCACTAAAACAAACACATTTTAAACCATCTCTACAGAGTTTGACATGCTGCTGACCAGGATTAATATTCTTCGTCTGTTTATTATTTCATTTATTAACATTATTTTGATCATCACTGTTATGAATCAGATTTGTGACATGTTCTGCTGTTTGTCAAATTTGTTATTTTCTGACAATAAATAACAATTTAAACCACAGTTAACCTTGTGATGTCTTCCAACCTTCACTTAGGAGCAAAGATCAGTCTTTAAAATTTTAAGAAATAATGATGTGGCTTATTAGGTAGATAATTATCGATGTCGACTAATATGAACATTTTAAATCGTGATAATATTTTTTTAGCTATTATCGCCCAACTCTAGAAGAGAGAATGACAAAACAGGGAGATAAAGGAGCATGTGCTTCACTTCCACTGATTTGAGAGAGGCAGAAAGGATAAAGATGTGCCCCGTCTTCCTTGTTTAGCATTAGCTTTCCTCTCCCCTTTACAGGTGTATACGTGTTGTATACTGTGCTGTTAAGTAACAGGGAGCAGGAGTGCCAGGGCATCTGCAGGACAGTGGTCTGGTCCAGCATAGGCTTACCAAGGCTTACCCAGTATGACCACTACCCTCTCCCCTTGTCTGTATGTGTGCACTGCTCACACAAGATATTTGGCCCATGCAAGCCCATTCTGCTCCATGTTACAATCACATTTAACTTTGCAGCTGCATAGGGAAGCGACGACAGAACCAAAAAAGTTGAGTGAGCAGCGCACACACTGGGGACAGTTAGAATAGCATCCATGTCGGGTCCGGTCCCCAACAGTAGCCTTCCGTAGGGAGCACTAGAACCTTCACAAGCCAAGGCTGGCCCTTGCATCTGGTGTCTAACTGCTGACAGGGTGCGTGGCGCCTCACCGCTCATTTAGGGACACTTTGGTGGTACTTTTCAGCACAACTTTTTGGGAGGAGGGTGCGCTCATTTTGACAGACTTCGCTTGCAGGCTCCTGGAAACAAACGGGACAGAAAATAACAAAAACAGTCAACTTGTAGTCATAATAAGGGATGTGATGAACATTTAGACTGCAATAACATATGGTATCGGCGAGGACAGTTGACTTAACATTGCATTAAATGTATAACACTGAGATAGGGTTACTGTTGATATTATTTATTCTGAACTTAATGAACAATAATTCTCAAACAGGCTTGGTTCTGATAGTTTAATTTTGGAACATAATTTCTTTCTTTGCTATATCGATTTGCAAAGAACATTTAAGAAAGCATCCGAGTAATAAACTTTTATTCAATCTTCTAATGTCTAATGGACTGTACGTTTTTATATTTTAATAAGTCCAATAGAGTAAAAGTTGTCTTTAAGGAAACAGACAGCAGAGACGTCAGTTTTGGAAATCTCTTGGTTAAGCTTATATAAAACTTTAAGACAATATATGTCAACTATAAGACAATCAGCTTCGCAATTTTAAATCAGGACTTACAGTTTTTAGAAAAATGTTCATGAGATGTAAAGTGAGTAGGCTACATATGTACATATTTAATTTGTTGGATATATATTTAATTAAAATTCCATATTTTCAGCAGCTCATCTTGTTTTTAAGTAGCTTGATACTGACACCCAGCACTGTTCAGCCTTATCAGACAACAAAAGCTGGATCAGATCTTCAAGGTTGTTAGCTAAATATTCAATAGAAGAGTTAAACATGCTGGACGCAAAAAATAATTAGAATAGATAAAGCACTTGAAAGGAATAAAACGCCATCGAACACTGACTATGCTGTAAGCACAATTGCTGGGTTAAAGATAATTAGAGAGAAATTAAAAATCATCTGACAAACAACATACTGAATGGTATTGTTTGGTTATTTCTAAATATCTGGGTGATTTAAGCCTTTGAAACCTGGAACGGCTTTTCTTGTGTTGCTTTCAGATGCATTTCACAAGTATTAAACCTTTGAACTGGGGAAAAAAAGGAAATGAGCCACTTTATAAGAAATCTTCCACAAATTGCAAGAAATTGGTAGATTTTTAAAAAAAAATTCTTAATGAAGCTAGGGAAAAATGTTTGGAGAAACTAGGGAAAATATATTTACAACCATCATAATTCAATATCAAAAATGATTTTTACAAATTATTACACGTTTTAAGTACTTTTTCCAGGTCATTCACTTATTTGTTTTTTTGTATTTCAATTTAGTTTTGTTGTTTTACCAGTTTTCTATTTAAAAAAAAAAAAAACAACAACTAATTCTCAGGTTATTTTCTTGTAATTTTTAGTGACTTTCTTGTCATTTTTGGGGTGTTTTTTCTTTAATTGGTTATAACCTTCTTTAACATTTAATGTTGTTGAAAGAAAGCTAATTTGAGCAGGTTTCAAAAGGTTAAGCAGTGTTTACGATTCAGAAATTTGAATTACCTTTGGAGAAAAAGTGTTACTTCCCCTCCCTAACCAAGAAATATTTACAACCACAATTGCCAGTTTGGTTGTCTCTCTCAGTCTTAGAAAGCCCTTTAACACATGAGGATGTTTCTAATTTGGCCTGGATTATTTTATAAATCAAACGTTATTATTAACCCTTTTTTTCCATCAGCCAAAACTATTGCTGAACAAGGAAGGGGAGCCTAATAACAAGATGGTGTGCTGCAATAATCATTAGGCCACTGGGTAACATTAGGGCAGGTGAAATGTTTCAACAGCTGCCTGGTCATATATCACAGAGAAACATATGCAGCACAAGTATTTTCCTTCTCATGTGTAATAAAGTTTTTTGGTTTGGCTCATTATTTTAGCTAAATTTCACATTCCTCAAATAATTTTTAAAAGAAACCGCCCTCATATACAACTTTAAAACAATCTTATCTATACATATGCCTTAAAACAATATCAAAGTTAGAAAAATCAAAACAATAAAAACTGCAAATCCTAATATTACAATTTTACTATATAACTTATTTGGTGTTTATAAGCGTGTCTATTATACTTGCGTCATCCTGATTTGTACCAATTTGTCTCATTATTTTCATTTGTAAATTTTAGTATCGACAACTGAATGTTTTCAAAACTTTTGATAGAAAACAAAAAAAAAATCTTCACAAGAAAACTGATGTTGATGTTTCAAACGGTTAACTAGGCCCTGAGTCACACAAGCAGAACAAATTGCTAATTCGACATGTAGTTTTTGTTGTAAATCATATAAGAAACTTAATAGCAATTTAAGCGCCTATAATAACATTTTAACGCATTTTTTTTTTTTACTTACAGTGAATGTTGCGTCGGTCGAAAAAAAGCCTTTCAGCCAGCTAGGATTAGCTTTAGTAGCTAGCTAGCGTTAGCTGGTGACCGGCACGGTGAGGCCGTGTGGTGTGTCCTTATTTTCAATTTAAATATAACCTATAATGTGCTACTCTGCTAACTAATAATGAAGAAACGTGCAAAGTCTAGCTGGATTCTCTGAATAGCCCTAAATTGCTGGAGACAGGCTTCTTTAACGCGTCTCCCCAAAATGGTGCTGCTAGCTAAAGTGACTGCTGTCCCCGGGAAGAAAATGGAGAGGTGCTCTTGACTCCGACGTCACGAAGACGTCGCTTCCGGTCTGCCCGTGTTGATGTTTTACTAAAATGGCGTCAGCGGCTCTAGTTGCGACTTCTTCGGGCAAAGATGCGATCGCCGAGGGGTTGCTGGACCTCCTGAGACCGGCTGTTCAGCAGCTCGACCTGCACGTGCACTCAGTCAGGTAAATTTTGTGTTAAATCCTAAATGACGTCATGTATTGGCTTGCATTAACCATCCCGCCTGTCTGCCGTCCCTTTACTGTCTCGTGACCCTCCACAATATTTGGGGCCCGATGGTGTTTATTATTATTTTATTCAAAATATTGAGAATTTACTTTTGATGCATATCAGTTAACTCTCCCACGTGAGCCTTTGTCGTTTCAGCAATTATATGTCATTTTGTTTTAAGCTTTAAATGTTGTACAAAACTGCTCTTATACTGCATTATATTCTTTACTGTATCATCTGTCTATCCTCTGGATTAATGTGATTCTTTTCTTCTTTGCAGAGAAAGCCAGGTAGAATTAAGAGAACACATAGATAATCTGGCCACAGGTAATTTGTAGAACATCTGTTATGTATTTTTCCCAAATTGTGGTGTTTTGTTATTTCTTTTCTTATCAAAATTAAAGGTCCAGAGTGTAGGATTTAGGGTGAAATGCTGGCAGATATGGTATATGGTAGGCATAAATAAACTGAAGCTAAGTTTTGTTTCTGTTACCTTAAAATGAGATGTTTAGCTCTACAAGTAGGGCGAGTCCTCTTTCACAGAGACCGTCAGTATGTTTTTATTGTAGCCCAGAAAAAAACAAATCAAACCCCAAATATGTTTACATGACGTTTGACCGGATTATCGTGTTAGCCAGACTAAAACTGGACTTTTAAAATACATTTATCATGTTAATCCAACTGAAACTGTACTCGGCTGAATATCTCAAAGTCGGACTAACACACCTAGTTGATGCAGTTGGGGTTCAGTTTAGTCTTTCATACACCTCAGTAACGCCTCAACTGGCATAGGTGTTCTGTGTATGCTGTGTTGACCCGGAAGTCGAACAGCAGAAATTTGTAAGAAAGATGGGGGAAAAAAAACAAAGAAGAAGAAGAAGGGAAGAAAACAAAACAAGACAAATGTTAAAAGTAAAGCAAAGATGATTAATGAAATATACAGCACTGAAAAGTCTTCCATATTTTCACTGTTTGCTGCAAGCTAACTTGTTTTGGCTGTGACACAACAGATTTACCAGAAGAAGGTCGAATTGCAACGATCAAAAAGGGGCATATTCCCACTTACCATGGAGGAATCTGACATCTGTAAATAAATCGATTCTTTCCCAGTGCTTGTATACTGGCAAACAGGCGGTAGTCCAGTTAAATAGCCTAATTAAGCTATAACTGTAGCCCAATTTATCTGTGCATGTAAACATACTGACTGACTCTAGATTGGGCCAATCACATTTTTGCATCAGCCAGCGTTTGGCCTAAAGGAGAAGTTTGAGTTCTGCAACCTCAACCCTTCAATGCCTTTAAATCTTTCACACTAGACCTTTAAGATCAGCTTTTGTTTCTAAATAAATGTATTAAGTACATTAAATAACATGTTTGTTATACATTGGTTTGATCTTGTGTGTATTGTAATGTGCACTCTTTGCAGAGTTATGCCGGATAAATGAGCATCAGAAGGTGGCTTTAGACCTGGATCCTTATGTGAAGAAGCTGCTGAATGCAAGACGTAGAGTTGTGCTAGTAAACAACATACTACAGAATGCTCAGGTCAGTGGCAAGATTTTGGTTATGGGGAAAAAAAAGCTGCACTAATAAACATTTTAACACATTACTCTTGGTTGAACAGTATTTTTGAACAATTTAAACTTTTGGTTGGACTGCAATACTCACGTGATCTTGCCTCTGGCCCAGACCGGCATTAATGGGAAAACAACACCCAGGTGAATGCAGTAACCTTCGCTCCTTAACCGGCGAGATGCAGTGACACGCTGCCACTAATTTCGGTGTGTCCACCACCGAGCAGCGCTAAAACCTTGATCCAAGTTAGTCTGTAATGAGATTTAAAGAGAGACTGAATAAGTGAGAGATACATGAAGAGAAGAAACCACCTTGAAGTTTTCACAGACATCAGTTCCTGTTGCTTTCTACTGTTTACCTGTTCTGCTGCCTGTCAATAACACAAACACACACACACACACACACACACACACACACACACACACACAGATAGGCAGACTCGTCTGCTGCAGTGCCCCGTACACATGTCTCCTACTGGCAGTGCGAATGTACTTCATGGCCTATTTTTTTTTTTACCCATGTTTAAAAAACTTGTGTGCAGGCGGTAATTTGGGGGGGAAAGGGGTAAAACTCACTTGGTTAAACTTTATCAGGACTTGTAAGTTATACATACTCAAGGGCAGAGCTGCTCTAGGTGACAGGCTGCCTGCGAGGCTTCCACGTGTTCACATCTACCTCTTGCTCCTCCGCAGCTCCAGTTCAAATATGTCCAAGTCTCGAGTTTAAAAACAAAAAAGGGCAGACAAACAGTAAAACAATATGCAAACAATCAAATAACCTAAATATTCTCTCCTCAGGAACGTCTGAGGCGACTCAACCACAATGTGGCCAAGGAGACAGCGCGAAGAAAGACCATGCTGGAGGCTTCAGGAGTGTTCACCTCCCGCTCCCCCAGTAAACCCTGAGCCGCTGCTTCCTGCTTTGTGAAGAGGGACACAGGAAACTGTAACATGATGAGTCTTTCTTCGCCATTTAGTTAACCGTTTGTCTAATGACGTACTGATGTCCTGCACTGCTTTATGTGATGTTGTCGTAATAAAAATCCTGGATGCTATCTGTTTACCGTTAGGCAGCTGCAAAATGGCAAAATACAATAGAATCAGCTTTACAGGTGCTTTTCACAGGGTTCGTACAAGGTGCTTGAAGTGTTTGAATTCGACACTCTATCTATCTATCTATAAAGTACTTGAATATAATTGAGAGGAAAACAGGATGATGAATAATTTTATTAAATGTATTAGATAATTGTGTTAAGCTGTGGTTGCAGTTATTTTCTAATGCTGTGTTAGTGCAAATGGGTCGGTTAACAGCAGTAAATACTCGGCACCGGCCTGCAAAACAGCCATACTGAAGCAGCGTGAGCAGTTAGCATGAGTTCTGATCTGTATTTTGGCAGTGCATAAGCAGCAATTATTAATAATAAATTGATTTTAGGCACTGGTAGCATGTGGTTGCTCCATTTACAAATTTGCACAATTTTCTTGTAACAGATAGTTACGGTGAAAACAGTTTCTTAAATAAAAATGAGTGCTTAAAAAAAGTACTTGAAAATCCTTGAATTTGATTCGCCCCTGTCTGTACGAACCCTGTTATCATCATGCTAACGTGTCTCCTCCCCACTAACGTCAATTGTGTGTCTTCCTCTCATCTTGGCTGCTCCTAGCAAGGGAGTGAGTGAGAGAAGTGAGAATGAAAGTGCCGAAACTGCCAAATGAGAAATTATTGATTCTAAGTGGCATCAGAAGATGTGTCTAATGGCTAACCAGAATGCATTGGAGTACTGGTAACTGTTTATCATTTAACTGGTGATGCCGCACTGTTACTGGTGTTTTTGTGATCTGCATTGTGTTCTGCAACATTTCTATTCTTGTTTACATTTTTACGTTGTAAAATTTGTTAATACAAGTAAATGCAGTTACACCAAAAGTGTAAGAGAGTTTGCACAATTGTTGAGCCTCTTGGCCCTGACAGCACTGTGATGACACAACATTGACAATTGATAACGTACCCCTGGTGAATCAGTGAGTAATTTTTTCCGTTTTTTTTTTCCAGTCTGAAACCTTATTTTTCTATCTTGACAGGACATATCTACTTACACTTGTGACTGTATTATTAAGGAATATTGCTGTAAATATTTTTGATCAAATACACATTTGTTTGCAGCACTTCTGCATTCTACTGCAGAATCATTAGCTTACACTAAAATTGCACTGGTGTGACAGTACATGTACATGATCATTTGTTTCTGTCACTTCACCAGAACTGTCAAACTGACCACACATCGTCCTGCGGGCTCTGGCTTTATTAATCTGGTATTAATCCTTTGGAATCTGAGAAATTGGCTTGATTGCTTTAGAAAACACTGGAAGACGGCATTGAGCAACGAAAAAAGAAATGACCCAGAATTAGCAAGAAAGTATTAAATAATACAAGAAAACTACCTGAAAAAATTGGGGAAAAAATGAACAAAAAAAATGAAAAAGAATACAAAAACAAACGAGGCAAACAAGACTTGAAAATGGGCTTTAAAAATAATTATTCTGTATCATACTTTTAAATATCTAATTATGATAATATTATGAAAAAAAATCTTGCCAAATTACTAATGCCATTTTCCCCCATGTTTTTGAAAGAAATCAAACCAATTTTCAAAGGTTTCAGTACTTTTAAAAGACGCCTGAAAACAGCACAAAAAGTGGTATCACTACAGGTTTAACACCTGGTCATTCTCCAGTAATCAGTAATCCTGTCTCTAGCATCAGAAATTAATTGGGGTAAAAAGGAAACAACACACACAACATTTAAAATTATGTTACAGGAGTAAGACATATAAAAAATTAGGGTATTATTAGTAGTAATATATTTTTTAAAAAAAATGGTATTTCCATATGTTATGTTATTTTATTTTATTTTACTTTATTTTATTTTATTTTATTTTATTTTCAGATTTTCATTATTTGTACATCACATTAAAGACCTGGTTCAAATGAAAGTGAATTCAAACAGTTCAGAGGGCCACTTACACATTCATCACATCACTGACTGTAGCTCAGCATTATGCAGATATACAATAAGGATAATGCTGATTGGTTGTTTACCTTCAATTATGTAAGTGATTATTTCCAAAAGTAGAGTTGTGGGCAATTTCTTAATCCAATTCACGAATGTTGGTTTACTGGTGGTCTTTCAAGAGCGTGATATAACTTTTTGCTAGTAGTAAACAAAAACCTCAGGAAACAATAATGTTCAGAAGTATATGATGTTTATCAGGTTGTAAATCTAGAGTGAAAAAGATCTGGTAAAATGTACAATTTACATCACATACACTCCCTGGTCCCTTTTAAGTTATTCTGGTGTCACAGATGTCCTTGTCAGCCAATTATATCTAGTTTATTTAATCAGTTTAATAATATACTGAATACTTAAGTATAATTTCAGGTACTTGTACTTTACTTTACCATTTTCTTTTCATGCCACTTTATGCTTTTTTCTCCACTACATTTCAGCAGCAAATATTGTCCTTTTTACTTTCAAGTCATTATCTGACAGCTTAAAAATTAAGATTTTTGCATAAAAAACACGAGAAGAGCTTATAAAATATGATGTTTGTAATAAAATCACCAAACAGTTTACACAAGTAGAGATTCAACAGTTAGTTGTTCAATCAATCAATGGATTCACAGAAAATTAATTGCCAACTATTTTAAAAAACATGTAAGTCTTTTTTTTAATTGTTTTTTTTTTTTTTTTATATATATTTTTTTTTTAGTTTTGGGGTGTCTTTTCCCTAAGTCTTATGATTTAGCATTTTAAATGATATTTTTCTTTGTTTTTAATAATTTTTAGTTTTGGGGTGTTTTTTTTAATGATAATTTTGGGTTGTTTTTTTAGATTTGTCTGCATTGGGTACTTTCACTTTAATACTTTAAATAGGGGCTACTTCCTCCATTCCTCTGTTTTTTCTAAATAATGTGTTTGGTGGTGTGTTGAATTTTTTAAATGATTTTTTTCTATCCTTTTTTATAATCTTGAGTTTTGTGGTGTTTTTTGTGTATTAAAAAATAATTTTAAGTTTTGTGGTGTTTTTTCTATATATTTTTAAAAATAATGTTGAGGTTTTTGGGGTGTTTTAAAGAAAGATTTGTCTGCATTAGGTTTTACTTCAAATACTTTTGTACATTTAGTACAATAGTATATTTTCCTGATTATACTTTAACTTAAGAATAATTTTCAATGCAGGACTTTAACATGTAATGGGGTATTTTCACAGGGTGGTAGGCTATTCATACTTTTACTCAAGTACAGGATCTGAATGCTTCTACCACCGGTCTGAGTGAGTCACAATGCAAAAGGCATTGTTTTTCGTAGATTTGTAAAATATGCAAGACTGAACTAATATATTTCCTCCATTAACACTTGAACTGAGGATGCAGGGTCACAGACTGTGTATTAGTGCGGAAAACACAGAACAAGTCATCGCTTTCTTAAGCATGTTGGCTCTGACCATAAAAGAGAGGAGTGTTGCTCAAATAACAGTTGCAGAACGTGTGTGTGTGTGTGTGTGTGTGTGTGTGTGTGTGTGTGCGCGCGCGCGCGTTGGGGGGGTAATCTCAGCGGCGCCACCTTAAAAAAACAGTCTCGCGGACCTGTCAATCTAGACGAACCAGACAGACCCTGGCTCGCGGCCCTGCTGTGAGACCCGCGCCGTGATTGGCCGACAGCGGTGGTCCCTGTGAGACCCGCGCGCCCATTGGCTGCAGCATGTCGAGACACTGACGCGCACGACGTCTCCCCTCTATTGTTATTGTGGCGTGCGCGAGGGGGAGCAGACAGGATGCACGCGGAGACAGTGGGGCTGATAAAAGGATAAAACAACCGAGAAACATCAAGCTAGCGCTGTACAACGTATGCGAAATAAACATTAGCTCATCACGTTATAGTCATTTAGAGAGCATTAGCCCCGAAAACGCAGAGAAATACACACACAGGTCTGATACAAAGGAGTAAAAACACAGATAGCAGCTCTGGTCAACACATACAACACGGTCTTTCTGTCCAACTTCTTCTCTCCACTCCGGCTGATGTGTAAGTACAAACTATGTATCTCCATCTTTTCTTTTCTCCTGCTCTCACCATTCAGGATAACCGAGAATATGAGGGGGACACATTAGCTCGCTAAATTGTTGCTTACTGTAACCTGCTTTTTATCCGCAACAAATGCTGTCTCAGTCTTTCAATGATACCCGCTCATACTGGCCGAGATGTGAATTTTGCCTTTTCATATTATCTCCTTCTATTCGTCAAACTTCAGCCTGATAAACGGGTCCACATACAGGTAGATTGTGTGTCTTAAAGGCTGTGAATGTATTTATTAGAACAGCTGAACATGTTGGGAGAGGGTTTTTCGTGACGCATGTTAACCAGTCTGGGATGTCAGTGAATGTATGGCCTGATCACTGCCCAGATAGGCACACAGCCTCCTGATCAATCACACTGTTGGAAGTTTTATTTATTTATTTATTTTTTATATTATCAGTATGACATACAGTATGTTTAAGAGGGGACGTGGACGGAAGGTGTGTAGTGTGAATGTATGTAGCAACAGTTAGGCCTACCTGTGACTTTCAGCATATAGGCTGCTTATGTGCTGCATGATTTATTAAGCTGTAATAAAATGCCCAGCCTGCAGGACATCCAATACCATTAATTGATCTCCCTGTACAGTCTAATTGGTTGTAAATTTAATTATCAGGATTGAAATAACTTAGAGAAAGTTTCTTTGTTCAAATGAGATGCATGTATGTTGCATGTTCATTCGGCTGTAAGGTCACTGAGGACATTTATTCACATACTGTAATGTACACTAGGGGTCGACGGATAGTGTTTTTTCAGGACTGATACTGATACAGATATTTAGTACTTAGTGAGACCAAAAAAATGATATTTGGAACCGATTTGTATTTACAATAAAATTAAAAATATTTCTGACGAAATTCGGAATTTGGAATGTCACAAACTCCAAGAAAAAACTTTTTAAAAATGTCTTTAGCAAATTTTTAATCAAAACTGAAACTTTACACATCACATACAGCAAGATACAGCCATTTTTTGTTTTTATAAAGTTCAGTGAAAATTTATTAAAAAAATTAATGAATAAAAATAGCTCCCTGAGGTTTTACAAAGTAAAAGCCCCCCGCCCCCATGCTGACACTTTAATTGCATGTATTGCAGACTGCTTTCCCTGGTGTTAGTTGAGTGTAATACTCACACTTTTCATTAATTAATTGTATCGGTGATCATTAAAGTAAAACGCAGATACAGATAATCAGCAAAATGCCAAATATAGGCCCCGATAATTAGCCAGGCTGACAATCTGTCGACCCCTACTGTGCACTTTCGAATAGCCTAATTGACTTGCATATATGTATTATATTTCTCTGTGACATTTCAGTATATTTATTATTATTTCTGTGTAATTACAACTTTGACTGCAGGAAAAGATATGATACTTTTTCTATTCTGTTGAATTTTCACACTTAACTGGTGTCCACTAAATCCTGATCTCGCGCTCTGCTTACAGGGACTGATTCAGAGCTGGGCCATCATGATGCCAATGAACTTTCTGGTCACTCATTGGCTGACCAACTTAATACCAGGTAAGTCTGACAGCAAACATGTATGGCAGTATTGCCAAGTTTTTTGGCTTTCACACTGTGAGCTTTGGTCTGAGTGGGTGAATTTGCTCCAGCTGTCCTAAAATCCTCAACCCTGTCCTCATCATGGGTTGAACATGAGTGTGACACACTGCTTGGCTGTGGTTTGAAAGTGTGAAATAACCATAATGTAACTAAATAATTATTAACTGAACTGTAGATGTCCATATTTCATATCAGCTTTGTAAGGACTTAGCGATTAAAAGTTGAATGAATTTTCATTTTTATTTGTGAGTTGACAAAGAATGTGTTTCTATCTCAACATGAAATTGAAAACTGGGCTTTAATACTGAAATAAGCTACAGTATGTCACAAGTGGAAATATAACATCAGATTGGCTAAAATGCACCATTTCTGCCGTCGTGGTTTCTGCCGAGCACCAGTCTAGTTGCACTTACTGTTTACGTTCATGTCTGTGAAAACATGGATGCTTCACACACATTTTCAATGTTCAGTGTTCAATGTTTCAATGTTCAGTGGCACATAGGATCTATGAAATCACCTCAGTTTTAAGGACACCCAAGATTAGTGTCACCAATTCAGTATCTGGCCAAATATCTCCCCCTCTGTTTCTGGATGATGATGTTTATATATGGCCAGAAAAGTGTTTTTGCAGAACACTGTGATATCACTGTTGACCTTTTGACCTCTGGGATATGAAATAAACTTCATCATTACATCCTGTGAGACATTTGTGTGAAATTTGAGCATATGAATTAGTGAGTCATGGCCAATGGCATGTTTTATGAGGTCACTGTGACCTTGACCTTTGACTATCAGATTCTAATCAGTTCATTTCTGAATCCAAGTGGACATTTGTGCCAAATTTGAGGAAACTCCCTCAAGGCCATCTTAAGATATTGCATTCACAAAAATGAGAGGGATTTAAAGTCACAGTGACTTTTACCTCTAAACACCAAATTCTGATCAGCTCATTGTTGAGTCAAGGTGTTTTTGAGATACTGCGTTCACAAGAATGGTCCTAACAGACGGATGGACAACCTGAAACTATAATGCGTCCGGCCTCAGCGATCACTGCCGTGTAGTCATAAAAATGTCACTCATTTCCTTGTATCATCAGGATCACTGTATGAAAGCATAATCTCACAGGCTTTGTTTGAGTGCTGGTTTGTTTCATTGTTGCACGGCAACTGACATCCTTGTAAGAAAGTCAGCAGAGCAGTATGACCAAGTCAAACCTCAACAATAAATCAGCATGAGGCTTGACTGCATTATCCTTCATTCCATCGGAGTTTATAATGCACTCTGTCTTTCTTTCTTTTTCTTTTTGTTTTAATTTAATCTGTGCAAGAAACAGTTGATCATTCGACTATTTGTTTGGGTGCAGGATGGCATCCCACTCTGCAGGGGAAACGCTACACCTGTCCCTTTGGCATGTAGTGAGGGTTCCTCATTGTCGAATATAAAGTGGATCAACATTTTTTATGCTTCCCACATGAATAAGACAGTGGTTGCGTTTCTGAAAGGTGAATGTTTTGTAAGTAAACCATTTGCGGAAGGTGTTTTTATGCTGCCATCCCAACCACAGCCATGGCCAGAGGCAATATGTTTTCTTGTTGTTCATCTGTCCGTCCGTTCTGTTCTGTAAACAAAATATCTCAGGATTGTGTTTTCTTCAAATTTAGCATATAAACTGATAAGAATTTTGGTGGTCAAAGTCACTGTGACCTTCACAAAACACATTTATAACTCAAGAATTCAAGAGCTAATTGTGACAGAATGTCACACAAATGTCAAATAGGATTAAATGACGAAGTAATGACATTTTATATCCAAAAGGTCAGAAGTGGGCTTCAGTGTTCTGCAATATTATTGGCCATTATTCAGCGTCATAACTCTGGAACAAAAGAGGAGATATTTGCTTTGATACTGAATGGGTGACACTAATCTTGGGCGTCCACCATGAAACTGTGCTGACTGTACTGCTCTCCTGTGCTGTCAGGTTCAAGATGTGTGTGAAGCATCTATGTTTTACAGTTTGTAGCTTCTTTGTAGCAACATCCATATTTGAAACACTGTCCATTGCTTTGTTTTTCAACTGGGGTCCAAGAACCTTTCGGCATCTGTGGTGTAACTACAAGGGATCCATTATTTAGATAAAAATATATGTATTCTACGAGTAAACGTATCAAAACATGCTGTAATAAATAGTGTTGCAATAGTATATGATTTTCATGGTACGTACTTAGTGGAAGGAGCACCATGCTTTACACAAGTTTTCAAGTTTTACTACACCTTTCTATAGTTCAGGGTTCCCACACTTTTACCATTTAATTTTGAAAATCTCTTCCATAACTTTTTCATAATACTTTATCCCATTTCCATTTCTTCAAGTAGATTAAAACAGGTAGGCCTATAAATGCACCCAGACTTTTGTCAATAAGAAAACTGCTAGCTCTTGCTCACTTTACTCACACGTTAGACGTTCCTGCTGCCAACTTGCTTGATAAGCCAAAAGACCAGAACGGCACATGCGGGTACTTCACAAAACGTCCAGGCTGTATCTGTGTTTGGGGGACAGAAAACCGAAGATCCAATCAATGATCACACAGCAGCGCAGCACTACGTTATCAAGAGATAAGACGCATTTCATGTAACATTAGACATGATATAGAATTTTTAGGAAAATATTTTAAACAACAGCCAAAACAATATATACTTTTTCTTTTTTAAAGTTTTTCAAAATATTCAGTAAATTCGAAAGCATTTCCAGGCCTGGAAAACAGTTTTTTCAAGTTTCATAACTTTTCCTGGAATTCCATGACCGCGGGAGCCCTGATAGTTTATCTTTTGTATCATTTACATAGAGTGCCACGGACAATTCTAAAGAAAGTTAACTATACAGTCACATGGGCCATCAAGTTATTAGATTTTTGCTGCTGTAAGACCCGAAATATGTTCAGCCATTGGCTGACTGCTGTGATTTTGGAAAGATAAAGAAATGTCCCTCCAGCTTTTTTTCCTTGTGGTTTCTATTGTTTTACTAAAGATTATGTGCTCTATAATCCAAACATTAATGATACCCATATGGCATCTAGTCTTTAGCTGCATCTTTTTATACATCTGACACAAAACCTACATCATATAAATGTTCTGCTATCTTTGAGTGTCTTTGAAGGGACCATGATATCCCTTCAATATAATAGAAGAAAGATGACTCGGGTAAAAAATTATCTTAGACCCCTATCATTTATATCTTATAGGGTAAAAGTCCCTTTGTTTTGCCACATAGTGCCAGAAAAAATGCCTAATTTTCACCCCATTGTAATTTTTTTACTTTGCTCTGCTGAACTCATCATGTAACTCATCTCATGGCGTTAGATTAAGGTGTAAGATTAATGAGTGATTGGTTGGGGAAAATCAAATCCCTCTACGCCATGCAAATCGTTTAGAGTGGACATGGAATCAGACTGAAGATTGAAACAGAGCGTAGTGAGTTGACAGTTCTGTCTGATGTCAGGCAAAGAAAACAACACATTTGTAAGATTTTCTTTCCATTTTCTGTGACAAAGGAGGTTCAAGGAGGTTTTGTCATCGAATCCCGCTTAAGGACTGTTCCAATGTCAAGGATCCTTCAAATTCTACCAAGGACCGAGTCCTTCCTTCAGAGAATTTTTAAGGATGCATATGTGTATCCTCAGCGGGCATGAAGTATCCACAATTCTTTGCACATGATTTGCCAGAATTGAAGGAGGGGCCTGTTCAATGAACACTCGCTAGCCTGTTGATGTGCATTCACCAAATGCTAGGAAGGAGTTCTGCCTCGTCTCTGTAGGACTCCACTTGGAAGAACATGTCCTTCCAAGGAAGCATCCTTGACAGAGGCACTGACAGACTGGGGACTTTCCTTCCTTCCATACTTGCCACTCTATGCAGTCACCTGTGTTGCAAATGTCTGGGACACACTGGTCCTGATGCAGAGGCATGTTGTAGAAATTTTCCCAAAAAAACTACTCCACCACATTTCCACCAGCAAATGAGATTTACTTCCAGAGAGGAATGTTTAGAATCTATCCTTCATATCAGAGGATCTATAATGAACCAGTTTGAGCTGACCAGAGTGGATAAAATTTGTTAAAGAAGTGTAACGAGCCTTCCTCTTGTGTCTTGTGTACAGCAGCATCATGTCGGTCAACCCTCCAAGCAGCAATGACGCCTGCCTCAGCATCGTCCACAGCCTCATGTGCCACCGGCAGGGTGGCGAGAACGAGGGCTTTGCCAAGCGGGCCATCGAGAGCCTGGTGAAGAAGCTGAAGGAGAAGAAAGACGAGCTGGACTCGCTCATCACCGCCATTACCACCAATGGTGTCCATCCCAGCAAGTGTGTCACCATCCAGAGGACGCTGGACGGACGGCTGCAGGTCAGTGCACCTTCAACATGCAGCATCAATATACAATATCAATCCTCTCAGCTGAGTCAGAGTTAAGAGTCATCAAGCATGACAGAGGGTGTAATAACTCTGTGCTCTGTCCTCAGGTGGCGGGCAGGAAAGGTTTTCCTCACGTCATTTATGCACGGCTGTGGCGCTGGCCTGACCTCCACAAAAATGAACTCAAGCACGTCAAGTTCTGCCAGTACGCCTTTGACCTGAAGTACGACAATGTGTGTGTCAACCCCTACCATTATGAGAGGGTGGTGTCACCAGGCATCGGTAGGACAGCTTCATACTTCATTCAACATGTGTGCTAAAGTGTCTCATTTTATCACTTAGATATAATTGTAAACATTGTTCACCAAACTTAATGAAACTCATCCCGTTGAGGTGAGGTTTTTTACTGATGCTTTGTTCTCTGTTTGATGTTTTCATCTCTCGACAGTTGGTCTCAGCCTTCAAAATACAGGTAAGTTCCATTTCTACAGCGCCACATCATAATTTAAAGCAGTGGTTCGCAACTGGTCCAGCCTCAGGTCCACATTTCTCCTTAGTCATTAGATCGAGGTCCACGCCTGAGATAAATCACCAGATATTTCATTTTATTTTGCAAAATGTAAACAACACATGAGCTTACACACAATGAAATAAAACATTGCAAGAACAAAGTGCAATTATTTGAAACTTAGTGAATAAATAGCACGGCAAACAAAAAAGTTAATAAAATTGTTTCAAGACCAGTGACGCTGCAAAGCCACAGCATGTTAATGGGCCAAATAAGAACAGGGCAATAAACTTGTTGCTGTACTGTAAAAAACAGGCTGGCGTAATGAATAACTCCCTTAACAAAGTCTGGAGGTCTGTACTTCAAAATTAAGTGTGTTTTACAAACTTGACATGTTCATAAGTCACTCAAGGTCCATTATGAGGGGAAGTGCAACCCATTTTTGGACCACGAGCCACCAGTTGGGAACCACTGATTAAAAGCATACACCCTGACCTCCCTGTGCAACAGTTTTATTGCTGTCATTGCTATAAAAAGAAATGTTTAAGAAGCAAGTAGCAACTCACTAAGTGACTTTACACTGTAGTTTGGACTGCCTCATGTTCAAATTGTTTTTGACGAGCTGTAACTGCACAGAAGGAAGTCTGCTTCTACTCATTGATGAGAGTGTGAGATATTAATGGTGTACTCCTTGGCTGAGCTGTTGGTGCTAGGTGAGCTCGCAGAAGGTCCTTTCTTCTGTGCAGTGATTAACTTGGCGCGAGTAGTTTGGTGGAAAGAAAATAGTTCCTACATGAAACTGCTTACAACAAGGTCTGTGGATTATGTTAAATAACTGGGTCATGATTTCTACAAAGAGACATTGTTGTTGAGACCAATGAATACACTATGGGTAAGAGGAAAAATATGTATTTTTGATTTTGGTGTGAATTGTCATTTTAATGAACCCTTACAAGCCCCTACTTGACTATAAATATCCAATAATGGCCTTTTTTTTAATCACACTGTTGGAATATAAATTGCCTGAGCACCGATGATTTTCAGGTGCTCTTTGTATTCAATTTGTTGATGATCTGATTTAGTCTGTTATCAACCACATCTCACAGTATTATTATTGCAATACAGCACAGTCATTCTTCCTTGTACCTCCTGCAGCAGCACCAGGCGCCCTGATCAAAGAGGAATACATCCATGACTGTATACAGATGGACCTCCCACCTGGCATGCCTCTGTCTGACCACCAAGCAGCCCTGAAGCTTCCTCCCCCAGAACACTATGGCCAGCCCCTGCCTCCCCCACAGCTGTCCTCAGAGCCTCATGGACCCCCACCTGTCACCAGATACACTAACCTGCCTGTCTCACCCAAAGGTCAGCTCTCCATTATCTGTATATGTAGGACATTGTTGACATTTAAAGAATTGTAGGGACATTTCTAGGATTTTAGGATGTTTCAATAACTTAAGGACATTTTTCAGATTTTAGGACATTTCTAGGATTTAACAATGTTTCATTGGTTTTAGGACATTTCTAGGAATTTGGGACATTTCTAGGATTTCAGGACATTTCTGGGATTTCAGGACATTTCTAGGATTTCAGGACATTAGGGGCCTAACTTGGATGTCTGTTGGTGGTTGGGGGGATCTTCGACTGGCACTTTTCCTGATAATCAAGCTCGGTTTTGATGCTGTTTTATGCACTCTGGCACTTTAAGTACATAAACAATTTCCAGTGTGAATCACTTCATTTTATTGTTAAATAGAAAATGGTTGGGGGGCTTCCCGGCACCCTATCGAGGGCTAGATTTGGCCATGAGTTGGGGGTCACTGATATATACATATATATTCAGGTGATATAGTTGAAGTCAGGCCTGATTTGTTCCTCTGCTCTCCTTCCAGTGACTGGCTCTGGCCCCATGCTACCACTGCAGGGCGGTCTCGGTGACGGCCGTCTCCAAACTGCATCTCCACAGGCTCAAGTCATGACCCCGGCACCAAGACCCCCGAGCCCGACACAACCCCCTCCTCAGCAACAGGCTGCCCAGCAATCCTCACAGGCCCCCCACCCCCAACAACCTTCCCTACCTCCTTCTCACTCGCACGGACAGAACGGATACAGCAGCAATAAACACTCTCAGAGCCAGGCTGCCTTCCACAGTGAGTTCACACACATACAATGGTGGAAATTGTTTAAAATCAGTGTTTTATCTTGCTTCCCAGTAGATGGGAAAATTAAATAAAACATCAATCAAATAATATAAAATCCTATGAAAATGCACACAAATATGTTCTTACAACACCCTACGAATTAGCGCCTACGAATGAGTTGACATTCTTAACGTAAAGTTACGGAATTAGAGTAAAGTTATGTTATTTATGTAAAGTTATGGTGGTTAGGTGACTGCAGCCTTCCAAAATACTACATGGGATATGTGCAAATTTGGATGCATTGCTTTTTGTAGGAAAACGTACAGACACTTTATGAGAACAGCCTGAATACATACTATGTCATTTTACTCAGTTATTGTCATTGGCAGCTCATAAATATTTGCTAAAAGCAGTATGCGAAAAATGTTGTCATGTAGTCAGAAAGAACAATCAATAAGGTATGTCCACACTGATCATTCTTGTCTTTCCTGTTATTCAGCAGTTTGGACAGGCAGCAGCACAGCCTCCTACACTCCTGTAGGACCCCAGCAGAATGGTCGTGCTCACCCACAACCTCCACTGCATCATCCAAACCACCACTGTAAGACATGATTTACAACTAAAAGGTTTCACATGATGTTCACTTTAATTTTGACACAACCAGACTCACACTGCCCCCATTTAAAGTGCCTTTTACATTTAATATTTTACATGATGTTTTTCATTTGTAGAAAATTGACTCACTCACCATGTTATCAAATAACTTAGATCATGGCTGTCCAAATGTGGGATTGTTGTGGTATAAATAGGTCCATTCTATATTTGCAAGTTTGTCCCAGGGAATGATTTGGCACAAAGTCTCAACATGATCAAACGGAGAGTTAAATTTGGATCCCTTTGTTTGTGTGGAAAATTCCAAGTATAGTTACAGTACATGTAGTTCTGAGATAATCAGACAAATCATTATTTATCTTCTGCTTAGCTAAGAATTTCATTCTAATATATTGTGACGGTCTTAAGTTGCTGAATTAAACCAGAGCTTATGACACTGTTAATTAGCTACCGTATAAAGCCACAATGTCTGGAGTACCCCGTGGTAGTTTTTTCTGCGCGGTGATACTGTTGTGGGAAAGGGAAAACCGTTCCTACATGAAACTGCTCACAACAAAGTCTACCAGGTCATGATTTCTGGAAAGAGACATTGCTGTTGAGTTTTTCAAATGTATATTTTTTGGTACTTTGACCTCAAGCCAAGTGCCATCTAGTTCTATTATACTGAAGGGAAGGTAGACATCTCTACGGTCAATATCTTCTACACTTGGCAACTCACACCAAAACAATCTAGATTGATAAACACCACTAAGAGGAAAAATGTGTTTCTAATTTTGGCGTGAACTGTCCCTTTAAGGGTCTTTACTGATAAGCGCACACCACACTCCATTCAATAAATGCAACACTAAAAACGTAGCTGAACTCTGCATCCATCCATACAGTCTACGGCGCTCAATGAGTTACCAAAGTCTAAACTTTTAAGTCAAAGCTACACTGTCAAGCGGTCATGAGGAGCATCAATGTGCCGATGCAAATACAGGGAAAATGCCTGTATAAATCCCTAAGCCTATATGGTACACTTTGAAAACATTCATGCCCCCCCGCCGCCCAAATAAGTTCAGCTCAGAAAACTCAACAGTTGGGTACAGATTTGTTTTTCTCTGCTTCACAATAACAAACTCATACCTTTTGCTTTCAGGGTCACAGCACCACGGCTCAACCTCTTTCCCTCCGTCTGTGTCCAACCATCCAGGTTAGAGATGATTACACTGTGACTACACACTGAACTGACAACATTTCCACAGATTCCACACAGTATTTTTCGACTGGCAATTAACTAAAGCTCACTGTTGTTATAAGAAAGGTGGTGCTGCACAGGGCTCAGTGAGTGTGAACGCTTGTGTTTTGTATGTTGTTACTATTTACATTCTGGTTGGCTACTTTGTATAGACAGAAATCATTCATTTCTATGAAAATGGGGATAGTGAAGCTTGTGCACTGTGAGTTGTAAGACCAGGATATTCAACTAGCTTTACTTGGGTGCCACTGACAGGAGGCCAGGGGCCAGTCGCAGCATAAATGTTTCTTTCTATGATTTTAGGACATTTCTAGGATGTTAGGACATTAGGGGCTTAACTAGGATCTCTGCTGGGGGTGCGGGAGATCCTCCACTGGCAATTTTGTCTCTTTTTTGATTCTGTTTTATTCACTCTGGCACCCTATGTATACTAAAAGTACAAATGCAATTCCCAGTGTGAATCACTTTATTTTTATTGTGAATTAGAAAATGGTTGGGGGGCCACCTGGCACCCTGTTGGGGGCCAGATTTTCCCCACAGTTGCAAAATTTTTGATCAACATGCTTTCATTGATGGCATATCAGGAATTTAACTCCACTATCTACAGTGATAAAAACAATGTGAGAGGCAGAACGTCTCACATCAGGACACACAGGTTTCAAAAAATCTGAGCCACAGTTTTGTCACAAAGTGTTTGCTCTGTTTTCATTGCAGGACCAGAGTTTTGGTGCTCTATCTCCTACTTCGAAATGGACGTTCAGGTGGGTGAGATGTTCAAGGTGCCCTCCAGCTGCCCTGTAGTAACCGTGGACGGTTATGTTGACCCGTCAGGAGGCGATCGCTTCTGCCTCGGCCAGCTGAGTAACGTCCACCGCACAGATGCAAGTGAGAGAGCCAGGTGTGTCTCTTAAAAAGATTTAAGATAAGCCCGATCATCTTGACCAAAGATCTTTTCTGTCATGGTCCCACTGTTGAATGAACTGTCCTGTGACATCAGCTGAGTCAACTTCCACTGCAGGCTTTTTTGTACTACTGATAAAAAGGATAACAGAGGTTTCACATCTGTTTGTCCTGATGT
This sequence comes from Plectropomus leopardus, assembly GCF_008729295.1. Classification (NCBI taxonomy): domain Eukaryota; kingdom Metazoa; phylum Chordata; class Actinopteri; order Perciformes; family Serranidae; genus Plectropomus; species Plectropomus leopardus. The sequence continues at coordinate 12,979,728 of NC_056480.1, forward strand.
TATCCTCTTGTGTGTTCCAGGTTGCACATAGGTAAAGGCGTGCAGCTGGAGTGTCGTGGTGAGGGTGATGTGTGGATGCGCTGTATGAGCGACCACGCTGTGTTTGTACAGAGCTACTACCTCGACAGGGAGGCAGGCCGAGCGCCAGGTGATGCAGTGCACAAGATCTACCCCGGAGCCTACATCAAGGTCTGAATCCAGCTCTCTCTCTCTCACACACACCACACACACACACACACACACACACACACACATATACGATTGTTGTAGCGTAAGCTTCTTGTGTCTCTGCCAGGTGTTTGACCTGCGGCAGTGCCACAGACAGATGCAGCAGCAGGCAGCAACCGCTCAGGCGGCTGCTGCTGCACAGGCAGCTGCTGTGGCAGGAAATATTCCCGGTCCAGGCAGCGTCGGAGGCATCGCACCTGCAGTTAGTAAGTGTTGCTGACACTCATTTGATATTAACAATCCATGGTGGGTACCAAATAGAAGGCAAAGTGTTTGGTGTAGTGTCCAAGGTTTAGGGTACAGTTTATGTATATATATTTACATCTTCTCTACTGGCTCGGATACAGGGGACGACATTGTGAACAGATACAATGAAAAAAAATTTGTATCCGTAAGAGGAGCTGTTTATCAGTCTAGATTGTTTAGGTGTGAGTTGCTGAGCCGCCTTGAAGATATTGAACATAGAGATGCCTGTCTTCTAGGGATGAACCCAACTCAGAATTGTGCCAGCCGAGTCAGATTCAGCAATTCAATACAAATATTCAACAATTAATCTTTTTTTTCCCCATCTTAAATTTTAAAATTTGAACCGGACTCGGTGGGACAGTCAGTGTAACAGCAGCATTCCCATAATATAGTATACAAGCTAACAGCAGATTGACAGTGTGCATCAACATTATTGTCAACACTATAATCAGACAAGAGCAAGAGACTGTGTCGTATTAAGCGGCTGTGAACTGTAAATTCACCACTTCTCAGCAGAGGAGAGATGTTTTCTCAGAGCCTTACAGTGCAGAGCCCTCCCCTTCTGTGTCACTGCCTGCGTCTATGCAGCAGCCTGTACCAAAGAGTAGTGTGAAAGTCAAGAGCGCTCACTCAGATCCAAACTCTGGGGACATTTTGGTTCTCAGAGTTGGTTCCCACAGTTACCACTGCACGGCACACTGACTAGCAAAAAACATAACAAAAACGACTGCTCGGCTTAAACAATCTCAGTCGACTGAGGGGTCTCTAACTAATGATTAAAATCTCCGACATGAAAGAAACTCAGCTTGTTGTGCTAAAGGCACCAAAAAATACATTTGAAAGACTCAACAGCACAGTCTCCTCCCAGTAATCGTGACCCAATTTCTCAAGAAAATTCACAGACCATGTTGTGAGCAGTTTCACATAGGCACTATTTTCTTGTTACCTAACTACACCTGCCATACGAAAAATCGGACAGAAGGGTACGTGCACCTTCTGATAGCACACCTAGCACCACTACCATTATCTACGACAAAGTCTGTGGATTATCTTGACTAACCAGGTCATGATTTCTTATACTGAGCACAATCAGATATCATATCTGGTTTCACTCTGACAGGTCTGTCAGCAGCAGCAGGGATCGGCGTGGATGACCTAAGGCGCCTGTGTATCCTGCGGCTCAGCTTCGTGAAGGGCTGGGGACCCGACTACCCCCGGCAGAGCATCAAACACACGCCCTGCTGGGTGGAGGTCCACTTGCACCGCGCTCTGCAGCTTCTGGATGAGGTGTTGCACACTATGCCACTAGCAGACCCAGGGCCTGCTAACTGAGGACCAAGACCATGTTCGAAATTCCAATCTGGATTCTCTGAATGTGCACACACACACACACACACACACACACACACAACGCACACACACACAAGTTGCCAAATATGCCAATTGATACACAAAGCAAATCAAGGGAACGTAAATGACCAACAACACATTATGCTTGTAACAATCACTCACTCATGCTGCCTCACAGATAAACACACACTCTGCAACCAAAATGTCTGTAGCCACACAGACATAAAAGTGCTGTTTTTTTCTAATGCTTTACTCTACAATCTAAAGTCAAACACCCAAGGGAGTTGGAGCTCTGAAGGTTAAAATTCTGACCAACTTGTCTTTTACCTAAAGACATTTGTATGCACTGTAGAAATCCAGGGATGTGTTACACAAATCCAGTTCCCCTATATGCAATTTGGACTTCCTCTAAGTGTAGGAGCGTTCTGCACATTTATTCATGGGATATACACAGACACGTACAAATCCTGCACGAACACAAGTTATCCACAAGTGAAAACCACTCCAGAAAGAGAACCGCATACCTCTGGAAAATGCTGTTGGTAAATTCACACTGAACACAAACAGCATTACCGTTCTCTTATCAAAAACTGAACTGATGTAGAAGTATGAATTAAGGGAACCAGTGTTAGGTCATCTCTGTGCTTGTACTGCGCTCTTCACTGTACGTTGATCTAACTGTTAGCAATCGATAGCTGGTTAGCTCTCTTATTACGCTCAGCTCAAGCTATATTATTTTTGTACCAAAAGACTAAAAAGCCAAAAACATCTAGCTTTAAAGTATTGTTGTTGTTCTTTGTAATGAAACAGTGCTACCCTGTATGTAACCAAATGGTTGGTGTGAATCACCAAAGCCAAAATACCTCATAACTACAGTGCAAAGTCACAGTTAAGTTTTCCGCCAAATGCGCACACACACTCATCACTTACAGGCTGAAGTCAATCAATGCAGCCCTCTGATAGGATCCGGACTCTCACTACGCTTTGTATTTATTTAGGTTTATAACGTACCGTGCTGTGATGTGCAGTAGCAGTACTAGATAAGTTGAGCAATATGTGGAACATTAGTTAAACTCTACAGTTCTGACAGCAGAAACAAGGTGACAGTAACTTGATTCATGGAGAACAACCATCGTAAGCTTCAAAGACAGAAACATCTCTGTTCTCTGGTCTGATTGTTGAGGATATTATCTCCTACTGTGCATTCACTCCCGACGGGCACTAAGAAGTTTATCTGAACTCTGGGTTGTTGTCTTTATTACCTCCAGAACCCTGTTTGGTAACTCTAAATGTGAATTTGGTTGTTCATTAAACTTTGGCTAAGAACTGTTTTTACTGTGCGCAAACGATGAAATGGTGATTAATAATGTTTACTTAATTAGGAATGCTATTACTTTATTTTATTTAAACAGTATATGGACCGCCACAGGGACGATATTTTTCTGTAGGCCAACGCGGAAGCCAATGTCGCCCTGGTTCCCTCATTAAAATGGGATTTTTTTCCATTGGATTTTGGATCATTGCAGAAAATAAGTTTTGTGGTAAACAAACCTTTATGACACTTAAAACCAATTTTAGGATTTTTGAAACCTAAATGCAATTAGTTCTTTAGTCTTGTTCAGCCCACTTGTTAGCACCCGTCATTTTTAAGACACATAAAAGCTTCCCAGTTTGCAAGTATATTACTGATGCATTTTTTTGCATAGAACAAAACGTAAAAGTCTCTCTGTTCTGACCTAAAACCAATTCAAAAAACCCACTGACTTTGAGACGAGGGAACTGGAGGTGCTGAAATGTTAATGGATTTCCAGGTTTTAGGACTCATTACTGGGTTTTCTATTTTGACACACATTATATGTCTATTTTGCCTTAGAATGAGCCGTTTGCACGCCGAATCACAATGTTTATTTACAATAATTTCCATTTTAAAAACCGCAGTACATATGCTCAAACGGCGCTGAGCAAACTCTGCTTTACTGATTAGTTTTAAGCCACCTGAAAAAAGGTCCATCTAAAAAAATCAGTATCACCTAGTTCCCATGGTCATTGAAAATCTGGAAAGGTCATTGACTTACTCACAATTCACATTTTCCTGGACTGGAAAAGTCATGGAATCAGTAAGAATTCTCAAAAGCTTTGGAAAAGTCATTGAATTTTGTTATGTGCAATGAAATTGAAAAGTGATCTTCCGTGGATAACCTTCCACATAATGTAACAAGACAGCCAATTTAAATTCCTCGGCTGTTGACATAAAGTAGCTTTAATATGTATCAATGTTTTAAGTTTTGTTCATCATCATGTACGTTTCTGATATTGATTTTTTTTTTTTTAGGTGAACCTTTTTTTAGGCAGAGTTTGCTCAGCGCCATTTGATTATATATACGCCCCATGGTAGTTTTCTACCCGAAAGTTATTGTAAATAAACATTGTGATTCGGTTTAGTCTTTGTTTTTCTTAGGAAGGGCTCTAACTGAATTAAATAACCCGAAAGTATCTAGGTGGCAGCCATGATAAGAGGTGATCAGATTTTTATTTTAAAAAATAAAATAAAAAGATTCACACTGAAGGAGGATACACGCCAGAGTTCAAATAAATTAATCCTAGATAGCATGTAGGTTGAATGCACCATGTAGACAGAGATCTGCTCTCCTGTGGCATCCACCAGATTTACCCCAATTAAAAGGGTACAAATATAATCAATTTCAAAAGGTACAATCTTTGGACAAATCCAACCGTGCTACACAGGGAATATTGTTTGTTGATACAGATCCAAATGTGAATAAATGCACCAACCAGTTTATCTGTGGACGGATAAGATGAGACATTTGTCGTCTGACTGAGCTGCTTTTACAAACATCAGCCATATGCATATTTGTGATTTGTGCCTTTTTGTTATCAACCGTAGACGCACCAACACTGGATTGTGAGACAGACGCGGGTTTGTCTTTCGACACGTGAAGATTCATGTTGCACATTGTGATTTGGTTTTCAGCTGTTCAAAATCTTTTGACGGTATTCTGTGGTTCCCTCAGGTATCTGTGTAGTTTATTGACGATATCACAACGTGTCCAACCGGTTTTTAGAAATAGAAAAAACTATTAACAAAGCACTCATCATACCTGAGTAGTATTATTTATTGCCTTAGTCTCTTGTGAGTGTAAAATATGAATGAGTACGCTTTGCACTATTTTAATCTTAGCATGGACAACACAAATAGATGTCATATTTATCTGTTCTCTTCTGCTCATATTCAGGGAGGTACAAGTAGGCTTTCTCAGATATTGTGCAAACTCATCATCATCATTGTCATCAGAGGATTATCCCCATCTCTCTACAATCGAATCACATCACACCACCCCCATAATGCACCCAGAAATGATTTGCATTCACCACCTGTCTATGTGTGCATCTTTGTACGTAAAAAATATCTGGACAACTAAAACCATGCTTCATCTCGTCATTACTGCTTTTGAACTTGCCGTTTGAACTGGTACCATCCAGTTTGTTAGCAGGACTATTGTTTTTTATCTTACTGATGTCTGGGCCTTTCGCATTTGGGCCACTTGGAAATTTTTCTGGGTAATGAATGCTTTATTTTATGAGTCATTTTCTAATCATTCCAAGGGAAGTTTCCTAGAAAGTAGCTTACTGTTTTATTTGGTACCAATTCAAGGGAAAGTAGGATTTTCTTTATTTAAACTCGTTAACCATTCATTATTTGTTGATTACTGGCTCTTTATTCTCCATGTATGGACTTTTTGCTTGTCTGCAGACAGAGGCCCCATTTTTTGTCTGAACTGCTGCGTACCAACTAAAAACAAAACACTGGATTACACCAGGGACCAGATGCATTAAACTCTTAATAGACTCACGACTAAAACTGTGTGCACCCACAGAGGCAGAAAAATGCACATGCAGTCTTTTGATCGGATTTATAAAGCCGTGTGTTCACCTGATTCTGTTTTATAAATCTCATTCATTGTGGCGCTGGGCGCACGGGCATGAGCCTTATTTCCACAATTCACCAAAAATGGAAATAGAAATGTCCTTAAACATACGTTTTCATATTGACACGTGTGCCCCTCCACCATTTAGTGCTATCAATAAGTAATACAGTAAAGAAAGTGCGGTTTTACTGAATGCGTTGCATTAGCGAGGTTCTACCACTGATTCGTCACATTTCTAAAAATCATTGTCGCGGCGAAATCTCGATTGTCATTATTTTAATGTCAGAAGGACCAATGTTTCATTCACTGAACTCTTGTGGAAACTGATTTGCTTCCTCCTTATTTCTGTGGTTACATAACAAGCTTTGAAAAAGGACAGATGGTTAGCCAAATTATTGTTAGCCAAATCAAGGCTAATGTTTCCTTTTTGATCACTGCCACCAGAAGCTAACGAAACTTTCTACAGTAAAGAGAGACTTATGTTTGGTCAGCATCATAGTCTGTATTACTCGCTTCTTGAAGCCATATTGCCTGATGCTGAGATCTAATTAACAACGTGGCACCATGTAAGTGGAACCAGCACGCCATGTTTCTTTTTGTTTAGCTTGTCCGAGTTAGCAACTATAACTTGGGGCGACTTAGGATCGGTCAATTGAAGGTTGTCTCTATTTTCCATATAATTACAACCAAATGACGTACAGCAGTTCTCTCTAGGAAACGCCTCAGAAATGATGACTCATTAAATAAAGCGTTCCAGTTTCTCCAGACCTGAGGATGCTTTCTTCAAAACTTCAAACTTTGATGTAAAGAAAGCATTCGCAGGTCCACCTCAGAGCCACCATTGGTTGATGAATATGATTGGTTGTTACTTCTGTGGTTTGATAGAATGAATACAGTAGACTATGTATCAGTATAAAACGCGTTGTAATAAAAACACTTGAAAACTGACATACATATACATATATATATACTTTGACTGTTCAATGCAATCATTTTAGCCTGATGGTGTCGATCTGCAGGCACTGCTGTATGAGGACATGGCATCTTTTTGCATGGACCAAAATAAATAATGACAAGTGTCTTTAGTGTAAGCATAGATGACACTTATTCTAATGTGAGTGTCTTTGTGTTTACAATGATAGCATCCTTCATGTACAGGGCTCGAACAGTGACTGGCCATTTTGGGACGCACAGCAAAGTGTGCGTCCCAAAATGAATACAGTTTTAAAGAAACAGTTCACCCCAAATCAGATATGCTAGTTTTCCCTCTTGTCTTTAGTGCTATTTGCCTAGATTGTTTTGGAGTGAGTCACCATATGTTGGAGATATCGGCCATAAAGGTGTCTGACTTTTCTCAAATATAATAGAACTAGACGCCATGCGAAAAAAAAGGACCAAAAAATAGGGGAAAATCATTCATTTAAAAAAAACTTAACAGCAATGTCTCTTTCCGGAAATCATGTGAGCAGTTTCATGCAGAAACTATTTTCTTTCTACCAAGATTTCTACTGAATTAATTAGATAACTTTTATAGCAGTAATATTCAACTTACGGCCTGCAAGCCAAATCCTGCCCCCCAGGGTGCCGGGTTGTCCCCCCAGCCATTTTCTAATTATTGATAAAAAATGTAGTGATTTACACTGGGAATTGTTTATGTACTTTTAGTATACAAAAGTGCCAGAGTGCATAAAACAGCATCAAAATAGACCGCTGCACCTCCCGACAGAGGTCCTGGCTAAGCCCCTAATGTCCTAAAATCCCAGAAACATACCAAAATTCTAGCAATGTCGTAAAATCCTGTAAATTTACTGAAATCCTTGAAACGTACTTAAATCCCAGAAATGTCCTAAGATCCTAGAAATGTCCTAAAATCAAAGAAATGACGCAAAATCTGAGAAATGTCCTAAAATCCACCTTACTGTCGGTTCTTCACAGCCTATAGCTGCACATCCTTACCATAAACTGTGGTGTTCCCTATAATTACATAGAGTGTTGCATTCTGGGTAGGATGTAGACAGTGGATGCTGCGAGATGTAACTCGTAGGGGCGCGTGCACAGCCAGCTCTTGGCGTCTTTTTTGTGTGTTTCATTGTATTGGGGGAAATTAAATGCATCTCCTTGCTGCTTTATTCTTAAAATTAACCAGAAAACTGCCAATTATTACTAATTCAAGTAATAATCCTCTGTAAATTTTGATTAATAACACAGGAGTGTACACAGATTGAGGGCTGGATAAAGACTTTATCTTGCACATATTAAAATATCACAGGGAGTTAAAATGTCTGTCAGGGGAGGTTGGAAAATGACAAATCCTATTTAACATATTAATAAATCAAATAGAACTACATTTTTGAGAACAGGTTTGAGTTTAATATTCAAATTAAAATATAAAGTTATTTTTATCTACTTATTTACCTGATTTCATCCCATACCAAAGCCACTGATGATCCATTGTAATTCATTTTTAGAAAAAAATATATACCTTCATCATCCCATTCATAAAACATTAAACATGTTTACTCTGATACTTAAAACAATGTATGTACTAAATAATTAAATTTGGCTAAATTAGAATATTGTTCTTTTTATTTTGTAGATATTTTATTGTAAAGATGTGCTGCTCTTGTAATGTTGACTGTATATTAAAATAAGATTAACAAATGGTATTGTAGTATTTATACTTTGTCGATGAAGTATTGCCACACATTAAAAAATGTCCACCTGTAACAATTAAGGACAGTGAGGAAGGGAGACATGTCCCCCTCACTTTTCTCAATCTATTTTTGTCCCATAGGTTTAACAGTGTGTTATTTATACACGCACCATTACATAAATAGCATTATATATCATATATTATTCACATAGTTTCAGTTGCAGTTTGTCTGACAACAGACAACCTCACACTTAGCACTCATGGTTAAAAGGATATTAAACTACAAATACTAAAATATACAATGGAAGTCACAATGACGTCTCGCTAAATTTTTCATTCACAAACTCCTAAGTCAACTCCTAAATATGTGTCTTTTCACACAGAACTGGACGCTCTCAATGAGTCAGTCAGCTTAATTAATAACAATAAAAGTGTCAAGCTTTGGGAAAATTATACCACTGTCCTTCCTGAGTCCTCTGACTAGTGTACTACTACTGTGTATTTGTATGTTTGACCATTTCTTTTCTTGTTATATTTTTTTTTTGTTTTGTCTTGTTTTTTGCTTTTTATTTATTTACCTATTTATTTCCTCATCTGTCTATTTATCTGTATCATCTTTATCATTTGTATGCTGCATTTTTCTTGTTTTTTTTTTTTTACCTGATTTTTTTCATACATTTGGTTTGTCAAATATTATATGGAGATTTTATTTTATTTGTATTTTTTTGAGAAAACTGATGGAACACCGGTCTCTAATACATCTGAGGAAGCACAAATCACCACGACAGGGTTGTAGGCTATAGAGGAAACAGATTTTTACCAGAAAATCTACAAAGGATGTTCATATTAAGATCCAATGATGAGGATCACAGAAGAAAGTTTAATTTCAAGTCAGTGCGCTCTCACTACATTAAAGTAGATGTGTGCTTCAGTATATGGAGTCAAAATTTGGAATTCTCTGGATAATGACTTCAAATGCAGCTCAAATATTATTCAATTTAATAGAAGGTATCAAGAAAAAATTATTAGGACATTATGAACTTTCTGAGTTACAGTAATTTTAATATGACTGTGATTTAATGTTTCTGTTGTTATTGCCACATTTAATATGATTGTAAAAAAAAAAAAAAGAAAGGTAAACACAGAAATGTTGGTCATTTGTATCTGTCTACAGTAGCTTCTGTTATTAGTAAGAAAGGGGCAGGAATTATACGTTTTTCTTCCTCCTCGTGCTTGTTTATAGCATGTGTAGCATAGAAGTATTATGAGAAAAATGGGCATGGGTTTTTGCTATTGATCTGGCAATTACACACACTGACATGAGCAAATAAACCAAATATGAATGCATGAATGATTTTTATCGTTTACCGGCCGCCACTGCAAACACTGGTTAAATGAGATAATACGAAGGGACTGACGGACGCGATCAGCAAAGCCATATATTTTTGTTTTGGCTTCAATTTGAGGATCTGTCAAGTCGTCAAACTTTACAGTCTGTAATCGGAACAGACATACGCGCGTGTGTCACTTAAAACAGTTTCCTCCGTTTTGTTTTGCTAACGAAGCTAACGTTAGCTAATTCGCTAAAAATGTTAGCGTTAAAATCCAATGATACTCGTACAACAGCTCCCAATTCTGATTAAGAAGGACATGATAACCCTAAATACACATAACACATACACATTATTTATCCCTACAGCAGTAAATACGGTACTTTTTACCTTACCTGATGCGAAGTGTAGGCTGCTGTGTCTTCACTGGGCGGAACTTCAGACCACACGACACAAAACTTAAATCATGATAATCAGTTCCTGTAGGTGGCTGTAAACTTATCCCAGTAACAGTCGCAATCCCGGAGAGTGAGTGACTTATAATATCCTCCTCCACTGTCGAAAAACAAGCCAAAAAACGTACTAGCTAGTGATAGCTAACGTCTGTCAACTTTTTCTTTTTTTTGCTTTTAGCTAAGCCCCGCCCACCGCAAACGTCATAGTGCTTACAAACAGTAAAATGTTCAGTGATAGTTTCCATTAACCCTCAAAACATCATCTACTGCCTAATTATATCCAAAAGTTAATTCAAATGAAGGAAAGTCCATACGATTTGAGAGGAATTTGTATGTTCAAGAAACAGTTATTGAGGACTTATCCAAAATAAGGGTCAACAGATTCTCAGCCTGGATGATAATTGGGGCTGATATTTAGCATTTTCTGTATGGTGATTTTAATGATTGAATATCGATTACAAATATTGGCTATCTGTCTCGTTAACTACTAATAATAATACATTTTATGAATTTAAACCTGTTTTTTAAAAACAACATATCAAAGGGATATGAGCTTGAAGATCAGACAGGCAAGGTTGCTTTTAATATATATATATATATATATATATATATATATACACACACACACACACACACACACACACACACACACACACAGTAGTAAAAATTAAATTGGTTCAACAACATTTTCCATAATATTTTATATTTTTTTCATAATTAAGAACATTTTTTTTTCTTTCACATTTTTTATACGAATTTTAAAGTGCCTCAAGAAACTTTTAGCAGAGACACAAGTTTCCCTTTGACGCCAAGCCTCTGGTCCAGTCCAGCAGGTGGCGGTGTTGCACCTAAAACCAGTTTGAAGTTTTCGACTGCCTGTAAATACGACGAAGAAGAAGAAGAGGTTGCAGGGATTGGATCCATATCCGTGTGCGAGGTTAGCGAGACTGTAAACACTTAAGTCTGTCATTACAGCTTTCCTTTAAATACTGTTTTTGACAATACTTGCAACATCTAGCTGCTAACTCGCAGCTCAGCAGTCGCTGGTATAAACAGGTAGCAGGTGGACAGCTAAGTGGTGTAGCAGCAGCCGTTACAGGCCAGAGACAAGAAGAAACCAGTATGGACTCCTGGGTCCGGTTTAACGCCCAGAGCCAAGCCAAGGAGAGAGTTATAAGGTAATGTTTATTATAAATAACGATAAGGTTTGAAATCTCACTGTAGGTCAGCAGCAAATGTTTGTGTCAATTTTAAGTTGTCAACAGTCGCTAGTTGGCTAACGTCTCTGCTAACAAACTGGTCAGTTTGATGGTTTAAGCGTTAATTTCTACTTTACAGGTTAACATTTGAAACTGAGTCGCTCTGAGTTTGTTTACATTTTGGATTTTGTAATTAAAGTCTGTCATCAGTCTGTTAAGTCCACTATGGCTCACAGTTAAGTTAAGACTGACATTCAGCTAACTTTAGGGGACTGATCTGAATGTCAAGAAGTGTGGAGACAATCTGCGAGTTCTCCATGTTGTTTTGACGCTGTTGGTGCATCTGGATCTTTAACTGTAGCTCAACTAAAACATCCAGAGGGGGGAGTTTGCCCCTGAGGGGTATTTCATAAAGCAAGATCGCCTGTTAGACGGGTTTGTTATCAGGGCCCAGTTGCTCAATGAATTTAATCTGGTTTTCTATCCTTGATCAGCTAATCCACTTTACTTTTGTGCCTGTTTTCAAATCAACATTGGGTTTGGATCACTCTGATCTAGGTACAAATTTGTAGTTAACTACCTGCGTAAAGAACTAGTACTTTAAAGGCACAGTTTACCCCCAAAATTTAAAAAAATAAAATAAAATTTCCCTACCTGTAGTGCTATGTGTTGGTCAAAATTGTTTGTTGTGAGCTGCTGAATGTTGAAGATTGATGTCTGCCATCTCTCCAGTATAGTTTCATTATATTTTGGAGAAGGCAGACATCTCTATGACTGATATGTCCAATACTCAGCAATTCACAACAAAATCTAGATTGATAAAAACACTTCAGGAAAAAATACATATTTTTGATTTTGGGGTCAACCAAAACGTTACCCAAACAAGCTGATGAGCGTGTGTGTTGTACACTTACAGGGCTGCTCAGTATGCCTGCACCCTGCTGGGCTACACTCTGCAGAAAGGTGGGGCGGCGGCTGAACTTCGCAGAACCGTCAGTCAGCTGGAAGCACACATGAGCCTAACAAGAAAGTGTGAGTGAAGCAGGCTTTCGAGCTTTTCTCCAAGCATCAAAGCTGAGGGGATTGTGGTTGACGTGTGTTTGTGTCCCACAGTGCTGCGTCTGGGCAACTCAGTGGAGGCGCTGGAGTCTGCCAAGAGAGCCATACACCTTTCTGACAGCGTGCTGAGGCTCTGCCTGACCATCAGCCACCTCAACAGAGCCATGTACTTCGCTTGTGACAATGTCCTGTGGGCTGGAAAAACAGGCCTCATCTCCAAACTGGACCAGCAAAAATGGAGTCAGAGATCTTTCAGGCAAGTTTCCTTCTTTCGTTGTTTTAGTGACACATGCATCTGAAGCACTTTTACAAGTAACATTATTATACTCTGTGAAGTTAACAGAGGTTGATGTGACACCTTTTAAATGGAATTACACAACAACATAAGTTTGATAGCATCATCCGCATGAGATCGCACATGCCAAAAATATTGAACTTAGGGCAACCAATTCTGTTGCCGTATTGCTTAGAACTTATTTATCCCAAAAAAGTGCCAGTAGAGGATCCCCACACCCCACGCCAGAGGTCTTAGCTAAGCCCCAAATGTCCTACAATTAGAGTCATGTCCTAAAATCCTAGAAATATCTTGAAGTCCTAGAAATGTCCTACAATCAGAGATGTTGTAAAATCCAAGAAATTTCCTAAAATCTGAAAAATATACTGAAGTCCTAGAAATGTTCTAAAATCCTACAAACGTCATACAAATGTCCTCAAATCAAATTTGTCATAAAATCCAAGAAACGCAGAAAATCACAGAAATGTCCTACAATCAGAGATTTTGTAACATCAGAGACAGAGAGTCCTAAACCGTCCTAAAATCTTTGAAACATGTATGGTGCTGCTGCAACTTGCCCTTGGTCTCCTGTAATTTTAAGCAAAGCAAGTTGAGTATCCCTGCTGTAGAGCCTCAAAGCATCATTAACTGTGTGGTTAAAATCTGCAGGTACTACCTCTTTGCTCTGATCCTCAACCTGACTCGAGATGTCTACGAGCTCCGCCTCCTCATTGAGTGTGAGGAGCGTCAAAGAGCCGCCAAATCCCCACCCTCACCCAGCCCCAACACCACGCTGCCCGCTGACCACCTGTCCTCCCCCTCCACGCCTGGAGCTGTCACTTTGCCCGTCATGCTAGCGCCGCTTCGCAGACAGTTCCACCTGCTGGTGACGGTGCTGTACAGCAACCCGCCGCTGCTGCTGGACCTGATGAAGAACAGTTGTGACATCTTCATACCACTAGACCGGCTGGGGATTTACCCCACAGGGTCAGGCTTCGTCGGGGCCTGTGGCCTGGCCTCCTCCGTCCTCTCCATCCTCACTATGGTCCACCCCTGGCTCAAGCTCAAGCCATGACCCCCGGCTCAGAGTGGAGGGGTCCATCTGAGGGGCCACAAGGAGGACTGACATGTGAAACTAACACACAGATCATTCTGTGATCACGTTTTGGAGTAGTGGCAGGGACTCGTAATTCATCAAATATCCGCTAACAGGTCGCATCCATGAGGAGTTTGTTTGACTCTGCACCATGTAGTGATTAACTGCTCTCAGCTGATTACTGACCTGCATGTTTGAACTGATCAAAGTTACAGCTTCATGCTTGAGATGCACAGAGCCCACAATTTCTATAGCTAGCCCTCATTCATGATTTAATTCTACATATCATAATTCTGTACCATCAGCATACCCAGTCCTGACATCTAATACTTCTCTTAACAGAAAGACTGCTGAAAATACAAACTCACTCGATGACAGGCACAAGACTTGGTGGCTTAAAAGGTGAAAATAAACAACTTTAGATGGCTGAAAAATAAAAATGTACATGTTTTCACATAACGACGGCCGGTGTTGGGAGCAGGGTTCCTACTGTTAAGAGCAAGTGGGATTTAATACTTTTAAAATCTTTTTTTATTGCCACCTGGAATAAAATTTAAGACTAATTTTACATCAGCAGTACCAGATATTTACGGAAAAAAACATAAACCAACATCCTTTACTCATGGTCATGGAGAATATTATTTTTGAAATAAATCTTGAAACATAAAACATGACTTGTGGTGATGTTAATGCAAGAGACACTTGGTAAATTATTATTATTTATGTAAAGTTACCCACTATTTTGAGCTTTTGCAATGCAATGTGAGACAACAAACGCTTCATAAAAATCCTACCTCACATGTCCGAGCATGTTTAAGACTTCAAGATTGATTTAAGATATTTTAATGCCAATTAAGGCCTTATATTTAAACTAATGGATGTGATGCCTTAAGACTTTTTAAGGATGTGCAGGAACCCTTGCTGGGAGTATCTAGTTACATGTAACCATTTACAATAATTAAATTACAAAATAAATGTAACCAGTTACAGTAACTGAGAGATCATATAATTAAATTACAGTTACCAATCAAAATGTTGGTGAATACAAAGGGGTTCCATAGGAAAACAAATCTTTTCAGGAAAAAAAATTTGAATAAAACATTTATTCTGTTGCTTTACATCTTTTTGCAGAATAAGAATGCCTTCTTTTGGAATATTTTTGGACAACGCAGGTCAGCAAAGCCATTGAGACAAATTCCAGCACAAAATGTATGCACGTATGTTTTAAGGTCTTTTCAGCTTTATTGCCCTGTTTAAAATATGTTAGAAAAATAATCAAATTGTAATCAAATGTAATAAGTTACACTACTTTGAGGTAATTAAAAGTTTCAGAATTTACATTTTAACAGGGTAACTAGTAATCTGTAAACTATTACATAAAAAAAACACTTCCCAACACTGCTTATCTCAAACACTTACTATTTGATTAACAGGAGTTGACGGAAAAGCACAAAAATTTGCACTTTTTTTGCAGCGTTAAAAAAAATAGTTGAAATTTTAGCCACGTTTTGATATAAACTTGATTAGAGTAAAACCAAGTGAGTTTGTTGTTTTTTTTCAACATTCTTCCTGAATTATCATTTTTTGGAGCTACTAATGCCTCTTTTCCACCAAATTCGTTCTGGTTCTTGAACTGGCTCTGTTTAGGATGATCCCACACCTCTCTCACCGTCTATTTTTCGACAGACTTCACAGCTAGCTCCCAGGTACAGCAGCTGAGTGACTTTGGCCATGTAATGGTCAGTAGCATCAAAGCGTTCTCTACAGCACAGTGAAGTTCAACCGCTAAGTGGACATGCGAGCAGGATTATCAGCCTGAGTGGATAAACTATTTAGAGATACACAGCGAGCTGGGACGGTTTAGGGATACAACGTGATAGTCAGGATGTGAATCTTTTTGACTTCTGTCAATAAATACTTTTACTGAATGTGTATTTCTGGTTATTAACATGCTTTATGCTTAGAATCCAAGAATTAGTATATAATCTCAAGGGACCACAACAACATGCAAGGTGTCAGTCACATAGTTGATGGGGGCAGCCAAAGACAGGTTTACTGGACAACAGCCATGGACAGAAGCGCTATGTTTTTGGGTCCTTTCCATTCTTGTGAACCCAATCTCAAGAACGCCTTGAGGGAATTTCTTCAGATTTTGCGTGAACGTCCACTCTGACCCAACAATAAACTGATTAGAATTTGGTGGTCAAAGGTCTCTATGACCTTACGTCCGTCTCACGCTCCTGAATGGCATATCTCACGAAGGCCTTGAGGAAATTTCTGCAAATTTGGCACAAATGTCCACTTGGACTTGAGCATGAACTGATTAGAATTTGGTGGTAAATATTTAATAAAATAATGATCTAATGCCATTTTTTAAAGTTCAGATAATGTGTCACTCGTTTCACTTTTCATCACTAAAATCTATGTTGTCATTTTGGAATCAGTCAAAACTACATTTTTGTGTACTGAAATCCTTCAATTTTGATAATTATTACCGCTTGCGATAAAGAGCACGTGTGACTGGACTGTTTGGTCTACTTTCACCTTTGATTGGCTCTGACTTTGGTAAAAATAAGACTTAGACTGAATAAAATTAAAAAAGTTTAATTAAGGATGTTACTGTTACAACAATGACGTAAAAACCAAACAAAGGGAAAGTAAAAACATAATAAAAACTGAAAATAAATGATACCAGTCAGGGGACCAGTGGCTTTCGGGTGGAACATTTTTCCTGCTGGTGTTTCTGTCCAGGTAACATCCATAGTACACAACACAGCCGCTAAAAAGGACTTCCTCAATAGGCTTATCGACTGTGGAAAGAGAGCAGTGTGTCAGTGAACCTGTGACGGTCAGTTTACTCAAGCGTCTGTATTATAGTGGCAGATCTCAAAGCCTGCATCAGGGGAGAGTGGGAGGTGGTTTGTGTTTTTAAAGCGGAACTTTAAAAGAGAATTAAAAATGAATGAAATTTCCTCTATCTTAAAATAAAAAAGAGACACTGTCCACACAACTACACAACTCAAAACCATCATATTAAGTTATGTCACTTAAATAATATTTTTTATTACCAAAGTAACAGTGGCATGGTTATGTATGTTCAATTTGCGACAGTTTCTAGGAAATAATGTATAATATAATAGGACCTGTGTAAAATATCAGAATTGCTAAACCTCTGTTGTACCTGAACTCCTCCTCATCACTCCTGGGTCTCCATGCTCTCGTCCTCTCCGTCTCCTCCCTCGTCCAGAGCCTCATCTTCCTCCTCCTTCCTCTCTGGAGGTTTCTCATAGGCCTTCTCTGATGGAGTGACGATCACACCGTCCCATGTAGACATCTCTGTTGCCAGGTCTGCAACAAAAGACACACAACACTCTGATTAGTCCTATTTATTCATTTTGTGTATGCGAGCACCATTTGGAGAACCACAGCTCAATATATCAACATGCAAATGGATATCCCATACACAGCAATACACAGCTAGTTCGAATAGTGATTTTTTGCATTAGATTCGTTTGCCTTTTTGTTATCAAATCAACTTTTTATGATGTATACATGTAAGTTATACATGTAATTTAGGGTGCTGTTGACAGCAGTGAAAAGGTTTTTTGTTTAAATGTTGTAAATGTTAACAAATTTTGAATAAAGTGGAAAATTTTGCTAGATGTATCATTTCCAGAATTCGCAGCATGATTTTTTCTTTTTTTTTTCTTCAACACATTTTGACCTTTAGAATTTAAACAAAAAAGGTCAGCATTCGAATTCTGACTTTGAATTCGAGTGTCAAGTTATGACTGAAGCTTCAGATGATAAGCCCGAGTGTGCATTGCATGCGTGTATGTATGTATACGCTTTCCAACCCCATGCTTTTAAGGTCGACTATGTTGGATTTATGAGCATCTAGTGGTAGAAATGGTGTATAATATTCATGACAACAAAAGTTTATAATCACCTTAAACTAAGATCTGTTGTCTTTTCGTTACCTTACAATGAGCTGTTGATATTTACATATGGAGCAGGTATTCTTCCACAGAGTCCGCTGTGTTGTTCCTACAGTAGCCCAGAGCGGATGAATCTAACACTAACTCTAGCTGGGGCCACTCACATTTTCATTTTGGCCACTTTAGTTCTCCTACATGTTTGGCACATGGGGGAAGCTTCAGTCCTGCAAGTTCACTGCTAGATGCCACTAAATCCTACACACTGGACCTTTAAACAGGATACCCGTCTATACTTCTCATACTGAAGAATGACATGATCTTACAGCTGGCGTCTCCCTCGAGGCCGAGGATCTTCCTGTAGCCTCCATGAGAAAGAACCCTCACCAGTGTTTGAGCTGTGAAACACACCATGTCCTGCACAAAAAAAAACTCAACATTAGCACACTGTCATCAGGTTCATGTAACACTTTGATTGATAAAATATTTATGGATGCCCTGATTGGATCTGAAGGATCAGTATCAGGCTGGATCAATGCATTTATTAATTGAAGGGCATCGGTTACTTTGAACGTGCGCCCTTCCAGATCCTTTGTTTATGTCCACCGTCACACAGGTGTCACATATGATTTGTGGTAGATAATCAGGTTTTGTTGTAATGCTGCTGCTCCAGTAAGTAGAAACAGAGTTTTTTTCATTTTCAACTCAAGCTGCTACACCACTTTAAGCGGAATAGTTTTACTGGTTTGCTGCAGTGCAATTGTGGCCGATTTTTATTAGCTGTGACTGGGAATGTCAGAGTTTCAGCTGTAACACTACTTTGAAGTATAATTATGATTATGTTACTCATTTATAGTGTTCTGTACTTATGACAATTCTACAATAAGTTTACTTAAAAAAAAGAAATGCTGTATATGTGGAATTGTGATAGAGCCATATAAGAATATTTTCAGTTTGTTTACTTTTTTTGAAAAAAATCAAAAATAAATAAAAACCTTGAGGAACCATTCGAATGCACTTCTTTTCTTGTATTGCACTGCAGAGCTATTTGACTGTCAAGCACATACTCTGTATTGATTTTAATAACTTAAAAGTGCTTGAAGTGTGCAGCTGTTATCCAGGTAAATACAAGAATCAGACTGGGACTAAGTATAAGCAGATACTCAATATGAAATGACTCGGATCAGGGGCTAAAAAACTTGATCAGGTCAGACTTGTAACACCTCAAACCTTATTTAAAAACACAAATTGTTTTTTGGGGGTGCCCCAACTCCATCAAAAGAGCAGCGATAAGGAGTACAACTTTTATAGAAATACATCATACAGTGTGGACCTACCTGCTGTTCCAGAGTCATGACTGTGTGCACCCTGAAGTTTCCACTCTCACAGGGGTCAGTGATCCCCACAGAGCCGGGCAGGAAGAGACCAGCAGCCAGCATCTGAAGGCAGCGCCTTAAAACACACAAGGCCAACGCAAATCTCACAATAACGTCCCACCAAAAGTGACCGTATCCAAAGAATAAAATGAGGTGATTGGTAACCGACCTGTAGGCCATGTTGAGGGACAGGGGCTGCCTGGACGGGTTGTTCATCACCGCAGAGTGGCCCTGAAACACAACGGACACCAGCGTCAACACTACCACCTAATATCAACTACAACACCTAGCGCAGTGTGCCATCCGAGGCCTGAGTTGTAGATGCAGGCACATTTTGTTTGTTAATCTGGCCGTGTTTCTGGGTCACATGTCAGGACTTGTGAAGCAGCTGACTTGTGGTCTTACCAGCAGGTCCAGGATCCAGGGAGTGAGGGGTTCAAAGCCAGGGAAGCGCAGCCTCAGGTCCTTCAGCAGGCGAATCAACACTTTCACCCTTGAGATTATAAACATCAAATAATCCAATAAATTTATGAGCGTGCCTATGCATGAAGGAGCTGTGGTGATAGATAACAGCATTAATGGGTTAATGGCTTAATGGGTGTTAAAAGAGACTCTTACGTTGACTGAGAGGCATTCTCCTCAAACCAGCGGGCGTGGCGGATGGCGGCAAGCGCACTCTGCAGCACCTTGATGTCCACTGAAGAAACAAAGAAACACAAGTTAACCCAAGCATCCCAATCTAGATTTAAAGGGCCCTTGTGGCTCATAATGAACACCTTAAAAGGAGTATTTCACAAATATAAAGAGAGTCCTCAAATAAAACGGGGCCAGCTCTGTAGTAGAAAGATGCAAATACTCTTCCGTGTGTATACAATGACACCCTGTGATGGCCTGTTACAGTTAAACAGTGAGCTAAAACATGTTTCTGAAAAGATTTCAGGCATGAAATAGGCAACTAAGTGACAGAATCTTAGTTGATATTTGATCACATGCTTTTTCTGTTTTCACAGAAGGCAGCTTGATCAGCTGTATACGCTTTTTTCCGTTTCTTTATAAAATTCAAGTTGTGCTGCAAAAAGACTGAAGTCTCCTTGACCTTGTAATTTTTGACATTTTGCTTACAGTCTTACAAAACCTTTTAGTTTTTTATTTAAAAACTCCTCACACTTTAATTATTCACAATTACACGTGGTGACAAGGACAGATCATGTTAAAAAAAAAAAAAACAAGCCTCAACAGTTATTAATTAGGCTTGTGGTGCCCCCTTGAGGCCCCCTTGAGTATTTTGCCCTCAAAGCAAACATGTTTCATGAGAATTTATGTAAAAATATGCAGAATTCCCACAAGTTTGAATGTAAATTGTAGCAACATAGCACGGCATATCCTATCTGAAAAAAAGACGAACTTTTGTGCGGCTGGCACTGACTTTTTAAGAGAGAGGCTTGGTGAGGCTTAGGTTAAATTTTGTAGGCTGTGGACACTGAGTGCATGAAAATAGCCATAGTCAAAGAGAGGAGAAAATAAACCCAAGAAAAGTGTTTTGTTTGTATCGCATAGGGTTCATATGTTACTGACCAACATGTAAAAGTGCTACTGTGAGTTCTGTTATTTTTGGTATTTGTGACTTGTTTACTTTTGGGACAGAAAAAAAGCTATTTCAAGAGCGTTACAGCACCTTAAGTACTTAAAACCAAAACGTGACTAAATGAAACCTCCAGCACTGATGGGCTCTACTGTTCACACAAGGAAACCAAGTTTGTTTCCCATTTAAATAGAACATAATGGTCTAAAATTTGAGTCTAATCTTTTGGCATTTTTATGACAGACAGCAGAGAGATGACTGTAAACAATTTCCCTGACTAGACTGGAGATGTGGCGACGTTAACCGAGCTATAAGCTTAAATGCTGTGTGTATGTTTGTGTGTGTTGTAGACATGTGGACAAGCACATACAGTGCAGCTCAGGGTCCAGCTTGCGCAGGTTGGGAGGGACGGTGGTGATGAGGATCTTGACTGTGGCATCAGCTGAACTGATCTCAAAGCCCGTCTCATTGGTCAGCATGGACAGCACTGAAATCAGCAGACACACAAAATGAGATTAGCAATGTGACATTACCAGATAACTGTTGGCCACTTCAGGGATCAATGATTCACTCTGAGTTACCTTCAGTAGGGTCCTGTGTGCGAAGGGTCTCCACTACTTTGTTACCGAGAGCAGCGACAGCCTCCACTGTGAAAGACAAAAAAAACATCTTTTAGCACTACAGACACTAAAACACCATGGGCTCTGAATAAAGATCTTTTTTACTTTTGAATGACTGATCCACTGAGGCCTTTAATATAATAAACATACAATTTAACAAGGAAGGGTGCTGCCATTCACATCGTCCAACTCGAGACGGTTTAGTTGGAAAATGAATACTGTATTACCTTGATTCTTTTTTAAAGACAAATCAAAATGTGCACTGTCATATACCCAAAGCTAAACATGAAATTTCCACTTATATTTTCATTTTGTTTAACCTTTTGAGACCTGAGCAAATTGGTTTGATGTCTTTCGAAATCATAGGTAAAAGGCAATGAGAACATCAGAAGAAATGACCCAAAAAATTAGCAACCCCCCCCCAACAAATTACAAGAAACTAAATTACTAAATAAGCAGCAGCTTTCTTTCACACTTTCGATTATTCTAATGATAGCCTATTCCATTTTAAGCCGATGGCATCACTTTCTACACATCACTCACATGTAGGGAGGATCTTGAGGATTACAACCAGGTCGGCCACATTGTGTCCCGTCGTCATGGTGCCCTTCTTATAAGAGCCCACCTGACGCACCTCTTCAATTTGCTGTGAGGAGACGGATACACCATGATTGACAGGATATGTATTAGCATTATTAACGCTTTGAAAATTGAGCATATTGGCTTGATTTCTGCCAAAAACAACAACACAACATTGTTCACACTGGCAAAGTGTTAATAACGGAGCCTGTGATTTTCTATCAGGACATTTCAATTCATAACAATCTTTATAAACTGAACACCACTGGTCACAGAGTCACTGAGGATGTTAAATGGCGCAGTGAAAGAAAAACGACTCACCACTTCAAAGTTGCCCGGTGCAACAATCAGGTTGTCGATGACGTTGTTGATTTTTGTGACCAGGGACAAGATGGAGGACTAAACACAGAAGGGAAAAAATAAACATTGCTTCTGACAATGAACGTAAGCAACACGCTGCAGGAACAAACCACAACAGAATTTGGTGAGGATGATTGTTATCTAGTCGGCATAGGTTTGCGACCGACCTGCTCTGCGGGTGTGGGGCTCAGGTCTTGGTTTCTCTTCAGCAGACACTCACTGAAAGCCGTCTCGTCGGGCGCGGGCTTCACTCTGGGGAAGGCCATCTCACACTTGTGATAAAAAAACAGCCAACTTCAGTACTCTGAACTTTGTCACTACTACAGTAGTTAAATTAGGAGACGCTTCCAGAGCTGGCCGATATGAAGAAAATCATATATCATGATATTTTTGACCAAAGACCCCGATACCGATACTATGACAATACTGTAGGACTGAGTATTGGTCAGGGTTCCTGAAGCCTAAGGCAAAGTAGATTTAAGAATTTTTAACTTTTTTTTAATGCCAGTCAGAGTTAAGTTTATGATCAATCCTCTAATGATAATGCTGACAAAACATGATTTTTTTTGGTCCTTTGAAATAGTTAATTATCTTTGTCAAATGTTGAAATAAAAAAACAGCCTTTTTTTTTTTTTTTTTTTTAAGAGTGTCCGGGCCACTAGCCCAGCATCTGCAAACATGTTCACCCTTTATTCTTTGCTAACTTAAAAATTTGGAGGATTAACAGCTTAATTATCCACAGAGGTGTCTTTCTCTTCAAAACAAACAGATGCATTTAAACTCAAGCAAAAATCACTGAATACAGCAGATTCACACAAAAAGAAAAAAGTGTTTTTCTAATACTGTTGTGGAGGGGCTGCAAAATACGGTGGTCGACACAAAAACACAAATGCCCCTGTCCAGAGCCGGCGTTCGGTTTGTCCATTTTGGGCTACTGTAGAAACATGGCAGTGTAATGTGGCAATCTCAGCAGACAGGGATCCATTCCCTATGCAGATATAAATGGCTCAATCTAAGGTAATGAAAACACAACAATTCATATTTTCAGGTGATTATACACTAAAATAAGGAGAGCCCTTCTGACTACACCCGACCACATCTGGTGATTTCGGCTGCAGTCAGCTGTGAAACCGACTGAGCAACGCTTTCCATCCTGCTGTTAAATTATTCTTTAAATGCAGTTTATGTGTTGACACTCATGTTAAAATGTACCAAATGAAGTTTTTTTCCTTTTTTTACTCACCACATAAAAATCAAATGGGATGTGTGGGACAAATGGACGGTACCTAGACAGGAAAGTGGAAAAGATAAACAGTTTTAAAATTTTGTAATCCGGACTTCCAGCAGTGGCTACAAAAATTATATCTGATGTAAGCTATTTGAGGCATCGAGTACAGTTGGATGAATGATATTATACCACGCTGAAATTGTGGTGGGTGTAATGGACAAATGTTAGTGTCATTATTGTCACAACAACATTTCAATATAATTAAGGGTTTAACACAATTGTGTTTGATTTCGGAAACAGCTCGAAAAGGTTTAATACACTCACAATATGTTAAAAAAGTCTAACTGGAAAAAAAAAAAAAACATGATGTAGAGAACTTTTGTTGCATCCTGCATTTTACACATTGCTTATAGTGACTTTTATAGAGGTTTTAGATGGATTATTTTTTATCCTTACAGGAAATTGCTTTCTACAGCAGCTACATTCACACTCAAACACAACAACAGAAGACATCTAATCAAATAAAAACCCATCTACAAAAACTATGCACAAAAGCTAACAGAAATTACTAAAGGAAACTAAGCACTTAGTTAAATGGTTTAATGGTATCTTTGGGCCAAATTTCTATACTTTACCTCAAACATTTTTTTATTCTTTTTTTATGATCATTTTAACCCAGCCCGTGTTAAACCGTCTGCTATCAATGACTGATTTAAACTCAGTCTAGGACATACATAGCTTTGGATGTTTTCAGAGAGTTGCCAAAAATCAGAATACTGTGTCATTGTAGGGAAACATGATGATGTTAAATTCACCTAGAATGCAGTTAAGCTGTTTCAATCATGATACCTTTAATATGTTAATGAATAAAAAAGAAAAGCAGCTCGGTGGCTGGACTCACCCCTGGACCAGACCTCCACGGGACCCAAAGCGGCCTCCCCGGCCCCTGCCGCGGTCCCCTCTGCACACAAACACAGTGACATGTCAGAACTGCTCACATATGCTCATGTAATGTTATGAGTAATGATGCTGTGCTACGGGACCATTTGTCCCAGTCCCACTGCAAAAATGAATTCTGGGGCAATCCAACAGAACAAGAGTATAGTTTTTTTGACCATCAGAAAGCTAACAATTTCAGATCTTTGTTTCTAAAACATATGAATGTACAAATGAGGCATTTTTGTGACCACTGACTTTAAAATATAAGAATTGTTAAAGCTCTGCACATCTTTCATGACTCTGCACTACGCAATTATGTTGATGGGCCTCCTTATTATGTGATTCACTTTAATTTTCTGCTTTCTCGTCACGATGGCAAACAAATGTGAAATGCAAACAACTATTTGAGATGAAACCTAAAATCAAGTGCAGCTTTGTGGATTCATCATCTGTCTACTACAGAGATGACTTTTTTCCAATTTAGGATTTAACCTTTTGAAAGCTGAGAAAATAGTCTTCATGTTTTTAAAAAAAAACATAGGAAGAAGACAATGAGCAATGAAAGAAGAAATGACCTGAGAATAAGCAAGAAACTAGTAAAAAAAAAGCCCTAGAAAATTACCTGAAAATGAAAAAAACTAACAAACAAGACAAGCAAGACCAGGAAAAAGTTCTTAAAAATCTGTAATACTGCAACATATTGTTAAATATGCAATTATGATAATTATAAATACAGTTTTTCAATAGCTTTGTTTTTCCTAAATATTTTTCATTTTTTCTCTTCTTTATTCTAAATGTAATAAATACCTTCTCCAGGTTTCAAATGGTTAAAGACAAATAAAATTCCCCCGTTTGAATATTATTTAAAAAAGTACTGATATCGGGGAAAACCAAGTTTTTTAGCTTTCAGATTATTAAAAAAAAAAAAGAAAACATCCACGTCCAATATGGGTCAATTTTGAGGCCTCTGTCTCCTGAATGGTTGGTCATTGCGGTTAATAAAACCAGACTGTAACTCTCTTTCAAACTGGGAAAAATGTGCTCAAATAGAAAGAGGTGATGTTAAAAAAAAGACTGATTTTTGACTGAATGCTCAGGTTTACAGGATAACAATATCTCGCCAACGTAACGTCTCGTCCCCATCATTCATTCATTATTACGTTAGCTACATGGCTAAGCGATTTATCTAACATAAACACATTGTTCGGTTATAATACAAAATCCCGCACAAATAAAAATGATTAAATAAATACGCTTACATTGCCGACACAGAATAGTAAAAAAAAAAAGCTAATAAATTGGCTAAGCTACCTCTCTAGCATGCTAACGTTAGCTGGTAGCCGTCGTTCAAACAATGCACGCTGCAAGCTGCATGTCAGATTATTCCGCCGAGCTACAGACAATACACGGGCTGTTTAAGAGGGTAAAATTACACTGAGTTTGGCGATAAATGTATTGAAATATAATCACCTCATTGCGTACGACGTTTTGATAATTTAATGCAAAAATCCAAGGAGAATTGTGGAGCCCGGCTCCCCGTGAAACTGCGGCTGCCGATTTCTGCTTCCGCCTCCTCCTCTTCTTCGGGCCTGCTGGCAGTTTTTGCACCTTTAAGCATTACTGCCACCCCCTGGAGCAAGTTAACTCCTACAAGTTTTAGTTGGATCTCCAATTTTATATATAATTTCATAATGGTTTGTTACGACGGAGGATTAGTACGACGGAGGATTAGGGTCACATTAAGGAAAAAAAAAATAATTATTTACGAGATTAAAGTCATTAGTTACGAGAAAAAACTCATTATTAACGAGAAAAAAGTCATTATTAATGAGAAAAAAAGTCATTATTTACGAGATTAAACTCATTATTAACGAGAAAAAAGTAATTATTAATGAGAAAAAAGTCATTATTTACGAGATTAAACTCATTATTAACGAGAAAAAACTCATTATTAACGAGAAAAAAAGTCATTATTAACGAGAAAAAAGTCATTATTTATGAGAATAAAATCATAATATTCAAACCTGCTGCTTTTGGAGACACTTGTTAACATGAGGGCTACGGAGGATTTGGTTGAGTTGTATTTTAGGATAGGTTTCACAAACAAGGAGATACTTAATCTTTTGGCACATCAGCATCACATTATCATAAGTATCAGGACTTTAAAAAGAATATGCAAGAAATTGCATCTTTTCCGGCGAAAGAACCAGTCGGACTTGGAGGATGTTGCTGCTTTTCTGGAGGGGGAAATGGCTGAACTGGTCAACTGCAGGGTTATCGTTGGATGCATATATGGGCTATTCAGAGGGGTTTCGTTGTGTCTCAAGGAACAAATCCTCCGTAGCCCTCATTTTGACAATGGTCTCCAAAAGCAGCAGGTTTGAATATTATGACTTTATTCTCATAAATAATTACTTTATTCTCGTTAATAATGAGTTTAATCTCGTTAATAATGACTTTCTTCTCGTTAATAATGACTTTTTTTCTCGTTAATAATGAGTTTAATCTGGTTAATGACTTTTTTTCTCGTTAATAATGAGTTTTTTCTCGTAACTAATGACTTTAATCTCGTAAATAATTAATTTTTTTCCCTTAATGTGGCCCTAATCCTCCGTCGTAATTATATGATCACATGCTTGGTATGAAATAAATGGAAACCTGTTTCTTGACTGAAATATTGTTATTTTTAATTGACTTTTTTAATATTACTGTAACTCACGCTGTTACAATCAAGAGTTGTGCATTTGTTTTATCAAGCTGTGTCCAGTTTTGGTTTAATTAAACAACTTGTTTTCACTGTCGAAATAGTGGATTTTGATAACAGACACATGTACGTTTGTTGCATGAAAATATTAAACATGTAGGTAAAAAAAATCTTGTGAAAGGTGAATGTTATATATTTTTTTCTCTTTGACACTAAAGAAAGTCACCAGAGTATCACTAAATATTAAATAATGGTTGAAACCAGCAGCTTTTCTACAGTAAAGATGTATGGCTGCTTAGATATGTTTGCAGCTGTGTAGCACTGAAGGTGACTATATATATATATACAGTATACACACACACACACACACACACACACACACACACATATGTATATATGCAAATATTATACTTACAGTTTAGTGCAGTAGTCAAGGTATAACTACATGGACAATCTCAACCAAAATGTAATTGAAAGACTGGAAATCTAAAGTTAACATTTTTTGTAAGAGACATAACGTCCACATAAACATTTTAATATAATTATGCCCTTCATGTCTTGGGTTCTTCTAAATGATGAAATTAATTTTCACTATGGAGGGTGGGGGCAGTGCTGAGACAAAATAATAATAATAATAAAGTGACAATAAACACAACAAAACATAACAGCTGGAGTTAATCTCTTCGGCGCTCACACTCAGCCTTTTGATTTTATTTACCCTATTTACTCTTCTCCATGAGTTTTAGGTTTTTTTCTTACACTTGATTCTGTAACCTAAAACAAACATTAATCATATATTTTTCTATTTTCTTTACAAGTTTAACCTATTTAACTCTATTTTACTAATATTTTTATTAATGTGATCTGTTGTTAATTCCTTTCACTGTATTTTAACTGTAATTGTGCTTTGGCAACACATGTCAAATGTCCTGCCAATAAAGCCAACTGAGTTGAACTTTATTGATTTTTTTTTAACTGTTTGACAAATGTAAGTGAGAGAAAACAGAGAAAAGTGTTACATGAAAATAAATTAATTCACACAGATTGCATGCTGCTGAATCATTTATTGGATTATAGTGTTATAGTGTATAGTGAGTATAGTATAGTGATTATAGTGTGTATAGTGTTATATGGATTACACTGATTATGTGTTTATTTCACTGGCTGTTTAATGCAATTGATTAATCAATCCAAGCATTTCTCCTGACAGCTCCTCAGGGAGAAGCCAGACACCACATTGGCCAACTTGTTTACCCTGGGAGGATTGGGTATGGTGATGACCCGCTTGAGATAGCAGAAGTGACTAGAACACAAAATCAACAAATGCATCTTCAGTGATATCACATGATAAAATCCATGTAAAAACAGAAATCTGCCCGATAAAAATTTACAAAGCAGCAAAAACAATGGCATCTGATTGAGGATGTAGCTGGTTTCTGGAGGCTGATGGCATACTGTAACTGTAAGAAAACTAAATGAACCTAAGAAAAGTAAATGAACCTGGAAGGGACGTAGGTGTAGTGCTGGCAGTTGGGCTCCTCATCACAGATTCTCTGGCACTCCTCAACACTAGCCGCATGAGCTCTGCCAATGTCATCAAATGGGAAATCGACTCCTTCATAACGCTGAAACAGCCAACCTGTCAGCAGAGAGACAACCTGGGTTACACTGCTGCTGTTAGCCAACAAACTGCAGAAACTCAACACAATACAATTATCACAACAAATACACACGTACAGCCTTATAATTGTTAAATGACTCGAATGTTTTGGATGGAACAGATCTGGGATGTGGTACATACTGGTATCCAGGTGACAGAAGCGTGTTGGTAGCCCAGATGTGATTCCTTTTCTGTACCTTTTGTTCAGCTCGTGGTAATTACTCTTCAAGTAACATTTAAAATTTTGACTGAAAACATCACAAACATAACAACACAGGTAAATGCAGGTTTAGTAATGTTCAGATAATACAGAGTAGGTTGGCAGAAATTGTGACAGTTACAGTGTTGTGTATATAGGATCAGGTTACTTTGCAGCAAGTGCGGCAAAGTCCCACCTGCTGGTAGCAGAAAAAAAATGTGGTGTTTTAACCGTAATGAGTAACCTAGAAAATAATGTATGACATGAAACATCCTCAGTCGTTGCTATCATTATTCTACAATTTAAGGTCAGTGGCTGGACAGTTTAATGCACTTCGATCAAAAGGCCACTGTATTGGTGTAGCCCCACTTGCGCAATGCCAAGTGCCCCAGGTGTAAGAAAACACCAGTGAGCATGCCCACAGCCTTACTCAATGAAAGCACTCACAAATTTGATGCCTGATGGGGCTGATTAATGTTTAACTGTTGTCCTAACGGGAGGAAAGAAATTATTTAGAAATATTTCTCTACTCTTATAAATGAAATGTAGTTGTATCTGTTGTCATTCTACATTTCTCATGCACAACACCAGTGACAGCACACTTTACCTGACGTAGGAGAAGTGGGTGCACTTTGGATGATAAGAGCACAGTGCCTGACAATGTTGATAAGAGGCTGAAGATTGAACTTGGATGTCCTGCGAGGGGATGTCAATGTTTGGAAAAATTTTCCCATGACATACTGTATAAAACAAGCAGAACAATAAGAAAGATGCATAAAAACAACTTGCAGGATAATACTCCAATTAATGCTGCTACCTTTGTTAGAAGTGTTTGATTACCTCTGTTAAAGTTTTGACTGATCTGTAGTTTATGGGAGAATCCAGATACTCGATCAGGCTTTGATACCACTCTAGGTGTCCTTGGCAACGTCCAGCTGAATTTAAGGTGGCACTTGAACCTGTACATAACAAAAACAATATTATTACAAAATACCAAGGTGGCATTCTTACTGATGGAATTAAACCTTTAGCCCTGTTTCCACCAATATCCGTGTTTCCCGATATGCAGTTTTTTACACTTGCATTATGATAAGTTGTGGATGGTACCAATGAAAATGCTCGTTACTGTCCCAATGTTTCGTCACCCCTCTTTTGGGGTACCTAGCACACCGATCCAGTAAAAAAAAGGTGGAGCTAGAAACACTGCAGTCAGTTGCTTGTTTGGTCAGTAGAGAATCAACACAGTGCTCAGAGCTGAGTTGTGGCTGGTTCAACCTCTGTTCATAACATGACAAGTTCTACATACATAAGTGAACTATAATTATAAAATAAAAGGATGTTTTGCTGCCTTTTTATCTTAACCAGTTAACACTTAGCAGCTGTAGACTGAGAATTATTATTATTTTCAATTCACTTGGCCAACTGCTGGCAACTTTTAAGGTGGAACGTTTACTTATAATGTTACTCAGTGCATGAGATGAGGATGTGAATCCATCAACACACCTTAAATTTCAATACAAACAACGTCAACCACTCCATCAGTTTTTATTGTCTCTTTTGGATAACTAATTAGTGGAGCGTTTAAAAGAAATATTATACTGATAATACTAATACTATTTTTTAAATTGCAATTGAAAAAGTATTACCTAAAAAGTATTCGCAATTAATGACATTTTTTTGATCAGGTTTTCATCTTAGTTATTTTGCATTACAAATGCGTCGGTCAACTGCACTCCAGCAGGGCTAAATCCCTGCTATTGCGTTTTGCAGTCAGTGCAAAACGCTCTTTTTTAAACTTCCCATTGAGAAAGACTCTTACTTCATTCTGCAGTCTCGTTCTGTGGATGATAAACAGGGTGCAGACTTCACTCTGTATCACCACTGAACAAGGAAACACAGAGAGTGCTGCTGGACGGAGCAGCGAGTGACAACAACCTGTGTGCGGTGGAAATCCAAAACAGATCTAAGGTCTAGGTACATGTCTGTAGAGGTTATTTTTGGTTCCAAAGGTACTACCGTATACCAAAAGCTTTTGTTGGAAACACAGCTTTAGTTGTTAAACACAAATGATTATTGAGGACACGGGGGTCATTATATTTACCTGTACTTCACAGGTGGAAAACCCTGTTCGAGAAAAGTGAAAAACTGACAACCAGGATCACGTGTGCATTCTCTCTGACACTCTTCGTAGTCTGCTGTGAACAAGGTTCGGTAGTCTGCCCGTAGAAGTCCACGTTATGATACACCCGAGACAGACAGGGGCCTGGCAGATGGACAGCCCAACAGAGAGTTAAGAGGAGTTTCACCACACATCATTTGTAACTGCTAATGGTTTTCATGATGGTTCTACACTTACTTGGGTCTGGGTTGCAGGGTTTCAGAGAAAAGCCAGAGGTGTGACCCTGCAGGTTCTTCTGAACCCGCGGCTGCCTAGAGGGAGCAGCCTTGAGGTAGCAGAAGAAGTGCCTGGTGGAGATAAAGACAGGTGTACTGAGGTCAACAGCAGGCATTTAACAAGATAGGCAAAGGCATTAGGGCAGCTGTGGTTAGACGAAGGTTGTGTATTTGTTAGAACTTTCAGTTCTGATTTATTTTCAGTGTTATGTTTCTGAAAGTATTTTAAATAAAATATATTACCTATTAATCACTCCTTTATCAGTTTCTAGTTTTGTACCTGCCACGTCCTTTCCAGTCCGCACGAAGGAAGGTAAAGAGTGGCAGCGGGCGTGCTGGGTGCAAAGCAGCTGACAGTGCTCAGCATCAGGAGAGAAGAGCTGTACGACGTCTGATCCGGGGAAATCCACATCCTGCAGAAACTCCCGTCTACACAGGCCTAAATTCAAGTCTGGACAAAAAAAGAAAGAGGAACACAGACACATTTACCTGTACATATATGGTAATATTGATTTTACTAAACAATTTGATTTGATTTTGACTTGATTTTACTTTGTTTCACTTTGTTTGTTTGTCATATTAATACACATAAAAAAAACGACACTTGACCAAAGAACAACATTGGAAAATAAATGCTACAAATCACAACAGACATTATGAAAAGTGGATGCAGTGCAACTTATTATTCATTAACTATTACATTCAGTGTCAAACTCGGACACACTGAGGCTACTTAAAAGCCACATTTCTCAATTTCTCAACCTGTTGAGTCGAGCCTGAGGGACTCTATTTCTCCCACGTGTTGCGAAAGCTGATACTCTTCAAATAACATCAGCAAACCATCACTAAGTGGTAAGATATACACTAACACTCACATATCTGACTACATAGAGCAAGGAAAAAAAGTGGATATATTACCATGACTCATGGAGACCCCAGTGAGGCAGAGCAGACCCACCAAAACCAAAAGTGTTCCCATCCTTTAAGGTTTTGAAGCCAGGAAGCGATTCTTCAGCCACAACTGTGGTCAAAAAACTTCTTCAGCAATTGCAGGAATTGCCTTAAAAGTATCACTGCAACGGACACATTTATACTCCTGATTGATTTGCACGACTGATTGTCGACACCCATAGTGACAGTTGTTTGGCAGTAACCACTGTCCTTGTGATTTCATCTGCAATAACAAAGTAACACCAACCTACCAGCTAGACCAGCAAGGATCTTATTTCATCTGCTGATATCTCTGCAAATTCATGTCCATCATTTGAAGGAAAATATTTCTCAATCAACTAAACTAAAAACCTCTAAAACTAAATAGATAAGGGGCCAGAGCCCCTGTCAAAGGTTATTTTAACATCCGTAACCAGCTGGATTTTAATGCAGTTTGTTCAGACCGGTGTGATTTGCTGCCAATCTCCTCTAAAACATTGAAATGGGAGTAAAAACACGTTCAACATTTACTTTATCTTTTTATATCTCGTAATTCTACTTAAAAGGGATGGGAATCGAGAACTGGTTCCAGTATAGAACTAATTCCAAATTGTCTGATCCATCTCAGTCGTATGCCTCTGAGCCTATCAAGTCTTTTTTATCCAGGTTGGCATGTTTTCAAACAATTGAAAATTAAAAATAATGGTGCGTCACTTGTGTCGACGCTGCTGGAAACTTGTAACCAGAGGGGAATATAGCGGAGAGGAAGAAATGGCCCAAAATTGCTTCACTTTATTTCACCACGAAAGATGACAACAGAGTGCTGCTTGTTATGACTGTAAAATAATCCTTTTAAGTAAGGCTGGAAACACTAGCAATATGCAGAAACATCTTTTTACACAACAAGGGCTTAATATCCAGAGATGCCATGTCAATGGCACTCTACACATGGGTGCCGTTGCTTCCTGTCTGAACAGCACATCCGTTACTGAGGGTAAACATCCTGTTTCAATAACATCATCGCCACGTAGGCTGTCATCAATGATTCCATGACTAAGAACAATTAATGAAATTGAATCCTGTACAAATATTCTCTAATTTAAATTATTTAATACGATGACAAACAAACTGTTATTACAGCCCGACTTGCCCATTACTGTTGATACTAATGAAACTGAAAACAAGCATTCAAATGACACACTAGAAATCAAACACTGGAATTTGACATAACTTTCTTATTTTACATAAGGTTATGATAGTTTGCTTTGTTAAATATTTCATATTAATTTAAATAAAACATGCTTAGACTCTTCGACGTATTCATTCCAATAGGTTGTTCCACAATGGTATGATGTTGCCTGCAGGCAACATGCAGACACGCAATCTTATAAAAGGAGTTATGTTTAAATTTTTTTTTTACATTTCAAATAGTAAACATTATAACCTGTTGAGTTAACTGAATATTTTCTCAGGTGTTTCAAATGCATTTATTTCATAACTTACCATAATGGTACAGTGTTGCCTTGAGGCAACGTACCCCAAAAAGTTTCCCCCAAAAAAGGTTTTTTTTTTTGAAAATGTCTTTAGATTATGTCTATTTGCTCTATTTTATGACAAAAAATACACCACATTTTTTTCCTAACTGGCATCACAGTACATACCATAGAGGGCGTCGCTGTAGAAGTGCCTGGAGGAGGGAAAGGCTTATGCACCGAGGTCAACGTTCAACAATGAGTAAAACAGGGAAATGTTTGACAGTTGTGAGTTTGAAATTTTAATTTTTTTTTATATCAGAATGCACCGGAGGAGCCACCAGACCTCCAAGTTATTCCTGAGGGTTGTTTAAAGCTGAGTGGTGAAACAGGTTATAAGGTGACAGTTGTCACAGGTTGCTGAACATCACTTCTCAAACTGCCAAAAAGGATTAATTCTCAGTAACTCTATCTGAGGTTAAAATAACAAACATGCATGTTTTATGCTTTCAAACAATAACCTGCCCATTTATCAAATATTATGTCACTTTCCACATCATACATGTATTTACTTTGCCTGGGAAATTTAATGTCTTTAAACATCACTGTTATCCAACAGGTAGTTAAATACAGGTCAAATGACTGTTTATATTAGACATGTGTCCTGACTTGTAGGTGACACATTCAGTCAGTGGCTGTCAGTAAAACAAAGGCTCAAACAAAGGATCATGCATAAAAATGCATTAGTAAAAGGTGACAAGGAAACAATTTAAAAATAGGAGAGGATGATTGGAAAATTAATGTTTTAAAAATTAATTGATTAATTAATCAAATTAATTGAAAATTACATTGATAATATCATAATAATATTTATATGTTTTTATTTAATGCTGTGTTACAGGAAAAAAACTAATAAAATAAAAACACTTTTTTTTCATTTTCAGCATTTTTTAAATATTTGTTTTGCTTTATTTGAGGATGGGAGGCTTATTTTCTTGTAACCGTAACTTTTTTAAACTTTTCTTTGCTAATTTTTGGGCCATGTCTTGTTGAGTTCCTTGTTGCCTTCTCCTCATGTTTTGAAAAAGAAATCAAGCCAATGTGCTCAGTATAAAAATATGTTTAGTGCCAGAACACTGTGAGACTTATATTATCTGTCTACGTTACACTCAGAACAACAGAGATTGAGTTTTTGACATACCTGTGCAGTTTCTTGCTTGTACTTGTTAGAGAGTCTGAAGAATATTGTCCGTCTTTACCCACCACAAAGAGTAGGGTGCAATGCTTATCATCGTACCACCTGACTGACGCAACTTCCCCCCTTTCTTGACCTTATTCACCATTAACTTCACATGGCAGACTGTATTTTCAGTCGTGCTCCTGCCTACTGTTTAATGGTCGTAACAACTGTTAAATTGCCGCTGTTTGTTCATGTTCAGTTTGCCGTTTGTGGTCAGCTGTGTTAATTAACTGATGTGTCATTGGCTGTCTGAATAAAGCCACCAGATGTCACTGTATGACAATGCTTTAGTGATATTAATATTTTTGCATATAAATCATTTAAAAATACTTTATATGTCAAGTTGATTAATCAGTGGATTGACAGAAAAAATGATTTACAACTATTTCTGATAAACATTTAAGTCTTTTTTTGACTTTAAATAATTTTGAGTTTTGTAGTAGTTTTTTTTCCTTTTCTTAAATCATTTTGTGATTTTTTAAAATTTTATTTATAATTTTGAGTTTGGGGGTGTTAAAAAAATACGTTTTTTTGTGACTTTTGTATTGTTTGTAGATCATTCTGAGTTTTGGGGGTGTTTTTTATTTCTATTTTTTTTTTTATGTTTTTTTTTTTTTTTAATTTATTTATGTAAATATTTTTAAGTTTGTTTTTCAAAATAATTCTTCCTTTTGGTTGGTTGTTTGGTTTAAATTAAAATTACAATTTTAAATATTTTAAAAACTTTTTTCCTGAGCATACTTACTAACTTTTACTCAGGTAAAATGTTCGATTTGTAGCAGAGTATTTCTACAGTTTGATATTTGCACTAACTTAAAGGATCTGAATCCTCTCTTCATCACTGGTATGTACTGAATATGTATTGAAGGAAATCTTATTCTGTTGTCAGTTTTCCTGCAAATCTCACTTCAAATATTTATCATATATTGTGCCACAGTGGTTGCGTTGTTATCATCAGCATTAACCTTACTCCTGAATTTGTTTGTGTTTCTGTAAATTGTAAGTCATTTCTCATTTGGTTAGACTCACTTTTTTGATTGTTTCCACCGTAGTATATACACATCTATTCTCATCCACAAATGTAAAACCCAATGAAAATACATTCAGTATTGTCTCCTGACCAACCCTCGGTGGTGGGCATCACATTTTTGTTATCAGTTTGTGTGTGTATCATAGTGCACATACCATATAACAGGACAATGGCCCTAAGCACACAGCTAAGACAACGCGCAGAGGTCCCTTAGGGACAGTTCTGAATGTCCTTGAGTGGCCCAGCCCGTCCCCGGGCTGAACCCAATCAAACATCTCTGGAGAGACCTGAAAATGGCTGTCCATGAAGGAGAGGTGTGCAAAGCTTGTTGTGTCATGCAGAAGAAGACTTATGGCTGTAGCTGCTGCCAAAGGTGCCACCAACTAATGCAATATCTAAGCTTATTCCTTGATAAATGATACATTTACAAAAAAAGGGAAAAAATGAATCCTAAATCCTCTAAATGTCTATCAGGTGCAGCTTTAAGCCAGAGACACAGATTTTGCTGTTTTTGTGAAGTGATCAGGACAAAGTGTGTGTCATATTCAGGCGATGTGGCTTTATTTCTTTCAAAAACATATTAATAAGATCTAAAAGAAATAATGTAAAAACTTGCAAGAAAATTACCTGAAAATAAGCACCAAAAAAAAAAAATATAATCACAACTTCACACTTCACAACTTCTGATGTTGATAATCACTTCTCTATTGTAGAAAAGTCGTGCTTCAGCAGAAGGGGCCATGGTGCCGAAAAAAATAGAAAAATATAGCGAAATATAACAAAAAAGTAGCAGGGCTTTGAGCAGCTACAGGCTGCTGCATCTACATGCCCTGCTGCTACATGTGTTAAAGGATTAAACAATGTTGTGTGTGTGTGTGTGTTTGTGTGTTTGTGTTTGTGTTTGTGTTTGTGTAGCACTCTACACACAGTTCCTC
Source organism: Plectropomus leopardus (assembly GCF_008729295.1). NCBI lineage: Eukaryota > Metazoa > Chordata > Actinopteri > Perciformes > Serranidae > Plectropomus > Plectropomus leopardus. Next base: position 13,016,749 of record NC_056480.1, read on the forward strand.
AGGTGGAAGCCTGACACAACATTGTCCAGTTTGGTAATTTTAGGAGGATTAGGCATGGTGATGACACGATTGAGATAGCAGCGGCGCCTGCAACACAAAATCCAAAACTGCATCTTACACTGGGGTCCACAAATGCAGCTGTCATCATATTATAAAATGGGGCATTTTTTTAACAACATTTGTGTTAATGCACGTTTGCATGCATGAAGAACACTGTACCAGTAATTTCTGTCAAAGAAGCTTTCAGTGACATAGGCGTAGAACTGGCAGTTAGGATCGTCAGTGCAGGTCCTCTGACATGTGGCTGCATCGTCCACCATCTCATAGCGAATGCTTGGACCTCGGAAATCTACTCCATCGTGAACGGTCTTAACCCAGCCTGTCAGCAGAGAGGAACAGGGTTAGACTGCTGCTATTGGCTAAACTGAAAGAATAAATACATAAACATTCATTTGTGCTTAATTATTTCAGTCTTTGTAATTTCAGATCACATGATAACCAAACTGAAAATAACAACATGTTCATTCAACATTTAGGCTACATGCAATGTTAAAGAAAAATGGCTATGATTTGGTTAATGGTTGTTTCTGACATTTCTCAGGGTTTCCATACTTAAGAAAAATTAGATTCAAGACTTTTTAAGACATTTTATATAGATCGAAATTTAATTTAAGACTAATTTTACACTGACCCAAATTGAAGGAATAAACATGAAATGATATACATTAATCAGAATAAGTGACAACTTTACCCAAATTCTTACTATAACATAAAGGGTGGCATTTTATTTAAAATTATGACTACTTATAATTACTGTATTTTTCTTTACTGATCTGCCTGATGTTAATTTAAGAGGCATTCAAAAAATCTTTTTTTTCTGAAAAAAAGAAAGATGATATCTATGATTTTGACATTTAACAATGCAACATGAGAAAAAAAATGTGACTGAACAATGTTGCATTTCAATGAAAGTTTTCTTTCATAAATACAGACAAAACATGAGAACAAAAAGTCCAGCTTTGGCAGAGTGTCTTTTTAAAGCCTTTTTATGTCATATTGTTGATGTTTTTAATATACTTACTGTGATTCAGCTGACAGAAGTGTGCTGGTAGCCCAGATGTGACTCCTAGTTTAGCTACCATCACCATGTCATTTTTGTTTCCCTTCAGGTGACAATTAAAGTTAGTACTGAAAAAAAGAGAAAGAAGATGAAAGCTTTAATAATATACAAAGAGCAGAGGTGACTGAAAATGTATATTTAACCACAGTAGGATAGTTACTGTAAGTAAGTTGCCGGAACAACAAAAAGGCTAGTATAATTCAGCAGTTCATAATTACTCATTGCCTAATTTGCTACATGACAGAGAATAAAGTTATATAAATATTTCTTTCACTCTGAGAGGGTTTTGTCAAACTCACAGTACCTGACAAAAGAGAAGTAGGTGCATGAAGGGTGAGCAGAGCACAATGACTGACAGTGCTCAGGAGAGGCTGCAGGCAGAGCCAAGAGGTTGCTTCCTGGGATGTCAGTGCTTGGAAAAAGCTTGCCCTGACATGCTGCATAAAACACATGAAATACAATTAAAAAAGCATGCATAGCAACCTGCAAGGCAAGTTGTTAATATTTTGTCTTTGACTGTTTGTGTACCCGTGTTTGTGTGTTGAGACATTTGTATATTGTGGGAGAATCCAGATATTACTCCAGCCTTTTTTTCTACAGTAGGAGTCCTTGGAACTGCCCAGCTGAATTTAAGGTGGCACTTGTACCTAAAACAACAACAAGAAATATCATAATTAGAGAATTGTGGTGCCCATAACAAGTCACCTCCCTGCAGGTGCCAGCTGAGCAAAATCTTCCTTCTCATTAGTCGAATTAAATAGTATCTAAAGCTGCAAACCAATTTTCAGCTTAAAAACAATATATATGAGTATTTAGTGGTGTTGTTGATTTATTCAAGACCAAATCTTGACATTTGAGTGCTAAGTTTTCTTATTTATTTGGCACCTTGTTTTTTATTATTCTTTTTTTAATATTTGTAATTATTTTTGGCTATTATATTGTTTCTATAACTCATAGCTGCTGTAACACTGCAAATTTCCCCACTGTGGGACTAATAAAGGATTATCTTATCTAATCTTAAACATTGTGTTACAAATAAGCATCATGACTGCCCTCTAATGGTTGAAATGTCAGAATTGCATTTGAATTCTGCTACTGGTTGATCCTAACAGCAGCAGGAGCCAGCTTTCATCACCAACCAACCCCCTGTCGCCGCTCTCTCACCAACTGGCTACTTTGTGTGTGTGCAGGGAGGGGCTGTGGATCAAGAGGCAGCATGATTGGGCGACCGGGGAAGTCTAAAGCTTAGTTTCCACCAAAAGCTTTCAGTATAATACCTTAGGGACCAAAAGTAACGCCTACAAATAGGTACCACGACCGTAGATCTGTTTAGCATTTCCACAGCAGACAGAATTCTTATACGTGGATGGGGATTTTGTCACTCATTGTTCCCCCCAGTAGCACTTGCTGTACTTCTCTGTTCACAGGTGATACAGAGTGAAGTCTGCACCACATTAATCGTTCACAGAGTGGGGCTGCAGGGGTTTAGTGGTGCTGGATTGCACAGGAATGACGACTCTTTGCCAAGTTTTTTTTCTCCAGGTGAAGAGTAGAATATATGCAGTTCACATAATCAGTTCACAATTAATATACATTTTTAAATCCTTAACAATCAACTCATTACTCTTAGTGTATGTCATCTAAGAAATTTTATAATATATTTATATTGCAATTCTAGTTTACTAATGTATATAAAACTTCATGTCGTGTTATGAACAGAGGTTAAACCAGTCACAGCTCAGCTCTGAGCACAGAGTGTTGATTCTCTACTGATCAAAGAACTGATTGCAGCGTTTCTAGCTTTGTCTTTTAGTGCTGGATCAGTGTGCTAGGTACCTCAAGCAGAGGGGTGACCAAAAGTGGGAATAGTTCCAAAGGTACTAAAGGTACCATCCACAACTTTTCACAATGGAAACTCAAAAAAATGCATACTGGACTAAACTAAACCGACCTGCTAGTGGAAACACCCCTTTATTTACTCTTGACCTGAAACCCTCAGGAACCATCACTGCTGACTTGTCCCAGTGCCTCAGAAGATGTGTGTAACAACTAGTGGGAGAGGATAAAATTACGAAATTTCAACAGCTGTGTAATAGGCGATCCAGTTTTACCTGATCTTCTCTGGTGTGAAGACCCCATTGACAAAGGTAAAGAACTGACAGGCAGGATCCTGTGTGCACTCTCTCTGACACCCCTCATAGTCCGCTGTGAACAAGGCTTGGTAGTCTGCACCATAGAAGTCCACATTCTGATACACCTTAGACAAACAAGGCTCTGGGAGACAGACAGAGAGAAGAAAGAGGAATGTGACCATGCATCACTTATTAAATACTGGTTTTCATAATGGTTCAAAGCAGTTTTAAGCCTACGTGACTCGTGAATGCAGGATTTCAGAGAAAATCCAGAGGTGACACCCAGCAGTGATGTCCGAACTTTGGGCTGTCCAGTGGAAGTGCTCTTGAGGTAGCAGTAGAAATGCCTGCAGAGAGTGGCAGATGTTTTTTTGTGTCTTTGACTTTAATTTTTTTGAAGTGAAGAGGACAATGTGTCAGAACAGTTGTGGCAAAAACAGATATGGTTTTAACATTGCACTGCAATTCTAAAAGAGAACACCTCTAACCCACTGAACATTAAATATTGTCTCCAAGCTTTAACCCTGTTATAGACCCAGATTTATCAGCTACATGTGGCCCAATGTTAGAACATATTTTAAAATAATTATTAAATATATTAAAAACACATTAAAGAGTATAAATAATTTTTTAAAAAAAGGTGCTGCACACTCCTGTGTTTAAATTATGAATGTTTATTTTTTGTCATACAAACAGATTCTGTTCACTCTTTCCTCTAGGCTAAGACCTTGATGTCTATTAATACTCTACTTTCGAACCTTGAAAAACTAAAATCTAAATGTCTTAAGACAATAAAAATCTAAAGACGAACAGACTTATAACAGACATTTATTAACTGTCTTTCTGTCTACAAAAGAGCTTAAGTCATAAACTGCACTGCAGTTAAACTGCATTTTGCTTTTTATGTCCAGCACTTTCCTGACTTCTGCCAGTTTATGGTAGTTTAGTATTAAAAAAAATAGGAATTTGTTTTTGATTAGTGTCACTTACTTACATCTAATAACGTGTACTGCTTGTTCGGTACCTGTTATCTCTGGTCCAGTCAGCCCGAATAAAGGTGAAGAAGAGACAGGAGGAGTGCTCGGTGCAGAGCTGCCGACAGTGCTCAGCATCGGGAGAGTAGAGAGATGTGATGTCTGTTCCTGGGAAATCCACATTCTCCAGAAGCTGTTGATTACAGTCTAAATAAATGGAGAAGAAAACACACACATTTATACAAAGCCCCCGAAGTCCCAGGAGTTGAATAGTTTCTTATCTTATGCACACAAGATAAATTTTGCTGCTTGCAGTCTTTTTTTTCTCTAAGAAATTAATCACTTTCTTATCTGGATATTACAATATTAAGGAGGAAAAGAAACATTCATCAGAAGCTCTTTTGCTGTGCTCATTGGCTAGATAAAATACAGAGTTAAGGTTTTAACTTGATCACTGAGACAAATTTCTGAAATTCTGCAAGCTGATTATAAGCCAGTAAAGTTTTCCTTTGAGTCTTACTGTAACCTCAAGAGCAGATTATTTCAGACAAATAAGTATAAATGCAGTGAGAGAGAAAAAAAGCATTTCAAGATCTAAAATGAGGCTTTTTCTCAAGAGATGTATTTAACAAGTATTAGAAAATTGTTAAAACCGGATATTGATCATAACTTGAGAGCTCAGTTATGAGAAAAGTCTGAATAAAGAAGAAATCTGCTTACTTGTTTAGTTAGTTAGTTAGTTAATAATGTCTATCTTTTACACATAAGATGTTAACGTCTGACTTTTACATACAAGTTTAAATACATTCTACCATAAGTGCTGAAATTACATGGATTACCTTGAGCAAAGGAGAGGCTGCAGATATACAGCAGACCCACCAAAATCAAATACGCTCCCATCTTCTCAGTTTTGATGCCAGAACAGACTCTTGAAGCACAACTGCAGATAACAAGCTGGTGCTGCAACTGCAGGTCAGTCAAAAGACTGTTTCTCAATTTATAAATTTTAAGGACACCCTATATGAACTGTGACCCATTAGGTCTATTGGCTTTTTCAGGGTCCAGATTAAGACAAACAGTGGGATGTTGAGGACTTTGGAACAGTGTTCTGTTTACTTTAACTCTGCTGACCTATTCCTCATTTCAAATTCAAATGTCATTTTGCTGTGTCATTCCCAATGTTGTTGCTTTTATGGTCTGTTGAGTCATATCATTGCACTAGATTTTCACTTCTTCATAACACACTTTTTGCTTACGTGGCATGATTTAAAAGCGTTCTTAAAAGTATTATGTTGCACTATGAGTGTGGTTGAAATGTTGCTTTGGGAGGCCTAAAATTGTCACCTGAAATGATGATGGTTTAACTTGCTTTGTTTTTAGGGTCAAAAAAGCCAGGGTCCGAGGCCACAGCTATGTACCCTGGAATTATGCAATTTTAATGTGTCTCTCTGTAACAAACTACGCCATAGTTGCAGGATATGACATCTGCACCACAACAAGGCTGCAGAGCCAAGTCAGACATGGCTTGGCGTGATGACGTTCTGTATTCTCATTTAGCCACTTGCTAGCAACCACCTTTTTTAAGTCACATAAAAGCTTCATAAAGTTTGCAAGTGGAGTATTTACGTTATTTACATATTTATGTCATAAAACAAAATGTGAAAGTCTCCTAAGCTTGTGTCAACCACAGACCTTATAGAGTGTCCTAGGGATAATTTACGTATAACTTTTATGTCACTGGAAGTTAGCTTTGCCCTGGTTCCCTTGTCAAAAAGCCTGTGGGATTTTTCCATTGGATTTTGTATCACTGTAGAAAATAAGTTCTGAAGTTTAAAAGAAAAGAAAAGAAAAGAAAAGAAAAGAAAAGAAAACAAAAAACTTTTATCAATTTTAAAACCCTAATGCAATCACCAGAAGTAAAAAAAAGCTTATATTTGGCTATAAATTAACTACACCATAGTCGCATGATCTAATGTTGCCACCAAAATGAGGCTGTAAAACCATGTTTGGCACAGTGTGGCATTATGAAGTTCTGAATTCTCATTTGGCCACTTGTTATGAACCATCTTTATTTTAGGTCGTACAACAAAACATGACAGTCTCTTAAACTTGTGTTAACTACAGAGCCTATTTCAGGCATCTAATCAAAAACCCATTTAAAAAAACCATTGTCTTCTAGACGAGGGAACTGGAGGTGCTGAAATACTAAATCATTTCCAGGTTTTAGGACTCTCTGGAGAGAAACTAAACCAAAGGACAATTAAAGCTGCAGTAGTTTATTTGAGTTTAGTGCCCTCTGCTGTCAAAACTTCAAACTCACTGTGAAAGACCAGTTTATATGCCAACTGTCAAATATCTAGGTGCAGAGATCTACAATTTACAGTTACATAGACCTCTGCAAAATATATACCAGGAGTCCGTGGACACTGGTCTAGAAATTAAAACAGCACACAAATCTGAAAGTCAGTTTTTATTGCTTTTGTTAACAGCACAAAAATAATCATCTGCTGTTTAGGTCACAAACAAATTATGCAAGCAAATAACAACCACAGCAACAGCAAGTGTATATTTCTTATAAATTCAGCCAACAACAGTAGTGCAGTGCAAGGAGTGGTTACATATACCCAACAGGAACATTTCCATAGTGTCAGCTAATGTGTGTTTGACTCTCAGATGTCTTTCAGCAGGTCTTGTGGCTGTGGGCTCTCCTTCCAGGTAGGAGGCCAGGTAGCTCTGATGCTGGGTCTGTCTTTCAGAGAGTTATAGTAGGCCGCCAGTTTAGGATAACGCTTTTCACATAACCTACAGAAGGGAGAAAAGAAAAAAACTGTTACATTCGGTAATCTGTTGCATTTATTTTTTCAAGCAGCTTAAAGTTACTTTCAGTAATTTCATCCACGTACCCAAAATGGAAGAGATAAGCAATGCCTGGAAAAACGGTCACATCAGCCAGTGAAAAGCTCTTTCCTGCCAGGAAAGGGCCTGGTCCCTGAAGGACAGAAACAAAAGAGTTAGGGTCACATTTATGCGCTGGTGGGCAGACTGAACAACCAAGATACTCAAGTCAGCTGCTGCACAGGGCTGCATATATGTACTATGATCCCTATTTACAACTACAGTTTAGCAGTTCTGGATGCTACAGTATACAGTAGTTAGCCAAAATGAAATCAATTATGCCTTTATAGAAACAGTTCCATAGTTTAAGAAATGCACTTATTTGCTGAAAAGTCCTGAAAAGCCAGACAGTGTCGGGCTGGGCTCAAACTCTGGAAAATAAAACTTATTTTCTTAATTAATACTATCATTACAATATGCACAGGTAGCAACGGCAAGCAGTTTCACATTAAGTAACTAAATCTATATTTTTCAACATGTACAAAGCAAGTTTACAAGATGATAGCAAGAAAATACAGCTGGACTGATGAAGTGTAACAGCCAACTCACTAATGGTTTAAACTATAAACTAACACAAAAATGACAATAACCGACATAAACCACCATGTTGTTAACAAACACATTTTTAACAATACGAACAAGTGACATTTCTGTAGTGTAACATAAACGGCAAACTACTCAGTACAGCACTGGGCATGATGGCAACTGTGGGTGTCACTACGATATTAAAAAGCATCATAAACGTTTGTAGCTTATTTTGCGCTACATTCTGAAATCCAACGGAAAAATCCCATTAGTTTTTTGGTGAGGGAACCAGGGCGATGTTAGCCTCTGGATTGGCCTACAGAAAAACGTCATCCCTGGGGCACTCTTTGACGTAAAACAACAATATGCCACTTTTACACATAAGATTTTTTGTTTGATTTATGACTTTTTAGTTTATTTTATGAAATATTGACATCGTGCTGGTGTCAGGATACTAAATATAAGAATGGAGCCAGCCGCCAGGATTTGCTTAGTGTAACTGTAAGTAGGGGGAAACTTTGGCTCTGTAAAACCACATCTACATATTTTTACAATCATAGTTTAAATCAGCTAAAAAAAGCAGGATTAAAAAAACATTAATTAGTAAGCATTAGAGTTGGCGATAGGTGTATTTTGTAACATGTTGACAGAGCCTGGCTAGCTGTTTCCGATTGTTGCCAGTCTTTGCGCTAAGCTAAACTAACCAGCTTACCAACCAACCAGCCATACAGATATTAATTACATGAATCTTCTTTAAAACTCCCCGAAAGAAATCAAATAAGGGTATCTCCCAAAATTCTGCTGCTGCTAAAGTTTAACAGAACATCCGACATGTAATTGCAATGTTTCATGAGCAAGTGTCACTTAAGTTCAAAGCCTTCCTCTGCAGCTCAGTATCTTTTGTGTGTTTGAGGGAAAAGTATTTTATAATTTTTCTTGTTTACCTTCTGCAGGTATCCCTCCCACAGCTTTATCTCAGCAGTCAGAGCCTCTCTGTTTCTCTTTATAGCCGAGTCGTGTCTCTCTCCCTCCGGGACCTTCCAGTTGTAGTAGATAACGTCCCCTAAAAATGTCAAAACAGGCCTTCAGTCTTGACGGCTGCTCATGGAGGCATGTAAGAAGCATGTGAGCATGTAACTTCTTAGTTAGACATAGTCTAGTAGCTGTGATAGGGGTGAGTAAAGAGACAACAGTGTCAAACTAAAGGCAGAAAAGTAGCTAAAACAAAGTTTGAGGGAGCCCACTTAGAAAACTTTAAAAGCCCAATTTCTAATTTTGCACAAGTTGATTGTATTTAACTGGAAAAACTGCTTTTTATTTTTGCACCCCTCCCCAAATACTACTCTGTCTCATGACTTGCATGCAAGCTAGTCTGAGCATGTGATCCTTTGAGGGATTAACATTTGACCCCTAAACATCACTCCCTGTTTTAAGGGGTGCACCACATATACATTATGCATGGTGCCGTAGCTTAATAATATGGATGCACAGCTCATTAGTGCATGGGGTGTGTTTTGAACAACTCAAGTCCTCTGAGGAGCTTCAGTAAAGACATGAGGTCCCAGGTGGCAGCTTGATGTATGATGTTGCCAAGAGCACTGTAGTTCAAAGTCCCATAAGGCAGAACTCTAAACTGCAGCAACATAAACCAAATGGTTGGCACGGCATGAGCTACGCCTTAAAAAAACTGTCCCATGTTTGTTTGTTGTTTGTTGACTTGCACAAGGAACGACAAAAAAATCAGACTGAAATTGCAAATATCTATTTTACATGTTGTGGGGCTGGACAGACAGTGAAAAAATGTGCAAATGTTTCAGTCCGTGTTAAATGTTTGCACATTTGCCCACTGTCTGTACAGCCCTACGACAAGTAAAACAGAGATATTTGAATCCCAGACTTAAGATTGAATCTTTTTCTGTTCTGTGTGCGCGTCTTCTCTTGCTACATAACAACATCAGCCGAGTCATAAAGGTTATTACTAAGATGTGGTAACCTGACAAAGCATTAGCCCTTTGAAACCTGAATCAACATCAGTTTTCTTGTGTTGCATTCAGATGCCTTTCACAATTGTTTATATTTTTGAATTGTGAGCAAATTGTTTTGTTTTTTTTTCCTTAGAAACATAAAAACGCATAGAGCAACTTTAAAAAATAAAAGCTAGGGGAAAATGTCCATTCAACTATGTTCCTAATTATCATAATTATGTATTTAAAAGTATGCTACAGAAACATTATTATTCCTTTCCTTTTTATGTGGGTTTTTTTTTGCAAATTTTTAGGTACATTTCTTGTTTTTTTTAAACTTTACTTTTCTTTGCTAACATCCAGGTTGTTACTTCTCTCTCATTTTTTTTAAGTCAAATTTTTGTGCTATTTAGAGTCATTTCTTCTGAATTTGCTTATTGCCTTCTCCTCATGTTTTTGAAATCAAACCAATTGCTGTGCCTTTAAAGGGTTGATCCAAGTGTCTCAAAGATAATGACTATTTATTAATAATAATATGCAGGATTTACAGGACCAACAGCTTGGTTTAGCAAAACAGCTGTAGAATACAGCTTTGCATGTTGGTGTTAACATACCCGCTTTCTGGTTGAGGGTGAGCCCCTCAAACATGCGCTGGTACATCATTGCTTTCTCAGCGGGGCAGTCAGGGATCAGCTTCTCTCCAGACTTGAACTGGCTCTGTTGTAAGAGACATGAAAAGAGAAACTGTTATGAACGGCTGCATGGCGCTCCGGTTTCTGTTCCTCTGAGGTGTAGGGTGTCTGTTTGTCTATGAGGCATTGTTGGTCATACACAGCACAATGAACCCTCCTACTTATTAACTACTTGGTGGAATATTGCTGCATAAATTTTTTACAAGGCGGCCCAAGTTCAGCGCTTTGGCAGAGTGCTTACCTCCAGGTACATGCAGGCAGCATAGGACTCATTCAGGGTATAGTCTTTGTACTTGAAGGAGGGAAGCTTTAAGAAAGAAAGAGTGGTGGAAAGGGAATTTTAAGTAACATTTTTAATGTGTGCATATAAAGTAAAAGCAGAGTGACATTGTAAGAGCAAAGTCTGAAGTGAACTTACCTGTCCCCTGGGATTCATGTCCATGACTTTCTTTGACTTATGCTCCATTTTCTCAAAGGAGAGCAGTTCCTGGTTGTAGCCCTGCAGCTTTTTCTCCTCCAGAGTGATCATGACCCTCCAGCAGGGAGGAGAGCCGGAGCCCCACAGCAGAGTCATGTCCTGGGCCATGGTTTCAAAGTGAGCTGCTACACCTGAGAATACCTACAGCTGTGAGTGGTGGAGGAACTGGAGAGTGAAGCAACAGTGTGGCAGATGCCTGTTTTATAACAAGTCCGGCCCTTTGCAACCGGATTGGTGGGATTAAGTCCCATCCCATTTTTGTGTTATTGCCAAAGATTTGTGACTCAAGATGTTTAAGATAGTTCACACCCTGTCCAAGCATGTAAACGCCACCTTCTGTTAAAGGGATAGTTCAGATTTTTTGAACTGGGGTTGTATAAGGTACTTCACCTTCTCCGTCTGTACGCCCCCAGTTTGGAGAAGCAGGCTGGAGTCGGACATGGAGGCTAAGCAATGTGCTGCTGTGGAGGTTTCAGCAACAAAATGCATTCTAGCCACCTAAAAAAAGTCCACATTAGTTTGATTGTACACTATATTTAGAATATTTTCAGTGCTTTACCTTTTGAAACCTGAGCAAATTAGATTAATTTCATTTCAAAACATGGAAACAGGCAATGAGCAACATAACAAGAAATGAGCCCAAAATAAGCAATTAACAGGAAATTACTGAAAAGTTACAAGAAAATCACCCAAAAAAAAACCAGTTAAAAGAGGAAAAAAGAAAATAAATAAGCGCAAACAATTAATAATAAAAATAAAAATAATAATTACAATAAAAAGATTATTTCTGAAACATAATGTTAAAACATATAATTACAGTACAATTATTAGAACAATAATTTTAAGATGTTTATAGGTTTAAGGACACTAGAGGCTTAGCTAGGACCTCTCAGGGGTGCAGAGGATCCTCCACTGGCACTCTTTTTTTTATGCACTCTGGCACCTTATATATACTGAAAGTACAAAAAAAATTCCCATTGTGAATCACTCGGGACCCTATTGGGGCCAGATTTGGCCCGTGGGCCATAAATTAAGTGCCATTGCTTTAGCTGCTTGCATACGCAGGCATTAGCAAAGTGACATATGAGGAGGAGGGACTTCTCTTGCTTTGAATACTCTTTGCTCTCAGCCATGCAGACCATGGTATAACTAAAAAGAAAAAATAGAGTCCAAAATTGAAATAACAATACATTTTGTGCATTGATGGAGAATAACTCAAGACAAATAAATAATAACATCTATGCATTATAATTGTAACCAACAGTGGCTCTATTCACTGAAGTTAGAACTTAACTGGTTTTACTGGCAGTCCAGCAATCACTAGTCATCTTGCATAAAATGTATCTGAATTGGATGAGGAAATGTCATCTTGATGTAATGTTTTCATTTATATAAACACCTCCTGCAGTGATTTACATTACTATTTCCTGGTGCGCGCTAACGGCATCCTGAAATTTGACAGTTTAAAAGTCACAGTGACTCAGCACTTTTCACTCACTCCTGCACACACAGGAACAAAGCTCTGGCACAGTCATTAAGACTAAAAAAATCAACTCGACTGAATGCAATAAAAAAAAAAACACGTATCTAAATCTATCATTTGAGCATGAGCATTTATGTGTGACATTAAAAAGATCACCGATTCACTGAAATGGTTTCTTAATGCCTCTTTATAGGAGTCAGTCATTGAACTGTTGTCGTGCACTTGAGTGTTTGCCTGTATCAACGTGGTCATGTGTTCTGACACAGTCTCTATCTCTGCTATTATGTTCTGCACTTACAATCACAATAAAACCTGTTGCATGAAAGAAAGCTTCAGAAATCACATGGAAATCATGTGGTGCTGAAGGTTGTTCCTTCCAGCGCTTCATTCAGCTGCTGAACACTTTTTTTTTTTTTTTCCTGAGAAGCATGACAAAAAGATTGCATCAAAATGTAAACCAGTCAGAGCAGGTAGTCTGTAAATGATCCGTTTGTGACTTTGAGTGCACCGGTGACATTCCCCCTCTTCATATCGTTTTATCGTCATTCTAAAATTCTTCTGCTAGTCAGCTCATCAGCTTGATGAGCATGAGGTAGACAGTTTCTGTTGACAAAGCATATTGAGAATGACAGAAAGCAATGGTGTTTACAATATAACTGGTTTTTCTATGTTATTTGGGCACTATGGCTGATACTGGTTCTGCTCTACATGCATGACTTAGTGCATTTTAACATTCAGTATGCTGGTTTGAATTCTGTGTGTACACAGAGTGCCCACAAAGTTGGACTGCTCCAACTGGACCATCCTGTTTTTTAAATAAAGGCTGGATGAATGAGTACAGTACACACACAAAAAAATACTGGTTGTAGTTTTTCCTTTAAATGTAGTGGCTCCGTAACAAGGATGAAGTTATCTGATACAACAACATCATGGATGGATTAATGAATAGGCCTACAAGGCACAGGCCCAGACCTTTGCCTGCAAAATGTCACTTAACCCTTTGAAACCTGAGCAAATTGACTCAATTTCTTTTTGACAACACAAAAACAAGTTACCTGAAATCTATGAAAAGAATAATAATAATAATGATAATAATAATAATAATAATAATGATACTACTACTACTACTACTACTAATAATAATAATAGTGATGGTTTTCTGGACATTTTTCCATATTTTTATTATCATTATTATTATTCATTTAATTGTTATTAATTTCTCTCTCTGTAACTTTTAAATGAATTCAAAGGTAATTTTCTTGTCGCTTTTTCTAATTCCTAATTACATTTTCTTAAGCAAAACAGCTAAAATAGGCAAAATAGCTACAAAGAGACAAAAAACAACCACAAGGAGACACAAAATTACCTTGATAAAACAAAAATTGACATCGAAATGAAACAAAGTTATAAAATGTCTGTGTCACGTGCCTGTGTAGGTGAGGTGGTGGGATCCATTGTCTGATAATCCACCCCTGAGAAGCACACCAGTGGACCCTGTGGCTGCAGACTTTCCTGACATACTGATGCATGTATGGATCTAACTCAGTGTTTGTCCTGCAGGAAACAGTTTGGTTTGATGGTGAATAGGAAGACACTACCTGATCAGATAATAGTTCTCACAGTAAGCATTATACTCCTTCCTTGTGTGTGAACTTTTAACTGCTGCTGACAAACACACAGTGCATTGCTCATGTTGCACAGGCAGCAGGGGTTGCTGGCTTGATTTGGCGGCCCCATGATAGTTGATTTATCTCTTTCACATAAAATACAAACTGCTTCTGTAATCATCAGCTGATGGTGCAAAACAGTAGAAGCCCAAAGTCAACAGTACCAGGACTAAAGACTCGAAGAAAGATCAAGAATATGCAACAGGTAGTGTGTGATAAAAGGAGCCCAGTCGCCGGAAGATAATGACAGCATTGTGTGTTTCTGCAAACCACGAATATGTTACACTTGCAAGTTTTATACATGAAACATCAATGTCTCTTGAGTGATGCAGTACCTGAGGTGACTTTGTAATCAGGACGTTTAGAGGATGGTGGATGGTACATCACCTCGGGAAGACTCCTGCCAAACTGCAGACCACTGTTCAAGACAAACAACAAAAACGGTTGTGATTTAGTGGGTCAATGCTGTGTCTCCAGCAGCTTTTTAAGTACCAAATGTGGGTGTTCTGTAGTGGCTCGTTGCTTTTTTTTCCCAGTCGTGTAGTGCCTCGAAAAGCATTTTTTTTAAGACACCACTGCGTTTCCAGCAGGGATTGTGCTGCCCAAACTAGGTGTTTTAAGTCACAACATACTCTATTACTTTCACCAGATTTTCATTTTGTGCTGAAATCTAACCACACTTGTTGAAACATGAAGTTTCGATGTATCTGTGTCATAATGACATGTGAATGTAACTTATCTGTGGTTTGCATAAACGTACAATGCCAGCATATTTTCTGGCGACTGTGTTGGGCCAAGACGAGTAACAGTGTGTCACTTGGCACAAGTCTTTTAGCTTGTTGTAAAGCGCAACAAGTTTATCATTTTAATCAGCTGTGTTGGAGCAGGGAGAGATCTAAAACATGCAGGAAAAGTGGTATTCAAGGAGGTGTTTGAGAAACGTTGCTCTGGCGCTTCTTAAGCTGCTCTACTCCCGGTACTGTGTGCAGGATCTGAACTCAAAGTTAAAAGTATTTAAAATGCCCCTTTACAGTAATGTACAATGCTTTTGTTTTTAAATTAAGGTAACACTGACCATCATGCAGTGCAGCTGCTGTGTATCTAAGAAGCTGTGCACTCTACATATGATGTAAAACCATTTGCACTTTATGGAAACAGTCTAATCTCATTCATGCAAAGTCATGATAACGCAGCACTTTTGACTTACCTCTGTGCAGGGCAAACAGGTTTTGGCGTGACCACAGAAACAATAAACCATACGATCATATCACTACAAACACACCTACCTTTTTTTTTAAAATGTGATATCGAAAGTCTGTTCTAGGCTTATTCTGATTATTTGGGTTTACAGGGTTAATGCAATGTTGAGCTCAGCAATAGTTAAGTCTAAACTTTAATATAAACTCTCAGACATCCTTTTCTTCTTCTTCATTTTATTTGGCCATTGCTACAGTACAATTGTAGAGCCAATATTCTTATTTGCATTGTAGTTAGTGCTAAAGCCTAAAAGACATGTTGGCTGTAATGGAGGTTAATTAGAACAAGAAACAACTAAAACAACTGACTTCACAAGGAAGACTCTAAATGCAAACAAACTGCTGTTATAGTGACTTGTACATTTATAAGTCAACGGCACTGCCGTTAGATATACACGCCGTGTATCTCAGCAACAAACGCTGCTATGCCAACAACATCACAATGTGAAACCCTGCAAACCGTCACATGTTGCAGTTTAACGTAGCCTGTGTTTATCAACTGATTTTTTGGGCAATAATTTGGCAGAAACATAACGGACAAAAAACACCAAACTAAATATGAAAGTCAGTTTGACAAAATAAAAAGTAAGGAGCACATTTCTGCTCTAGTGACACCGATATATTTGTAACATATTGGCAATCTCAACACTTTTTTCCCTGTTTTTAATCAGACAAATAAAAAAGCTCGATCATATCTGACAAAATGTGAGCTGAAACTATATTAGCTGTTTCATACCTGAGCAAACTGGATTGATTTCTTTCAAAAACATCAGGAAAAGGCAATGAGCAACACGAGACGTCATGACCCAAAAGTTAGCACAAAATTACATGAAAATTACCTGAAAATTAGCAAAAAAATTTAAGACGAAAAAGGAATGTTTCAAAAAAAGTAAACTGCCTGTAAAAAGTGCTTAAAATTTTTTTTGCAACGTAAATTTAATTATGGAATTGTGATTATACATACAGTTTTTTCCCCCAGCTATTTTCATTTCATTTCCTAGACATTTTTACCTATTTTATTTTTCTCTAGACAATTTTCCCTAACTTTTTTTCTTTTTTGCAGTTTGTCAATCTTTTATTACACAGTTGCTCTTTTCCCGTGTATTTGAAAGAAACTGCTCAGGATTAAAAGGTTAAATCTGCAGCACAAGAAAAGTGATGTTGTTCCAGATTTCAAAAGGTTATAAAAAAGCAAAAGCATCTTCTATGAAAACCGCAACATGACGGTCAGACGTGGCTGTAACCTGTGTGTGGATCTCAGATGTCTTTGAGTGTGTCTTGTCCCTTTGGGTTGTCCAGCCAGTGAGGAGGCCAGCTGGCTTTAATGCTCGGCCGCTCCTTCAACAGAGCATAATACTCTCCCAGTTTAGGGTAACGCTCAGCAGACAACCTGCAGACAAAAGGGTGGACGACATTTGAACCGCAGTGTCAAGACTTCACGTATTTTGTCGGTGTGACTTGTAGAAAATGCAACAGCCGTTCTTTATTCACTTACCCAAATCTGAAAAGAGTACCAACAGTTGGAAAAACAGTCACATCTGCCAGAGAGAAGGATGGTCCTGCCAGGTAAGAGTTCGAGCCCAGCTTAAAAGAAACAGGTGGAAAATAAAGCATGTTTAACCTGGATCCACATCACGTTTCATGTGCTGAATTCAGACGCCTTTCATTCAAACCAAGAAAGAATTCTTTCGAAAACATGGGGGAAAAGGCAATACAGCAAATGTAGAAAAATCTATTAAAAAAATTGAATTATATAAACATTTTTCAAAAACCTAGGGAAGAATGTCCAGAAAACTATATCTATTACTTTCATAAATACATATTTAAAATTATGTTACACAATAATCATTATTTTTTAGTGCTTTTCTTCCAGTTCATCCACCAACTGCACTTTTATTTAATTGCGCAGTGCCTTTGTCCATGTTTTTGCTCAAGTTTCAAAAGGATTATCTGTAGGAACGCTGATTAACATTAATGTCATTATACATTTTTATCTTTCACATTATCGCATATTGTTATTTTTGTAGCCCTGACGTTAACCTCCCCGAAAAAGTTAGGTAAAAAATGTCCAGAAAACTTAATTTATAATTATCATAATTTTAAAATTATGTTACAGAATTCTAATTATTTTTTCAGCACTATTTTTACAGATCATTTTTAAAAATCTTTTTTTTTAAACTTTTTTTGTGCTATTTTTCAGGGCGTTTTCTTGTCATTTTTACTCATATTTTGCTATTTTTTGCACACTGCCTTCTTACCATGTTTATGATTATGTTTATTTGCTCAGGTTTCAAATGGTTAAATGTGCAAATGTCGTTCGTTTGTGTTTATGTGTGTACTGTACACACTACCTTCTGCAGGTAACCCTCCCACAGGCTGAGTTCAGTGGCCAGAGCTTCTTTGTTTCTCTTAAGAGCTGAGTCATGCCTCTCTCCTTCAGGGACAAACCAGTCGTAGTAGATGACTAAATCTAGGAACACACACACACACACACACACACACACACACACACACACACACAAACAAAGGATAGTGTCTTCACTGGGTGTATGATCCTATTTCCTTGGCATATCAAGTATTGCTAAAAGTGCAGCATTATCAAGCATCAATCATTTATTGTTTAAAGACAAAGCAACATTATTTGACACGATTTGACACGCTGGGCACTGAAGTGTTCAACATTACTCAAATGGGAATATAAAGCAGATCTGATCGGGGTTATTTTAAGGCTTTTAGTCAGATTTTTGTCTTCATTCCAAAAAAGCCAATATTCATACTAAGCTGTTTACACTGCAAATTATAACTAATATTCCAGTAACATACTTCTTTCACGCAGCTGCGAGTACTTTGATTAACCTCAACACAAGCAGGTCATTTACTACGTCAAAATGCAGGACAGTTGAACTGCTGTCGCTTGTGCCAAAATTTAAAAAAATAAGTTTTCCACCAGGGGTGGACTTACAAGCTTTACCCTTTAATTATAATGTGCGATAACTGCGAGAAACTCTATGCAGTGTTTTTAAAGTGTTATTAATTCATTTGTCTTACTGAGTTTTTCGTAGAATGTGAGGCCCTCGAACATGCGTTGGTACATCAGCGCTTGTTCTGCCGGGCCGTCTGGGATCAGTTTGTTCCCCTGAGACTTAAACTGACTCTGCAACGTAGACAGAAAAGACACAAACATTTCAACATGTCACACTTCATAATGCTGAATTTAGTGTTTGTTAAACTGCCTTTTAAATTGATATTTGTTAGTTGATGGACAGAGTCACTCACCTCCAGGTAAAAACAGGCTGCGTAGGATTCATTCACGATGATGTCTCCATGTTTGAAAGAAGGAAGCTGAAAAATAAAACAGCTTATAATGTGAGCAAGGGAGACTATTCAAGGTTTACTGCTGTTAGCACAGACGGCACTGGGAGCAGTTAAGAAAACCTGTTGCACTGCACCACACAGAGACTCTTGGGGAACAAAAACTGCTGCACATGGCTTACTGGGAAAAACACGTCTGAATTAATTCTATTAGGGACTGTTTGTTATTTATGGAGGGAGCAAAATGGGGGAGGAATGTCAAATACATTTTTAAGCGCTGGGGAGGGACTTGAGTTTTTTTTTATTTTGGCATACAAGAGACATACAACACACAACTTTAAACTGTCGTATTTTGTATTTCTTTTAACTTTTGAAACCTAAAAAAATTTGGCTTGATTTATTTCAAAAGCATGAAAAGAAGGCAATAAGCAACTTGACAAGAAATTACTCGAAAATTAGCAAGAAATTAACAAAACGTTGCAGGAAAATTACCTGAAATAAGCTAAAAAAAAAAAAAAAAAAAACAGGCCCTAAAAAGTGCTAAAAAAAAGGTAAATAGAAATAATCAAAACAAATCTATATATCTATTGTAACTCCAATTTTAAATATATAATCCTAATTAGAGTTTTCTTGATAGTTAAAGACTCTCTTTTTCATATTTTTATTTTTTAGCTAACTTAGTTATTTTCCTTTGTCACCTTTTACAGTTTATTTGCAAATGCAGGACATGTCATGCCAAGTTGCGGATTGCATGTTTTTCGTGTTTTTTTTTAAGATAAATTAAAAAAATTCAAACCAATTTGCTCAGGTTTCAAAGGTTCAAAGTTTTAAAATACTTGTAAGAGGTGTCTGAACGCTGTACAAGAAAGCAGAAGTTAATCCAGGTCTCAAAAGATTAAATCTTATTCAGTTTACTGGTAAAATGCATGTCACATAAATCAAGAAAAAAGCACTTTAATTGTGACAACAAGACTGGTGATGCTGATAGTAAACCTAATGCAGAAACCTCTCCGTCTGTCATGCTCTGCGGTGCCGTTACCGCCCTCTGTGGTGCGTTTGTGTCAAAGACACTTCAGTGAATAGTCTGATACAAATTCGTGCTTTTTCCTAAAACAAACATGGTGCTTGGTGAATTTAACATATGCCGCATTAATAGTCACATCCACATAATCCATCTACACCCTTCAGTTATGTTTCAGCTAGTTTATTTTCATGCCGGTATACAGAAAATCATTTTATATATGAGGTTTTGAATGGAGTTTGGCGTCGCCTTATATAACGTATCTAACAGGGACATTAAAACGCTCAGATTGTAGGTTGCGTTTCGTATTAAAACAAGATGCTGCTATTCATCGGGGAGGGAAATGTTCGGGGTAAATTATCAGCCTAACGTTATTTTATCATTTTACAGATTACGGTGGATTTAAGCACCTCCATACCTGTCCTCTGGCATTTATATCTAACACTTCTTGGGACTTGTGCTCCATTTTCTCAAAGGAGAGCAGTTTTTGGTTGTAGCCCTGCAGATCCTTCTCCTCCAGAGCGATCATGACCCTCCAGCAGGGGGGAGAGCCGGAGCCCCACAGCAGAGTCATGTCCTGGGCCATGGTTTCAGATCAGACTGGACTAAACTCCGACACAGTCTGCTGCTGAAGAGACAAGTGAAGTGCACACCAAACAACGGATTTATTCTAACTCTTTCCACAGTTCATGTGCATCTCAAGCGATTATAAAAGCACATATTGCCACCTGCTGGTTTGGGTGAGGTAATGCAACTCATAGTATTGATAATCTTCCGTCATCATAGCTTTACTTTAAGCCAATTTGACCAAAAAAGTCGATTAAAAACATCCTCTAATTATTATTTTTATTCACTTTGAATTAATCCACTGCATTTTGCCTTTTTTTAAGGTTACATAAGGTAAGGTATGGTTACCTGTGCCAACACACATGCACACACACACAGGAATTCAAACACAAGATGAGTATTTAATATTCAGATGAACATTTTGAGGGTGAAGTATCCTTTTAAGCATGGCTGTCTTTGCGATCACCCTGTGCATGCCACAGTGCACCCAGCTGTCCTCTGGGTTGATTTCCAAGACTTCCTGGGCTTTGTGCTTCTCTTTCTCCAAAGACAGCAGCTTGTGTTTGCAGCCCTGCAGCTTCTTTTCCTCCAGAGTGATCATAACTCTCCAGCAGGGAGGCCATCCGACTCGGCCATGGTTGCAGAGACAGACGCTAACTCAAAGAAACAAAGTGACACGATTCACCATTAAACTGCACAAATAAAGTGAGCAGCAGTTGATCAGTTTATGGCATCTCATTCATCCAAAGGCTGGTCAGTAAAAGCACATTCATGTGTTTGACTGTGTGAAGAAGAATGACATGCGCCTTCTTTGTTTCACTCAGTGGTTTTTGTTTTTTTATTGCAGAGTGTGTATACACAGCATTTCAAGTGAAAGTGTATGTTCAGCTCACCACATCATATTAATGCAGCGATATTTCCCTGTTTTTTGGTGCGCTGTGAGGGGAGCGGATGGTTCAGCTGACACTTACATTACCCACAATCCTTTTCAAGTACAATGTGACCACAGAGTTCAAAGTAAATGCCCAAATATTGCTCCCCTCTCTCAGCACAGAGCAACACTTTGAGAACATATAATTCAGCTATGACCACATCTTTCAGTTTTTTTTATTATTACTTTTATTACAATTCACAGAATAGCCTCATTTTACCCTTTTCTCTCAGACTATAATACAAGTTTCTACAGAAATTACAAAAATAATACATCACATGAACGGCACTAAACATGCACACTGTTGTACTACAGTACTTTGTACCTGGCAGCTGACGAGGGCATTTACACATTTTATGCAGAATGATCTGCATGTCCTTCAAAATAGATTATTAAAATTTAAAAAAAAAAATGTCTTTATCTTTTTGTCTTTTTACACTTTACAAACAGTTCCTCTGAGATAAATACGTCCTTTTGTTTGTGTTTTGAATCAGTCGTTCATTTCAGCATTGGAAACTATTAATGTTGAGTAAGGTGCAACATTTCCGAGCTTTGCAAATAAATATTTTGCCAAAATAAAAAAGTAAATTCTAATCAACAGTCACACTCGACGACACCGCGCCTGTGAATGTGACATTTTTTGTGAGTTATCTGAGAAGTAGGAGGTGACTCAAACGAGATGGTGAAAAGGTACAACGCTGTCCCTTTTACATGAAAGGCACACATCAGACTGAAAACCTTCCACAATCCTACTAAACAGTCGTCACTTGTCAAACGTGCAGCTGCAGAAGCAAATGTTTCCCTCGTTTCCCGGTTAGCCTCTTTTTTTGTGGCGATCTCTTGGGATTCTTTGACAACAAATCAATCGTTACAATGAAAATTCACAGCTTCAATAAATGAAAAAATGGTGAAGTCACAGCTGCAGAAACTCAAGCTATAATCATCCCATCGGACTAATGCAACATGTCAAATGCACGTTTATATAAAAAAAAAAAGTATCACTTTAGTGTCGAGGCAGCGTGACTGAATTTAAATTTCTTCTTCTTGTTGAGTACATCAGTCCTCATTCGACGAAATTGTTTTTCTTCACTTCAAAGATTTTTTCTTGGTGCGGCATTTAAAACACACTATCACGGCTGCAGCTTCATCACTCAGACACGTCAGGCAAAATTAGCAGCTGGCAAAAACCAAAAGGGGTTTGTGACTCTGTGAAGTTTGGCGAAGGCAGACGGCTGAAAGAGATGTCGCTTTGACAACTGTAGCTGTGTTTCCACGGCGATGATCACATCTGTGCATCCGGGGAATCGGTTAGTCCTAAAGCTAGAGCTTCCTCTGGGGTCAGACCGCTCTTCAGAGTCCGCCTCACTGTGAGGAGAGAAGTTAAAGTACGGTTATTGTGATTTAACTGATCGGTGTCCCAATTCCATCCTGACTATAAAAGTGACCATAAATCTCCTCAAACACACCTGTGACTGTACCCTTTCAAACCTAAACGAACTGGCTTGATTTATTTAAAAACGGAGGGAGCTGGCCCAAAAATTTGCAAGATATTTATTAAATGTTACAAGAGAATTTCCTGAAAAAAAGCACAAAAAAACACCATCAGGAGAATATAATATCTTTGGCTTAGTTGAAAGGCAGTAAGGTGGAAAAAAGAAAAAGAAAAATTATGATAATAAGCAAAACTGCTCATGCAAAGCCAGTGTGATCGTCAGGTGCTGGTTGGTAGCAGGAACATATAAAGTGGAAAACAAAGTAGACCACTGCACACTGAATGACTTTACTGTGATTTATTCAGAGCGAGCGACGCGTTTCGCCTGCTGCTTCTTCAGGTTTGGTCACTGTCGCTCGCTCTGAATAAGTCTTTCAGTGTGCGGTGGTCTACTTTGTTTATTAGGAAAATTATGATGTTTTCTTATATATTAAATTAACAAAACCGTTTTATGGAAGTAAAGTTTTTGGAGTTTTTTGGATTTTTTTTTCTTTTTTAAAAGGATTTTTCTGCATTGGACACTTTTAATTTTAAAGGATCTGAATACTTATTTCACCTCTACTCTTGTGATCATCCCAGTGTGAACACACAACATAAGCAAATACTGTTAAATACTGTTAGAATAAGTATGCGGTATTGATTTGGGACAGAGGTTAAGCTTTCAGGTCATACATGACTTGCGGTTGGCCCTGGACCTCCTCC